>NC_133460.1:8870629-9495839 GCF_048565385.1 Saimiri boliviensis | reverse complement strand
AAAAAAAACTTTTTTAAAGTCAAATTTCTTTTTTAAAAAATAAAAAATAAATAAAATAAAAAATAAAACTCCTTGTCCAAAAATAAAATGGTTCATTTAAAAAGCATGCAGTTTCTATAGAATAAATAAAATGGTTAATTTTTATTATATGGCTCTTACTTCAATTTAAAAAAAAACCCCGGCTCACTCATGCAGTCCAGCACTTTGGGAGCCTGAGGACTGCTTGAGCTCAGGAGTTCAAGACCAGCCTAGGCAACAAAATGAGACTTCGTCTCCCCTAAAAAAATTGCTGGGCACAGTGGCTCATACCTGTAATCCCAGCACTTTGGGAGACTGAGGTGGGCGGATCACAATGTCAACAGATCAAGACCATCCTGGTCAACTTGGTGAAACCCTGTCTCTACTGAAAATATAATAGTAGCTGGGCGTGGTGGCGCACACCTGTAGTTTTAGCTACTCCGGAGGCTGAGGCAGAAGAATTGCCTGAACCTAGGAGGCAGAGGTTGCAAGAAGCTGAGATTCCGCCTGGTAACAGAGTGAGACTGCATCTCAAAAAAAAAATTTTTTTTAAGGCCGGGCGCGGTGGCTCAAGCCTGTAATCCCAGCACTTTGGGAGGCCGAGGAGGGTGGATCACGAGGTCAAGAGATCGAGACCATCCTGGTCAACATGGTGAAATCCCATCTCTACTGAAAATAACAAAAAAATTAGCTGGGCATGGTGGCGCGTGCCTGTAATCCCAGCTACTCAGGAGGCTGAGGCAGGAGAATTGCCTGAACCCAGGAGGCGGAGGTTGCAGTGAGCCGAGATCGCGCCATTGCACTCCAGCCTGGGTAACAAGAGTGAAACTGTCTCAAAAAAAAAAAAAAAAAAAAAAAAATTTTTTTTTTAATTAACTGGGCATGGTGGTGCATGCCTGTAATCCCAGCTACTCAGCAGTCTGAGGTGAGAGGATCACAATGTCAACAGATCGAGACCATCCTGGTCAACTTGGTGAAACCCAATCTCTACTGAAAATGTAATAGTAGCTGGGCGTGGTGGCACACACCTGTAGTTTTAGCTACTCCAGAGGCTGAGGCAGAAGAATTGCCTGAACCCAAGAGGCAGAGGTTGCAAGGAGCTGACATTGCGCCTGGTAACAGGGTGAGACTGCATCTCAAAAAAAAAAATTTTTTTTAATTAACTGGGCATGGTGGTGCATGCCTGTAATCCCAGCTACTCAGTAGGCTGAGGTGGGAGGATCATTGGAGCCCAAGAGGTCTAAGGCTCAGTGAGCTGAGATCATGCCCCTGCACTGCAGCCTGGGCAATAGAGTGAGACCCTGTGTCAAAAGTAATGGTTAATTAAAAAAAAAAAAAAAACACCCAAAACACGAAGCTACCATGGCTTGGTTGAGGGTACAGGCTGGTCAGGGTACTTTTCCAGTGCCGGATGTGAGCTTTCTCTTTCTTCCTTCTTTAAATTAGGGGTCGCTGTGATGAGATTCAACAACCCCCCAGTGAACACTCTCAGCCTGGAGTTTCTGACAGAGCTGGTCATTAGCCTGGAGAAGCTGGAGAATGACAAGAGCTTCCGAGGTCTCATCATTACCTCGGTAGGTGCCACTTCAGCTCCCCACCCCCACTCAAGCTCTTGGCCCCAGTTCTCTGATCGGAGCACAGGCCTGTTGTTGCACGTGGGAAGAGGCAGAGCCTGCCCGCGTGTGGCGAGGGATGGCCCAGCAGCCCCACCACCCTGGACTCCAGGTGCCTCCACAGGAGGCTCCCAGCAGGGATCCAAACTGCCATGGGCCTCAAGCAGATCATTCCTGACAGTGAAGGTGGACCAGCCTTGAAGACAGCCTTCCCGGCCCAGGCATCATCCAGGCAGGCACTGGGGAGAGCTGGCGGGGAGCGGGTGAGGGGGAGCCATGCGTCTGTGGGGTCCTTGGGTGCTCCCCACTAGTGTGACCTGGGTGCCCCAAGCCAGTCCTGCGAACAGTGCCCACACTCTCTGGTCCTCTGTGGGCTGGTCTTCAGGCCGAGTTCTCCGAGGGGTAAACTTCCTTGGTCTAAGCTCCTGTGCAGGGGACTCTGGGCGTTGCCTAAGTGCTGGCAAACACGAGGCATGGCATCTGTGGGAACAGCTTCATTACCAAGGTCGAGGAGGGGCAATAAGCAGTGTCTTTTCAGGCCCAGGAGGATGGGAGCCCTGAGGGGACGTGGACCATGGTGGAAGTGAGGGGAGCGAGGCATCCTTGGAGGCGTGGGTGGTTTTACAGGGCCTGGCCTGGAACTCCTGACCTCAAGTGATCCACCTGCCTCAGCCTCCCCAAGTGCAGGGATTATAGGCATGAGCCACCGTGTCTGGCCTTACGTATTTATTGAGATGGAATCTCCCTCTGTTGCCCAGGCTGGAGTGCAGTGACGCGATCTTGGCTTACTACACCCTCCGCCTCCTGGGTTCAGATGATTCTTGAATGTTGAAGAATTTTAAAATTTTTAAGTTTTTGGTAGAGACAGTATCTCACTGTGTTGCCCAAGTTGGTCTTGAACTCCTGGGCTCAAACACTCCTCCCATCTCAGCCTCCCAGTTTGCTAGGTTTACAGGGGTGAGCCATTGTACTTGGTTAATTTTTTTTTGCTCCATTTTTACTTTTTTGTACAGATGGGGTCTTGCTATGTTGCCCAGGCTGGTCTCGAACTCCCGGCCTCAAGCAGTCCTCCCATCTTGACCTCCCAAAACTCTGGGATTACAGGCATGAGCCACCAGCCGGGCCTGGGTCATGAGTGACAGAAGTAGAATGCATTTTGCAGAAACAAAGGACCGGCCTACCCGTTCTGCACGGCACCAGCTCACGTTGTCGGTGTGAGAACGGCAGAGCTGCGTTGCAGACCCGCGCTGCTCCTGGCTTTTTCACATGACCTAAGGATGTGGAGGGGGTCCCATCTGTCCCCTCCTCACACACATGAGGTGGTTGTCGGCCTCCTTCCAGCATACGGTGTGGGGTAAACATCCGCCCAGTTCTGCTTCTGTGAGTCAGGGTGAGCTGGGTCTGGCTGCAGGAACAAGTCCACTCACAGCTTCAGGAGGAGAATGTGCCGTGCCGAGGGAAGGCGCCTTTGTCATTTGCTCAGGGGGCTGCGACCATGCAGGGGCCCCGGGTGGATTTTGCACTCCTCCCCGAGCCTGTGTGCCTGGCCAGCAGCCCTGACTGGGTGTCTCAGGCTCCTGTGCTGGCACCCATTACTCTAGCCGTGGGAGGGTCCCTTCCACCTGTGCTCACCCCCTCCTTGGTAGCTGCTGAAGAACCCACAGCTTGCAGGTCATTCTCCCACCCTGCTGGTCCACACGGGATTCCGAGGCTTGCTTGGCCCTTTGTGAGTGAATGATTGAGAACGTGCACCCCCTCTGGACTCTCAGGAGTCTTCACCGCCCGAGCCGTGCGTGCAGAGCCAGAGGGCCGGCGCACTCATGTCCCTGGGGCGGTGCCGGACCCTGTCTGTCGTCTCCTGTCCAGCTTGAACTGGGAAAGGGAAGAATGTTCTGGGAAGCACAGAGAAACCAGGTCCCACAGAGGCCTAGGCCGAGTCCCTAGACCATCCAGTCCTGGCTCCGTGGGGCAGCACCCACTACCCTGAGCCTGACCTGGCCCTGCTATGCCTTGGGCATCTGGGCTCCCAGCCCTGCTGCTGTGAGGCCCGCTGGACTTTGACAGGCATTGCCCCGGGCTCCCCTGCAGGACCGCCCCGGTGTGTTCTCAGCTGGCCTGGACCTGAGGGAGATGTGCGGGAGGAGCCCTGCCCACTATGCCGAATACTGGAAGGCCGTGCAGGAGCTGTGGCTGCGGCTCTACCAGTCCAGCCTGGTGCTGGTCGCTGCCATCAACGTGAGTGTCCCCACTCCCAGAGGGCCTTGCTGGCTTTCTCCTGGGCCAGCCCCGGGGGATGGGACAGACACTTTCCTGCCCTCTACAGTGGGGGAGACTGTCCTAGGGGAAAGGAACAGTTGGGGAGACCCTGAGGCGTGCACAGATGAGTGCACCATTGCAGACCGAATGGCGTGTTGAAAAGGGGAAGGTGGGCCTCAGGTGAGGGGCCTTGCCTGAGTCAGACAAGTCCCAGAAAAGAGCCAGGGGATGGGGACCAGGGCTTGGGGTTGACACCAGCCCAGGTGGAAGCTGTGTAGGTAAGTGCGTGATCACACCCACATTTTGGAAACGTCACTCCATCCCTTCCTGGCGGAAGGCAGGGGAGGCTGAGAACAATGTGGGGGCTCAACCTCGGGAACCAAGGTGTCCTTCAGGGTGGCTGTGACAAGCTGGGTGTGGGTGGAGCCTGGCCGGAGGGGAGGGCTGGTGTGAGAGGAGGCCTGGAGAGATGTGAGGTCCTGTGCAGGGCAGTGGGTGTCTGCAGTGACAACAGGGTGAGTGTGGGGTTCCCAGACATCCTGGTGGCGCTGGCTGCTGGGGATGGTAACGGGACCCCCTAGGGGCATGACAGCTGTGGCTAAATGCTTGTGTGGCATTTTAGCATTGAGTAAAAGCTCTGAGAGGACACGCAACTTGCTCCCCTAACTGAAAGGTTTTAAAAAGTGATTTTTAGGCCGGGCGCGGTGGCTCAAGCCTGTAATCCCAGCACTTTGGGAGGCCGAGGCGGGTGGATCACGAGGTCGAGAGATCGAGACCATCCTGGTCAACATGGTGAAACCCCGTCTCTACTAAAAATACAAAAAATTAGCTGGGCATGGCGGCACGTGCCTGTAATCCCAGCTACTCAGGAGGCTGAGGCAGGAGAATTGCCTGAACCCAGGAGGCGGAGGTTGCGGTGAGCCGAGATCGCGCCATTGCACTCCAGCCTGGGTAACAAGAGCGAAACTCCGTCTCAAAAAAAAAAAAAAAAAAAAAAAAGTGATTTTTCTGTCCCCTAAGAGCTAATGACCCTTGGCTAAGGATGAGCCTCAGACCCTCCTTGTGAAGCCCTAAACGGCCAGTTCCTTCCCCATCCATTTCCAAGTGCACACCTAGCCCAGACTGTGTGGCTGCAGCGCCCTAAGGGGGTAGGGGCGCCCCAAGGGCACGGCCCTGTGGAACGCAGTTGGAACCAGCAGCACCTAAGAGCCCCATCTCGCCTCTCCCTGCAGGGAGCCTGCCCCGCCGGAGGCTGCCTGATGGCCCTGACCTCTGACCACCGCATCCTGGCGGACAACCCCAAGTACAGCATAGGACTCAATGAGACCCTGCTGGGCATTGTTGCCCCTTTCTGGTAAGGCCCTGGGCTGCAGCCACATGCCACACTTGCCGTGGAAGGGACAGACACACCTGGGAGCCTGAGGCCACTTGGTGAGTGGGTGCCTGCATTCCAGGTTCAAAGACACCCTGGTGAACACCATCGGGCACCGGGCAGCAGAGCGCGCCCTGCAGCTGGGGCTGCTCTTCCCGCCAGCACAGGCCCTGCAGGTGGGCATAGTGGACCAGGTGGTGCCGGAGGAGCGGGTGCAGAGTGTGGCGCTGTCAGCGATCGCCCAGTGGATGGCCATTCCAGGTGAGGTGGAGGGCGTGGTGAGCGCCCAGTGATGCTGGGGAGACCAGAAGGCTCTCCATGCAAAGGTTCTTTGTGAACATCATGCCTGCAGAGGACTGTCTGTAATTGTAGCGTGTGGGTGTCAGGAGACGGCTGTTGCAATGCAGCACAGACCGGCTGGCCCAGACACACAAGTTGATGCCATGGTGCTGGAGACCAGAGGTGCAAAATCGGGGTGTGGGCAGGGCTGCGCTCCCTCCCCAGGTTCCAGGGAAGGCCCCGTCCTGCCCCAGCCGATTCTGCTGGCTCCAGGCCTTCAGCGCTCATGGACGCCTTGCTCTAGTCTCTGCCTCCATCCTTACACAGCTTTCTCCCCTGTGTTTCTCTGGGTCTCAGATCTCTCTCTACCTTCTCAGGACGCCTGTCATGTGATTTAGGACCTGCCCACAATCCAAGATGATCCCAACTTAATTACATCTGCAGAGACACTTTCCAAATAAGGTCACACTTCCAGGTTCCAGAGCAGTGCTTAGGACTTGGACCTGTCTTTTGGGTTACACTTTTCAACCTACTACGAAGATAATTGTCCATTTCATAGAAATAGGTCTGGCCATATCAGCAATGGTATAGACCCGGGCCCAGCATGGTGTCTCTAAAGGGCCAGGTGGCTTGTGGGTTCTATAGGTAAGACCTTTGTAGCAGAAAGCAGCCACCGGGGAGACAGAAAGTGATGGGTGTAGCTGTGTTCCTGCAAAGCTTTATGGACACTGGGCCAGGCGTGGTGGCTCACTATAATTCCAGCATTTTAGGAGGCTGAGGTGGGCAGATCACTTGAGGTCAGGAGTTCAAGACCATTCTGGCCAACATGATAAAACCTCATCTCTACTAAAAATACAAAAATTAGTGGGCATGGTGACACGTGCCTGTAATCCCAACTACTAGGGAGGCTGAGGCAGGAGACTCACTTGAACTTGGGAGGTGGAGGTTGCAGTGAACCAAGATTGTGCAACTGCACTCCAGCCTGGGTGACAGAGCGAGACTCCATCTCAAAAAAAAAAATTAGCCAGGCGTGGTGGCTCACGCCTGTAATCCTAGCACTTTGGGAGGCTGAGGTGGATGGATCACCTGAGGTCAGGGGTTCAAGACCAGCTTGGCCATCATGGTGAAACCCCATCTTTAAAAAAATAATAATAATTTTAAAAATAAAAAATAAAATAATTTATGGACACTGAAATTTGAGTTTCACATAATTTTCACTTGTCACAAAGTACTAACCTTCTTTTCAACTATTCAAAAATGTAAAAACAAGCCAGGCACGGTGGCTCACACCTGTAATCCCAGCACTTTGAGAGGCTGAGGTGGGCGGATCACATGAGATCAAGAATTTGAGACTAGCCTTGCCCACATGGCAAAACCCCATCTCTACTAAAAATATATAAATTAGCCAAGTGTGGTGGCAGGTGCCTGTAATCCTAGCTACCCTGGAGGCCGAGGCAAGGAAATCGCTTGACCTGGGTGGCGGAGGTTGTAATAAGCCAAGATCACGATCACGCCGCTGCACTCCAGCCTGGACAACAGAGAGAGACTCTGTCTCAAAAAAAAAAAAAAAAAAAGGAAAAACCATTGATAGCTTCAGGGTCTTGGGGAGCAGATTTGCCAACCCTGATACAAATGACTGAAGGCCCTGCTGCCATTTCCCAAGGATATTTAGTGCCGTGGAAATATTCTTCATCATATAATTAAGTGAAAGTAACACATTAAAAAAACACAATCTTGGCCGGGCGCGGTGGCTCAAGCCTGTAATCCCAGCACTTTGGGAGGCCAAGGCGGGTGGATCACGAGGTCGAGAGATCGAGACCATCCTGGTCAACATGGTGAAACCCCGTCTCTACTAAAAATACAAAAAATTAGCTGGGCATGGTGGCACGTACCTGTAATCCCAGCTACTCAGGAGGCTGAGGCAGGAGAATTGCCTGAACCCAGGAGGTGGAGGTTGCGGTGAGCCGAGATCGCGCCATTGCATTCCAGCCTGGGTAACAAGAGCGAAACTCCGTCTCAAAAAAAAAAAAAAATCTTTACGGTATCATCAGTGGACAGAAACTCCGGGTTTTCTCCCAGTTACTGTTTGAACTTTGATAGCAAGGGTGGGAGGGGCCAGGTGCAGTGACTCACATCGGTAATCCCAGCACTTTGGGAGGCTGAGGCAGGATGATCACTTGCACCCAGGAGTTGGAGACCAGCCTGGGCAACATAAGACATCCTCTGTCTACAAAAAATACAAAAATTGGCCGGGCAGTGTGGTGTACACCTATAGTCCCAGCTACTCAGGAGGGTGAGGTGGGAGGATCACCTGAGCCCAGGAACTCAAAGGTACAGTGAGTCGTGATCAACCTACTTCAGTCCAGTGTGGGCAACAGATAAGATCCTGTCTCTTTAAAATAAAAAAAAAATAGGGCACAGTAGCTCATGCCTGTAATAATCCCAGCACTTTGGGAGGCAGGCAGGTCACCTGAGGTCAGGAGTTTGAGACAAGCTGGCCAACATGGGAAAACCCCATCTCTACTAAAAGTACAAAATTAGCCAGGTGTGGTGGCAGGCACCTGTAATCCCAGCTACTCAGGAGGCTGAGGCAGGAGAATCAGTTGAACCCAGGAGGCAGAGGTGGTAGTGAGCCAAGATTCCACCATGGGACTCCAGCCTGGGCGACACAGCAAGACTCCATCTCAAAAAATAAAAAAGGTCAGGTGCAGTGACTCACACCTATAATCCAAGCACTTTGGGAAGCTGAGGCTGGGGGATCATCTGAGGTCAGGAGTTCAAGACCAGCCTGACCAACATGGAGAAACCCCATCTCTACTAAAAATATAAAATGAGCTGTCCTGGTGGCACATGCCTGTAATTCCAGCTACTTGGGAGGCTGAGGCAGGAGAGTCGCTTGAACCCAGGAGACAGAGGTTGCAGTGAGCTGAAACTGCACCATTGCACTCCAGCCTGGGCAACAAGAGGGACACTGTGTCTTAAATAAGGTGGGAGTCACCCCACTGCCCCAAAAGTGGGATTTCAGTGGTGGGCCCTGTTTTCTTTAGACCATGCCCGACAGCTGACCAAGGCCATGATGCGAAAGGCCACAGCCAGCCGCCTGATCACACATCGCGACGAGGATGTGCAGAACTTTGTCAGCTTCATCTCCAGAGACTCCATCCAGAAGTCCTTGCAGCTGTACTTAGAGAGGCTCAAACAAAAGAAAGGCTAACAGTTGGGCTGCCACAGGCTTTCAGCCACACGTGCCCCTCTGGGTCCTGGTGGGATCTTAAACAAGGTATTTTGCAACTTTACTGCCAGCCTTTTGTTTTGCTGATCTTACAGAGAAGGTCCTGTTCCTTGTCTTCCCCCCAACACACACATACGGGTGCCTGTGCCCGGCAGGCAAGGGGGGTTGGAGGGCAGCCTTTTGACTTGGCATTGTGACTGGCAGGGAGCACCGTTCTGGACCTGGTGAGGTCACCACTGAGTGTCTACATTCCCAAGGCAGAATTGTAAATCAGGTCCCTGGTCATCCACCCCAGCCTTTGGACTGCCTGCTCTTAGGTGTAAGGCCAGGTGGTCTTTGCTCCCATGACCCACACAGGACCCCCGCAGAGAAAACCCTTTGGCCGCTGCCCTTATTCACCTGATTGAAGAGTGGACAGCGAATCGGAGCAACTGGGGGATCCGTAGTGGGCAGGAGTGGGACTCGAGGCAGCTGTGCTGCCAGAGCTCGAGTGTCCCTTAAGGATTTTGCATGGCCAGGTGCAGGGACTCATGCCTGTAATTCCCAGCACTTTGGGAGGCCAAGGCAGGTGGATCACTTGAGGTCAGGAGTTCAGGACCATCCTGGCCAACATGGTGAAACCCCGTCTCTACTAAAAATACAAAAATCAGCAGGGCGTGGCGGTGGGTGCCTGTAATCCCAGCTACTTGGGAGGCTGAGGCAGAGAATTGCTTGAACCCAGGAGACGGAGGTTGCAGTGAGCTGAGATTGCACCACTGCACTCCAGCCTGGGCGACAGAGAGACAACAAAAAAAGGATTTTGCAAGAACCAAACTCATCCAAAGCCCTGAAACAAATGTGCTTCCTCCCATGTGATTAAGGTCCCACATGCTGGTCCGAAGTGATGTTTCAAAAACCAGAAACTTCATTGGGCCCCATCAGTGACCCAGTAGACCCGTGGGCCTGCCTGTTCGTCAGTGTGGAATGTGCCCATTCCTCAAGGCCAGGGCACAGGGCAGCACCCTTGAAGGGCTGAGCCACAGGACCTTAGTCCCTAGCCACCTGCTTGGGCAGGGAGAGGAGTCCAGCCTCCCCCACCACTGCTTTCAGGCTCCCCAAAAGCTCTAGTGGTGCTGACCAGCTGGGATGTGGTGCCAACCTTCCCCTTGCAGTGCTGGGTGAGACTAGGTCCCTGAGACAAGACAAGTGTCTGGGGTTCCCTGCATGGCCCTGGAATGGGGGCTTCAGGGTGGGCCTGGGGAGAGCTTTTTGAGACCCCTGAGAGCCTGGGAGGCTGGTGTGTCAGTACCATCCCTGTCCCAGCTGTGCTCACAGTACAGGCTCCTGGGAGCATTTGGAGTTTTCAGAGGACAAGCAAGGAGCGTCCCTGAGCTGCCTTCCGGGGCCAGCAGGGTCTGAGGGTGGCCAGCGTCTACCATGGCCCAGAACCCATCTCCCTGAGCTGCATTCCCTCAGGGAAGTGGGGCTGCAGACTGAGGCCAGGTCCCAGACGGGCTGGTTTCTAAGGAAGGACAGAAGCTTGAGAGCCAAGCTGCGGGGCCCAGCTGGGAGCAGCCCGTTTATTGAGTGGATGTCTGTGGGGCAGTGTGTCTGACACCCCTTGTGGGGCTCCTCACAACACCCCATGACGTCGGTGGATGCAGCTCATCTCACAGATGGGGAACGGAGGCTCGGAGCGGCCCATCAGGTGTCCATGGCCCCTGGTCCATGCCCCACAGACCTGCCTTGGGGCCTCACTGAGGGGTGGCAGCCATGCTGAAGGGGCCACTATGGGGCCATTCCTCAAGGCCAGGGTCTGCAGGTGGCATATCCCAGCCAGGCCTCAGGTCATCGGTGCGACTTGAGGGTCACCTCCACCGGAAAGTGGTCGCTTATGGCGAGAGCCTGGGGAGAGAGAGTGAGCCTCGGGGGCGCTGCTGCCAGCAGGCCTCCCCCAGCTCCACCTTGGAAATGTGCCCCCCCAACCCACCAGGCTGGGCCCACTGGATGTCCACAAGCCACCACCTCTCAGGGAGGGGCCGGTGAGGCCTGGGTGCCCACCCTGCTGCTGCCTGTGGTGGGGCAGGGGCAGAGAAGGTCACCACTGGCCCCGTGAGGGAAAGGCAAGGTACCCTGCCTGCCCAGAGCTCCACATGGGTTGGGCCAGGATCTGCCGGGTCCTTGGAAATTAGCTCTGGTGCAGGAAGGGGAGGCGAGGTCGGCTGGCCTTGGCGTTGGCCTCTTCCCTGCTGCCTGCGTGTGCCAGGGTGGTGGGGACCCAGGACCCGCGCTACCCCACGGCCCACTTGCCTGAGCCTGGTCCAGGCGGAATTCCCTCTGGAAGTCGTGCACGGTGGCCGACTGGGGTTTCAGGCTCCGGCGCAGGCGGGCGCCGCAGGCCACGATGCGGTCGTAGGCGCAGTCGGAGTTCCCCACTGTGGTGTCGGCGCTGTCGGGGATGAGCCACTTGAAGATCTCACTGCTCCTCAGACGGATGGCTGCCCAGTCCTGCGCCCGCACGTAGCTGCAGTCCGCGTTGAA
The DNA here is from genome assembly GCF_048565385.1 of Saimiri boliviensis. Classification (NCBI taxonomy): domain Eukaryota; kingdom Metazoa; phylum Chordata; class Mammalia; order Primates; family Cebidae; genus Saimiri; species Saimiri boliviensis. The sequence goes on along the minus strand of NC_133460.1, from coordinate 9,484,549 downwards.
GTCGCCAAGGAACAGCAAGTCCTGGGGGCACGGCGCAACCGGGTCTGAGCTGCCGCGAAGCCGCGAGGCCCCGCCCTCATGGCCCAGACCCCGGGGCGTGTCTGCAGGGACTCCGGGACCAAGGGGTGGACTTACGTCCGTGCCCCACTTGTCGATCACGTCCAGGTACACGTCGTAGAGCGCATCGATCTCCGCCACGGCTTGGTGAGGCGCCGCGTGCAGCGGAATCAGCACCAGCTCCCGCGCAGCTGCGGGAAGGGGTGGGGGCGTCAGGGGCGGCAGGTGGGGAGGGGTGGGGCCGGCGGAAGGGGAGGGGCGGGGCCCGCTCACCTAGGCCAGCGGCGGCGAACTTGACGACGAAGGGCTCACGGCTGAATGCGTCCTCGGGGTCTGGGTACTGGTAGGTGTCCACGACCGACACAGCGTCCTTCCTAGGAGATGGGGGTCCCGCTGAAACCCCCACCACCTCCGCCCCGCCCGCCCCTCCCTGCGCGCCCCCCTCCCTGCGCGCCCCCCTCACCTGTACACGAACAGGTACATCTCCTTGTACTGGTCCCGGCCCAGGGGCTGGCTGCTCACAAAGCTGTACTCGTGCTCGGACACGCTGTGGAGACACCAGCCGGTCCGGGGTCAGGGCGCTGCGCAGGGGGAAGATCCCAGCCGGGGGCGCGACGAGGGGCCCTGCCCACCACACCTGTTGATCAGCTCCATGAGCGCGGATACGGCACTGAGGTCCGGGTCTCGCACCTCCTGCACCAGCGCGAGGTCATAGCCAGCCAGGATCTGGGAGGAGTGGAGGGTGGGGGGGGTCAGCGCGGTCAGCACCCCCAAACCCCACCCTGCCCCGGCCCGGGCCCCACCTTCGCGATAATGCTTCCGCAATCCGGATCCGACACTTTGCTGTCCCCGAAGCTCTGGATGTTGAAGGCTCCGATGCGCAGCGCAGAGGCCCCGGCGGCTTCCAGCGCCCAGAGCGTGGCCAGCAGAGCCCAGGGCCAGCCCATGGAGGGGAGCGCGGGGCTGGGAGGGACAGACGCGGCCGCCTACGCAGACCCGTTGTCAGACCCACCGACCCACCCGTCTCCTCCGTGGCCGCCCCGTGCCGGCCAGTGCGAAGCAGCATCTGCCCTTGCTCTCTGCAGGCTCCCAGGGCACTGCTGGGCTCTCAGCGACTGTTGCCTTCCCACTGCGCGAGAAGCGCAGCCCAAATAGAGGGCCCAGCCCATCCAGCCCTAGCTCGGTGCAGCCAGGAGACTCACCTGGGATGTGGGCGCTGCGGCCCAAGGCTCAGGGGGTCCTGGAGGAATGGGGATCCTGGTCTAGGCTGGGGGCACACCCGACACAGGACTGCGCTGACTCTGGCAGCAGCTGTGACACCAGCGCAGGGGCCAGTATTTGAGGCCTTGATGCAGGGAGGGGCCAGGCTGCACTGGGTCCCGCCCCCTTGACCGAGCTGGGTGCCCATGAATTCCTGGCTCTCATTCCCATGGAGACCCCCAGGGTAAGGGGTGGGAGACCTGCCTTAGCTGTCTCTTGTACCCCAGGCCTTCCCTAGAACCATCCCAGAAGCCCCTGTCAGCCCCCTAGGATGGGGGGCAGACGGTGACCACATCCCAGTCCTGGCTGTGTTCTTGTCCTGCCCCTAGAAACTAGGTCACCTAGACTCTGCCTCCCTGAGCAGAATCCCGTCAGGGAAAGAAAGGCAGCGCAGGAAGGACCCGCCGTACTCCAGCAGAGCATCTCTTGCTGCTGCAGCACCTGCTGACCCTGCGACAGAGGCCAAGGCTCCCAGGTCTCCCTGTCCCCATCCCTGGTCCTCCCACCCACCCTGCAGGCCTCAGGTGGCCAGGGGCATGGCTCCAGCTGGGCAGGGCAGGAGGTTGTTGGTCAACATGCCAATGGCACCCACGCACCACCAGGGCGCCACCAGGGCTGGCAGTTCCTGGGTGAGGCCGCCAGGCACGTGAGTTTAGCGGTGGCCTGGGAAGCAGGTATTGCTGCCAGGCCCCGGGGAAAGGTAGTGGCACCAGCTGTGGAGGCTGCTGCTGCAACAACATCACAAGCTGCAGGTTCTCATGTTTTATTGTAAAGCAACAAGAAACTTATGTACACTGCCCATCTCGGGGCACTGCCATTCTGTGCCATCTTCTTTGCCAGGCAGGCATGGGTGGGGCACTCAGAGTCCTCTGCCCTGTCCCTGCCCTGCTGGGTCCCCACAGGCCCCATGCTAGACGATGACTGTCTGCACCTCCAGCTGGCCCTCTGGCGAGGCGATGACCAGCTCGCCCGCGTGCTCCAGGATCTCTATGTCCTCTGATGACACCATGGTCACAGTGGCCTGTTCAGTGCCACTTGCCCCTGCTCGGGCAGCGAGTACAGTGCCCTCACTGATGGCCGAGGCCAGCGTCATGGCCACCTGCTCCGTCAGGCTTTCGGGAGTGGCGATGGTGATGGTGTCGGCGGCAGCTGCCTCTGGGCCCAGCGCCGTCTCCTCATCCATGGTGACGTTCTGCACGATGATCTGGTGGCCAGCACTGGCCTGGTGCACGATCTGCTGCACCACTTTCATGATGTGGCTGTCCACCTGCAGGGCCACAGCTCAGCGAGAGCGGCTGCGCCAGGGAGCCTCCCCGCCCCTGCCCGCCCCGCCCCTCACCTCCGTCTGGGTGCCCTCAATGATCTCCGTGGCCTCGCTGGTTTCTGCATCATCCGCAGTGGCCTGGGCAGATGGGCAAAAGGGCAGAGGTCAGCTTTGGCAGCCCCAGGGTCCCATCCCAGCCCCAGGGCTTCACACCCACCTCGATGATATACTCCTGGGTGTCAGCCACCACGGACGAGAACTCCACCAACACCGTGTGCGGGTCCTCCGTGAGGACAGTAGTGGCTGCCGCAGGGCTCTCCTCGGACACCAGCAACTCCTCCACCTCCAGCAGACAGCCCCCTGCGTGGGGGGACTCTGTCAGGGCTTGGCCAGCCCCGGTCCTCTCCCGCTCCCGCTCCCACCTCCGCTGGACCAGACCTTTGGTGCGCAGGTGCCGGTTCAGCGTGCCGTGCTCCGCGAAGCCCCGGCCACACTTGTAGCACTTGAACGGCTTCTCGCCTGTGTGGTGCCGCACATGCCGCACCAGTGAGCCCTTCTCTCGGAAGCCCCGGCTGCAGAACTGGCACACGTGTGGCTTCTCCTCCAGGTGTGTCCGGAAGTGCACCTGCTGCGCGTTCTGTGGGGACGCCTCTCAGTGCCGGCCCGGCTTCAGCCACAACAGACTACAGCTCTCCCCTCCCGCTTCTGGGCCCGGGGTCAAGACTGAGCAAGGTGAAGGCAGCAAACGGGGTGCACCTGGGCCAGGGCCAGGGAGCAGGAGGATGGGGTCAGGCGCCAGGGTCCTGGGGCCAGAGACTCACCTTGGTCTTGTAGCGCTTGCCGCACTCGGGACAAGGGTAGGGCCGCTCGTCTGAGTGGACGCGCCGGTGGCCGCGCACATGGGCAATGGTCTTGTACAGCTTCCCGCAGTCCCCGCAGCGGAAGCGGCGCTCACGCACGTGCACCTCCTGGTGCTTCTTGAGCAGGTAGGCCTTGGGGAAGGCCTTGCCACACTGCGTGCAGGTGAACGGCCTTGGTCCTGCAGCCACACACAACATCAGGCCAGGCCCACCACCTGCGGACCCGCCCGGCCACCTGCCACCTGCCCACGGCTCCCCTGGCTCCCCGCTGGACAACCACAGGCACCCCAGCCACCTACAGGCCATCCACTGCCATGGGCCACACACCCACCCATCACCCACCGGTGTGGCCCCTCTTGTGGGCCTCCAGGGTGGCTGCTGTCGGGAAGGTCTCACTGCACTGAGGACATGGGTGGGTCCTGGGCACCGCTGAGGCCTCGCTGGCCACCTGCTGGGGAACCACAGGAAGGCCTCCAGCACCTGGGGGAGGTTGTGCCCTGGCAGTGCCAAGGACCCAACCGTGGGCCCCACCCTGACAGGCTCCCTCACAGTCCCAGGGAAGGTAGTAAACAGATCAATGGACAAAGTCACTGCAGAAAGCCACTGCAGGAAGTGCAAAGGCCAGCATGGGGACAGCCCTGGAGTCCAGCCCAGGGGAGGGGCCTGCAGGTGGCACCTACTGTCTCCAGCGGCTGTACTTCCAGTACCGGCACCTGCGGGGCTGCCTCTGCCAGGGGCTGGGGACTGGACCCGGCAGCAGGGGCTGGCTCCAGGGCACCCTCCTCCCCCGCAGCACGCTCAAGGACGATGCCAGAGTTCTGCATGGCCTGGTGCAGCAGGTTCTCACGGCTGCCCTCGCTGGAGCAGGGGAGCTCCTGGGAGATGGGGGGCTGCAGGGGAGGCAGAGAGAGGAGGCTGGCCGAGCAGCCTGACATCCGGCACCCACCCTCAACCACCCCATGGGGCAGACCCACGCCAGGGGCCTGGTGCAAACCCTTGGAGCCCCATGTCGCGCCCACTGGCCCTGCTCTCCCTACGGGAAGCCCAGCTCTTGCCTGCCTGGCCCAGACCCTTGGAGCTAGTGCCCAGAACCAAGACTGGCACTGAGTGGACAGAAGATAGAGCTGCCCTACGGGGCTCCCCTGCCGGCCCCCACCTCTGGGACCAGGGCTTTCATGCCCAGGGGCAGCTCCTGCATCTGGACGTGGACTTCGTGGATGACGGTGCCCTTGGCATCTGTCACCAGGTGAATCACAGGTGAGGTCTCTAGGGGCTCGCCTGTCACCGGTGATGTGACTGTCCCCAAGGCTGCAGTTCCAGCTCCAGACCCTTCAAGGCAGAGTGAGGGAGTGAAGATCCCTCACACCCCAGTGGCGGCTGGTTCCACAGCTAGCCCCTGGGACTAGGCAGCTGCCCACGTCACACTGACCTGCAGGCGCGTCCTCTTTGCTGACAGCCGCGTCCTTGCTCACACTGAAGCGGATCTTCTCCGTGCAGGGGGTGAGAGACTTGAGGTGCCGAGTCAGCGCACCTGACTCCCGGAAGCTCTTCCCACACTTGGAACACTTGTAGGGGCGCTCATCTGCAGAGAGAACCCAGTCAGCCCCGGGCAGCCCCAGCAGGCTGGTGACGAGAGGACGAGGCGAAGGCAGGCATGGGCCCTGCCTCCTCCCCCGAAGCTGGGGAACTCGAGGCTGGGGCACACCAGGGTCAGTGTCAGGGTGCTGCAGGGCTCCGGGCCAAGGCGCGGCCAGCTCACCCGTGTGCCGCCGGTGGTGCCGGATGAGCGAGCCCTTGGTGCGGAAGGAGGCCCCGCAGAGCTTGCACTCGTGGTCCTTGCGGCTGCTGTGAGTGACCATGTGGGCCTTGAGGATGCTGCCCTGTGGGGGAGGGCAAGGCAGCTCAGGGCCCTCCCAGGGGGGCAGGATGGGGCCTGCTGCCCACACACTGGCTCCCTGAACACCGGCTCACCGTCTTGAAGGTCTTGTGGCACAGCGCACACACGTAGCGGCCGTCCTTGTTCACCAGGAGCTTCACCTGGGCCTGCTCGCTGTCCCCTGTGAGCCCCAGCCCCTGAGGGTGGGGGCTGCCCGGGGCCTCGGCCATCTCGCTGTCCCCTGGCTCTGCCTCAGCAGCCACGATAACCTCTTTGATGTGCCCACCACCTAGGAGAGGCATTTCGACCTGAACCCCAGGACACGCCCCCTGCCCAGAGACCCCAGAGACTGCCGGAACCAAGGGAGGGGACCTGCTGCTGTGGGCCGCAGCCTGGATCCAACCGGCACTGAGCCCTCAACACACAGGCCCGAGCAACAGCCGAGGCATCGTTCACCTTTCCAGGTCAGAGGAGAGGCGGGGAGATGCTCCCGACTCCTCCGGGCTGCCGGGAGATGCTCCAGGGCCCCCAGATGTGTTCGCGTGAGCATAGATACCCCGTCCCCAAAGCCAAGAGGACATGCGCGTTCTGGTGACAAGGTCCCTGGGCGCAGAGACAGCTGCCTGTCCTGCTTACTGCCATGGCTCCCACCAACATAGGGAGGTCACTCCTCCTTCAGAGATGGGCCGGGCCACCCAGCAGGGTAGAGCCCAGTCCCAAAGCAGGCTCGGCCTTGGGGAATGAACGCTCTCCAGACACCCAGGACAGCCTGGGGCGAGCAAGCCGGGCTTTTGCACTTCTCGAGGGTGCTGGGAAGATCTGACAATGTGCAAAGCTTGGCTGTAAACACTGCACGCTTTCTGCTCATAAAGATGACAAACGGGAAACAGGTGTGAGGCCACTTCTAAGAAATCACCTCAGTCCGGCTGGCGTCTTGTTTTGACAAGCTGTTCTCTTAAAAAACAACAAAAGCGCCATGACTCAGAAACAATTAAAGGCCCCTCCTGCCTGAGCCCTGGGCAATGCACGCGACGCCCCAGAGGTGATCTTCCAAAGGACAGAGGCCTCTGATGGGAGGACCTGAGGGAACATGGCTGCCGCAAGGCCACAGAGAAGAAATGAGTTTTTTCCAAAGAAAAGGCAGGAGGGCCTGGAAGTGAGCTCCAGCTGCCCACACAGCTGACTGCGCCCCTGCACCCGCAAAGACAGGTCCTGGCACCATCCTGTCCCTGGGCTGCCAGCAGGCAGGATCCTGTGCCATCTCCACTGGAGGCCGACAGGAGAGCTGGCAACCCTGGGCTCAGTCCACCGGGCCTGCTGACTGGCCAAGAGCACACTCAGGGTACCCAGGATGCCTGCAAAGGGGAAAATCCTAGGGGTGCCAGAGTGGCAGGGGTGCCAAGGGGGGCCCCTGAAGCATAGGGAGGGGTGCTGGGCCCAAGCCTGGGGGCTGCTGGAGGTCAGGTGGTTGGAAAGGGGCCTGGCTGGCCAGAGACCAAGCTCCAAGACCCCGCCAGAACCTCGGGAGTTCATGCTCCGAAAGGACACCACCAACCCTGAAACCAAAAGCCAAGCCGAGGCCAGAGCCCTGCCCCTCCCACACGAACATTCCAAGCTCTGAGTGTCTTGGTCGCAGGAATGCTGGGAAGACAGCACGGAGGTGAGGCAGGTGCTGCGGCTGCCTCCCGGAGAGCAGCCTGCTCACGGGTGCCCTTCCCAGGCCCGGGGCTGGCCTCTGCCATGGCTCCCTTACCTCCTCCTCCTCCTGCCATAGCCGGTCCCCAGGGCTGCCCAATGCCAGGTTCCACCTGGTGCCCAAACCTACTTCCTGTCCAGCTGCCCACTCCCTGCCTCTCTCGCCTCGGCCCAGCAGGCTCCCCAGACAGCAGCTGTACCCCGCCCTACTTCCCAGAGCATCAGGCCCCTGCCAGCTCCCTCCCTGGCATCTGCACACCCAGCCACTTGCCTTTGCCACAACCGCAACCCCAGCAGCCTCTAGCTCCCTCAACCTTCCAGGCCCTGGCTGGCTCTGAATGTCACCCCTGCACACACATCTGTCCCTGATGAGTGAGACCGTCCACACCACATCAGGAAGACATAGTCGGGCGTGGTGGCTCACGCCTATAATCCAAGCACTTTGGAGGCCAAGGCAGGCGGATCACCTGAGGTTGGGAGTTCAAGACCAGCCTGACCAACACGGTGAAACCCTGTCTTAAAAATAAATAAATAAATAAAAGTAACCATCAAAGAAGCCTGGCATTCCACGCTCATGAAAGCCCAGTGAGGGCCAGTACAGCAGCCGCCACCCCCAGACCAGAGTGAGGACTGGGAGGGCAGGCCAAGGCCAGCAGTGAGTCCAGGCCTGGCTGGAGAGTCCCATCCATCTACTCCGCACCCACCTGGGGGGTGTTACTGCCTACAAGCAGAGAGCAGGAACCAGAGGGGTGGCAGGGAAGTGGGGAAGATTCTGGGAGAAGCAGGGCAGAGACAGCCCAGGAAAGGTGGAGGGAGAGCACAACCTGAAGACTCCCTGGTGCCACCTGAGGAAGGCTCGGTGCCCAATGCTCCCTCCTCCCTCCTTCCTCTTCCTGCAGGCTGTGCCCACAGAAAGGCTCCCAAGGCCGAGACCCCTCCCAGCCAGGCCCTGCTCTCAGGAGAGATGAGCATACAGGCAGCAGAGGCCCCATCCTCAGGCCCCACCACGAAGGTCTATCAGGTCAGTGATCCATGACAGCTGGCTTACCAACGAGGTTGGGTGCGTGGCTGATGTCTGCTGCCAGGGAGGCTGCCTCCACCACGATGTGGGCCACAGTGATGGGCTCCTCTGGGCCTGGCGCCGCCGGCACCACCTGTCAACAGGGACAGGGAACAGAGGGGACTTATCTGTGTGCTCCAGAGTTCTGAGAAGAGGCCTGGGCTCTGCTGGTGTAAAGCTGTGGAGGTGTGACCTGTGGCGCTCAAGCCTGGATCTGTGTCCTTGGGACAGCGGTGGTGGGGGCTCTCATCTTCCCCCACTGGACCACAGGTCCCAGCCCAGCCCCTTCAGCCCAGGGCCAGGGTCCGCAGTGTCACTCTCACACCTCTGGCCATGGGGGCTGGACCTGGAGCACAGGGCATCTGCAGGGAGGGACCAGCAACTCTGGCAGGAAGCTGGACTGGCCTGCAGGAGTGATGGCACAGCCCCAGCCAAGTGGTCAGAGAGGGCCCTGGGGGTGTGAGCCAGAGGCCTTCCTGAAGGAGGGGGCACCTCTCTGAGGGATAGGTAAACAGCACAGGCTCAGAGTGAGGTGACCAGGGTCCAGCATCACCTGGGCCACGCCCTGCTGGTGGCCGGAGACTATGACCACTCTCTGAGCCTGCTCTCCTGATTCTGTGCAATGTGGATGACACGCGTCCACTGCAGCGTATGCGGGGTTCGTAGGCCTGTGTGTCCAGCCCAAGCTGGGCATGGGGCTCAGCAAAGGTGACCATTTTGATGATAAGACGGTGGTATCCCCACGGCCACACTTCACTTGTGAAGTCCCCAGGGACTGTGTGTGCAGGACAGAAGATAAGCCAAAAGGACAAAGGCTGCCATGGTACCCCAGAGCCAAGGAAGACCCCTCAGCCTCCAAGAAAGAAGGGATCCCAGCTCCCAACTGCACGGGCTTTGGCCAGAGGCTGCTGAGAAGGCTGGGCCACCGCAGGCCCTCTAGGACACCCCAGAGTGCCACAGGCTCACAAACCTGGACCTTCCCACACTGCAGCTAGGTGCCTGCCCTCTGCCCCCACACGCAGCCTCTAGAACCAGCTGCACAGGTCCATCCTGTAGTGCGGCCTCCTCCCCCACCCATCAGGTGAACCCAGAAGGGGGTGGGGGAGTGGGTTGGGGCTCACCTCTGGGCCCAGCAATGCTGTGGTGGCAGGGGTGGCGGGCAGGGCCTCCTGAGGGGCCCGCTGGCAGACCTTCTGAATCTTGTGCTGAACAAAGTCCTCCAAAGCAGTGAACTCTGCCTGGCAGCGGCCGCATCTGTGCACATCATCCTCATCTGCAACAAGCCTGCTGTCAGCAGGGCCTGGGAGGCAGAGGCTGGGCAGACAGGGCCCCATCTGGCTTTTCCTCCAGCCCCAGAAGAGACTCCGCCAGGAGGCCATCAGAAGCAGAGCTACTTCCTGAGGCTGCTGAGAACACACTCGAGCTCAAAACAAGGTCACCCCAGGGTATAGCTCCCATCCGATACAGGTCTGCAGGGGCCAGACCCACCCCCAGGTCAGCACCCAGCAAGGGGTAGCCCTGACCGCATGCTTAGGCTGCAGGCATCTGCTAAGACTGCCATGCCCATAGCCCCCACCTCAGCAATGATAGGTGAGAGGCCCAGAGAGGGGCTGGGAGGCAGAGGGATTTCTCCATGCTGGTTTGGGGACAGTAAAGGACCAGGATTTAAGACTATTGGGAGGCCGGGCGCGGTGGCTCAAGCCTGTAATCCCAGCACTTTGGGAGGCCGAGGCGGGTGGATCACGAGGTCAAGAGATTGAGACCATCCTGGTCAACATGGTGAAACCCCGTCTCTACTAAAAATACAAAAAATTAGCTGGGCATGGTGGCTCTTGCCTGTAATCCCAGCTACTCAGGAGGCTGAGGCAGGAGAATTGCCTGAACCCAGGAGGCAGAGGTTGCGGTGAGCCAAGATCGTGCCATTGCACTCCAGCCTGGGTAACAAGAGCAAAACTCCGTCTCAAAAAAAAAAAAAAAGACTAGTGGGACCGGGCATGGTGGCTCATGCCTATAATCTATAATCTCAGCACTCTGAGGGAATGAGGTGAGAGGATAGCTTGAGCCCAGGAGTTCAAGACCAGCCTGGTCAACGTAGCAAGACCTGTCTCTACCAAAAGAAAAAAAAAATGTGTTTAAAACATTTTTGCCCAGGTGTGGTGGCTCACGCCTGTAATCCAAGCACTTTGGAGGCCAGGGCGGGCGGATCACCTGAGGTCGGGAGTTCAGGACCAACCTGACCAACATGGTGAAACCCCGTCATAAAAAAAAAAAAAAAAAGAAAAAAAAAACATTTTTAATTTAGGCCAGACACAGTGGCTCATGCCTATAAACCCAGCACTTTCAGAGGCCAAGGTGGACAGATTACCTAAGGGTCAGAAGTTTAAGATCAGCCTGACCAACATGGTGAAACCCTATCTCTACTAAAAATACAAGCTGAGCGTGGTGGCTGATGCCTGTAATCCCAGCACTTTGGGAGGCTGAGGCGGGTGGATCACCTGTTGGGGAGTTCAAGCAAGACTAGGCTGACCAATATGGAGAAACCCCATTTCTACTAAAAATACAAAAATTAGCTGGGCATGGTGGCACAGGCCTGTAAATCCCAGCTACTTGGGAAGCTGAGGCAGGCGGACTGCTTGAACCCAGGAGGCGGAGATTGCCGTGAGCCGAGATTGCGCCATTGTACTCCAGCCTGGGCAACAAGAGTGAAACTCCATCTCAAAAAAAATAAAATAAAATAACAATTAGCCAGGCGTGGTGGCACACACCTGTAATCTCAGCTACTTGGGAGGCTGAAGCAGGAGAATCACTTGAATTCGGAAGGCGGAGGTTGCGGTGAGCCGGGATCCCGCCATTGCACTCCAGCCTGGGCAACAAGAGCGAAACTCCGTCTCAAAAAAAAAAAAAAGTCAAAAAACATTTAGCCAAGTGTGGTGGCATATACCTGTAGTCCTAGCTACTCAGGACTGCTTGAGCCCAGGGGTTGAGGCTGCAGTGAGCCATGATCGCACCACTGCACTTCAGCATGGGCAACAGGGCAAGAGCATGCCTTAAAAGACACTAAAACAAAACAAAAACTGTTGGAGTTTGAATGTGCCCTGGGGCATCTTAGTGCTGGGGTGTCTGAGTGACCATCTCTAAGCTATCCCATCTGTAAAATGGGCTGACCCATTGCAGGGTGTGGGGTACAAGGGGGCCCTATAGACCGATGCCCACCGGCTCTGGCTGAGAGGCAAATGCAGGCACCCTGTGGCCTTGCCTCAGGGTGAAATGGGCTGGGTGTGTCCCCTTCTGGAGTATGGGGTCCCATGGTGGCCATTCCCTGGTGCTGAGTGAGACCCTGGAGTGGGGTGGGAAGGGGAAGAGGGTAGAAGATGCCTCAGAGCTTGGTTTGTGACTGGGAGCCATCAGGAAGGGTCTGCTCTCTGTTGGGTGGCCGTCTGCAGGTGAGTCACAGCTGTGGTTTGGCCCTTTCTCCACCCTCGAATTCAACCTCCACCTCCCAGGCTCAGCTGATTCTCCTGCCTCAGCCTCCCGAGTAGCTGGGATTACAGGCATGTTCCACCACGCCCGGCTAATTTCTTATTTTTATTTTTATAACAGGATTTCAACATGTTGGCCAGGCTCGTCTCAAACTCCTGACCACAGGCGATCTGCCCACCTTGGCCTCCCAAAGTGGTGGGATTACAGGCGTGAGCCACTGCACCCAGCGGCAATCTCTCTTTTAATTCTATAAGGCAGCAGAGCCCAGAAGTTAAAGGGGCTGAGGTGGAGCCTTTCACAGTTCTGGGATCCAATCCAGCCCTTGCTACCTACTACCTGGGTGACCCGGTCACTGTCAAATCTCCAACTCTCCATTTTCCTCATCCCCAAAATTGGAATAACAACGTCTACCTGTCAGGAATGGTTTGAGAATGAAAAGACACAAGGGTAAGGGCTTGTGACATTACTGGCAGAAGCTGCCGCCCCATTCTGTAGGGGAAATAGAGGTTCACAGGTGGGGAGTCACCTGCTTAGGACCAAAGAGGCAGAAAGTGGCAAGTCTGGGACTGGACCGGGCCACAGGCTGGCTGCAGTGCACCAGCCCTCATGCACGTGGCTCTGCTGCCTCCCCACGGACAGGCCAGATCCTGCAGAAACCGAGGCCCCGCCCTCTTGGAGCCTCCAACCCCAACTGGACAGGGCCCTAGAGGCTCATGAAGTGCAGGGGGAAGGGGCGCAGAAGAAAGTAGGACCAGGCTCAGGCATCGGAGGCATAGTGGGACCCGGACGCCGGCCCGAGGGGCAGGGCTGATGGTGGCGGCGTCTACGAAGGTCTACACCAGGCGCCCGGGGGCTCAGCAATCCGCGATCACTTGTGGGCACTGGGACGAGGGGGGTGACGGGCGCCCCACAGGAGAGACCCGTGAGGGTCGCAGTAAACCTGAGGGTCTCGTGGAGTGCTGTGAGGGCCCCGCGGGGTCTGCGAGAAGTCTGGGTCTTGAAGGGTCTGTTGCGCCCGCAGCTCGGGCCATAGGGGCCTCCGCCAGCCCGGGATGAAGTGCCCTCACCCCAGCCGCGCCCTCCGCGTCTGCCCAGTTACCTTCCTCGCTGAAGGGCGCCGGGAGGCCGAGGAAGCTGCCGGGTGCCAAGGCAGCCGCCGCCGCCGCAACCCCGCCCTCGCCCGCTTCCCGCCCGGCTTCGGCCGGGGCTTCTGCCGTATGAGCGGCCGTCACCCGCACTGCCATCGCGCCCTCCATGTCGCAACGCGCCGCAGGAAGATGGCGGATTTACGACCGTGTCGTCATAACAACGGGCCGCGCCGAGGCCGACGAGAGGGAACGGCGAGAGGAGGGCGGGGCGGGGCCGAAGAGGATTGACAGACGTGCGGGAAGCGGGGCCAGGATGGGGGTGTGGCCTGGAAGGGCAGAGGCGGAGCCCGGCGCGCTAAGAACAGAGGCCGGGCGGGACTGCGGGAAGGGCGTGGTTACGGTGGAGCAGATTGACAGGCAGACGGCGGGGCGGCAGGTGCACTGGGTTCGAGGTTGCGCTCGGATTTGAGAGCTAGAGGACGCGAGAGACGAGCAGACTGGCGGGCGCTACAGAGCCGCGCCCCAGAGCGTCCGGAGCTTGCTACAGGTAGACCCGCCCGCGCCTGCCGCTGGAAAGCCGCCGTAGATCCAACTCAGGGGTTCGGTGCTCGCCGCCTCCTGACCACCTCGGGCGTTAGAGCCTCCCAAGATGATTACCCGGGTCACAGGAGAAGAACCCAGGTCGGGGATGGCTTATGGGTGGCTATGCGAAGCTGTTTTATTCTTTTATATAATTTTTAAATTTTAAAAACTTTACTTATATTTTTTAAATAGAGATGGGGGTCTCACTGTGTTAACTAGGCTGGTCTCAAACTCCTAACCTCAAACCGTTTACCCATTTCCGCCTCCCAAAGTACCAGGATTACAGGCGTGAGCCGCTGCTCCTGGCCACAGTGCACTGGATTTGGGGTTTTTTGAGGGGGGAGAGGTTTTTTAGTTTTTTGAGACAGAGTCTTGCTCTATCACTCAGGCTTGAATGGGGGCGCAAGCTCGGCTCACTGCAACCTCCGCCTCCAGGTAAAAGCGATTCTCCTGCTTCAGCCTCCTGAGTAGCTAGACTAAAGGCGCCCACTACTACCCCGGCTAATTTTTTGTATTTTGAGTAGAGACAGGGTTTCACCATGTTGGCCAGGCTGGTCTTGAACTCCCGACCTCAGGTGATCCACCCCCCTCAGCCTCCCAAAGTGCTGGGATTACAAGTGTGAGCCACCGAGACTGATTGGTTTTGGTTTTTGTTTCTTTGAGACAGTATCTCACTCTGTCACCCAGTCTGGAGTGCAGTGCTTTAATGTCAGCTCACTACAGCCTCCACACCTCAGCTACCCAAGTAGCTGGGACTACAGGTGCCAGCCACCATGCCCAGCTAATTTTTGTGTATTTTGTAGAGATGGGTTTTCACCATGTTGCCCAAGCTGGTCTGGAACTCCTGAGCTCAAGTGATCCGCCCACCTAAGCCCATTTATATACTTTTAAAAAACTGGCCGGGCTTGGTGCCTCATGCCTATAATCCAGCACTTTGGGAGACCCAGGCGGGCGGATCACAAGGTCAGGAAATTGAGACCATCCTGGTCAACATGGTGAAACCCTGTATCTACTAAAAATACAAAAATTAGCTGGATATGGTGGCACCTGCCTGTAATCCCAGCTACTCGGGAGGCTGAGACAGGAGAATCGCTTGAACCCAGGAGGCAGAGGTTGCAGTGAGCCAAGATTATGCCACTGCACTCCACCCTGGGCAACAGAACAAGACTTCATCTAAAAAATATATATATATTGTGGTAAACACACATAAAATTTACTATTAGCGACATTCACAGTGTTGTGCAACCATCACAGCTATGTGGTTCAGGAAGCTTTTCAGCACCCCAAAAGGAACCCTGTACTTTTAAGCAGTGATTCCCCATCCACCCCTCCCTGCCAGCCCTGGGGAGACGCGAGTCTACTTTCTGTCTCCACGATAAATTTATCTATTGTGAACATGTCCTACAATATATGACTTTTTTTTTTTTTTTTTTTTTTTTTTTTGAGTCAAGGTCTCAATCTGTCACCCAGGCTGGAGTGCACTGGTGTGATCCTAGCTCACTGTGGCCTCCCCCTCCAGGCTGAAGTAAGGTCATCCGCCGTCAGGTTGGGGAAACAATGGGCAGCTTTCTGCAAGTAAGTTGCTTGCTGCTGCAAGGTTTTGAGCAGAGGACATGACAGTCGGAGTTATAGAAAGATCCCTCTAACTGCTGCACAGAAAAAGGGACGTTAGGCTGGCCGTGGTGGCTCACGCCTGTAATACCAGCACTTTGGGAGGCTGAGGCTGGCAGATCACCTGAAGTCAGGAGGTTGAGACCAGTCTAACATGCTGAAACCCCATCTTTACTAAAAATACAAAAAAAAATAGCTGGGCCTGATGGCACATGCCTGTAATCCCAGCTACTTGGAAGGCTGAGACAGCAGAATCACTTGAACCCAGGAGGCGGAGGTTGCAGCGAGCTGACATCATGCTACTGCACTCTAGCCTGAGTGACAGAGCAAGATTGTCTCAAAACAAAAGAAAGAAAAAGAAAGAAAGAAAGAAAAAACAAAAAGGGACTTTAGGACCCCCAGCCGAAGCAGGAGAGGGCTCAGAAAGCCACTGAGAGCCAGGATAGGTGGTCTCTGAGTAGGGCAAACAGAAGGAAGAGCAGGTTGGAGCTTGAGGTTTCTGGGAGCTTCTGGGAAGAAGAACCAGGAGACAGGTACGTGAGGTGAAGCCAGGGAGGAGGTGAGCACAAAACCCCAAAACAACTTCATTCATGGTGTGCTGAGGAGTAACTGAGAAGCGGGCATCCAGGGCATCAGGAGTATGGTTGGGATGTTTGTCCCCTGTCCCCTCTAAACCCATGTTGAAACTTCAACCCCAATATAACAGCATTAAGAGGTGAGGTCTTTAAGAGGCAAAGGGGGCTGGGGACAGTGGCTGATGCCTATAATCCCAGCACTTTGGGAGGCCAAGGCAGGCGGATCGCCTGAGGTCAGTAGTTTGAGACCAGCCTGGCCAACACAGCAAAACCCCCATCTCTATTAAAAATACAAAAATTAGCCAGGCATGGTAGCACATGCCTGTAATCCCAGCTACTAGGGAGGCTGAGGCAGTTGAATTGCTTGAACCCGGAGTGGGTGTGGAGGTTGCAGTGAGCTGAGATCACAGCACTGCCCTCCAGCCTGGGTAACAAAGTGAGACCCTGGCTCAAAAATAAAAAGGCATCCTGACAAGGTGAGGTCTGGCCCTGTCTTGGCTGGGGCCCACGCTATTGGCAGGCACAGGAGTGGACAGGCTCCTGGAAGGCAGAGAGGCCGGGCACGGCAGCAAGACTAGTCTCTGTTTCTCCAGACAGCCTCCTTTCCCACCCAGGCCTCAGCCTGGCTCCATCACAACAATGTCTGTGGGCGTTCCATGGCCAGACCCAGACAGGAACTCCAAAACCCTTTCCTTTTTTTTTTTTTTTTTTTTTTTTTGAGACGGAGTTTTGCTCTTGTTACCCAGGCTGGAGTGCAATGGCGCGATCTCGGCTCACCGTAACCTCCGCCTCCTGGGTTCAGGCAATTCTCCTGCCTCAGCCTCCTGAGTAGCTAGGGTTACAGGCACGCGCCAACATGCCCAGCTAATTTTTCGTGTTTTTAGTAGAGACGGGGTTTCACCATGTTGACCAGGATGGTCTCGATCTCTCAACCTCATGATCCACCCACCTCAGCCTCCCAAAGTGCTGGGATTACAGGCTTGAGCCACCGCACCCAGCCCAAAACCCTTTCTTTAGCTGATCCCATGTTGAAGAACGTTTAGATTGCATCTTTTTTTTTTTCTTTTTTTTTTTTTTTTTTTTTTGCCACTTGCATCCTTTTTCAACATCCTTCTTTTTAGCTTAGCTCATTAGAAAGAACACATCTGTGAAAACACTGATTCAATGGCTACTTATATTTTCTACTGCAATGTAAATTGATGTAACACCGTTAAGAAGAAATAGTGAAGGCCGGGCGCGGTGGCTCACGCCTGTAATCCCAGCACTTTGGGAGGCCGAGGCGGGTGGATCACGAGGTCAAGAGATCAAGACCATCCTGGTCAACATGGTGAAACCCCGTCTCTACTAAAAATACAAAAAATTAGCTGGGCATGGTGGTGCGTGCCTGTAATCCCAGCTACTCAGGAGGCTGAGGCAGGAGTGTTGCCTGAACCCGAGAGTCGGAGGTTGCGGTGAGCCGAGATCACGCCATTGCACTCCAGCCTGGGTAACAAAAGAAAAACTCCGTCTCAAAAAAAAAAAAAAAAAGTGTCTGTCCTTGTACCACTGAAAGCCATCCCCAGGTCAGCTTGTGGTATGAGATCCTTACTTGAGGAGACACTGGGGCCATCCCCTTACAGGGAAAGAATGACTGCCTCCTGTGTGTCGGACACCATCATAAAGCGGTCCTTTCCCCCTAGATGCAGGGATACCTCATGCTCTTCCCAAAGTCAGTCCTCCCCTGTAAAGTGCACTTTCCCTCCCAGCCTCTGCTAGGACCTTGCCCACAAGTGACCATGCTTCCCCTCCCACCTGCAGACTTACAGGCACATTTCGCAGATGTTAAGCCGAGCAGATGGGGCAGAGCTCAGCTTTGGGGTTGACTGAGTTTAATCCCAACTCAACCTTGTCCAGCCGGCGACTGTCCATGTTGTTTGGCCATTTATAAATGGAGTTGTGAATAATCCCTGTCCCTCAGAGCTGTCCTGTGACTCTCAGAAGGTAATGCAGTAAGGAGTGGTGCCGTGGCCTAGATGCTCAGGGAGTCCACAGTAAGCCAAGGCAGCCGGGTCAGTATGGGAGATGGCCCGTGGCTGGGCATCATCAGCAGTTCCCACTCCGGCCGTCATCTCAAATCAACTGCCTGTTGCTCTGTGCTAAAGGCAGAGTTTGCAATCTTTTGTCAAATCCACTGCTAATCAAGGCCATCTTTTTTTTTTTTTTTTTTTTGCTTTGCTTTTCTGAGACGGAGTCTTGCTCTGTTGCCCAGGCTGGAGTACAATGGTACAATCTCAGCTCATTGCAACCTCCACCTCCCAGGTTCAAGCGATTCTCCTGCCTCAGCCTCTCAAGTAGCTTGGCCCTGCCACCACACTCAAGCTAATTTTTGTATTTGTAGTAGAGACAGGGTTTCACCATATTGGCCAGGCTGGTCTCAAACTCCTGACCTCAAGTGATCTCCCCACCTCAGCTTCCCAAACTGCTGGGATTACAGGCGTGAGCCACCATACCCAGCCAGGAGGATGTATTTCACAGATATTATGTTAAACCACACAAACAAGCTTGGTCGTGCCTCTTTGCTGATAGGAGTCAGAAAAGTGGTGAGCTCTCCGCTATTGACTGAATAGGAACAAGAGGGAACTCTGGGGTGTTGGAAATACTTTATACTTTGGTCTGGGTTGTTTACACAAGCATATACATATGTAAAAAATCTGCTGAGTGCAGTGACTCATGCCTGTAATCCCAGCACTTTGGGAGGCCAAAACAGGAGGATTGCTGGAGGCCAGGAGTTGGAGAGACCAGCCTGGACAACATAGTGAGACTCCATCTCTACAAAAAATTTAAACAAAAATGAAAATTAGGCTGGGCGAGGTGGCTCACACCTGTAATCCCTGCACTTTGGGAGGCCGAGGCGGGCGGATCACCTAAGGACAGAAGTTCAAGACCAGCCTGCTAACATGGTGAAACCCCATTTCTACTAAAAATACAAAAACTCAGCCAGGCACGGTGGCATGCGCCTGTAATCCCAGCTACTCAGGAGGCTGAGGCAGGAGAATCGCTTGAACACAAGAGGTGGAGGTTGCAGTGAACCAAGATTGTGCTACTGCACTCCAGCTTGGGCAAGAGCAATACTCTGCTTAAAAAAAAAAAAAAAAAAAAAAAAAAAAAGGGGCCGGACGCGGTGGCTCAAGCCTGTAATCCCAGCACTTTGGGAGGCCGAGGTGGGTGGATCACGAGGTCGAGAGATCGAGACTATCCTGGTCAACATGGTGAAACCCCGTCTCTACTAAAAATACAAAAAATTAGCTGGGCATGGTGGTGCGTGCCTGTAATCCCAGCTACTCAGGAGGCTGAGGCAGGAGAATTGCCTGAACCCAGGAGGCGGAGGTTGCAGTGAGCCGAGATCACGCCATTGCACTCCAGCCTGGGTAACAAGAGCGAAACTGCGTCTCAAAAAAAAAAAAAAAAAAAAAATCAGTCGGGCATGGTGGCACACACCTCTGATGCCAGCTACTTGGGAGGCTGAGATAGGAGCATCGCATCAGCCTGGGAGGTCAAGGCTGCAGAGAGCTGTGATCCAGCCACTGAACCCCAGCCTTGGAGGTAAAACGAGACCGTGTCTCGAAATGTATAGGCATGTAAAAATGTAAAACTTCCACCGAGCTTCACAGTTTTCATGCCCTTTACTGTAAGCCTCAATTAAAGTAAATATTTAATAACTGGTGACGATGATGGGGAGCAAACTCTGAGTACCAGGTTCTAGGCAGTGTCTTTAGACCCTAACCCCACTGCCTGGTAATGGCTGGTTTGTGTGACCTCCGAGGCACGGGGAACGTGTTTTTGGAAAGGACTGAGGTGAGCACGCAGCCTTGCGGAGGAGGGAGTCCCGGGCTGGCCGGTAAACGGCCCACTGGCTGGCCGGGTGTCTGGAACGCGTCCCATGCGACTCCGGACCCTCCCGCCGCGCTCCTGCGGGAGCCCTGCCCGGACCCGCAAGAGACGTCGGCCAATGGGCAGCCGGCCCGGCCCGGGTTACTCCGTGAAGGGCCTCCTCACCTAGGCTGACCACTGGCTTTCAATGGGCACACGACCCCACGGCCGCTGGGTAGCTGCGCAGCCTTGCGCCTGCGCCATCCTCACCTCAGCCGCATTTCCGCAGCGAGCCCTCCACTCCGAATGCCGGTTGGCACCCTGCCAACCAATCACCGGGGCGCCCCGAGCCCGGCAGCCAATGGTCGTGCGCCGGGCCGCGCCAGTTGGCGTTGATCTCCTGCAGCCCGCGGGAAGCGGGGGCGGATTGGCGAAGGCGACGGCCAATGGGCGGCGGGCACGAGACGCGGGGCCAATGAGCGCCCCGGGGGCGGGGAGGGAACCGCGGCGGGCGGCTGCGAGGAGCGGCCGGCGGCGGCGGCGGCGGCCGATGGTGGCGGCCATGGCGGCGGTGGCGGCCGATGGCGACGACGCTCGCTGCGTGCGGCTGAGCGCCGAGCGGGCCCAGGCGCTGCTGGCCGACGTGGACACGCTGCTGTTTGACTGCGACGGGGTGCTGTGGCGCGGGGAGACGGCCGTGCCCGGCGCGCCTGAGGCCCTGCGGGCGCTGCGTGCCCGCGGCAAGCGCTTGGGCTTCATAACCAACAACAGCAGCAAGACTCGCGCGGCCTACGCCGAGAAGCTGCGGCGTCTGGGCTTTGGCGGCCCGGCGGGACCCGGCGCCGGCCTGGAGGTCTTCGGCACCGCCTACTGCACCGCGCTCTACCTGCGCCAGCGTCTGGCTGGCGCGCCCGCGCCGAAGGCCTACGTGCTGGGCAGCCCGGCACTGGCCGCGGAGCTGGAGGCCGTGGGCGTCGCCTGCGTGGGCGTGGGGCCCGAGCCGCTGCAGGGCGACGGTCCCGGCGACTGGCTGCACGCGCCGCTGGAGCCCGACGTGCGCGCGGTGGTGGTGGGCTTTGACCCGCACTTCAGCTACATGAAGCTCACCAAAGCCCTGCGCTACCTGCAGCAGCCCGGCTGCCTGCTCGTGGGCACCAACATGGACAACCGGCTACCGCTGGAGAACGGCCGCTTCATCGCGGGTCCGTGCGCCCCGGGGCGGGAGGCCGGGGGGCGGGCCCCGGGCCCCCTCCCCGCCCTCTGACCGGGTCCCCTGTGCCCCGCAGGTACCGGCTGTCTGGTCCGAGCCGTGGAGATGGCCGCCCAGCGCCAGGCCGACATCATCGGGAAGCCCAGCCGCTTCATCTTCGACTGCGTGTCCCAGGAATACGGCATCAACCCCGAGCGCACCGTCATGGTGGGAGACCGCCTAGACACAGACATCCTCCTGGGCGTCACTTGTGGCCTCAAGACCATTCTGACCCTCACCGGAGTCTCCACTCTAGGGGATGTGAAGAGTAATCAGGAAAGTGACTGCGTGTCTAAGAAGAAAATGGTCCCTGACTTCTATGTTGACAGCATAGCCGACCTTTTGCCCGCCCTTCAAGGTTAAAGATTGAGTGTCTTTAATCTCCAGAATAAAAAAAAAAAAATTGAAAATTAGTTACCCAAATTAATAGGTGGGGCTTAAGCATCTTCTCGGCCAGGTGGCTTCAAAGAGTATAATTGGAGTTAAGCAAAGGCATACATTGTTAACCTTGTAAGTAAACGTTTGGGGGGGACGATTTTGTTTACAGATGCTTGTAATTGAAGTTGCACTTTTAGGCTTGGAAGGCATTGTTGGGTGGGTTCTGGGCCTTGGGCGGGGTTGGCAGGGGCAGGCTCAGCACCTGTCTGAGATTCAGGTATCCAGGGCCTGAGGCGGTTCTAGGGGTGTGTGTCCTATACTTTATTGAAAAACTCATTCAGGGATCCAGCCCCTCGGGGGCGGAAGGACTGATTATTCTGCTGGGAGAGGCTTTTGTGGACCAAGGCCCCATCAGTGTGACTGACAGTCCAGCGGAGCCTTCTGTGTCCCTCTGCTTTCCAGCAGGTTGGGGATGGAGAAGGGAGCTGCTCCCAGGTGCCATCTCCTTGCCCTCGGGTGCAAAGTGCTGCCCTCACCACCCTTCCGCCTCCCCTCCTTCCTTGAAAACCACTCTGATGTCACAATTGAGTGTCTGTTCCGTTTCAGATACCCAGGGCTGCTGCTCCTCAAACACAGCTGCCCAGTTCTGTAAACGCAGCCCAGCTAAACCTCAGCTGTCTCGAGTGTGCATTTAAACCCAGGTGACTTGGACTGAGCAGCCGCAAGGCCGGGGACGCCTTCGCTCAACACCAAGGCTGCAGTGCAGGGAGCTCAGAGCAGTGCTGCTACCCAACAGTTTAACTTTGAACAACTGTGTCAGGCAATGGATTTGAATGTTAAGTGTGTTAATAGCTGTGCTGTCTCGTAGGGAAAATCCCACTGAAGAAGCCTTTATGTCCTGTAGCCGGCAGTGCGGCTAAAGCATGTTGGCCAAGGAATTCCTGTCATCCAGGGCTCTGGGAGGGGGAGGAGAGTTGTGTCCCCAAGAACAGGAAGTCCTTTACAAAGCATCCAGTTTCTTCCTGTCCTTCTATTCCCTAGGTTGGAGTAGGGGTTGGAGGCTGGTGGCCCAGGAGGTCACCTGCCTTGCCCTGGATTCCCTTGTCAGTGGCCAGCAGGAGGACTTGGCAGGGCCACCAGCTTGCCAAGGTTCTGAGTGGGGCTCTGGCCTCCTGCCTGCTCCGTGGCTCTGCTGACCTTTCACAGGCCTGACAGCAGACTCAGCAGGGCCAGCCCAGGACACTGCACCTTCTGGCCAGCTCCCTACCGGCACCTTGCCCTGCACCTGGCGGCTTCTCTCCTGGCCGCACAGCATTCCACTTGGTCATGAAGACTTCTCAGAGCAATAAGGGGCGTTCTGAGCCTCCAGCACCTCCCAGACCAGGGATGTCAGGTTCAGAGGGTGCTGCAGGGCAGCATGAGGGTGGTTGTGCCCACAAAGCTGGTGGCACTGATGCTGGCTCGGTGAGTTCAGTTCCAGCTGGGTCTGGCCTGGCAAGGCGTAGTCATGCTAGGAGCACACGGCAGATGCAGCTGGGGGATGCCTCCCTCTTGCCATGTGGGGGCTGGGAGTCCCTGTGCACCCTGTCTCCAGCCCCTGAGGGGCTGTGGCACTGTGTGCCTCAGAGCACAGATTAAACTCTCAAACCCACACTGGCTCAGGTGTCCTTGCTCTCCGCTTGCTTTGGCCTTGGGCGCCGCCGTCTCACCGCAGGTGGGAGGACTCAAAGTAGATGGGTGGCTGGGGTTCCAGCTCCACAGCGGGAATGCCAACTGCCCACTCCCAGCCTGGTTCAGAGGAATGCGTTCTGGAGAATGAGGGAAACCAGGGAAGGAAAGGGTCTTGGAGTGAAGCTGGTGGGCTCATGGGCTGCTATGTCAGATTGCCCAGGGCAGGAGCAGAGCTGAGTTAGAAACAAGTCCGGCTGGGCTGGGCATGGTGGCTTGCGCCTGTGATCCCAGCACTTTGGGAGACTGAGGCAGGCAGATCACTTGAGGTCAGGCATTCGAGGCCAGCCTGACCAACATGGTGAAACCCGGTCTCTCTAATTTTAAATATAAAATTAGCCGGGTGTGGTGGTGGGTGCCTGTAATCTCAGCTACTTGGGAAGCTGAGGCAGAAGAATCGCTTGAACCTGGGAGATGGAGGTTGCAGTAAGCCAAGATGGCGCCACTGCACTCCAACCTGGGGACACTGTGAAACTCCTTCTCAAAGGCATGCTGGGCTGGCCCCCAAGGCTGGCCTGACCATACCAGGAGGCATAGGCTCCAGCAGGCTGCCTATCCACACTCCAGCCTTGGGGAACCCCTGGTTTTGGACATGTACCCTGTGGGATGCCATATGGCCCCATCTCACACTCGGGGGCTGGGAAGCAGCTGGGGGTGCACAGTGCCATATGAGTCATTCATTGAACCAGGATTTATTGACAGCTTGTGGAATGCCAGAGACTCTGCCCTGAGAGACTCAGACCACTTTAGGAAAATGAAATCCACCCTAACCACACTTAACGAGTCACCCTGGCTGGGCCCGCGCTGCCCTCCGGTTGGTCATCTAGACTGGATTTCCACTCGGCCAAGCGCTATGCTTCCCAGACCCTGATCTCCAGTCTGTGCGGGCCAGGTGTCTGGAGCCAGGCCTGGTGACGGGTATCCCCCAGGTGGGAGGAGGGGACTGTCCTGGCTCTGACCCGGATATCAGATCCGAAGCTGAGGGGGAGGCGTGGGGTCAGGAGGGGAGGCGTCCTGAGGTTTCCCTAGCCAAGGTTGCAGACAAGGGGCGCAGACAATCGGCGCATTGTGAGCAGGGGTTGCAGCATGGAGCCAGCAAACTGCTGCGTGGAGCGCCCTGAACCTGGGCCTGCAGGGGTGAGTGGCCTCCCGTCACTCCTGCAGCACGGACCCGGGGGTGCCCCGGGTCACCCAGCCTCTCCCTTCCCCAGCCCACTTGCTCCCTGGTCTCTAACCCCCCTGACCCCTCTGACCCTGATGCGTGCCCAGGTGAAGACCAAGCTCTGCTGTGGGGGCTGGAGAGCCGCGGGCCTGCTGCTGCTGCTGCTGCTGCTGCTGACTGCAGGGGCTGTGGCTGGAGGGCTTCTTGGCTTCGCTCAGGGCCCTCCCAAGGTGAGCCCCTCCTCAGGGCCAGGGTCATGGACAATGGGAAGGTGGGCGGAAGCTGGCATATCCCAGCCTCCAGCAGAGCCGGCAGTTATATGGCCGCCTTGGAGCAGATGGCTGGAGGACCAAGGGGCAGAAAGACCACTCAGGGATGTCAGAATCCTGAGCCCAGAGCTGGGGGCTGTGCTGGGGTTGCCCTGATGCCCAGCTGAACTCCCAACTCCACTGCCAGCCACAGCTGCAGACGCTGCGAATGACCCTCCCGAGCCCCCACGTGCCCAGGCCCAACCAAACCATCCTGGTGGACGTGGCCCAGAATGCGGCAACCATCATAGTGACCCCACCTCAGAGCAACCACAGCTGGGTGGTGCTCTTCGACGGACAGAGCGTGAGTAGGCAGGGAGGGATTGCCCAGCAGGTGTCAGTCGGGGTGGCCCTGCCTCACCCCCCTGCCTCCCCAGGGCTGCATCTGTTACCGCCCTGAGGAGCACCACGCCTGCTTCCTCCGCCTGATGGGGGACAATGATCGGGAGACCCTGCAGCTGCTGGTGGATACCTCCAAGGTAAGCTGTCCTGCTGGGCGCAGCCCCCAGCCAGGGGCCAGACAAAGGGTCCTGTGTGCAGCCCCGGGCAGGGCAGGCTAGGGCTCTGGTTTCAGGGAACAGGAAGCTCTCCTCCCTGAGCACAGGCTGCTGACAAGAGCCGAGGGTGGGGCCATCACTGGGGTTGGGAGGGGCTGGCCCCACCCAGCCAGGAGCAGGGAGGAGTCCCCTCCCATGGCCCACCAGAGTCTTCTCAGCAGGCCCAAGGGACTCGGGGCCCCAGCCAGGACACTCACCACACCCAGGAGCTGCTGGCAGTGCTGGGGAGCCATGAGGTGGACCCCACCCAGGTGGGCGCTTTGGTGCAGCACCTGTGTGCAAGGACCCCCATCTACTGGGCCCAGCGAGTGGAGGGTGAGTTGGGGTTGCTGCATGGGGAGGCCCGGCCCACGGAGGAGCTGGGGGCACAGCCCTTGGGGATTCACGGCGCCCTCACCACAGGGCCCCAGAGGCAGCGGCTCATCTATCTCTGCATCGACATCTGCTTCCCAAGCAACATTTGCGTGTCGGTCTGCTTTTATTACCTCCCAGACTGAGCCCCCGAACTGGCCAAGACCAGCCCCAGTCCCCAGTCCAGCAGGCTGGCCAGATCACCCACACCAGGGAGGACAGCTGCCGGCGGGGACGAATAAACCCTTCCACCTGGCCGTGGTGGTGTTCTCTGTGTCCTGAGGTCCTGAAACTTGGGCAAGGAGGGGACAGAGCGCACTGGGTTGGGCGTGGGCACCAGCCTCAGATGCCTCCGCAGCTTCAAGCCCTGAGCTGACTTTCCTAGAGAGTGCATGCTAGCCCAGTCTAGGAGTATGTACCCCGGCTTACATCACTCTGAGCTGTCACATCCAGATAAGCAACTGGGGTCTGAGAGGCCTAGGGTGGCCTGGCCCAGCAGGTCAAGGAGCCACAGGGGGCCATCAGGTCCAGCTGGCACAGGCCAGCCGCAGGCCCCACTGTGACCTGGGTGCTGCACGGGTCCCTCCAGTTGCCACCACCTGCACCAGG
This sequence comes from Saimiri boliviensis, assembly GCF_048565385.1. Classification (NCBI taxonomy): domain Eukaryota; kingdom Metazoa; phylum Chordata; class Mammalia; order Primates; family Cebidae; genus Saimiri; species Saimiri boliviensis. The sequence goes on along the minus strand of NC_133460.1, from coordinate 9,458,950 downwards.
CAGACCGGAGGGGGCACAGGCTAGCCCAGCACACTGTCATTGAAGGCAAGGCAGACGACAGCCTTCTGGTGGCCGCCATACTCTCTCTTGATCTCTCCAGTCTCCACACACCAGAGCCGGGCCAGGTTGTCTGAAGAAGCTGGAGGGGGAGGATGGGCAGGGCTCAGAGCACAGGTGCAGGCCAGGCAGAGAGCCCAAGCAGAGGGGGAGCTGCAGCCTAGGTAGGCTGGCTCTGGAGGCCAGGAACGGGGGAGGCTGGGGCGGAGCTCACCAGTGACGATGTACTGGGAGTCCCCCGAGAAGGCACAGCCCCACATCCAGCCGCGGGAGGACTCCCCAGGGTTGCCGCTCTTGATGCTCAGCTCTGTCATCAGGGAGAAGTTGGACGTCCTCCAGATCTTGCACGTCTGATCAGCTGAGCAGGTGGCGAGGAGCCTGGGGGTGGGGGTGGGGGTGGGGTGTGTCCAGCAGCAGCCACTCCACCCTGCAGCCCCTGACATGCACCCAGCAGCCCCTCCCCTGTCCAGCCCCCCCGCCCAGACAGGTCCCCTCCTGGGCCAGCAGGCCCTGCACACACGTGGAGTCGGGGCTGAAGCGGCACTGCAGGGCGTAGCGGGTGTGGGCGGGGATCTTGGTCTTGGGGATGAGCTGGGTCACCTCGTCACCAATGCCCCCCGTCAGATTCCAGACATAGCAGTATCCCTAAAGGCAGGAGGACCATCACCAGTGGCCTGAGGCCTCAGGTCTGAGAGACAGGGAAGGATGCCCTTGAGGCACAACACTGGGGCCCAACTGTGCATGGGGACCTGGGGTCAGGGGCAGGCAGGACCCTCCAGACCTGCCTTACAGGAGGCACCTGGGAAGTCTGGCCCCAACCAAGAGCCACAGCCGGCAGGCCAAGAACAGGAGGCCATACCTGGCCAAGGACTCAAATGATCCTTTCTGGAGAATGCCCCTGGCCAGTGGGAGTATCCAGGAGAAGGGCACCAGCTAGAGGGACAGCATGACCAAGGCTGGGAGAAGGCAAGTCCGGGGACAAGAGGGACAAGTGAGGCTCCGGTATTAAATGGAGTTAATGGAAAAAAAAAGGCTGGAGAGGAGAGCAGGGGCCACGCCATGGCAGCCTACAGGCGAGGCCAGCAGCCCTGGGTCTCCACAGGGGAACGACACCACCTGGCCGGTACTGACCAGGCACCACTAGAAGCGTCCAGGGGAGAATAGGTCAGGGCCGGGGGACGTCAGGGAGGCGGTAAGGAGGCCTCAGAGAATGTGTTAGCTGTCACCATGACAAGGGTGAGTGGAACCAGGAGGCAACAGGGAGAAAAGAGGGAAGTGGACCGACTTGGGAGAGACTGACGGAGCTGAAGACACAGATAAGGCATCGGGACTTCTGGCTTTGCTGGCAGGGTGGGTGTTAGCGCCCGGGATGGAGGAAGCAGAAGGGGACCACTAAGGGACATCCAGGAATAAGCCCACCTGCAGAGGCTGAGGGCTGAGTGCCAAGCGCCTCCCACCCAGCACGTGCCACCAGGACTCACGGTGCTATTGACGGCTGCCATGTAGCTGGCGTCGGGGTCGATGTGGGCAGATGTAATGGAGACCTCGGGCTCAGGGATGAGCTGCTCATTGTGGTCTGTTTTCAAGTCCCAGATGTGGATAGCCCCGCTCTGGTCACCCACGATGAGCTCTGCCTGAGGTACAAGGGAGGTGAGGCAGGGCCCAAGCCCGGCTCTCCCAAGTCCCAGGGTGCCCAGCCCAATGAGCCCTCCTCACCTGGTTGGGGTGCAGGCACACACAGTTAATGGGCGCGTTCACCTGGAAGATCCGCTGGCACTGCAGGTTCCGGGACCTGCGGGCCGGGCCGGACACATGCTGACCATCTGGGCTTGTTGGTGCCCTACCCGGATGGCCTCGGCCTGGCCATTCCTCCCCTTCCTCTACTGACGGGACCCGCCTCTCGGGAAATACTTGGGATGCAGGGCCCTCCACTCCAGAGAGGAGCCTAAGCCAGTACTGGCAGAAGGGGTATAACGCGTAGGCTCTGGGCTCAAGGCAAGACTCGGGCTTTGATGCAATTCACTCCCTTGTCCTCACTTCAGTAAGTCGCCCACAGGAAGCTCCCTGTCTCAGACTCTGCTTGGAAAGAACCCAACCTAAAAACGTCTCCCAGGAGCGGCCCACCCCAGCCCCAGGCAGCACACCCCTCCCCACCACACCTGAGGTCCCAGATCCTGGCTGTGCAGTCCTCGCCGCCCGTGTACATCCAGCGGCCGTCTTCGTGGAAGCCCACAGATGCGATGTTCTTGTTGACACCATCATAGCTGATGATGGGGTTGGGATTATTGGAGTTGAGATCGTACATGCGGATGTGCTGGTAACCTAAGGACATAGGCTGAACTGAAGCTTGGCTGTGCTTAGGTCGACCCGCCAGAGGTCAGGGGTTAGAGGTCAAGGGTCACAGATACCTGCAGCAGCAATCATGCTGCGGTCTGGTGTGATCTCCAAGGCATTCACCTGCTGGGACTGTTAAGGAGGATGATGGAAGGGCAGCCCTGGGGCCAGGGGCTCCCAGGCCTCCACTATCTGGCTTTCAGCCAGGCTGTTGTCCCCACATGAGGCACCCCCACAGCGCCACGCTGCCCGCCCCAGGTGGAGGATACAGAGTCTTGGTGCTGGACAGTCCGGGTGCAGATGCCGCTGTGGGCCTGCCAGAACCGCACGGTGTGGTCGTAGCCTGCAGTGGCCAGAATGACCGGGTCACTGCCCACCGTGCCTGGGGAGGTGTTCATGGTGTGGCCAACACGGGCCCTAGAGCTGAACGGCAGGAGTGAAAGGTCAGAAGATCTGCAGAGATGGGTATGCAGTACTTAAGACAACACCCTCTGTGCTAAGTAGATTACAGGCCCACGGGGCGCTGCTGGATGGGGCTTATCATTCCCCCTTTACAGTTGGGAAAACAAGCGCAGGTAGATTCAGGGACACGCGTGACACTCGGCTCCGGGCGACGCTGGGGCTCCAGAGCGCGCGCTCCGTTCCCGCCCCACGCAGCCGGAGGGGGCGCCGTCCCCGCCGCAGCCGGCAGACGGCAGTCACGCGCAAGCGCCACTCTGCCGCAGGGGCGGGCCGCGCGTGCGCAAAGCGACGGGAGGGCCGGGGGAAGTGGAGCGCTGCGGCTGCGCATGCGTAGCAGGCCGACGGCGGGCCCTGATGGGAATGGGCGCTACCTGGCGGAATCCCCTGAGCTCCTCTGTCCTCCTCCGACCGCCCTTGCTCCGTCCTGCTGGCTGGCTTTCCCGGCCGCGCTCTCCCAGCCACCCAGCAGCTGGTTCCCTGCCCCTGGCCCGCGGCCTCCGTACCTGACGGGCGGCTCCGCACTCCACCGTGTCCAGGACGGCGAGGAGAGCCGGAGCGAGTCGATCGAGGCCGAGACCGAGCGTAGAGATATCGATGGCTCCCTAGGGCGAGACCATGGGGCGGGCGGGGGTGGGTGGGACGAGACCAAAATTATAGGGCGGGAGCTCCCTCCGGGACGACTCCTGAGTGGTCTCCATGCGCCGCGGCGGGCCCAGCGGGGCGCGGAAGGAAGCCGCAGCTCTCTCCCCGGCCTCCTCCCCACGAGGCACTCAACCCTCTGACACGGCTGCCCGTTTCCCAGGCTGTCCGGTCGCGCCGTTCCGGTGCCCTCTCTGACTCACTAGTGCTCCACGCTGGGCTAGGATTGGCTGTAAATGACAGGACTTGAATTCAGATAAGTAACACATATATGTATATATACATATGTTAGTGTAAGTATATCCCAGACATTGCATGGGAAATACTTATGCTAAAAATTTTTTACTTGCTTACCTACAGTTCAAAGTTAACTGGGTATCCTGTAGTTTTACTTCCTAGATCTGGTGCCCCAGCCCCATCCTGACCCTCAGGACGTCACACTGAACCCAGTGTCCTACTCAAAACTGCAGGCCCTCATTCCAGCTCTGTACACTGCACGCCGGTGCCCTCACCCTTTAGACAGGCTCCCACATGTTTTTTCCCACTGCTCTTACAGACGCGGCTGTAGCCCTTCCTCTGGCCGCAAACCAGGTGCATCTTGTCCCTTGACCAGGCCCTAGTTCGCAGGAACCTACCTTTCTATACCTTCACCTCTCCTACTCCCTGCCCCTTAGCCTTTAAACACCATAAAGCAATCCCAAACTCTTCCAATAGCGGTCCTGACCATTTTTCTAGCTCCACGTCTTCATTCTGCAACCCTAGTCGTCTGCCTTTTACCCCTAGCTCTCTGACTCTCCGATGGAAATTCCTCAAGGTCACTGACAATCTCACTTTGCTAAATCCCAGTGGATACTTTTCCTCCCACTGTTTTTCTTTTTTCTTTTCTTTTCTTTTCTTTTTTTTTTTTTTTTTTTGAGACAGAATCGTGCTCTGTTCCCCAGGCTGGAGTGCAGTGGCACGATGTTGGCTCACTGCAACCTCTTCCTCCCATGTTCAAGCGATTCTCCTGCTTCAGCCTCCTGAGTAGCTAGGACTACAGGCATGCACCACCACGCCCAGCTAATTTCTGTATTTTAGTACAGATGGGTTTCATCATGTTGGTCAGGCTGGTCTTAAACTCCTGACCTCGTGCTCCACCCACCTCGGCCTTCCAAAGCGTTGGGATTACAGGCATGAGCCACTGCACTCGGGAGTTTTTTTTTTTTTTGGAGGCAGAGTCTCGCTCTTGTTGCCCAGGCTGGAGTGCAGTGGTGGGATCTCTGCTCACTGCAAAACCTCCACCTCCCAGGTTCAAGTGATTCTCCTGCCTCAGCCTCCCGAGTAGCTGGGATTATAAGCACCTGCCACCACACCAGGCTGATTTTTTTTTTATTTTTAGTAGAGATGGGGTTTCACCATGGTGGCCGGTCTGGTCTCAAACTCCAGACCTCAAGTGATCTGCCCACCTTAGCCTCCCAAAGTGCTGGGATTACAGGCGTGAGCTACTGCACCCAGCCTCCTCCCAATTCTTGACACATCTGCGCCATGGTTGGCGGCACCATGCCTGAAAGGCTGCCTTCTCCTAGCCCTTTGGCATTTAGTCTCTTTTCCTGCCTCCCTCCAAAGATCAGGTCCCCCCAGAGTTCCCTCTGTGCACCTGACGAGATCCCAGGGGGCTGGCAACTGCTAGCTCCAAGGTTTCCTCAGCTGTCCCAATGCTGGGCCCCTTCAACCCTGTCTCTAGCTCTGATGGCCTCAGCCCCCTGTTGGACACTGTCCCTAGAATGCCCCGCAGACACCACCACCTTCCATGGCCAAGACAACTCATTTGTGAGTAGCCCCTTCTGTGGGTAGTGCCCACCTTGTATTACAGCTGGGCAAGATCTGACAGCTCCCCTCCCTCGCCCTTCCCTTCTGCCGCCGATTTTACCTGTCACCTACCTTCCTTTCCACTACCCTGGCTCTAGCTCACCCCGTAGCCCTCATAACAGCCTCCTCCCTTGCCCCAGCCACACTGGCCCCCTTCCAGACGGTCCTCCAAAGTGCAGAATGGCCTTTTTTTTTTTTTTTTTTTTGAGACGGAGTTTCACTCTTGTTACCCGGGCTGGAGTGCAATGGTGCAATCTTGGCTCACCGCAACCTCCGCCTCCTGGGTTCAGGCAATTCTCCTGCCTCAGCCTCCTGAGTAGCTGGGATTACAGGCACGTGCCACCATGCCCAGCTAATTTTTTGTATTTTTAGTAGAGACGGGGTTTCACGGTGTTGACCAGGATGGTCTCGATCTCTTGACCTCGTGATCCACCCACCTCGGCCTCCCAAAGTGCTGGAATTACAGGCTTGAGCCACCGCACCCAGCCAGAATGGCCTTTTAAAAACCTCAGTCTGGGGCCAGCACAGTGGTTCATGTCTGTAATCCCAGCACTTTGGAAGGCTGGGGCAGGAGGATCACTTGAGGCCACGAGTTCAAGACCATCCTGGACAATACAGTGAGACTCCTTCTCTACCAAGAAAGAAAAAATTAGCCAGGAATGGTGATGCGTGCCTGTCGTCCCAGCTACCTGAGAGGCTGAGGTGGAAGGATCGCTCGCCAGGTATTCGAGGCTGCAGTGAGCTGTGATTGCACCATTGCACTCCAGCCTGGGTGACAGAGCAAGACCTTTTCTCAAAACAAAAACCCACAACAAAACCTAGGAATGACTTCCATCACCCGATTAGAAGCCTTTAGGGGTCCTGTCCCTCTCCAGACTCCTGGCCCTGGCCCTGGCCCACCCTGTGGCTTCCATCTCCTCTCCGTGTGATCCAATGAGGCTTTCTGTCCCCACCCAAGACTCACTTTGAATTGTAATCCCCATAATTCCCCTGTGTCAAGGGAGGGACCAGGTGGAGGTAATAGAATCATGAGGGCGGGTTCCTGGTGCTGTTCTCACGATAGTGAGATCTCAAGAGATCTGATGGTTTTACAAGGGGTTCCTCCCACTTCGCTCCACTTTTCCTTCCTGCCGCCTTGAAAAGAAGGTATCTTGCTTCTGCTTTGCCTTCTGCCATGATTGTAAGTTTCTTGAGGCCTCTCCAGCCATGCTGAACAATGAGTCAATTAAACCTCTTTCCTTTATAAGTTATCCAATCTCACGTGTTCTTTATTGCAGTATGAAAATAGACATACCACATTGGTCCTCTACTTTGGCCGGAGGAAACATGTTCTCCCCCGCTTTTTTTTTTTTTTTTTTAGATGGAGTTTCACTCTTGTTGCCCAGGCTGGAGTGCAATGACTCAATCTTGGCTCACCGCAACCTCCGCCTCCTGGGTTCAAGTGATTCTCCTGCTTCAGCCTCCTGAGTACCTGGAATTACAGGCACCTGCCACTAAGCCCAGCTAATTTTTTGTATTTTTAGTAGAGATGGAGTTTCACTATGTTGGCCAGGCTTGTCTCAAACTCTTGATCTTGGGATCTGCCTGCTTTGGCTTCCCAAAGTGCTGGGATTACAGGTGTGAGCCACTGTGCCCCACGATAATCTCCCCTTTGAGCCCTTGCCTGTGCCTGGGATGCTTTTTCCTCTACCCCTTACCTGCCAAACTGGTTTTCAGCATCTCTAGTAACGTTTTGTTTTGGCTGGGCATGGTAGCTCATACCTGTAATCCCAGCACTTTGGGAGGCCCAGGTGGGAGGATCACTTGATCCCAGGAGTTCAAGACCAACCTGGGCAAGATGGCAGACTTCTTCTGGGCAAAAACTTTTTAAAAATTCACTGAGTGGCCGGGCGCGGTGGCTCAAGCCTGTAATCCCAGCACTTTGGGAGGCCGAGGCGGGTGGATCACAAGGTCGAGAGATCGAGACCATCCTGGTCAACATAGTGAAACCCCGTCTCTACTAAAAATACAAAAAACTAGCTGGGCGTGGTGGTGCGTGCCTGTAATTCCAGCTACTTAGGAGGCTGAGGCAGGAGAATTGCCTGAGCCCGGGAGGCGGAGGTTGCGGTGAGCCGAGATCGCGCCATTGCACTCCAGCCCGGGTAACGAGAGCGAAACTCCGTCTCAAAAAAAAAAAAAAAAAAAAATTCACTGAGTGTAGGCCAGGCATGGTGGCTTACATGTGTAATCCCAGCACTTTAGGGGGCTGAGGTGGGTGGATGACCTGAGGTCAGGAGTTCAAGACCAGCCTGACCAATATGGTGAAACCCTTTCTCTACTAAAAATACAAAAATTAGCTGGGAGTAGTGTCCTGCAACTGTAGTCCCAGCTACTAGGGAGGCCAAGACAGGAAAATTGCTTGAACCCTGGAGGCAGAGGTTGCAGTGAACTGAGATCATGCCACTGCAGTCCAGCCTGGGCAACAGAGGGAGACTCCATCTCAAAAAGAAAGAAAGAAAGAGAGAGAAAGAAAGGAAAGAGGGAGAGAGAGAGAGAGAAAGAAAAAGAAAGAAGAAAGAAAGAAAGAAAACTTTTTGTTTGTTTTGTAGAGACAGGGGTCTCACTGTTGCCCAGGCTGCTCTTGAACTCCTGGGCTGAAGCAATTCACCAACTTTTGTGCTGAGAGGTGAGAGATAACAGCTCTAACCACCCAAAGTGCTGTGATTATAGGCATGAGCCACCACACCCAGCCAGTGCATTATCTTTATATGGCTGAGTAATATTCCCGTGTATGACTAGAGAACACTTTATGTATCTCCTCATCCATAGGTGGACATTTGGGTTGTCTCCTCCTTTTTGGCTGTTGTGAATTAATGGTTGTGTGCCAGTGTCTGAGAACGTGTTTGCATCTATTGGGTAAACACTTGGAGTGGAATTGCTGGGCTATAGGAGCGCTTTACCTCCGTTGTGCATGGAGTCCTCACAATGACTCCACTAGGGAGGAATTGCCCTCATTTTGGAGACTAGAAAACCGAGGCTCAGAGATGCAGAATGGCATGTGGAGCATAGGCTGGAAGGCAGTGGAGCCCAGATTTCCTTCTAGGCTGGGCCCATCCTGCTGGGCTCCACCTGCAGCTGATCGTGCCCCTTCCGGCAAGGTGACTAGTCCGGAGGTCGCCCCTGCATGCCGTAGTCTTCCTCATCTTCCTCTCGCCGTAGAAGGGCTGGCTAGCCAGGCTCCATATCAGGCTTGATGCGGCTTTGTAGAGTAGAGATGAATGTGTGGACTTGGATGGCTGGAAGAGGAAGCGCGTGGAACCCCAGCAGTGTCTGGAGCATAGACCCGGGAGCAGAGAGCAAGAGACAGGCTCGGGCTGAGGCGGGCTCAGCCAGGTGCGTGGGGTCCCATGTGTCTCAGGGCTTTGCACTGATTGCCTTTTCTGTGGGGCCTTTGGGCGGTGCCAGGGGGCTGAGGGCAGGGGGCAGCTCTGGGAGCCTGCATGTGTTCCAAGCTTGGGGGAAATTGACAAACCAGGCATGGCCCCAGCCCAGTCTCAGTGGTTTCTGCATTTCTGTGGGGCAGGAGGCGGGGACAATGGTGTCTGGGGGCCAATCCTTGGTGATGGTCAGAGGCAGCATCGCAGGAATGAGAGGAGCCATAGCAGCCAGCACAGGCCTCGGGAGGGCCCATTCCTCATGCCCATTCCAGGGCTTTGGGGGCTCGAGGGACCGGGCATGAGGGACGACCAGGGAGCCCGAGCAGACACACAGCCAGGGGTGGAGGAAGGGGCTGCGGGCTGGCTAGCGCACGCCATGCATCTGGGAAGGAGGCCAGCCCAGGCTGCAGTGAGGCCATCACCAGCTTCATTCCAGGCTGAGCCTCAGCAATTCTGCTGGCTCAGCGACCCCCTCCCGGGATCATCCTCAGAAGCCTGACTTCCTGGAGTCTCATGCCTGTGCATCTTCATCCCCCAGCCTGAGCAGCCGCCTGCCCTGCCTCCCCCACCCCCAGGCTTCGGGGACCCCAGGCAGATGTGCACATCTGTTTTCTCATCAGCCCTAGGCTGCAGGCAGAGCTGCTGGCCCATTTCACAGATGAGGCAGCTGAGCATCGGGGACTCATCCAAGGTCACTGGTTGCAGTAACAGATCCGAGGCTTCCCGGCCGCCCCTGGGCTTCAGCCTCACCCAGCAGAAGGCTCTGGTCTCCTCCTGCCACGCTCCACCCCCATGGGGTGAGGAATCTCTGAGGTCCTGAGCAGGAACCCACCTGGAGCCTGGGTCCCTATTCTAGCTCATACTCTGAGCACCTAGGACCCTGGAGTTCCCTGCTCAAACAGACCTGAGCCCACTCCCAGCACTCACACAGCCCTCTGCCCAGTCTGTCCTCCTGAAGGTGGGCTGCAGAGCAGGTGCCCACTCTAGCTCTGAGGAGCAACCATGGAGGTGCCTGTTCACGGCATGTGGACAGTGCTGGAGCTGAGCAGAGAATAGGTGGAGTTGCTACAAACGGGCCAGCTCATCACCCAAGGAATCTGAGGATTCTCCATTTGAACTTGGGCTTTCGGGTCATGACGAAGGTATAGTTAAGGTAGGAGAATAGAACATACTTTTAACAGGTTACTGGCATGATTTGTATCATTTAAATGTTTGAATACTTGGTACATGATCCTCTGTATGGTAAGCACAGGTCAGGGTGGTTTGCCGTAACATGCCAAAACATAAAAATATTAGTAATGCCAGTAGATCTCTTATTTTTAGTTTTAGTTCTTCCTGTGTGCTGTTCACAGTGAGGTACCTTGATACAAAGATGCATAAAACACAGCTGCTCCCCTGGCAGAGAGACCCAAGAGTATCACCATATCTACAGCAGCCATTTTTGTGAGCTTTGTGGATACCATTGCAATTTATCCTCCACTCACCTAAGGGGAGGCAGCATGCTTAGGGAGGGAAACACACTTAGGCAGAGTGGGCCATGTGTGGTGGCTCATGCCTGTAATCCCAGTGCTTTGGGAGTCTGAGGTGGGAGGACTGCTTGAGGCCAGGAGTTCGAGACCAGCCTAGGTAACATACTGAGACCTCATCTCTACTAAAATAAAAATAAAAATAAATTAGCCAGGTGCTACTCAGGAGGCTGAGGCAGAAGGATCGCTTGAGCCTGGGAGGTCGGAGGCTGCAGCGAGCTATGATGGCACCACTACACCTCAGCCTGGGCGACAGAGCAAGACCCTGTTTCAATAAAAAAGAAAAAAGAAAGACAAGGTGACCAGCTCATGGTCACAAACCAACTAAGAGAGCAAATAGGACACATCCAGAGGTGTGGGTGCACAGCCTAGACTCACAACCTCAAGACTCTGAGACCCCAGGTGAGTCCCTTGGCTTCTTCAAACCTCAGTTTATTCATCTGTAAAATGGGGACGGTGAGTCCAATCTCATCTAGGAGTCGACCAGCACAGTGCCTGACCCAGCAGGTACTCAACTGGTTGCTGGAAAGGGCAAGAGGAAGGGCCCTAGCATTTGGGGACCCCCCAGGAGCCCAGCATGTGCTGAAAGACCGAGGGCTGCTACCTAAACCTAACAGATCCCACAGAGGGAACTGCCAGCTGCTGACAGGACGCCAGGACCCACTCCCTGTCACCTTCCCTGTCTCTGCCCTCTGACCTCCTACATCCCTCAACCTGCTCAATGGTCTGGGGCCACAGGGAGTGGGGGCGTCAGGCCACGCCTCATAGTATGGGTGCCACCCTCCCCAAATTCCCCTAATATCCTTGTCTGCTTGGGTGATGAGGGAAATGGAGCCAGAGCCCGTACTCAGACCCCCACTGATCTGCCTCTAGAATGCTGCAGGCCCGATGGGAGGGGGCCTGAGACGCAGGGTGGCCCAAGCCTTCAGGCAGCTCAGAGGGTGACAAGTCGGGGCCTCCAGCACCCATGAAGCCGGACCAGCCTGCCTGGGCTGCAGGCTGGAGAGTGGGCAGGCGCAGGCCGGGGGCAGGTTGGTGCCCGCGGGAGGTTCCAGTCTCGTAGGGGTGGAGATGGAGGCGACCCCCAGTCGGTGCCAGGAGTGGGGAGTTGAGCTCCCTCCGTGGTGGGGGTGGGGACCACTCTGAGGTCCGGCTTCGGACTGAGGCTGGGGGAAGCTCTGGCGCCCGCATTATTTGCGGAGAGCAGCAGGAGGATGCTTGGGGGTTGGGGGTGCGGGTTCCCTGACACCGAATTCATTATTGGGAGATTCCTCTTCACAATCCCTCTACACCTCCCACGGGAACCCCGGGCCAGGAACGCCTGACAGCCTGGCGGGCCGGCTACGGGGCCACTGGCGCCTCGGTCTCTCAGTGCCCAGTCCCCGCCCGCCCGCTGCCTCGGAACCCTCCCCCGCAGGTCCCGCAGCCTCTGGAAGCGTCTCCCGGCTCAGCCCCGCGCCGCCGCCGCTGCGTCGGGGCTTCCAGTCCACCCCCGGCGGCCGCGTCCTCAACCGGGTTAGCCGCCCCAGACCGCCCGCGTCCGCAGAGGCCGAGCCTGAGCGCGCGGCGCGCACGTGGGGAGGGGGCGTCCCGGGGCGGACGTGGGGAGGGCGGAGCCACGGGCCCGGGCGCGCGGCCGGCGCGGGCTGACGGAGGTCGGCGGCCCGGGTGCGGACCCCGGCGTCCGGGAGGCGGCGCCAGGTGCCGCGCCCCCGCCCCGCGACCGCCACGCGCCCCCGCCCCCGGGCCGCCCCCCGCCCGTGACGCGCTCCCCGCCTCCTCCGCGCCGGTAGCCCGAACCCGAGCCGGAGCCCGAGGAGGGCGAAGGGGCGGCGGGCGGCGAGGAGGCGGCGGAGGAGGCGGCCGGTGCCGCGGGGCCGCCGCCGCCTCTGAGCCGCGCCGAGCGCACGAGCGCAGCCGCGTCGCTGCGGCCCCGGCCGCGCCATGGGGAAGGAGCAGGAGCTGGTGCAGGCGGTGAAGGCGGAGGACGTAGGGACCGCGCAGAGGCTGCTGCAGAGGCCGCGGCCCGGGAAAGCCAGTGAGTGCCGGGGGCGCGGGGCGCGGGCGGGAGCCCTGGGGCCCCTCCCCGGCGCGGAACCCCTCTACCCCGCCCGACGCCAGGCGGGGAGGGGACGCTGTCGGGTCCCCGGGGGCGGGGCGGGGCCAGCAGCTCCCAGACCCTCAGTCCGTGCCCCCCACCCGCTGCTCCCAGCACTGGAGATGGGGCGGCCCGGAGCGTCGGCCGTCACCCTGAGCCCCCCAGCGGGCACCTGGCGGAACCCTCCTCCTGGGCCGCGGGCCTTCGCATCCCTCCCTCCCTGCCTCCGTCCCCCCCTTCTCAGGCTGCAGGCTGACAGCTGGAGGTCTCTGCTGGGGCCTGCAAAGGGCGAGGCGGATGCTCCCCCCGCCAAACGCACCGGGCAGATAGGGAGGGGGCCCCTGTGGCGAGAAGCGACCCGGTAGCTGACAGTCCCTGGCAGACCCCCTCCCCGCCCCATGTTTAATAACACGCTTTGCAGGGAAGGTGGGGGCAGGACCACGCTGGGGGTGTGGCTGCCCTGGCATGGCCGGTGGGGGGCCATTTACTGATGGAAGAGCAGAGGCCCAAGGTCGCCCAGCCCAGGGCAGACTGGACTCCAGGCAGGGCCGGCCTGGGGGCAAGGGCTTGGGGCCCTGCTCAGGCAGGCTCCAGCAGACCCAGGGGACCCCCAGCTTCCCTGCTGGGAAAAGAGGCCATGAGGGAGTCGGGGACCACCATTGGCCATCCCTAGCTTGCGCTGTAGGGGCCCAGGTAAAGGGCTGGGAGCTGGGAGCCCTGATCCCAGCACTCATCCTGGCTCAGCGCGTAGCCTCCCTGGGGGCCGCTGGAGATGGATGGATGGGCGTGTGGACCAGCCGCGTGTGCGGCTGCGCACGTATAGCCGTGTCAGTGTGTCAGGGCACCTGTGCGGGCACAGGCAGGGCTCTGCAGGTCGGCATGTGGGGTCTGGGCGTCCTCCCTCCTCACTCCACCCCCACAGACTGTAAGCCAGAGAGTCCCCCTCCCCTTCCTCCAGGGGGATGCCAAGGACTGGGACTGGCTCCTGGGAGGTGGGAGGACCTAGAGTCCCAGAAGGACAACAGCTCCCCGGCGCCCCCCACCCCCCACCCCATCCGCTTCGCCAGCGGCCCCTGACTGGCTGGCCAGCTCCTGTCCATTGCGTGCAGTAAGAGCAAGGGGGTACCGGTGCCTTGCAGGCTGCCTGGAGCTGATTTCAGGTCCCAGGGCTCAGCAAGGGAGAGCTTATGGGCAGAAGCAGCCTCAGCTGAGCCTGGAAAGCATGTGTGGGGATTGAGAGGGAAGGTGAGGTAAAGGCTTCCACCTAGTGGTCGCATGACCTTGGGTACAGACAACTCCAGCTCTGTGGACCTCAGTCTCCTCATCTGTAGGATGGGATGTCAGCCTGACGTTGGGGTCCTAAGACCAGTGAGCCTCGGCACTTGAAGCCCAGGCATTCAGTAAGTGCCCAGTAAATGCCAGCGACAATCTCAGCCTCAGGCCAGGGGCAGGAGAAGTGGGGGCTTCAACTCTGGGGGTTCCTCTTCCCTTCTATTGTGGCCATTCTGGGGAGGTGTGGGGGCTCCCACCCTCACCTGGGTCTCTGCCTGTTCTGCCTGGCCTCTGGGGCAGGAGAGACACCTGCCCTGGCCCTGTCTGTGCTCTCTGACTCACAGGGGCGGGTGTAATAAATCAGAGGAGAAATCCCTCCATGAATTAGCTCGGTTGTCATGGCAACGCTGGCCTGCTTTGGAGTAAGATGTATTTTGATTCAGCAAAGTACAGCTGAGTTTGGGCCACGAGGTGGGGGGTGTCCAGCAGTGTCCTCCACGGCCCCCTGAGCCCAGGGCTGTCACCATCAGCCTTGCTTCCAGGGTCCCCTCTGGGCACCCAGCCCCTTCCCTCCATCCCCCAGCTCCAGAGTCACCCCAGGCTCAGCCAGCCCCCAAGTCGCCCCACCCTCAAGGGAGCCTCCTGTGCCTGCACACGCACACTTAGCAGCTGTCCTTGAGGGGAAGAGGAACCTGCTCTGGGGGAGATGCTGGGGCAGGAGCTGGCCTCCTGCTGACTGGGAGGGGTGCACTCTTCCCTCTGACCCAGACCCCATCCATAGATGCCCCTGTCCACGGAGGCAGGTCTGATAATGCCCTGGAGGACACCCCTGAGCACCAAGAGCCAGTGCCCCCCACCCTCTCACCTTGGCCCACTAATGGCTCCCTTCTAGCCTGGGGTATGGATTGGACTCCAGAGGTGGGGACAGGCTCAGGACAGCAGTGAGAGGGCTGGTCATGGCTAAGGGTTTTTGTTGTTGTTGTTTTTTGTTTTTTGTTTGAGACCGGAGTCTTGCTTTGTCACCCAGGCTGGAGTACAGTGGCTCGATCTCAGCTCACTGCAAACTCCCATCTCCCTGGTTCAAGCGATTCTTCTGCCTCAGCTTTTGAGTAGCTGGGACTACAGGCACATGCCACCATGCCTGGCTAATTTTTATATTTTTATTAGAGACAGGGTTTTACTGTATTGCCCAGACTGGTCTCAAACTCCTGACCTCGTAATCTGCCTGCCTCCTTCTCCCAAAGTGCTGGGATTACAGACGTGAGCCACTGCACCTGGCCTGGGGGCGAAGGTTTTACTGTCATAGAGTTACAGGGCTTAGGGACCTCTTGGAGAGGGAGGGGGCTCCTGGACTGTCATCCTGGCCCTAACCCCCTCTAGCCATGCTCTGCTTCTGCTTCATCCAGAGAACCTGTTTTCAGGTGAAACAGCCCCCAGCCCCAGGCCCTTCTCAGTTCTGGAACCTTCTTGGGTACCCACTTTCCCCTAAAGGAATTGGGGTTAGCATGTCCCAAGACCTCAAGCTGCCCCCATCCAATTTCAGCTGTTTTCCCTCTTGAGGAGACCATAGGTGGGGAGAGGGATGAGATGGCTTTAGTCATGTACCCCTCCTCACGTGGGGGTGCTCCCCTTCCTGAGGGAGACTCCCCTCCCCCACCAGCATCTGTCACTTTCTGGGTTTGACCTCCAGCCCCTTTGAGATTTCAGCCTCTGCAGGTGTGATGTGGCTGGGTGAGAAGGTGGGTTCCACACTGAGCTCTCTGGCTGCCTTAGCTGGGGAAGTGAGGACAGGGCCAGGCTTGGGCAGTCCTGGGGACATGCTGAGGGCTGGCTGCCCTGGAGCAAAAGAGCGGGGTCAGCATTCCAGGGGGAGAACCTCCTGAGTGTGGCCCTGGCAGAGATGCCTGGGACAGTGACATCTGTACTCCCTTCAGCTGATGGGCAAGAGACAATGACAGCCCGGCAACATAATTCCCAGGTCCTCATGCAAAATGAAAACGCAGGGCCCTTTGCTCAAAAAATAAGAATTTCAGGCCCGTCGCGGTAGCTCATGCTTGTAATCCCAGCACTTTGGAAGTCCGAGGCAAGCAGATCACCTGAGGTCAGGAGTTCGAGACCAGGCTGACCAACTTGGAGAAATCCCGTCTCTACTCAAAATACAGAATTAGCCAGGTGTGGTGGTGCATGCCCGTAATCCCAGCTACTTGGGAGGCTGAGGCAGGAGAATCACTTGAACCCGGGAGGTAGAAGCTGTGGTGAGTCGAGATCAGGCTGTTGCACTCCAGCGTGGGTAAAAGGAATGAAACTCTTGTCTCCCAAAAAAAGAAAAAGAATTGCAAGATGGTGACAGGGGAGCATCCCCAGGTGTGGGGGCCCTTCTGAACCAAGCATAGGCCACACACCCATGAAGCCACAGAGGTGGGCAGGCAGCATGTGGGTGACCAGGAGATCAGTCCAGTCCCCAGCTAACTGAGTACCTTGTCTGCACAGGGCATCGTTTTAGCAACCGAGGATTCTGCAGTGAGCAGAACAGATGAGGGCCTTTGTCCCCTTGGTGCTTGTAATTGAGTGATGGAGATGGGTAAAAGCAAGAGCGGAAAGACGTTGACGTGTTAGGTGGTGATGAGGGCCACCGAGTCAGGCACAGTAGCTGCGAGGCGGGCAGTGTTCACTTCAGATGGGCAGAGCATACTGAGTGAGTGACCTGTGGGTAAAGACCTGAAAAACGTCAGGGAGGCCGTGGGGGTAACTAGGGTGGAGGAGTCCACACATGTGCATAGGGTGAGGGAGGCGGTGGGGGTACCAAGGAAAGAAGAACTGCACATGCGCATAGGGTGAGGGAGGCGGTGGGGGTACCAAGGAAAGAAGAACCGCACATGCGCATAGGGTGAGGGAGGCTGCACATGCGCACAGGGTGAGAGGCCGGGGGATAACTAGGGAAGAGGAGCCGCACAGGCACACAGGGTGAGGAAGGCCACGGGGATAACAGAGACAAGGAGTTGCACATGCGCACAAGGTGAGGAGGGCCGTGGGAAGAACTAGGAAGAGGAGCCGCGCATGCGCACAGAGCATGTGCAAAGGCCCTGCCACAGGGCGGCCTGTAGGTTGAGGGGTCTGGAGGCCTATGTAGCTGCAGCAGGAGTGATGGAAGTAATGCGAGCTAAGAGCAAAACAGCAGCCCCTCACACACAGCCATTGTCCAATCCCAGCTTCCCCTTCTGGCATGGTCACTGTCCAGTCTCAGCCTCCCCTCCCAGTGAGACCGGTGCTGCCAGGGAGGGGGTCTTCAGGAGAGGGGTGGGAGGATCTTGACCCGTGTTCTCAATCTCTTTTTTTTTTTTTTTTTCTTTTTTTGAGATAGAATCTGGCTCTGCTGCCTAGGCTGGAGCACAGTGGCATGATGTCAGTTTACTGCAACCTCCTCCCAGGTTCAAGCGATTATCCTGCCACAGCCTCTGGAGCAGCTGGGACTACAGGCATGTGCCACCACGCCTGGCTAATTTTTAAAATTTTTACTAGAGACAGGGTTTCACCATGTTGGTCAGTCTGGTCTCGAACTCCTGACCTCACGATCCACCCACCTCAGCCTCCCAAAGTGCTAGGATTACAGGCATGAACCAAAGTGCCTGGCCTCTTTTTTTTTTTTTTTTTTTTTTTTTTTTTTTTTTTTGTGACAGGATCTTGCTCTGCTGCCCAGGCTGCAGTGCAATGGCATGATGTCAGCTCACTGCAACCTCCTCCCAGGTTCAAGCGATTATCCTGCCACAGCCTCCAGGGCAGCTGGGACTACAGGCACGTGCCACCACGCCTGGCTAATTTTTAAAATTTTTACTAGATACAGGGTTTCACCATGTTGGTCAGGCTGGTCTCGAACTCCTGACCTCATGATCCACCCACCTCAGCCTCCCAAAGTGCCAGGATTACAGGCATGAACCAAAGTACCTGGTCTCTTTTTTTTTTGAGATAGGATCTTGCTCTGTTGCCCAGGCTGGAATGCAGTAGTGCAGTCATGGCTCACTGCAGCCTTAACCTCTCCGGCTCAAGTGATCCTCCCACCTCAGCCTCCCAAGTAGTGGGGACCACAGGCACACATCTCCATGCCTGGCTAATTTTGTTTCTTTTATTTTTTGTAGAAACAAAGTCTTTCTATGTTGGTCAGGCTCGTCTTGAACTCCTGGCCACAAGTGATCCTCCTGCCTCAGCCTTCTAAAGTGCTGAGATTACAGGCGTGAGCCACTGCACAGAGGCTGACTCATGTTTTTCCAGGGAAACATGCAGTGGGTGTGGAGGTTAGACCAAGGGATGCAGGAGGATCTTAGTGACACCACTGAGGAGGGGATGGGACGAATCCTGCCAGAGATGCTGGCCTGGGCCAGGGCAGTGACAGTGGCCATGGGGAGATGGGCTAGGGTTTCAAGTGTGCTCTGGGGGTGTCTGGAAGGCAGAGCTGACAGACAAGCTACAGGTGCACAGGAAAGGCCCCAGGGCTGGCTCCAAGGTTTTGGCCTGGGCCATGGTCAGGATGGCATTGCCACTAACCAAGAGGGACACCAGTGCCAGCAGTGTCTGAACAGAGGAGGAGGGGCCAGCGAGGCTGGGACCCCTTTGCTTGCCAGGAGAAACCCCTGGCTGGAGAGAGGTGGGGGTGGGATCCCTGTACGGCTAATACTAGTAATCGCCACACACCAAGACCTGACTTGTGCCAGGCCCTGCAAGCTTTATGTCTGGAAATACTCTCATGCCTCCAGGAGGCCCTGTTAGCACCCACTGCTCCAGCTCAGGGAAGGCACCAACAGCCAAGGCCACAGGCTGGTGAGTGGCAGAGCAGAGATTTGAATTCATAGCTGTCTGGCTCCCTTGTTCAACCTTGTGGGTCATCAGGAGACTCACACTCTGTGTCCAGTGGCTGAGACCAAGGCCAGGGCAGCCGGGGCTGCTGTGGCTCACTGTGCAAGCCCTGCAGCCAGCCCTGTGCCTCGACTCCCTCAACTCTCCTGCCCTCAGCACCCGCCCCCCGTCCTAGGCCTGGACAAAGGGGCCTCTGTCCTGCCAGCTCCCCTCTCAGAGTGACTGACCCACAAATGGGTTATATAACCACAGCCCAGATAGGCGGGGGTTTGGCCCGTCTGCTTGGACTGGAGCCCACTGGGAGGTCATTGGTGGGCTTCCCTCCTCTAGTAGCTGGCTGGGAGAGATCAGGTTGGGGGCACCCAGGAGGATGCTGGGGCCCTGAAGGGAGGGCGTGGGCCCCTCTGGCCTCAGGTGCTCCTAGCCCCACCGGGGAGGAGGCGGCCGTTCTCGTGAGGTCACTTAGAGGTGCCAGCCCACTCGCCCGCCTCCCCCTTCTGCTCATCCACACTGGCTGTGGCCCAGGGCTGGCAGTGGGGGTGCTGCATGGTGGAGACGCAGATCCTCCCCCAGAGATACCCCCATTTCCGGGTGTTCCAGCCTCCCTGGCCACCCCCGGCCCCATCTGGATCCTTCTGAGAGACAGATTGGGCCGGCTCTCTCCCTCCCACCATTGGCAGGTGCTCAGCCAGCGTCCCGAGGGAGGGGTGCGCGTGCACATGTGTGTGCCTGTGTGGGTGCACGGCCTTGCCTACTGTCCCCAGGTGGGAACAAGGACCCCAGGCCAGAGGCCTTAGTACTGTGAACCCCCACATCTCAGGACAATGGGACACCAAGGCCCAATCGGCTGGCACTTGGTTGCGGGGCAGAGCTGAAGGTGTGAGTGTGGGAGTGGACGAGTGTCTGCAGACTGAGAGCCCAGCAGAGTTGTGCCTGCCAGGGAGATAGCTGGCACCCTCTCCCTGCCCTTGGGCTGCCTGGAGGGGCTGGCACAGACTCCCCTCACCAAGTCTCCTTCCATCCCCAGAGCTCCTGGGCTCCACCAAGAAGATCAATGTCAACTTCCAGGACCCCGATGGGTGAGTTATGAGCCGGACAGTGCCTGCCTGCATGGGAGGGTGGCTCCTGGGGAGGGATGGGTGCTGGAGCCTCTGCTCTATGTGTCCTCTGCCTGCGCCAGCTTCTCGGCTCTGCACCACGCGGCCCTGAATGGCAACACAGAATTGATCAGCCTGCTGCTGGAGGCCCAGGCCGCTGTGGACATCAAGGACAACAAAGGCAAGACTGACCTAGGGCCTCGGGCGGGGACAGGGGCAGAGGCAGTGGGGGGGCTCCCCAGGGCCTGTGTGGATTCTTGGGTGAGTTCTCAGCCCAGAGTCTCTGTCTAAGTTCAGGCATGTCCTTGTGGGATCAGGGTCCTGGAGGCCAGGGGTGGGCTTGGGGTCAGTGGTCAGGTCCCAGCATTCCCCTACCACCCCCGTATTGGGTTTGGAGTCAGGGGTCAGCCCACAGCAGCCTTCCATCACCCAGCGCTGGGCTTGGGTTGGGGGTCAGCTCCCACCACCCTCTATGCCCCAGGGTTGGTCTTGCGGTCAGTGGTCAGCTCCCAGCACCCCCACCCTCCCAGCACTGGGTTTAGGGCCAGGGTTTGGCTTCCAGCATCCCCCACCAGGGGTAGACCTGGGTTCAGGGGTCAGCTCCCAGCACTTTCCCACCCCCAGGGTGGGCTTGGTGTCAGGGGCTGGCTGCCAGTATCCCCTCACCCCCCAGGCATGCGGCCACTGCACTATGCAGCCTGGCAGGGCCGGAAGGAGCCCATGAAGCTGGTGTTGAAGGCAGGCTCTGCTGTGAACATCCCATCCGATGAGGGCCACATCCCCCTGCACCTGGCAGCCCAGCATGGTCACTATGATGTGGTGAGGCCTGAGTGGGGGCGGAGGTGGGGGCAGCATAGCCTGAGGATGCCCGGGGCTGAGGATGCCCAGAGCTGAAGATGCCCGGGGCCAAGGATGCCCAGAGCTGAGGATGCCCGGGCTGAGGCCTGAGTGGGGGCGGAGGTGGGGGCAGCATAGCCTGAGGATGCCCGGGGCTGAAGATGCCCGGGGCTGAGGATGCCCAGAGCTGAAGATGCCCGGGGCCGAGGATGCCCGGAGCTGAGGATGCCAGGGCTGAGGGTGTGCGGGGCTGAGGATTTGCAGGCTGAGAATGCCCGGGGCTGAAGATGCCTGGGCTGAGGATGCCCGGGGCTGAGGGTGTGCGGGGCTGAGGATTCACAGGCTGAGGATGCCCGGGGCTGAGGATGCCCAGAGCTGAAGATGCCCCGGGCTGAGGATGCCTGGAGCTGAGGATGCCCGGGCTGAGGATGCCCGGGGCTGAGGGTGTGCGGGGCTGAGGATTCGCAGGCTGAGGATGCCCGGAGCTGAAGATGCCCGGGGCTGAGGATGCCTGGGCTGAGGATGCCCGGGCTGAGGACGCCCGGGGCCGAGGATGCCTGGGCTGAAGATGCCCGGAGCTGAGGATGCCTGGGCTGAGGATGCCCAGGGCCAAGGTTTTGCAGGGCTGAGGATTTGCAGGCTGAGGATGCGAGGGCCTGATTGCACCCTTGGCCTCCAGTCTGAGATGCTGCTGCAGCACCAGTCCAACCCATGCATGGTAGATAACTCGGGGAAGACACCCTTGGACCTGGCCTGCGAGTTCGGCCGTGTTGGGGTGAGTCCTCCATGGAGCCCTGTGGGGTGGAGCTGGGGAGCCCCACACCAGGGCCCTTCTACCCTGACCCCTCCTTCAAGGTGGTCCAGCTGCTCCTCAGCAGTAACATGTGTGCGGCGCTGCTAGAGCCCCGGCCGGGGGACGCCACTGACCCCAACGGCACCAGCCCTCTGCACCTCGCAGCCAAGAACGGCCACATCGACATCATCAGGTAGAGCCAGTGGCAGGGAGGGCCTCCGCCTCAGGGTCCCTGGAGTTCAGTAGCAGCCTGGGACTCAGGGCAGTGGCTTCTGGCTTGGGGATAGGGTGGGAATATGCAGGGTCCCAGGTCCATGGTCGAGCCTCTGGCATGGCCTCCAGCGCTCATGTACAGGATGAGCCAGAGGGGCTGGGGAGGGGGCTTCTGCTTGCGCTTTCCGGGCCCTGCTGCCCCTTGGTGCACTCGAGGTACTGAACTCTGAGTCTCAGTTTCCCATCCATAAAGTGGGGCTCACAGCAGCACCTACACTAGCGTCAAACAAGATAGCAGCTGAGAAGTCTTAGCACTGGGAGGGTCCTTCAACAGCACTCACTGTGGGCTGGGCACGGTGGCTCACACTTGTAATCCCAGCACTTTGGCAGGATTGCTTGAGGCCAGAACTTCAAGACCAGCCTAGGCAACAACATGTCAAGATCCTATCGCTACAAAACACAGAAAAAAGCCGGCACGGTGGCTCAAGCCTGTAATCCCAGCACTTTGGGAGGCCGAGGCGGGTGGATCACGAGGTCAAGAGATCGAGACCATCCTGGTCAACATGGTGAAACCCCGTCTCTACTAAAAATACAAAAAATTAGCTGGGCATGGTGGCGCGTGCCTGTAATCCCAACTACTCAGGAGGCTGAGGCAGGAGAATTGCCTGAACCCAGGAGGCGGAGGTTGCGGTGAGCCGAGATCGCGCCATCGCACTCCAGCCTGGGTAACGAGCGAAACTCTGTCTCAAAAAAAAAAAAAAAAAAAAACACAGAAAAATTAGCTGGTTGTGGTGGCACACACCTGTAGACCCCCTTGGGAAGCTGAGGCAGGAGAATCACTTGAGCCCATGAGGTTGAGGCTGCAGTGAATGGATTACACTACTACACTCCAGCCTAGGTGACAGAGAGACCCCGTTTCTAATTTTTTTTTTTTTTAATTTGAGACAGCATCTTGTTCTGTCACCAGGCTGGAGTACAGTGGTGTGATCTCAGTTTACTGCAACCTCTGCCTCCTAGGTTCAAGCGATTCTCCTGCCTCAGCCTCCTGAGTGTCTGGGATTACAGGTACGCACCACCACGACCAGCTAATTTTCATATTTTCAGTAGAGATGGGGTTTCACCATGTTAGCCAGGATGGTCTCAATCTCCTGACCTTGTGATCCACCCACCTCAACCTTCCAAAGTGCTGGGATTATAGGTGTTAGCCACTGTGCCCGGCCTCATCTCTACTTTCTTAAAAAGTGGGCTGAGAGCGGTGGTTCAAAATGTCTGCAATTCCAGCATTTTGGGAAGCCAATGCAGAAGGCTTGCTTGAGCCCGGGAGTTAGAGACCAGCCTGGGCAACATGGCAAAACCTGGTCTTTACAAAAAATAAAAGCAAAACAGAATAAAAGAGCTAGGAACAGTTGCACGTGCCTGTAATCCCAGATATTCTGGAGGCAGAGGCAGGAGGATTGCTTGAGGCCAGGAGTTTGAGGCTGCAGTAAGCCATGATTGCATCATTGCACTCCAGCCTGGGTGACAGAGACCCTGTCTTAGAAAAAGCAGGCCGGACACAGTGGCTCACGCCTATAATCCCAGCACTTTGAGAGACTGAGGAGGTTGGATCAGGTGGTCAGAAATTAAAGACCAATCTGGCCAACATAATGAAACCCCATCTTTACTAAAAATACAAAAAATTAGCTGCATATGGTGGCAGGCACCTGTAATCCCAGCTACTCTGGAGGTTAAGGCTGGAGAATCGCTTGAACCCAGGAGGTGGAGGTTGCAGTGAGCTGAGATCGCACCATTACACTCTAGCCTGGGTGAGAAGAACCAAATCCTGTCTTGGAAAAAAAAAAAAGAGAAGTGAAAAGAAAAAGTGCTCCGCACTCAGTGTATGTCAGAGACATGGGGCAGGGCTGGACAGTCCTCAGCCCCCTAGCGGACCGCTGGGGCACCTGGAAATGGAGGCCTGGTTTGGGGGTGGAGGTGCTGGCGCTGGCTTCCTGCTAGAAAGTTCCGCCTGTCCGCTTCGCCTTCCTGCCAGGCTCCTCCTCCAAGCTGGCATCGACATTAACCGCCAGACCAAGTCCGGCACCGCCTTGCACGAAGCTGCACTCTGCGGGAAGACGGAGGTGGTGCGGCTGCTGCTGGATGTGAGTCTGGGGGCCAGGGGCGCTGGGCCCGGTGGGCTGTGGGGGCTCCTGACAGGGCCTCACGTCTCACGTGTGCAGAGCGGGATCAATGCCCACGTGAGGAACACCTACAGCCAGACAGCCCTGGACATCGTGCACCAGTTCACCACGTCCCAGGCCAGCAGGGAGATCAAGCAGCTGTTGCGAGGTGGGCCCGGGCAGGGCAGAGGAGCAGGGGCTGGGGCTCGAGCTGGGCCAGATCAGTCTGCAGGACTTGGGGGGCCCCCTCCTGTATCCCCAGAGGCCTCGGCAGCCCTGCAGGTCCGGGCGACCAAGGATTATTGCAACAATTACGACCTGACCAGCCTCAACGTGAAGGCCGGGGACATCATCACTGTGAGCATGGCCCCAGGGGCCGTCTCGGCAGGGAGGGGGCAGGACTTGGGCATGCGCACCTCAGAACACCCTCCCGCTGCAACTGGGGGGCCCTGCACAGGAGGCACTGAGATAAGGGGACATCTCCCTGAGCGCTCCTCACCTTACTGGCCAGGTCCTCGAGCAGCATCCGGATGGCCGATGGAAGGGCTGTATCCATGACAACCGGACGGGCAATGACCGGGTGGGCTACTTCCCGTCCTCCCTGGGCGAGGCCATTGTCAAGCGAGCAGGCAAGTCCCACCCTGCCCTGGAGGGGCAGGCGGGAACCTAGCAGTCTGGGCTTGGGGGCTGGAAGCCACGAGTGTGCTGAAGGCGTGAGGGTCTAGCAGGGCTGGGGTTCTGGACGCCGTGGTGTGGTTGAGTGGGGAGCCTCTGGGTGCCTGTCTCTTTGTCCATTCCCACACTTGTTCTTTCATGTGTTCCGCCAAGCCCCTCGTGCCACCACATTCTGGTTCTGAACTGGCCACCAGGGCAGATGGGGACCCAGCTCCCAAAGAGCTTGCCCTGGCGTGGGAAGGGGCAGGGACAGCAAAGTAAACATAGAGGGACATTTACCAACCAGTGACCCAGGGCTTCAGTGAGCCAAGACTGTGCCAGCCTGAGTAAGAGAGCTAGATCCTGTCTTAAAATAATAATGACAAAAAGGCACTCAAGCGTCTGCTCTTGATGAGGAAAAAAGAAAAAACCAAGGCAGAGGCAGGCAAGAGCTTGGCACATCTGAGAAACAGGAGGCTGAGGAGAGGGACCAGGCCACCAGGGGCCCAGGCTGTGAAGCCCCATGTGGCGGCCCCAAGGGACCAGTTTATTTATTTATTTATTTATTTATTTATTTTTGAGGTGGAGTTTTGCTCTTGTTACCCAGGCTGGAGTGCAATGGCGCGATCTCGGCTCACCGCAACCTCCGCCTCCTGGGTTCAGGCAATTCTCCTGCCTCAGCCTCCCGAGTAGCTGGGATTACAGGCACGCACCACCATGCCCAGCTAATTTTTTGTATTTTTAGTAGAGAGGGGTTTCACCATGTTGACCAGGATGATCTTGACCTCTTGACCTCGTGATCCACCCGCCTCGGCCTCCCAAAGTGCTGGGATTACAGGCGTGAGCCACCGCGCCCAGCCTGGGACCAGTTTATTTCTAATGGAGGACATGGAGGTTGACAGGCAGGGCCAGCCCCCACCATGGCCATCTAGCTCCTGAGTGGGAGTCTTGGCTCCAGCTTGTGCAGGGGCTCCTTGTCTGCCCCCTGGTCCCCAGCACAGAGACATTGACACTGTCCAGCAGTCTCCAGCCCACCTGCCTGTAGGACTCCAGGGCCACCGGCACAATGCCTGGGCTGGGCTGCCTCTGCCCCTCTTCTGCTCTAAATGTCTGGGGTAGGAGGGGTCTTCCAAGGGCTGCTGAGCTCCCTGGGGACAACAGTGGGCAGAGAGGACCCCCCAGTGTGGCCGCTTGGCCTCTGTCCCACCTCCCCTCTGTGTCAGCAGCCACCCACGCTAGCCTAGGACTCAGGAGGCTGTGCTCGGCCCACAGGTCCCCGAGCAGGCACTGAACCAAGCCTGCCCCAGGGAGGCAGCTCATCGGGACCCTCTGCACCCCCAGAGGAGATCTGGGTGCTGAGGAAGCCTTTTGCAGGTAGGCCGGGTCCCCGAAGGGCAGAGGTGGCAGGACTTCCTCAAGGCACCACCATGGGGCCAGGCAGGGGCCAGCACCGGCCTCATCCTGCCCCCTCGCGCTGGCAGGTGGGGAACGAAGCGGCAGCGTGAGTGGCGTGGCTGGCAGCCGGGGCAGCGGGAGCCATGCCCTGCATGCGGGATCCGAGGGTGTCAAGGTAGGTGGGGTGGTGGCCAGGGCCAGGGTGACTGGGCTGGGAGCGGGCAGGCAAGCTGGTGTTTCTGGGTTGCAGCTCCTGGCAACGGTGCTTTCCCAGAAGTCCGTCTCCGAGTCCAGCCCGGGGGACAGCCCCATCAAGCCTCCGGAAGGCTCTGCAGGTAAGAGCAAGGATGCTGCCTCACAGCCTGGCAGAGAAGCAGCCTGACAGCCCTTGTCCCCCACCCACTCTCATCCCCAGGTGCGGCCCGGTCCCAGCCTCCAGTGGCCCACGCTGGACAGGTCTATGGGGAGCAGCCGCCCAAGAAGCTAGAGCCAGCATCAGAGGGCAAGGTACAGGGCTTGGGGGGCTCCCAGCATGGGCTCCAGGGAGAGGCGGTCAGGCAGATGGGCACCTACATGGCTTGCCTGGCCTGGCTGTGGCAGGGTTGGGGGCATTGCCAGGCCAGACCCTTTCCTCTGTCTGTGTGTCGTGTGTGTGTCTGCCCGTGTGTACAGGTGTCGTCATTGTGCACGCTGTGTGTGTGGGCCAACCTGTGCCTCTGTGTGTGTGCATGTGTGTGTGTGCGGGGTGCGTGTGTGATGGTGTGGCTGCGAGCTGCACACAAGTGTCTGTGTACAGGTGGAGGGCTGGGTATGAAATGGCGCGGTGCATACATGGACACAGTGTGTGGTGTGTGAGTGCACCCGTGTGTGGCGGAGGCATAAGCTGCTGGCCGAGTTCTGCACGGTGGAGACAAGGCGCCCCTACCTGTGGCCACAGAGCCCACCTTCCAGTGCAGCCCCAGGCCCCTTTCCCAGAGTTCCCTCCTCTGGGGCCACACCACCTGCCTCCCCAAGATGGCACGGGGCGTCCCTGGTGCAGGAGCAGGGGACAGTCAGGGAGGCGTGTGGCGGACAGCAGCCCCCACCCCGGTGGAGATCCAAGACGAAGGCAGAAGGGTGGAGGATGTTCCAGGAGGTGCCTCAGGGACCGCGGACTGAGGATCGTTCACGGGCCAGGCTTGCCAGGGCCTGCTGCAGCTGGAGCAGCGGACAGCGGACTCAACGGCTGCATGGCTCGCCGGCCAAGCAGAGAAGGAGGCGCTGTGGTGGCAGGGCACGGCCAGGTGGGCGAGCTGCAGCGGGTGCCTTGTGTCTTCCAGAGCGCCGAGGCCGTGGGCCAGTGGCTCACCGCGTTCCAGCTGCAGCTCTATGCCCCCAACTTCATCAGTGCTGGCTACGACCTGCCCACCATCAGCCGCATGACCCCCGAGGTGAGCTTTCCACACACTGCCTGCGCCAGCTATGTCCCACGGATGGGCGCAGCCCCCAGCTGACAAGCCTCCCCTCTGCTTAGGACCTCACGGCCATTGGTGTCACCAAGCCGGGCCACCGGAAGAAGATCGCGGCAGAGATCAGCGGCCTAAGCATCCCCGACTGGCTGCCTGAGCACAAACCCGTAAGGCCACCCGCACCCCAGGGGCTGGGCCCAGGACGGGCAGACAGAGAGCCTGCCTCCCAGGCCATAGCCCCCACCCGCCCTCAGGGGCTTGAGGGAGAGGAACATGGAGGATGTCCTGCAAGCAGGGAGCCTCCTGGGTGGCCCCTGTTTTGTCACTGGGGCAGGGGTGAGGTGATGCTGCCCAGGGGCCATTGGAGCTAAGGGACCCTGAAGTCAAGGGAGTCCCCTCCCCATGTCCATGCTGTCACCAGCACTCCCTCCACATGCAGACTGTCACACAGGGACCCCCCAGCCACCGTGCCTCCAAGCATTGCCACTCACATGCAGACTGCAGGGGACCACGCTTATGGCCTGTGCTCACACGCACCCAGGCATGTGCCGACCCACAGAACACCCTGCAGGCGTCCACCAGCTGCCTTCGTGCACACATGCTCCACCGCACGGGTGGCCCTCACCAACAGCCGACACCCCCGTTTCCAGTGATAACCTGCACGCGCCATGGCAGGTGTGGTCATTAGCGGAAGTGTGTGTGCGGTGGGATGGGTTCTGGGCCTGTAGAAGGTGGGCCCAGGCCTAGTCCAACCTGAAGCGGACTCTCTGGGCCTCACACTGAACTCTGGGTTCCCAGTGGGAGAGGTGATCGGTGGCTGTCAAAAGCCACCTGGCAGGCGGGTCTGCACTCACCCTACCTTGCCCCACTCAGCTGGTGGCTCAGTGGTCCTGCTGGGGGTCACGTCCTGGTCCCACAGGCCTTGCCGTGCACCCAGGGTGGCTATGTGCGCCAAGAGCAGGTGCATGAGTGAATTCCAGCTGGGAGCGTGGATGCCTGGACGCCACTCGGAGAGTGATCGGTGTTTGTTGGTGCAGACTGCTGTGCGTGTTGGCACGTGTGTGTGTTGTGGCTGTGTGTGGCCGTGCATCTGATGCAGGTGGGAAAACAGTGAGAGGTCAGCGTATGACGTGGGATGGGGTGCTGGTTCCCATGTGTGGCTGGGAGTGCAGCATGCAGGGCGTGTGTGTGTTCCTGTACCAGGTGTGGCCCTGTGCGTCTGTGTCCACGACTCTGGGGTGTGTCTCCTCATGGTGCTGTGCCTGTGGCTGCCTGGCCAGGTGGGAAAGTACCTTCTTTCACCCTGCCATGACAAGGGTGTTCTGTGGATGCAGTCAGTCGTGTGTGTGTAGTCAGCCGTGTGTGAGCACGTGTGTTCGCTGTGTGGCACGCAATGCCTAGTGTCTGAGCCGAGGCTCTGCCTACGTTTCTGGTGCCAACGCCTTGGGCTATCCGTTTGTCCTTCTGTCTGTTTGTGCCCCAGGGGCCCAGTGTCCCCTCCTCTTCCAGCTCCAAGTAGGTGGGCAGGGTGCAGGCAACCAGCCCAGGTGGCCCCGTCTGTCTCTACTCCGTAGGCTAACCTGGCCGTGTGGCTGTCCATGATTGGCCTAGCCCAGTACTACAAGGTGCTGGTGGACAATGGCTACGAGAACATAGATTTCATCACCGACATCACCTGGGAGGACCTGCAGGAGATTGGCATTACCAAGCTGGGTGAGGCTCCAGCCCAGACCCTAGCCCCAGTGCAGCCCCAGCTCCAGCCTTAGCTCCAGCCCCAGCCCCAGCCCCAGCCCCAGCCCCCAGCTGAGCCGGTAGCCCAGCCTCTGCTCCTCTACCTCCTGGTCCACCTGACCTGCTCCCTGCGCCCCACTCAGGACACCAAAAGAAGCTGATGCTGGCTGTTAGGAAGCTGGCAGAACTGCAGAAGGCTGAATACGCCAAGTATGAGGGGGGCCCCCTGCGCCGGAAGGCACCCCAGTCACTTGAAGTGATGGCCATCGAGTCTCCACCCCCACCTGAGCCTGCACCGGCCGACTGCCAGTCCCCTAAGATGACCACCTTCCAGGACAGTGAGCTCAGTGACGAGCTGCAGGCTGCCATGACTGGCCCGGCTGAGGTGGGGACCACCGCCGACAAGCCCTCCAGCCACCTGCCACCTACCCCAAGGGCCACCACACGGCAGGAACCCAGCCTGGGTGGCCGGGCACGGCACATGAGCAGCTCACAGGAGCTACTGGGCGACGGGCCCCCTGGGCCCAGCAGTCCCATGTCTCGAAGCCAGGAGTACCTGCTGGATGAGGGCTCAGCCCCTGGCACTCCACCCAAGGAGGCCCGGCCAGGCCGTCATGGTCACAGCATCAAGAGGGCTAGCGTGCCCCCTGTGCCTGGCAAGCCCCGGCAGGTCCTCCCACCAGGTACCAGCCACTTCACGCCCCCTCAGACGCCCACCAAAACCCGGCCAGGCTCTCCCCAGGCCCCTGGGGGACCTCATGGTCCAGCCCCAGCTACGGCCAAGGTGAAGCCCACCCCACAGCTGCTGCCGCCAACAGAGCGCCCCATGTCACCCCGCTCCCTGCCTCAGTCACCCACACACCGTGGCTTTGCCTACGTGCTGCCCCAGCCTGTGGAGGGCGAGGCGGGGCAGGCAGCCCCAGGGCCTGCGCCCCCACCTGTGCCGACGGCTGTGCCTACACTGTGCCTGCCCCCCGAAGCCGATGCGGAGCCGGGGCGGCCCAAGAAGCGAGCCCACAGTCTGAATCGCTACGCGGCCTCCGACAGCGAGCCTGAGCGGGACGAGCTGCTGGTGCCTGCTGCTGCGGGCCCCTACGCCACAGTCCAGCGGCGTGTGGGCCGCAGCCACTCGGTGAGGGCGCCCGCGGGCGCCGACAAGAACGTCAACCGCAGCCAGTCCTTTGCGGTGCGCCCTCGAAAGAAGGGGCCCCCGCCACCCCCACCCAAGCGCTCCAGCTCGGCCCTGGCCAGTGCCAATCTGGTGGATGAGCCAGTGCCAGACGCCGAGCCTGAGGATGGCCTGCTGGGGGTCCGGGCACAGTGCCGGCGGGCCAGTGATCTGGCTGGCAGTGTGGACACGGGCAGTGCCGGCAGCGTGAAGAGCATCGCTGCCATGCTGGAGCTGTCCTCCATTGGCGGTGGGGGCCGGGCTGCCCGAAGGCCTCCCGAGGGCCACCCCACTCCCCGCCCTGCCAGCCCAGAGCCGGGCCGGGTGGCCACGGTGCTGGCCTCAGTGAAGCACAAAGAGGCCATTGGGCCCGGCGGCGAGGTGGTGAACCGGCGCCGCACACTCAGCGGGCCAGTCACTGGACTTCTAGCCACTGCCCGCCGGGGGCCTGGGGAGTCGGCAGACACAGGCCCCATTGTGGAGGATGGCACTGGCCGGCAGCGGCCTCGGGGTCCCTCCAAGGGCGAAGTGGGTGTCGAGGGCCCGCCCTTGGCCAGGGTGGAGGCCAGCGCCACACTCAAGAGGCGCATCCGGGCCAAGCAGAACCAGCAGGAAAACGTCAGGTTCATCCTGACTGAGTCTGACACGGTCAAGCGCCGGCCCAAAGCCAAGGAGCGGGAGGCCGGGCCGGAGCCACCACCGCCACTGTCCGTGTACCAGAATGGCACTGGCACCGTGCGCCGCCGACCGGCCTCAGAGCAGGCTGGGCCTCCGGAGCTGCCCCCACCGCCCCCGCCTGCTGAACCCCCGCCCACCGACCTGGTGCACCTACCCCCGCTGCCCCCGCCGGAGGGCGAAGCCCGGAAGCCAGCCAAGCCGCCTGTCTCTCCCAAGCCCGTTCTGACGCAGCCCGTGCCCAAGATCCAGGGCTCACCCACACCCACCTCCAAGAAGGTGCCGCTGCCAGGCCCTGGCAGCCCAGGTAGGCGTATGCGACCAGCCACGGTGGGGTGAGGGGGCGGCAGGACCCTGTCCCACCTCCCTACTCGGTGGTCTGAGGGGATTTTCTTTTCCTGGAGTTGATGGTGGGGTGGGAGTGTGTCCAGGGCTGGGGGCAAGCTGAGCAGGGTCCTTCCTGGTCCGCGAGCAGGCCGGGGCAGGGGGCGCGGCGGCGGGGCTTGTGCCAGCGTGGTCCTCCCCGCAGAGGTGAAGCGTGCCCACGGCACGCCGCCGCCCGTGTCTCCCAAGCCGCCGCCGCCACCCACAGCGCCCAAGCCCGCCAAGGCAGCCTCGGTGCTGCCTTCGGGCAGCGCCGGCCCTTCGCCCGCGCCCTCGCCCGCGCGCCAGTCACCTGCCGCCCTCGCCAAGCCGCCCAGCACGCCACCCTCGCTGGCTGCCAGCCCCGCCAAGCCCCCGTCCCCCGGCGCTCCTGCGCTGCACGTGCCCGCCAAGCCCCCGCGCGCCGCCGCCGCAGCTGCCGCTGCGCCCCCTGCCGCGCCAGAAGGCGCCTCGCCCGGCGACAGCGCCCGGCAGAAGCTGGAGGAGACGAGCGCTTGCCTGGCGGCGGCGCTGCAAGCAGTAGAGGAAAAGATCCGGCAGGAGGATGGGCAGGGTCCGCGGTAGGTGTTGGGCGGGACCTGGGGGCGGGGGGCGGGGCTAGTCGAGATGGGCGTGGCCCGCCTCCGCCTGCTCACGCCCTGCGCGCCGCACCCTGCAGCGCCTCGGCGGCGGCGAAGAGCACCGGCAGCATCCTGGACGACATCGGCAGCATGTTCGATGACCTGGCCGACCAGCTGGACGCCATGCTGGAGTGAGCGCCGCCTCGCCGGGCCCGTCTGCGCCGCCCGGGCCCTTCCCACACACTGACCTATACCTCAGGATGGGCGCGTCTGGGTGCGGCGCGAACGGCTGGGCAGGGCCCCGCACAAGCACAACTCCAGCCCCTGGTCCTGGGCCGGGGCGCCCACCGAGGACTGCATGGCCGGGGGCTCCAAGGGCTCTGGGCAGACCCCGCGCCCGCAGGCCCGCCCCACCTGCTGCTTCCCGTGCAATACCTGCTGGGCCTCCTGCCCACGCGGGAGGGGAGGGCGCCTCGGGACCAGGGACGGGGCAGCGCACAGGCCCAGGCCCAGCACAGAACTGCCCATTGGGACGCCCGGCCAGCCGCTCGGGCGCAGCACAAGGGACAGGGGACCAGGGTCAGGGCTCCCCTGCCCCACCGCACCCCCAGAATATAAGCTATCAAGAGTATTAATTTATTGGGAATGAGCTGAGGCAGATTTCCCCAGAGAAACAAAAAGGTATAACTTTAACAAATATATATTTAAAGAAAGAAATATTATTGATTCTATAGAAAACAATTTACCAAGTGAAAGGACACAAGTCTAGCTCCGGACAAAAGCTGTTAAGAGGCCCAAGCCGTCTGCCTGCCAGCCTTTCCCTCTCTCTGGTCAGAGTGGAGGCCCCGGGCCCCTAGCACAGGTGAAAGGCTGGGGCTGGGAGGCAGGTGCTCTGCCAGGGGCTCCCCCGAGCTTCTCTCCTAAGTTCTCTGCGCCCGAACAACTCGAGGATGTGCCTTGCTCGCGACGGCCATGTCCTCTTGGCGTGGCTGTGTCCTGTGGCGCGGGTGGGTGTGGTGAACATGGGAATGTCAGCGTAGTGGCCACATGAAAGCAGGGCGCAGAGCAGGCCAGGCTATGGGCTTGCAGCTCATCTGAGGATGTGCCTGCCTCCTCCCCAGGGCCTGCACAGGCAGCCCGTCCACCCTGCCAGCGTTCACATGGACGCTTCTGCTCATGGTCCAAGGCTGTGTCGTGTGGTCATTCTCGCCCTCCCTTTTCCTCTCTCTTCCTCCCCTGCCTCATCCAAGAAGTACTGACTGGTCTCCTTTATCGTGTTTGCTGATCCACAAGTGTTGGGCACAACTTTGATGTTTCTTAAAAAAATTTTTTAAATGCGGAAAACCAGCGATTGTGGTGTGGGGCGGGTGGAGGTGGCCGGCGGAGGTGGTGGCCGGGTGTCCAGGGCCCCTTCCGCTGTCTTAACCGGTGCTTCCCTTCGAGGGAAGTGCCCAGCTGTCCCCCAGGGCCTCTCCTCAGTGGGCAGCCCAGGCTGGGCTTTAGCAGGAGGGTAGGGGAGGTCTGGGCAAGGCGCTGCCATTGGCTGTCAATAAACAGCAGGAAATAGAGATGCCTGGCTCTTTTTGGTGGTGCATGTGTTGGGGGAGGTGGGACTGGAGGCCAGCAGCCTGGGTGTGACGAGCTGCTTCCTACCAGGAAGGGGAGGCCCTGGAATGGGCCGAAGGAAACTGCCCCATGCCCCCAACTCATGGCAGCCTGTGCACACCGACCTCAAGGCCACTCACACCCCCTTGTCCTGAGGAGGTGTCCCCGCTCACAGCCACAGTCTGTGGAGTGTTTATTTCAACCAGGAAGTAATCAAATCTACACACAGTCTAAAAACAGTAGAAAAGGTGAGTAAAAAGGCCCTTGCTCCATCTAGGGTGGGGATGGAGGGTGAGCCCGGGCAAGTGTCGTACCTGGCACCCAGAGAGAGGGGCTGGGCTCTGTCCTGGCAGCAGTGAGGACAGTGCCGAGTAGAGGGAGGATCGCCGAGCATGGGGCAGGAGGGCACTACCTGGCTGCCAGAGCCTGTCCACCTGTGCCCACTGGGCAGGCGGAAACCCAGAAACCACCCCATGTGGCCAGCCTGGCTCAGAAAGGTCCAGGGCCAGTCCAATGGAAGCCATGGCCTGGCCTGGATCCTGTTAGCAAGTCCAAACCTGTAGGGAAAGGGCTGCTTCACCAGGGTGTCCTGTGGCCGGCCACCCTGCCCCAGCCACACCTGACACAACATACCTGCCCTCCACCACCTCATGCTGGGGCTGCCAGCTCCTCCCCTCCTCTCCCCTGCTCAATCCCTCCAAGCCCCTTTGAATGACCCAAGCCTCGGGCACGGACCTTCACAGTGCTATCCACAGCCCCTGAGAAGAGCCGGCCTCGGGACACAGCCAGCGCAGTGACGCTGCCCTGGTGACGCAGCAGGGTCTGTGTGCAGATCATGTTGTCCATGCTCCAGACCTGGGGGCACATGGGATGTGAGGGCCCGCCAGAGCCTGGACGCCTGCCTTCTGAGCCTCCCACCACCACCGGGCCAGCACACACCCTGAGGGACCGGTCGTAGGATGCACTGAAGACTTTGGTCTGGTCTGGCGTCGAGATGACCGCCAGGGCATACACCGTGCCCACGTGGCCCGTGAGGGTCCGCACCTGCTCCTTGGACTCAATGTCCCACACCTGGGAGGAGTGGGCACAGGTGGGTTAAAGACACTGGGCAAGGTGGGGGAGATGAGGCCAGAGTCTGGCCCTGCACCCAGGCCTTACGTGGATGAGGTTCTCGTAGGTGCCACAGACAATGTGGTGATTTGTCACAGCAATGGAATAGACGCTGCCGCCAGACGTCTGCAGGACATGGATGCAGTCAAGGGTTCGAATGTCCCAGATCTATGAGGAATTGTGGGCCACTTGGTTCCAAGCCAGGTGCCTCATCACCAGGGCCTCTGCACCCCCAGAGCTTCAGCACCGCTGGGCAGTCCACCCGCCCAGCCAGGGTGTGTGCAAAGTTAGGAACAGGGCAGATTGAGCCCTGGGTGCTGGCCTGAGAAGTGCCGGCTGGGGCCAAGGCCCTGTGGCCACCAGGTGTGCTCAGGCTCACCTTGATTGTCTGGTAGGAGCCACTGTACAGGTAGCTCTGGGCAGCCACCAGGGCCCGCACCCAGTGGTTGAGGCCTGTGAGCTCCTTCTTCAGCTTCAGCTCAGTGCCCACAATGTCCCAGACCTGCGGGGATTGCAGGGATTGTGGGCCGGGCGAGCAAGGGACGCCTCAGTGACCCGCACATGGGGGCACACCCTCTGCCCATACCTTTATGGCCTTCAGGGAACCGCTGAAGAGCATGTTGTGCGAGGAGACCAGCGTGCACACCGGGTTGTCGTGGGCGCGGATGGTGTTCACCTTCTGTAGGTTCTGGATGTCCCACACCTGATTGTGGGAGGCCAAAAGGGCTCAGGGCAGCAAGCCCTGCCACCTGGAGTCTGGAGCCCAGAGCCCAGATGGGAAGAAACAGGTCCCTGGGGCACCCACATACTGGACAGGCCGGGGCCGCCTCCCACCTCCCCTGCCTGCAGGCCCCACTCACAATGATGGTGCAGTCTGCAGAGCCACTGTAGAGTTTGCACCTGGGGAAGCAGAGACAACGCATCAAGGTGGGAGAAGCTGTGTCCCTGCTGACGCCGCTCTGGCCAGGCCCGAGTTTCGTGCCAACCATCAGGAACCAGCAGCATGGCCCAGGGCCAAGGCCACTACTGTGTCCCTAAGCCCCAGCCTGTTTCCAGTCTCCACGTGGGAACCTTGGGAGGAGTGGGCTAGCCCCTGATGCCTGCCTGGAAAGCATCTGACAGCGAGCCGGGAGGTAATTACCCGCCCATTAGCACGGAGTCAGTCCCGGAACCGGGTGCTGGCAGCCAAGCTGCCGCCTCCTGAGAGCGTCTCACACACACACACTTGCTCATTCCCGAAAAGCCTCATGATGTGAGGCAGGAGGCAGGAAGCAGACAGGCCACCCTGGAGGCAAAAAGGTGGCTGAGGTAGGTGCTCCGCGGTCCCTGTGCCCAGGCTCTGGCTGCAGGCCGAGGACAGCTCAGCTCCTTCCTGCCTTCGCCCCCTAAGGTCCCACCCATTGTCTGGTTGCCCAGGGTGCACCGGGCCAGGGCAAGGCTCTGCTGGGAGACTGGCTGCGTTCATCCAGGTATTGGAACACACCACTTTGGAGATGGTGCAGGCCACACAGGGGCCCACACACTACTACCCAGGGAGCCAGCACTGCTTTGGGGGGAGGGCGCCCTACAGGTGGGGCACACACATAGCTACACAGGCTCCAGCTCGAGGCTCATGGCCCTTGGGGTGGCAGCACTGTCTCCTGTCCTGAGGGTCACTGGTCACACACATGCCTGGACTCACCCTTGGATGCAGAGAGCCAGCACGATGCCATCATGGCCCTCCAGTGTCTTCTGGCATTTGTAGGTGGTACATGTGTCCCACACCTGCAGAGACCAGGGCCACAGTGGGTCCTAGGAAGGTCAGTCCAGTGCCAAAGGGCAGCATGGCAGGAATGAGTCAGGGAGCCCTGCCCTTGGGAAAGAAGGATCCCCACCATGGGAGAAAGCCCGCCCAGGAGAAGGTCCCACCCATAGATAGGCAGGCTGGCAGTGCCAGGTATGCAGCAGTACCCAGCCTGGCCAGGCTGCAGAGATTTGAGGTAGGACCCTACCCACCTTGATGGTCTTGTCAGAGGAGCCGCTGAAGAGCAGGTCACCCATGGAATAGACACAGAGACACCACACAGGGCCCTGGTGGCCCACAAAGGTCCCTTTGCACTTGAAGATCTGCTGAGGATCATAGGCTGCAGAGATGGGAGCAGCTGGTGAGGACGTGGTGGGGGCCTCGGGGAGGGTGGGTGGGAGCCACGGCAGGCCCATACTTACAGCCTAGGATGCCCATGTTCAGCCTCGCGTTGATGTGGGACAGCTCATCCTGCAAGGCAGAGGGCAGGTGGGCGGGGCTGCTGCGGGTCCAGTGCAGCCCCTCTGTCCCTGCTGCTCTGTGTCAGTGGTGGGCAGGGGCAGTAGCAGCCCCTGTCACACTCAGACCCCTGATCCTGACTAGTGGGCCCAAGGCTAGGGGAAGCCTTCCTGCTGGGGCTACCAGCCTCCAGGGGTCACACAATCCAGCGCCTGAAGCCCCTCCCACTCACGTTCAACATGGACGCATCCCGCCGGAACTCCATGAGGTCCTCACTGAGCTTGCTCTGGTTTTCGTCCAGGACATCTGAGTAGCAGGAGCAGAGGGGGTGTCACTGGTGCCCAGGGCAGTGGCCAGGCCCCCACCTGCCCCGGTGCCCACCCTTACCAAACTTGAGCTCCAGGCTTTTCTCCAGCTGGTCAATCTTCTCTGAGAGCTTGCCCAGCATGGAGCGCAGGAAGGCAATCTCCTGGTCCTTCTGAGCCAGCGCCACGTGCATCTCGTGGAAGCGGTCGTCCGTCTGCTGCAGAAACTCCTTCAGGCCCTCGAAGCGGCAAGTCTCCAGGTGGGTCTCGTAAGTGTCCTGGTTCCCAATGAACGTGCACCTGCAGGGATAGGAAAGCTGACCGCCTGCCTGCCTCTCGGCCCTACCAATGCCTCCCCATCCCCGAGAATCCCCTTCGAGTGCTCCAGCCCTGTGGCCGCTGCACCCCAGGTCCAGAGGCCCCCACCCACACCTGCCTTCCTGCCTCTCCTCCACACCCAACCACCCCCGGGCTGCTTCACAAGCGAGGTCCTATCTCACCACCCCCGCAGAGCTCTTCAAGGGGTGCTCCCTCCCTGCCCTCAAGAACTGGGCCCCTGCCTCTCCTCCCACCCCCCGTCCCTCTCCAAAGCTCTCAACCCCAGCATTTGCTCAAATCCGACCCTGCTGGGCTGGCTGTGGGAGCATCCATGCCTGCCTTCCCGGACGCCCTCAGCTCCCCCTGTTTCCTGGGGCTTGGGCCCCTGCTGGGCTCCTGGGCCTCTTGGAGAATGACAGACCCCGGTGTGGCCCCGGCTCCGACCCACCTCCCCGGGACCTTGTGGAGGGACCCTGCCTGCCCCCCACTCACCCATACTTGGAGTGGGGACACTTGATGTGCTCGCACTCCTTGAGGTGGGCTTCCAGGTTCATCTTGAGCAGTGGGGGGCAGCTGGGGTTGTTGGGGCACCGCACGGGCCTGTAGTCACAGCTGCCCTCGTGGTCCCTGTGCCAGGGCGGGACGCAGGGAGGCCTGAGCCAGAGCCCCAAGAGGCAGCCCCCAGGGAGGCAAAGGTGGCAGGGAGCGGCACTTACTTCCGAGCGCTGAGCTTGATGGTGAAGGGGCACCCTCGGGGGTCCACTTCAAAGATGGGGGGCTTCCCACTGCCCGCCACCCGGCAGCCGTGCCGGCAGTGGATGAAGAGCTCTCCGATCTGCTCGGCCACCGCGATGTTGTTCACCACCACGGTCAGCTTGACGTTGTCCACGGGACACTTCTCTGCGGGAGGAGGTTATGCTGATCCCCACGGCCTGCCTGGAACACGCTCCCTCACCCAGGTGGGCACGCGCCTCTAGTGGCGGCCAGATCTCCTGTCCTTCTGCCCCTCTGAGGTATACAACATGGGTATGGGGACACAGCTGGGCCACCAAGAAAGAGCAGCAGGTGATGGAGTGTCACCTGTGACACTCTCAGGTGTGCCTGGAAAAGCATGGGGTAGGGGCCCAGAGGGCAGAGGGTGGAGAGGCAGGAGCCGGCACCTCGAGGGAGGTCCACAGCCTCACCAGTGAGAATGGCTTCCCCAGGGAGCACCGGCCCACACCCACTGTGGGGTCTCTTGAGTCTGGGGTGACCCCACCCTGCTCCTGGAGGTCCCAAGCCTCAGCCTGAGTGACCCCGGGACTGATGCAGCCCCATTCCAACCCCAGCAGAGGCCAAAGAGGCCCAGATGCAGTGCAGAGGACAAGGGAGAAGCTGCCCGCCTCTGCTCGGCAGCCATGGGCCTGGTCACTGGCAGGCCTGGGCCGGGGCACGAGCCTACCTGACTTCAAGGCACATCTTCTACAGAACGTGTGCTGTGGGGGCAAAGGGAAGACTTGAGGGCGGCTGCAAGGTCCTCTTTCCCCCAAGTCCACGGCCACAATAGCCACAGGCCTCGCTGTTCCCCAAGCCCAGTGCAGTCAGACCAGGCTTCGCCCAAGTCTCAAGTTCCACAGGTCAGGGGACAGCAGCGCCGGCCCTGAGGACCTGTGGGGGCCTCCACAGCATGGGGGCTAGGAAGGATGGCAGGCTCACCCCACACGTGGTGATCACGGGGTCTTTGAAGACGCTGCAGCAGAGCTGACAGCACAGCTTCACCGAGGGCTGCTCTGCAAACACCAGTGGCTCCTGGAACCGAGCAGGAAAGGCAGGCAATGGCAGGAGGCCACCCTCAGCCCCGCCACCACCCAGCACCCAGGCTCTCCTATCCAGGCCTGGCTGTCCTCTGGGGATGTGGGCACATCCTGAGAGAGGCCTGCTTAGATCTGGGGGGCTTAATCAGGGTCTAGGAGGAAGAGCAAGGCCTGTGACCCCAGAGGCAGGGCTCAACCCAGGAGGGTGAGTCCAGCTGATCGGTCTCGTGTACCCTCGCCCGCCTCCTTCCTGGGGTGAGAATGGAAAGGGCCCAGCTGGAGCCCCATACTTCCCACTGCCAGTTCCCAGGCAGTGCTGAGAAGGGGGAGTGGGAGAATGTGCCCAGGGGACCTGGCCTGGGCCCTGGTGTCCCCACCTCGGACCAGCAAGCACTGCAGGCCCAGCCACCCTCTCCATGAGCTGGGCTGGCACAGCAGAGGTGAAGTTGCCTCCATGCCGCTGCTGTGGTTGACAGCCTGGAAGTCCCCCACACCTACCGGCTCCTCCTCCTCCTCAGGCAGTGAGAACGTGGAGCGCAGGGACATGCTGGACTCCGAGTGCAGGGAGCGGACGGAGATGGCGGAGTCGGAGCGGCGGGGGGTGCTGATGGGGGGCTGCGCAGAGGGAGAGGCACCCGTCAGGGGGCTCTGCATGGGGTCGGGGCCGTGGGGAGGACAGGACTGAGCTCGGCAGAAATGGGAGGGCAGCGGCGCCCCTGGGGCCACCCCTCTCCCCGCAGGCACTCTCGTCGTCCACAGGGGCCGTGGGTGAGCATGGGGAGCTGATGCAGCCCGGGTCCCTGCCTGCCCGCCCGGGCGGCCTGGGCCCTGGTGCTGGGCTGCCCGCTCAGGCCTGCCACCTCTCTTTGTGTAAATGGAGAGACTTCCTGCTATTCAATTCCACACACCCGGGCTGCTTCCTGCTTCCCGTGAGGGAATGTGGGCCGCCGAGGGGGCACCTCCACCAGCCAATCCCAGGCAGCTGAGGCCGTGACCGCAGGATGGAGGGGCCAGGAAGGCTGGCAGGGAGAGGCGGCTGGGCTCCTGGTGCCCCCCCTGGGACTGGCTGCTGGTCTGGCCTAGCTGGCCAGGGACACCAGGCACAGCCGGGAGGCTCCAAGGGAAGGCAGGGCCAGGCCCCCACAGAGCCTCAGCTGAGCCTCCCAAGGGCAGCAGTGAGGGCTGCAGGTGCCTGCTTCTGCCTCAGCCACCTACAAGGGAGCCAGGGGGAGGGGCAGGCACTGCCCCTTTCTCCCCTCTGGCCTGGAAACCTCCAGAAGTTTCCAAGAGCCACAGCTGCCCAAGGCTCCTCTCCTAGTGCTCTGACTGCAGAGGGACCTGGCTCCAGCGCACAGTCACCTGGGGCCACCAAGCACTGCTTGCTGCTGCTCTGCTGAGCCTCTGGCCCCCTCCCTGGCGGCCTGGGTATGAAACCCACAGAGTGTGGAGGCAGAGCCAGTCCTGAGGCCGGCGGAGGGAGCATTATGTCCCGTGTGCCTACCTCCCTTCAGGTCCCAAGGGCCCATCTGCATGGAAACAGCACGTGGGGAGCAGAGGGCAGTTGGAGGAAGTGAGTTACAAGGCCCCATGGCAGCAGGGGGAGCCCAAGCGGTGACAGCAGAGCCGGAGCTGGCATGGGAACCCCTCTCTCTGGCCTGCCCTGCCCACCACTACCCCAGAGTCTCCCACCCTCCTGGGAACAGGGGCTGACAGCGGCCAGGCCTGGGGGCAGGGGAGAGGGCAGGAGGGGGACCACCTGTGTGGGCCTAACAGCAAACAGAGAAGGCACCCACCCCTCCTTAAAGCCATCATGACCCATGGGGATAGCAGGCAATTGTGGGAACCACAGGGGTGGCGGACTCGTGGCCTTTGAGTCGTGGAGACTGAGGGAGGTAGAGGCCCAAGGGAAGGGGCCCAGATAAACCCAACTCATCCTCAGGGCCTAGCACAGTGCCCGGCACACAGCTGTCTTTGGTCAATTAATTAAAAACTTTTTTTCTGGTCAGGCAAGATGGCTCATGCCTTGTAATCCCAGCGCTTTGAGAGGCAGA
The DNA here is from genome assembly GCF_048565385.1 of Saimiri boliviensis. Lineage (NCBI taxonomy): Eukaryota > Metazoa > Chordata > Mammalia > Primates > Cebidae > Saimiri > Saimiri boliviensis. The sequence continues at coordinate 9,417,915 of NC_133460.1, read as the reverse complement.
GGTGGATGGATCATGAGGTCAGGAGTTTGACACCAGCCTGGCCAACGTGGGGAAACCCCATCTCTATTAAAAATACAAAAATTGGCTGGGCGTGGTGGCTCAAGCCTGTAATCCCAGCACTTTGGGAGGCCGAGGCGGGTGGATCACGAGGTCGAGAGATCGAGACCATCCTGGTCAACATGGTGAAACCCCGTCTCTACTAAAAATACAAAACATTAGCTGGGCATGGTGGCACGTGCCTGTAATCCCAGCTACTCAGGAGGCTGAGGCAGGAGAATTGCCTGAACCCAGGAGGCGGAGGTTGCAGTGAGCCAAGATCGCGCCATTGCACTCCAGCCTGGGTAACAAGAGTGAAACTCCGTCTCAAAAAAAAAAAAAATACAAAAATTAGCCCGGCGTGGTAGCGCACGCCTGTAATCTCAGCTACTCAGGAGGCGGAGACAGGAGAATCACTTGAAGCTGGGAGGCGGAGGCTGCAGTCAAGCTGAGATTGCGCCACTGCACTCCAGCCTGGGTGATAAAATGAGACTTTGTCTCAAAAACAAAACGATTTAAAAAAAAAACAAAAAAACTTTTCCTGTTATTGTTAGAAAGTAAAAAAGAGGCCTCAGTCCAAAGGGGGCCAGCAGGCTGCCACACCTGGTGACCGAGTCACTAGAGAGAGGCGCCCCTGCCCCCCAGAGCCCAGCAATGGGTGCCAGTGAACAGGATGGCAGGGAATGGCCACTGAGACCCTGGCCACAGGGCTCAGGCGCCAGCAGCCAGCCCCTAACTGCCCTGAACCCTTCTGCACCCCACACAGCCAGCAACGGGGAATTGCTCCCCCAGCACTCAGCACAGGTTCTGCGGCCCCCACCCCATTGCCTCTGGTGTCCCCACAGCTTAGGTCCACACACGTTTCCTCTCCCTCCTCTCATCAGGACCCCTCCTCAAACCCTGCCTCGACTTAGCTACCCCGCTCATTCCCTACCCAGCCACAGAGCAAGCTTTCACAGCATTTATTTTATTGTGTTACTCTCCTGATTGAACCTTCTGTGGCTCCCACTTCCCTTAAGATGGAGTCAAACATGCCTCATCCTGGCCTGCAGATGCCACACTCTCGGGCCCAGCTGCTCTTACTGGCTGCCTCCTGCCACCCACAGTCCAGCCCCGGGAGACCCTTTTCTCACAGACTAGCCATGTATGGTAAGGCCTCGGGGAACCCACAGGTGCTGTTCCTCCCCTCTGTTCACTGTCAGCTCCTCCTGGGAGCTGGTCCCCCAGAAAGGAGGCTGAGGCTCACACCAGCTCCTTCAGGGTGGGGACCTACCATGCTGTCCTCCTCATCCCGTGGCGAGTAGGCGAGTGTGCTTGAGGAGGAAGGTGTCCTGCAGTGCTGCTTGTAGGTGCTGGTCCCGTCGGCTGCAAGGCAAGAGGGCTGGCGCCTGAGCGGCGTCTCTCTCTGAAGATGCAGGGGAGGTGGAGCCCATATTGGATACCCAGCCCTGTGGATCCCCGTAGCTCACAGCCCTCCCCAGGGCCAGGCAGGCAGGAAGGCATGCAGGGAAGCTTCAGTTTCCTCCCAAGGTCAAACCAGTGCCTGGAGCTTGGCTGCTGGGGTCAGCCTACACCTGGACAGTCCCAGCGCTGAGCCCGGCAGCCCCAGCCCCTGCCCCTGCCCTGCCTACCCTGGGCAGGGTCTTCTTTCAGAAGGGACTCTACAAGCTCCCCTGCAACCCAGCCTGAGCCAGCTGAGGCCCATGGCTGACGCCAAGCCATCACTCTGAAGGCTGCCTGGCAGCAGCAGGAGGTACCATTTCATTTGACTCTCAAGGTGAGTTCTCTGACAGCCTCCACTTACAGAGAAGGAAGCTGAGGCTGAGGTGTGGGGCTGGTATGGGAAAGGGCTGGGACTGCATCCTGGTGTGTCTGGCACAGCCAGGACCAGGAAGGGGCCCTAGCCTTGGTGGCCTCCCCTGGGGCAGGAGCTGAGGTGCCCTCTCTCCTCTTGCCCACATGTCACCCCAGCTTGGCCAGGGCCAGAGGGCAGCCTACGTGGGAGCCAGAGAACGCTACCTCCTGGCCTCAGGACCAGCCAGGCTCAGATGTCACAACCAGTCGTGGGCTTGAGATTGAGGCCTTAAGAGGCTGCCCTGTGACTGGGCACCTGTGGGCACCCTGCTGCCTGGTTCTGCCCATCCCTGCTGCCAAGGGGCCAGGTGCAGCAGCTATGCCCTTCCCCATCCTGGGTGCCTTCCACCATGTGACAGTGGCCAACGGGGTTTGTGAAGGTAGATGAAAAATTAAGGCACCATTTCTTAGGGGGTGGGATTAGGGGGTGGCATTTATTTATTTTTTCCTCCAAAGGAACCATCCAAGAAAAAGAAAAGAGGGCCCTTGTAGAGCCCCTGAGGGGATCACCAGCAGCAAAGAGGTGCTGGTGTCAGCAGGTGTCCTCGGTGGCCCTGTGACTCCATGGCCAGGTTTATCAGAGGAAACCACGGGAAAGCAATTAAAAAGCGAATTAGCCGCTGGTGTGTTTCTACAAAGGGCAGAGTGCCAGAAAGGAGAAAAAACAGAGTCACCCCATAGCCCCCGCCCTGCATCTCGGGAAGGAGGCTGGCCTCCCTGAGCTCAGTGCTGGGGTTCAAAGCACAGTACGCTGGTTCTTAGGGGATAGGATGAGGAGCAGGGCAGGGAAGCTTCAGGGTTCCATTGTGTACCCTGCCCAGTGGTTATGTGCAGGTGAAGATTTACTGGGCTTGGCTTGGTGGCTGATGCCTGTAATTCCAGCACTTTGGGAGGCCGAGGCAGGAGGATCACTTGAGCACAGAAATTTGAGACCATCTTGGGCAACATAGTGACACCCTGTCTCTATCAAAAATTAATTAGCCAGGTGTGGTGGTGCCTGTGGTCCCAGCTACTTGGGAGGCTGAGATGTTAGGGTGGCTTGATCCCAGGAGGCGCAGGTTGCCGTGAGTTGAGATCACACTACTGCACTCTGGCCTGGGTGACAGAGTAATACTCGTCTCAAAAAAAAAAAAGATAACAGATGTATGGCCGTCTTCCACTCTCTCCTTTCCTATGAATATATATATTTTTTCTATTCTTTGTCCCTCTAGAGATCCTATGAATATTTAGCAAGTGCAGCACTGGTACAGAAGCCCTAGGGCCAAACTGCAGAGAGGACCCCTGGGCACATAGGACCTTTGGCGGCTGGCTAGGAGCCTGGGACCATGACAAGGACAGGGTTGTGTGGTGGTGCTGGGGATGTCAGGGCAGCCTCCCTGGAAGGGACAAAGAGGGCAGGGGGAGAGGGCACAGCACAGTCACGAGGCACAAGGAGCTGGATGTGCAGCTCCTGTCCAGCCGGGAGACCCAGGGCCGAGAGGCTGTTGAGAAACAGAGGCTGGGGCATTAGGCTGCCCACACCCAACACCAGCCCACCAGGAAGTGCCCTCCAGGGTGGGCGTGGGAGTGCCCTAGTTATTCCCAGCCTGGGCTGGCCTTGGCTTAAGGGCTCACCTTTTGTGATGGTGGTGACGGCCGAAAAGGTGGGTCCGAAGGTCGTTTCCATTCTGGTCTAGAGGGAGAAGGGGGAGACCTGGCCTCGTCCCCAGACAGAAGGAGGACACGCACATGTGAACCCCACTCACACGCTTAACATGCGACCAGGCCACTCTGTGTGGCACTCACATGCCCCAGCAACACACACACAGCACCGTTCCCCAAGACCCGAGCTAGCAAGGGGCTTGTGCTGGGAGCTCTGCAGGCAGTACCGGGTCGCTATGGATGCTGGGCATGCAGAGAGGCAGACCCTTACCCCAGTGGTGATGTCTTGGGTGGGGAGGTTGGTGGACCCCCCAGAGAAGCGGTTGTAGCGGGCACTCTTGCCCGAGCTCATGCTCTAAAGAAGCATCTAGGGTCCTTGGGCAGCATCTCCTGTGGGTGGAGCACAGATGAGGAGCCTGAGAGATGGAGCCTGGGCCCCCAAGAGCCAGCTGGGCTGCTGCAGGTGTGCAGACCCGCCTCGGGCCGCCGCAGCCACCTTCCACCACGAGCACCTTCCACCACCAGCACCAGCTGGGGCAGGCCTACGGAAGGCCAAGGCGCTTTGGCCCCCATACACCCCAGGTATGCGCAGTCCCAGATGGCCAGGTGGCTGTGTCACTATCCCTCAAGGCTTAGCCCTTCTGAACTCCTGAAGAGCCCACCCAGCTCTGCCTCAGAGGTGGAAGGACCCCTACCTGGCTCTCTCTACTCCTCTGGGTCCTGAATCACAGCCAGTCATTTCCAGGCTGAATGTCCCTGTGGCCAAGGCTGGGCCTTGGTGGATAGGCCCAGGGTACGGCCTACATGGCAGGACCCAGTCACTTGGGGACCAGCTAAGACAAGATGAACCTGTTTCCTGCCACGGCAGGTGTGGTCACGACCCAGCCAGCACTAAGCAGCGGATGGAGAGACACCGGCCACATTCTAGAGAAAGAACCTGCAGGGTGAAGTCACCAGAGCCCAACTCCGCACAAGCTGCGTGCACGGAGGAAGGCATAGGAGAGAGGTGGGCCTGCCCCTGGAACCCGTGAAGGTCACCCATAGTCTCATGTAGCTGGGGGCAGGGAGAAGGCATGCAGGAATCACCCTCGGCTGCCAAGGACCCCACCCTCCCCAGCTGGGGTGAGGCCCAGACAGGCTGAACTGCAGGGCTCCATGACTCCACACAGGAGGTTCAACCCTTGTAGGAGCTCCAGGTTGGCTCCTGCCCCAGGGGAGCAGGGAGGGGATCACCCACAGCCACTAGGAGACAGTGACCTGCAATTTACAAACCCAACCATTAGCTGCACTGCAAGTTTCCAGGGCCCCAGGGCCAGCTTCAAGCCCTGCCACTTAACACCTGCCTGGGGCCCAGGTGGCCAGGACCCTAGCAAGCGCTCCCCACAACAGGCCGGGCTGGCCCCAGTGCCTGCTGCTCAGTCTCACAGTCTGGGAGAGCAAGTGTCTGGCTTGCCCCTCACTCTGAAGTGAAGTGAACAGAAAGGCATGCAGGGCCACGAGCAAATCAGTCAGAAAGTCCGAGCTGGCCAAGAGCAACCGGGCCACGGAGGGAGACAACACCACAGGACCTGTGGGGGGTGCACAAGACCCCGCTGAGCACCAGCGGAGCGGGAAGGAGGGAGGGGGATGGAGGAAGGGGCTGCACTTCGCGAGAGACTGCTTTCCAGTTCACTTGGGTTCAGTGTTTAGCCCCAGTTAGGGACACGGAGGTGGGCAGGACGCTGGGCAGGAGACCAGCGAAGAACTTTTGTGTCCCACCCTAAGGCAAGATCCATCCCCCTCCCACCTCCGAATTAAGCAGGATGCCAGAGGCCTCCCCTCGGCCCAGTGCCCAGGGGCTGGGTTTTGCAATACCGATTTCCCCAGGAGGGAGAGGGTCCCTTAGGCCACAAATAGAAAGCACAATAGCTCAGAATGCCCCGATGGCTGGGACGCTGTCCTGGGGGGTGCCCTGGCCCCTCCACCAGGGGAAGCACCTCTTTTCCCACCCCACAGTCATTGAGGCTGTCAGCTGGCTGGGCAGGAAGCTGTCAACCAGAGTGGGAATTGCCCTCTGGTTCTCTGGCCTCTCTGCCCTCCAGTTCCCAGCGCTGGGGAAGGGAGGATGTGTTTCATAGAATCAGTCTCTTCCCTGGCCGGGCGCGGTGGCTCAAGCCTGTAATCCCAGCACTTTGGGAGGCCGAGGCGGGTGGATCACGAGGTCGAGAGATCGAGACCAACCATGGTCAACATGGTGAAACCCCGTCTCTACTAAAAATACAAAAAATTAGCTGGGCATGGTGGTGCGTGCCTATAATCCCAGCTACTCAGGAGGCTGAGGCAGGAGAATTGCCTGAACCCAGGAGGCGGAGGTTGCGGTGAGCCGAGATCGCGCCATTGCACTCCAGCCTGGGTAACAAGAGGGAAACTCCGTCTCAAAAAAAAAAAAAAAAAAAAAAAAAAAAAAAAAAATCAGTCTCTTCCCAAACTGGGAAAAGCCATGGGGGGGCAGCTGGGTGTGGAGAAAGGGGTTTCCCCATCAGCCCCCCTGCCTCTCCCTTCCAGGTCCCCACCAAGTCTGCCTGAGGACCGCCTCCTGCCCACACCGCCTGCCCCTCCAACAGAGCCCACGCTGGATGCTCCAGGGGGATTTGATCTTTGAAAGAGAGAAGTGCTTAAGGAAGCACAGCATCCACCTGGGGAAGGCCAGTGCTCTGTGAGCCTCAGGGACGAGGTGCGTGGGGCAGCACTGTGCAGAGCGGAGGGACAGGATTGGCTCTCCACCGTTCCCTCCACCCTGGGCCAATGCAGGGCAGCCCCTCCCTGACCTCACCTGAGCCTGGGATTCAGGCCCAGGGTCTTTGTCCACCCCATATCCACACAGGAGGGGTTCCCGGGGCTCTGGGGGCACCCACTGTGCAGTAAGGAATTGGAGGTCTTCTTCAGCCCCTCTCTACCTCCACCCCAGACCCGCTTCAGCAAATTCCCCAGGAGCCCCTCCCCAGCAACCCCCAAGCTGGGCTTGGAGGGCTCTGCTGGGGCATTGCCCTGGGGGCATGTGGGATGTGAACCCCCACCCCTATCCCCAGAGACACACCTGGAGGAGGTCTGAGTCAGGGGTCCCTGCCCACTTGGCAGCAGCCCAGGGGGACCCTGCTGAGTGGGGGAATTGGGGGTTCCAGATGTAGCTCCCTGCTGGAGCCAGACCTGGCCTTAAAGTAGCTCCTCCAGCAACCTGGAGCAGGTGGGGTGTGGGGGTCCCCCGAACGTGTGTGAACCCAGCAGGGGATGGGTGTGCCCGTCAGGCCTACCACTGCCCTGGGAAGAGCCTGGGATGGTTCCAGAAGTCTCCGCCTGGTCTGCCACAGGACTATGTGTGGCTGGACTGCAGCCAGAGCTCTCAGCACGGCCCCTGGCATCACAGAGCCCACCCAGGGCACCCACAGACTGCCCGCCCCAGCCCGGCCCCTGCCTCAGTCCCCTGGCCCAAGCCCAGGCCGCTGAATTCTGTAGAAACAGTCCTGGTTGCCATAGCAAAGCCACACGCACTTCCGCAGCTGTTCCCTGCCGTCCCTTAGAACGCTTTTTCCATCCCAAATAGGCAGGGTGTGATGTTGAAGGCCCCTGGGGTGTCCCTGGCCTCTGCCTGCCTTGGTCCTCAGAATACCCTCAGAACCCCAGCAGGCCCTGGTCTGAGGTCGACTCCGACCTCCCTTCCCTCTTAGCACCAAGGCCCAGGACCTTGCCCCCCTTGCCTGTCCCTGCCCACCACACCCACAGCCCCAGCTCTGCAGAGGCCTCTGAACTCCTCCCCCAGCTCTGTCTCTAGCGCATCCACCCAGCCTCCAAGCCTGTCTTTCCCTGGCCAAGCCTATCCAGCGTCCACAGCTCCCTCTGCTGCAGGGAGGAGGTGCCCCCAGCTCGGCCAAGGCTTTACCCTGACTTCACAGTAAGGATGCCTTTTGCTGCCCCTCCAGCCCCTTGGGAGCTGGCAACATCTCTCAGTCCTTTTTTTCCCCTATCTCATGGCTGTCTATTGTGTGGGGATCTGGTGAAGTCCAGAGGGCTTCCTGGAGGACGAGGCTACTGGGATCCAGAGTGGGGAGAGTATTCTGGGACACAGGAAGAGAGGCAGCTTCAGCCAGCTGAGCTGGGGAGTGTGTTTCTGGTTCTCATACAAATCACGTGGGCCTCGGACTCTCGGAAACAGGTCATGAGCTTTGCCCAAGAGCCAAGGGCCAGTAGTGCCCCCGCTCAGCCCACGCACCCCAGTCCTGGGCTGTGTTCTCATTTGCTTCCTGTGTGGTTCGGTCTCTCAGGCTCCCTCCTTCCTTCTGCCCTGCAGCAGCGGGGAGCTGACACAAACACTGGCCAGATGTGGACCCAAAGAGGTAACAGGAACACGAGGGCAGAGACCACCAGACCCATGCTATCACCCAGCGCCCTCATGCCAGCTGCACTGCCCCCTCCTTCCCCACACTGTCCCATGCCCCTCAGTCCTGGGCCTCTGTGTAGCTGCCCCCCACTTCCCACCTGGGTGCCTCTAGGGTTGGGTCACCTCCACTCCGAGTTCCCAGGCAGCTGGCCTCCTCCAGCCGGGGGTGTCCGGGTCTGCACGTGAACAGCCCCAGCCCCCAGTGTCCACTTTCCCCTTTCACCTGCCCCACCTGGCTGTACCCCCCCTCCTCCAGGGAGCAAGGCTGGAGACAGCGGGGGGATCTATCGAAGGCCAAGGGGTTGGTGGGTCCCTCTCCATAGGTTCCTCCTGCATGAGCCATACCGAGTGTCTGGTGAAGTCCCACAACAGCTCTCAGGCCGGGCATGTGCTGGCCTTCCCTACCTGCCCTCCCTGACCCAGCAGGGTGTCTGTCAGGGAGACGGTGTGACACCATGGACAAGGCCCCGGGCACTGGGCTCAGACAGAGCTTGGTTCAGATTCCACTTCTGCCACTTCACAGCTGTGTCTGGGCAAGCTGCCCCCCTCCCGGGCCTCAGGCTTCTCGAGAGAGAGAACGGAGTAGAGCCGGACCCCCATCTGGAAGGAGCCGAGGGAAGATGCACCCGTCAAGAGTAAAGGCACAGCTGGGCGGCCTGTAATCTCAGCACTCTGGGAGGCCAAGGTAGGTACATCACGAGGCGGGAGTTCAAGACCAGCCTGGCCAAGATGGTGAAACCCTGCCTCTCCTTTCAGTACAAAAATTGGCCAGGCGCAGTGGCTCATGCCTATAATCCCAATACTTTGGGAGGCTGAGGTGGGATCATGAGGTCAGGAGATCAAGAACATCCTGGCCATGGTGAAACCCCATCTCTACTAAAATACAAAAAAGTAGCCGGCGTAGTGGCATGCGCCTGTAGTACCAGCTACTCAGGAGGCTGAAGCAGGGGAATCGCTTGAATCTGGGAGACAGAGGTTGCAGTGAGCCGAGATTGTGCCTCTGCACTCCAGCCTGGTGAGAGAGCAAGACTCCGTCTCAAAAAAAAAAAAAAGAGCGAAGGCGAAGGCACCGCAGATGGCAGCTCTGCTGAGTGGACCATGGAGACCGAGGAAGGCGGAGAGGCCACCCTGGGACACAGCCAGCAGTCCATGTTGTGGTGACCAGAGCCCCATTCCTTCTGCTTCCTCCATGGCTGCCACACATCCAGGAGCCCTGGCAGCACCTGAACCAGTCCCATGCCAAGCCGGGGAGCGGCTGCATCCCAGGGCCAGGCTACCCATGTCTCCTGGCCAGCAGGTCCTTCAACTGCACCTTCTTCCTTTCCCCAAATCACTCATTCCTATGCCCAACCAGCTGGCCGAGAGTCACACCACGGGGTGCCAGGACCCGTGCGGGAGGGTAGGGACATGTGATGGCTGAACACGAATCTGACCCAGGAAGAGCTAGGAGCCTGCTGGGGGACACAGGCAGACAGACGTGCAGGAGTCCCACCAGTCGCCACTCCATCTGCCACAGGCACTTTTCGGTGAGTACCAAAGGCCCTGAAGTTTTCCATTCACTTCCAGAAATATGACAGCACCAGTGAGCCACAGAGAAAGTCACTTTATCAGAGACCCTCAGGTTGGGGCATCCAGTTGGGGTTCCGACTCCTGGCCCCTCCCCTCCCTCGGCCAGGCTGCCCAAAGCACTGCTCCCCCTCAGGACGAGGGGCCCAGGACTTCTCCAGAGAACTATAAATGCCCAGAGCAGTGAAGTCGGGATATTCACAATAGAGAGGCAGAGGCACAGGGAAGGGGTCTAGGAAGGGAGAGGCCCCAAGAGAAGGAATGAGGAAGAGGGAGTCTCCTCCCTTGGCGAGCACTAGTGCCCAGGAAGAGGTCAGAGGAGCAGTGAGAAAGGTGGGCATACAGGCTGGGGTGCCATGAAATTCCTCAGCAAGTGAGAGGCCCCCCCACTCCGAAAGCAGGATGGGATCCAGCAGGCCCCTGCTGACTCCAGACTCAACCCCAGATGACCACTCTGGCCTGGCTCAAGGCAACGATGCCATGACAGCTGGACCCCAGTGGGGACTAGGAGAGGATGCCCTAGCCTCCCTCTCTCCTGCTTCCCCAGTGAACTCCAAAGTCTTTGGTGCACACACATAAAGCTCTTTACCAGACCTAGATCCGAAGTGCCTCTCCAGCGCTTCTTCCTCCACGCCACTTGCCAGGCATCCTGTGAACCTGGTCTGTCCTCATCGACTTCACCTCTCCACTTGCCAGTGCTTGCTGGGGCACGCCAGGCCCCTTCTCACCCTAGGCCTTTGTACATCTGGCTCCCTCTGCCTGGAATGCTCCTCCTGCAACGTCCCAGGACTGGCTGCTTCTCCACCAGGCTTTGGCTAACGGCAGCGCCGCCCCGACCCCTGGCCAGTACTCACTTTCTCAGCATCCTGTTTCTTTCTTTCACAGCATATACCGCCGCTCCCCATGAGTCTATCTACTGTCAATCCCTCCACCCTGTCTGTCTAGACTAGGGACGGGGGGAGTTGGCCCGCAGGACACATTTGCCAATGCCTGGAGACTTTTGTTATTGCAACTGAGGAAGTGGGGGTGTTTACTGGTATCTAGCAGGCAGGAGCTAGGCAGGCTGCTCCACATCCTACAATGTTCAGGGCAGCCCCTCGCAGCAAAGAGCGACCCGGGCCGCGTGGTCGATGGTGCGGAGGTTGGGGAACCCTGCAGCAGACGCCGAGCTCGGGAGAACTGAGACGATTTTCTCCGCAGTCTTCCAGCGCCCAGAACAGTGTATGGCACGCGGGCGGCTCGGAGAATGCAGGAAGAAGGAATGAGTAAAGAACGCGCGAGGACAGGACGGAGCGAGCGACAGACAACTGACAGGCGGACGGACAGCGACACGGACCCAGACCCCGACCCCGACCGTCTCAGCCCCGCCCCCCCGGCCCGATCCCTTGCCTCGCCTCGCCTCGCCTAGACCTCGACGCGCCAGATCCCGCCCCACCGCGCGGCCCCGAGGCGCGAGCCCCGGACCGGGCGCGTCGCGGGGACACTCACCCGCCCGCGGCTGCCTGGGAGCCGCAGCGCTGCCAGCCCACTTCATGATGCCCCCTCGGCCGCCGGCCGGGAAAGGGACCAGCGAGCCGGAAGCGCCCGACCGCTGCGCCCGCCGGGACTTGTAGTTCCCCACCTCTAGGGTCCGGGGCAGCTGCCTCAAGCGCCGCATTTCCGAAACTACGACTTCCGGCGGCCCAGTCGTCGCAGGGCGGGATTGGCGGCTTCAGAATCACTCTATGTTGCAGATCGAAGTCTTATTGGCTATACATATCCGTCACTCACGATTAGACTTCACGGACTCTGCTTAAGGGAGGTACTTCAGGTCTGGGTCCGAGAGACCGCCTCCAAAATAAATGCCAAGGTACGATTGGTGAAAATAACACGGTAGGAAGTGGAGCGTATCAGCGGCAATAAAAGGCGGGCACTTCCGCCAGGAATTGCCCAATGACAGAGGTGGGACAGTTTCTATAAAAGCTTGAGCCTGGCGCGTGTTCGTTCTTTTGGGGTCGAGTGCGAGGCAGTATGACTGTGTGTTTGGTTATACCATGTGCTACTAACCAGGGGAGAACTAGGCTACGAAGGTATCTTTGAGGGCCGGCCGAACGCTGCAGGTCGGCCAGGTCCCCGGGCGTCCAGCCCTGGCCTACGCTCCACTTTGTCCCTGAGCGTTTAAACGTTACTTCCTGAATCTCAGACCCACAGCTCCTTGCAGGTAAGACTGGGCCAGGCTTGGGTTCCCCTATTCTCCGAGCCTGTGATGAACTGCTTTGACTTCTGACACCTCGTATGAAAACTGCATGTGCAGTCTGATTATTTTGCAAGACTGAGGCTTGGGAGTGCGCAATTCTGTTGGGGAGGGGCTGGGAGTGGAAATGGGTGTTGGCCGAAACGGGACAGTGGGGACTTATGTCTACATTTTGGCGCTGTCTTACAGGTTTCATCGTGAGCCGGCTGCAGATTTTGAACCTAAGTAAACCTCAGTCCGGAGGGCCTAGTGGTAAGGTGGGCGCTGTGTCTATCTGAAGCGCTTAGCAATAAAACAAAGGCAGTAAGTCGATTTAGTTTTCTCTCCAACGTCTTTAATTCCCTATGCTTGCACCCCAGGGGTCTTACTCATACACAGGCAATCTTGGGAAAGTGTAGAGACGTGATAACAGAAGTCATGTTAGCAGTGACTTCACAACCTTTGGGATTGCCTTCACTGTTGCTGCCTGTGATTTTTTTTTTTTTTTTTTTTTTGAGACGGAGTTCCGCTCTTGTTGCCCAGGCTGGAGTGCAATGGTGCAACCTCTGCCTCCCAGGTTCAAGTGATTTTCCTGCCTCAGCCTCCCAAGTCATTGGGACTACTGTACAGTCATCACAGCCGGTTAATTTTGTATTTATCTTTCTTCTTTTTTTTTCTCCCGAGACGGAGTTTCACTCTTGTTACCCAGGCTGGAGTGCAATGGCGCGATCTCGGCTCACCGCAACCTCCGCCTCCTGGGTTCAGGCAATTCTCCTGCCTCAGCCTCCCGAGTAGCTGGGATTACAGGCATGTGCCACCATGCCCAGCTAGTGTTTGTATTTTTAGTAGAGACGGGGTTTCACCATGTTGACCACAATGGTCTCTATCTCCTGACCTTGTGATCCACCTGCCTCGGCCTCCCAAAGTGTTGGAATTACAGGCGTGAGCCACGGCGCCCGGCCAATTTTGTATTTTTCATAGAGACTGGGTTTCTCCATGTTAGGCTGGTCTCAGTTTTCCCACCTCAGGTGATCCACCCACCTCAGCCTCCCAAAGTGCTGGGATTACAGAACAGGTGAAACAGACACTCCAGAAAACACAACTTTATTCACTAGGACTGAAAACAAAGGCTTGCAGTTAAAAAGCCAACTTTAGTGCAAGGTGGAGCTTGCTTGGAAATCACAGACCTCAGCTGTGGCCAGGCCAGGCTGGCAGTTACCCTTTTCTGTCGTTTATGTGATTTCCCACATTCTATCACAAGGCCACAGGCATCCCCCGAGGTCAGTGAGGAAGACCCTGCTGCTGTTTGAGCCAGAGCTTCCTACAAGGTGGGCTGGGAGCAGCTTCCAGGACACACAGATGCACAATGTGACTAGCAGTGAAGCCCTCTGTCCCAGGCGGCGTCCTCCCTTACGTGCCTGAGCAGCTGTGCAGGTGAACACATGGCTTTTCTAGGGGGTTAGGCACTGCATAGTGCCAGCCCTGGCCCAGCCTCACCGGGCATGCCCAGGAGGGGGCAGCAGAGCACCATGGCAAGGTCTGTCCACTTGGCGTGCACCGTTACAGAAGGCCGTTTTTCCGTGGCAGCCAGTGCCCAGGCCATGGGCTCTCAGAAGCCCGCTTGTTGGGACCGCTTGCTGCTGGGAGGAGGAAGGGGCAAGGCTTGACCTGGGGCCCTTGGAAACACTCTAGCATTGGCCACAGGGCAACAAAGTCAGAAGGGCCTGGAGACCCTCTGCAGCTTTCTGGAGGCTGGGCAGCTTCCTCCGGAGGACTGAGCTCAGCCAGGTTCAGGGGTGGCAGCAGGAAGCCCTGTGACCTTCCCTGCTAACATAATCGTGCAGCCGGAAGCGTGGCTCGCTGGGAGCCTTCATGGAGCGCTGCTTCAACTCCCTGCAGAGTGGGGGTAACAAGGGGACACAATGGCCTGGACTCCAATAAGAGGGTTCAGGCCCTGGGCTTGGGGGAGTCCTGGTAACCACCAGGACTTACTTTGCTATGGCTGTGAAGGCCAGGTCCACGTTGAGGCCCGTCTTGGCGCTGGTCTCCATGAAGGGCAGCCCATACTCCTGTAAACAGCTGCTGCCAGCCAGGTGGTGGCCTGGCGGGGACAGCCTAGGCTCCACAGCCTCCAGGAGCACCCTCACCACCCCCAGCCCTGACTCACCTTGGCCAGCTTCTCCCCGTCCTCCCTCTTCACCACACGCTCATGGGCAGAGTCCACCTGGCCCAGGCACAGGGTCTTTTTAACAGCTGGCCCATGGTTGGCCCCTGCCCCCCCACCTGCCCTGAGGCCCAGGGGGCCTCCCACCTTGTTCCCCAGTAGCATGAGCGCCACGTCGTGCTGGGCGTACTCATGGATCTCGGTCAGCCAGGCCTGTGGGGGGCAGCAGACCAGGCTGGGGCTCCCTGTACTGCTTGGCCTCCTGCCCCAGAACCCTGACCCTTCAGGCTATACCATAGAGGGCACCTGTCTTCATTTTATCTCATTTTTTTGAGACAGTCTTGAGCTTTGTCATCCAGTCTGGAGTGCCGTAGCGCAATCTTGTCTCACTGCAACCTCTGCCTCCCAGGAACAAGTGATTCTCCTGCCTCAGCCTCCTGAGTGGCTGGGATTACAGTTGTGCAGCACCACACTCAGCTAATTTTTGTATTTTTAATAGACACGGGGTTTGGCCAGGCTGGTCTCGAACTCCTGACCTCGGGTGAGCCACCACACCTGTTCAGGATACCTATGCTTAGAAGTGATGGCCACTGTATACTACATAGGGGCACCCATCTTACAGGTCCCTTACACACACAGTCCCGCCGAGGGAGCTGGAATGGCACCCGGGTCCACTTGAGCCACTTCCAGCCCAGAAGACTTGTCATGCCCCCTCTGAGCCTCTCAGCAGGGTCCTTCGGAACCCTGATGCCATCTGTACCAGAAGGAGGTTATTGTTGGGTCAGGCCCTTTTGGAGCCCTTTCACCACACCAGGAAGGCCACTGACCTGGATGTTGTCGAAGGAGGCCTTGTTGGTGACATCGTAGAGCAGCAGCAGAGCTGGGGACAGGGCAGTGAGGACATCCACCATCACCTGCACTCTCAGGTGCTCAGACCCCCTCCCCAGCCCAGGTGCCCAGGGGCTCACCATGAGCGTCCCGGTAGTAGGCGTGGGTAACGCTGCGGAACCGCTCCTGACCGGCTGTGTCCCACATCTGCAGCAACAAGCGCCGTTCAGGCTGTCCAGCCCCTCGCTAGTATCCCCTGTCCCCCAGCTTGCCCTCAGTCACCTCACCTGCAGCTTCACCTTCACGCCATCCACGTCCAGAACTTTGTTCTGAAACAGAACCAGCCAGCTCTGTCCCCACCAGCTTCACAGCCACCCCGCGCCCCATCAGAGCCTCTTGGCTCTCCTTCCTCCCATACCCCAGGACCTTCCAGGTCCAGCCCAGCCCCTTCAGGCTTCCCTGTGCCCCACTGAGCCAATTCGGCCTCGCCCACACCTGCAAGTGCAGACCTCTCCCTCAGCCTCTGCAGGAGTCCTGCTTAGAACCTCTTGTGCTGACTTATTTGAACCCCACCAGGCCTCTCACTGATACTGTCTCAGTTTCCCTACCTGCATATGGGGGCCAGCCACATGGCTGTTGCAGTAACTAACAAGCTGCAATGCCTCAGCGTCCCCAGTAGCTCTTTTTGCTAATTTGAAAGCCTCTCAGGATGGCTTGAACCCCAAAGTTAGAGGCTACAGTCCTCTGATCGCCACTGCACTCCAGCCTGGGCAACAGAGTAAGACCCTGTCTCAAAAGGCAATCTCTTCTTGCCGGGATTGTCTTCTCAAGGGCTGGACCTGGGTCTGTCTGAACCCAGGCAGCAACCACACAGCCCAGCACTGCCTGGCAGCTATTGCTCCTCTGTGCTGGCTGGCAGCGTCCCCGGTCGGACCCTCCCAGTTAAGTGCTAGACTTCAGGCAGGGAGTGGCCCAGCCCCAGTCCCATCTGCTGAGGTGGGGGCAGGGGGCTTCCAAGCCGCACTCTGAGGCCCCGGGCAACTGGAACGTTTGCCACCTCCCTCAGCCTAGGTTGCTGTCAGAGTGCTTCTGAGTCTCCCAGGAACCAGGCAGGACCATCTGCTGGGCCAGAGAGGACACCACCTTCCCTGGCACCCTGAACAAGGGTGCGAACCAGATGGCCTCACCTCTCACCGCCCGCCCAAGAGCCGGGAGAGGTGGGCAAGTGAGGACCAGACAGGACTGGCCTACCTACCCCCATGGGGCACTTCAGTCCTCAATCCCTCCAAGAGGACTTGAGGATGCCTGGAGAGAGCCCCCTTTCCTGCCCCTTGGAACAGCCTTCCCTCCATCCTCCCGCTAACCGGCTCTAATTAAAGGGTGAGAAAAATGCAAATTTAAGATTTGCTGAGAACACGCCAGCACCTCAGCACAAGGAATTCAGGCTGGTGGCTGAGGCGGGGGCCTCCTTACCCAAGGGCAGGGTCATCTTCCCCTGAGCAAGCCCTGGAAACACCGTAGCTCAGGCTCTGCAGGGAGCATGTGTTTGTAGGGCCAGACAAGGCCTCCTCTGGTACCACTGGCCCCAGGTGGACATGACCCTTGACTTCCTCTGACCCACCACCTTGTGGGCACCAGCATCTGCCTCCCCCAAGGCACAGGATATGATTCCTGTGTAGTGCCAGCCCCTGGCACAGGGCAATGAATTGCTCGTCAGGTGCAGCCACCAGCCCAAGTGTTTGCAGGTCGAGGTGGGTAGCTTGGTGGCTAAGGCGTCCCACCTGAGGTCCAGGTAGCCCCGCTGGGAGCTCCTGCCTCTTGAGCCTGTCGGTACCACGGGGTAATAGAGAACTGGCTGCCAGGGGACGCCAGCAGGACTCGGTGGGCTGATGTGGGGCCAGGCGGGGGCCTCCACTCACCCGGAAGTCAATGCCTACTGTGGAGATGAAGGTCCCTGCCAGGAAAGCGCCGTCCTTGAATCGCACCAATAGGCAGGTCTTCCCCACGCCTGAGTCCCCCACCAGCATGACCTAGGACAGGCGAGAGGAGTCTGGTCTGCCCCAAGCTGGCCTGGTTGGAGCGGGCTGCAGGTGAAGGGCAGGAGTGGAAAGAAGCGGCCCAGGTCTTCGGGCTCAAAGAGCCCCGGGGAGACACTGCAGCCAGCAACACCAATGGCCTGGACACCCAGCTTCTGCCACTGGAAGGCTTGGGCCACTCTGTCCTTCCGCACAGTGGCCCTCTCAGTCAGTAGGGAATGAGGGCGGCCACCCCATCCCACACCCTCCCTACCGTCCATATTCTCCCACGGTGGACAGCATGCTTCATCTGAGGCAGGGAGCAGGTGGGGTGGCAGCTGGGGACATCCTAAGAGACTTGCAGGGGCCTCTGTCCCAGGGGCTTCTCCGCATCCCATCAGGGACATGACCCCAGCAAGGCTCAAGAGGAATTTGCTCCATTAGAGTTAGATCTCGACCTGAGGAGGGACCTGGGCCGAATCTGAGGATGGAGGGGTGGGAGGGGGCAGTCAAGGCCCTCTCCTCAAAATCTGTGATCCAAAACCCAAAGATGGTCCTCCCAGCCGCCTGCCAAGTCCACATAGCCTCTGCCTTGGTCCAAACCTCTTTCCCCAGCAAAAAAAAAAAAAAAAAAGAAAAAGAAAAAGAAAAAGGCCCACAGCTCCTGGGGTGAGGGAGGGCAGCATATGGGAAATGATGAGACCCCGGGCAGGGGCTAGGGCATTAGGGCACGGGATGCGGGCAGTGATGGTCGCGGGGCCCCTTGTACCGCCATGCCGGGTGGGAGTGGAGGGCAGGCCCCGCCAGCTGTTAGATATCCTAGACCTGGGCTGGACAGCGGTGTGTGTGTGTGTGTGTGTGTGTGTGTGCGCGATGCACCATTCCAGCCCCACAGGGTGCCTCCCGTGTCGGCTCCGTGCCCTGGGGCAGCGGGCCCTGCACCCCTTCTCCGACCCCCAACCCTTGGCTCAGACCCGGCGCCACCTGCTGCGCGGACCTGGGGGGCGGGTGCCTGGCTCACCTTGAAGGCGACGTCGTAGAAGTCGCCATCGCTGCCAAGAGAGGGCCGGCCGGGCTGCGGGGGCCCGTTGGGCGGCGCGTCGGGGCCAGGGCGCGCAGTCCCGGAGCGCGCTGGTTGGGGCCCGTTGGCGGCGGGCAGTGTGGAGGCAGCGGGGGCGCTGGCCCCCTTGCTCTTGGAGGTCTTCTTCCTGGACATGGCGGGCGGGCGCTCAGTGTGCTGTCGCTGCAGCCGTCGCGCCCCAGGCCGTCCCGTTCCTCGCGCCCTCAGAGCCCGACCCGGACCCGAACCCTTCCCCCGGCAGCAGCAGCAGCGGCATCATCCCGTGCACCCGGCTCGCGCCCCGCCCCCGCCGCCCCACGGGCGCGCAGCCACTCAGGCCCGGCCTCCTGCCGCCACCGCCAATGCCGCGCGTGGGGCGGGGACATGCAAATACATTCCACTCGGGGCGGGGTCAGGAGGCCCGGGCACCGCCCCACCCCCAGCCCACGACCCCTGTCCAGGTCTGCCTCGAGGGCTGGAGCCGGCTGTAGGGTGGTGGGCCTAGGCCAGGGGGCACCCCGGGATCTTGAATCCCCTCTGCTGGCTACATACCACCCTAGCTCGGTGACCCCCAAACTGGACTGCCAGACCTGGGGGAGGAGGTGTCCTGAGATGTGGGTGCTGGGGCAGAGGGCCTGCATGGACATGGACGGACACTTCGGGCTTCTGTCCCCTCAGCCCCAGAGCCTGCCGCTTGGCCCACTGCCCTTCACTGCTCCGTCCCCTCCAAGGCAGGCGAGTCCGGGAAGCTCCAGCACTTGCTTGGCAAACACACCCGGCTGCTGGGGCGGGCTTCTTGGGCTCAGGTGACAGCTGGTCACTGAGAGGACACAGCGGTTGGAGCGCTGTCCCCCGCAGCTTCTGCCACTGTGCTGGCCTCGGAATCCGAGGGACAGAGGAAGTTGCTGTGGCAGCCAGCCCCCTGAGGGTCCTGTCCCATGGGACTTTGCCCTCAGGGTCTGGAAGGTGGAAGGCGGACGCCCCTGACCAGGCTGTGGCTGGCCCCTTGGCTTTCCCCTTGAGGTCGGACCTTCAGGTGGCCAGGGCTGATTCTCCAAACCCTAAGCCGGCTAAACTGGTCCCTGGCAGACCTATCTTCCCAACCTGGGCTGACACCTCCTCACCACCTGGGCTGACTGGAACTCCGTCACCCCCTCCCACAGAGAAGATGGGACTGCAGTGGTCAGAGCTGGGGGACAGTGGTGCAGAGGGTGCAGGGGGCGGTGTCCCTGGCATCGGGGGGGCTTCTTGATGCTTTTCTGGGAGGTGGAGAGTTGACCTGGCTGTCCCCGGAGATGTGACAGCTGTCACCAGGACCTTGGACCATCCTGAGGTCTGAGCCCTCCCAGCTGGCAGTGCCCAGAGCCCAATCAGCTGCCTCTCAGATCAGAGGCCTGAGAAAACACAGATGGAGGGGCAGTGCCCAGCAGAGTGATTCCTCGAGAGGGCTTGGCAGCAGCCAGCACAGCAGAGGCCATGGAAGTTTGCCTTCCCCTGATCACTGTTGCATGCCAGGCACATGACCTCTTCAAAGTTATCCTGTGAGGTGGGTGCTGGTATCGTCTCCACTGTTCAGATGGGGAAACCAAGACCTAGAACAGCAAGGAGTGCTGTCCGAGGTCAGCAGGCTGGGAAGGGGCAGAGCTAGAATTTGCTCCTGGGAACACTAGCTCTGGAGAACATAAACTGTCCCATGGCAGAGATCCCCAGAGATTCATTCCCCAGGGACCTAGAAGAGCTGGGGGGCAAACCAGGAAGCCCTCTCAGAACTCCCCAGGCTTCCCTTCCTTTCTCATTCCTCTGGCACCCCCACAACTCCTCCAGAGCAACCCCCAATGTGTGTGCAGTGGGCCCGGCCAGGGTATTTGGCTTCCACTCCTCCAGCCCTGGTGACTCCAGGTGTCCATCCCCTACGAGGCCTCCTTCAGGATAGCTGGCTCAGGGTCTGAGCTGGGGGCCTCAGCAGCTGCTGTGCACTGGCCCCAGGGTCCTGGGCCATGGACTCCCCACCACTTCCTGCCTGCTGCTGCTCAGATATCCCCAGGGCATGGGTGGCAGGAGGAGTTGGGTGCAAGTAGGGCATCCTGCAGGGGAGGAGTGCGATGGGGCCACCAGGAAGAGAAGGAGGCAGGTGCCGGAGAAAGTGGGAGGCCAGGCGGGGAGGGAGTCTCTCGCGAGCAGAGGAAACGGGCTTGCTTTGGCAACCTTTAAAATTAGGAGAGTTTACGTAAAAATCCAAGTCTCGGGTTTCTCTTGAAAATAGGAAGCTCTGGGTGCCTGCATCACAGACCCCTCTCTTGGCTTCAGCAGGCCTTGTAATCTTTGATCGTTATGTCTCTTGGTTCCTGTGTTTGCCATCTGTTTCACCCTCTGGAGTGTAAGCTCTCTGGGCACAGGAAGCAGATTGTCTTGGTCACTGCTGTCCCCAGCAGCCAGCTCTGGGCCTCCATAAGCGGTGATTAAGCTGATGAACGAGGTTGGGTGAGGTGGCTCATGCCTGTAATTCCAGCACTTTGGGAGGATGAGGTGGGCAGATCACTTGAGGCCAGGAGTTCAAGACCAGCCTGGCCAATATAGTGAAACCCTATATCTATGAAAAATACAAAACTTAGCTGTGTGTGGTGGCAGGTGCTTGTAATCCCAGCTACTTGGGAGGCTGAGGCAGGAGAATCGCTAGAACCCAGGAGGAAGAGGTTGCAGTGAGCTGAGGTCGTGCTGTTGCACTCCAGCCTGAGTAACAGATCAAGACTCTGTCTTAAGGCCGGGCGCGGTGGCTCAAGCTTGTAATCCCAGCACTTTGGGAGGCCGAGGCGGGTGGATCATGAGGTCGAGAGATCGAGACCATCCTGGTCAACATGGTGAAACCCCGTCTCTACTAAAAATACAAAAAATTAGTTGGGCATGGTGGCACGTGCCTGTAATCCCAGCTTCTCAGGAGGCTGAGGCAGGAGAATTGCCTGAACCCAGGAGGCGGAGGTTGCAGTGAGCCGAGATCGCGCCATTGCACTCCAGCCTGGGTAACGAGCGAAACTCCGTCTCAAAAAAAAAAAAAAAAAAGACTCTGTCTTAAAAAAAAAAAGAAAGAAAGAGAAGAGAAAAAAAGAAAGAAAGAGAAGAGGAAGAAACGTGACTTAGAAACACAAGCCTCACTTCAGAAGGACATGTCCTTGCTAACAAAGATTTGAGACAAGTGTGGTCAGTAGTGAGGGGAAGCCTTTTGGAGGAAGGAGGATTTGCACTGGGCTTTGAGGACTCAGTTAAAGTCCAATACAAGAGACAAAGTCGCCAGGTGAAGGGAGTAAATATGCATAGGTTGAGAGCACCAGCAGGGAGGCACTTTGAGCTGAGGTGGCCAAAGTGTGGGCCAGTTGCTTGGAGGAAACAGGAGGTTATCCAAACTGGTAAGGTAGAACGGGGTCAGCTGGGAAGGGAGACCTGAGTGTTATTCCAAGGAGCCTGGAAATTGTACAGTGGGAAGTAGGGAGCCATGCATGGTTTTTGAGCAGAGGATGTTGTGCTACAGGAATACCGGGGACTGGCAGGAGGGGATGGACAATGGAGCCTGTGGGCCTGGAGATGAGATTGATGGGGTCTGTAGTCACCCAGGGGAGGGATAATAGGAACAGAGAGGATCTCCAGGAAAGAAGCTGCAGGCCTGGAGGCAGGAAAGGGAAGGTTGGAGTCCATGGGACAGAGACCAGTGGGATGCTGCAGCAGATTAAAGGTGGATTAAATGGGGCCAGGCGCAATGGCTAATGCCTGTAATCCCAGCACTTTGGGAGGCTGAGGCAGGTGGATCACTTGAGGTCAGGGGTTCGAGACCAGCCTGGCCAACCTATCTCTACTAAAAATACAAAAATGAACTGGGCATGGTGGCACATGCCTGTAGTCCCAGCTACTCAGGAGGCTGAGGCAGGAGAATTGCCTGAACCCGGGAGGCAGAGGTTGTAGTAAGCTGAAACTGCGCCACTGCACTCCAGTCTGTGTGACACAGAGAGACTCTGTCTCAAGAAAACAAACAAACAAACAAAAAGAGACAGATTAAATGTTTTGGTACTCCTCCCAAAGATGGAAAGGGCCTACGTCCCCTGTCCTTGAATCTGGACAGGGCTATGATTACTTGGAATGGCAGCTATGGCAGAAGTGACTTGGCATCCGTTTTTGGACCCAGACCTTCCCGTCTCCTGGAACTGTGGTTCTTGGAACCCAGCTGCCATGCTGGGAGAAAGCCCAGGTAGCCTTGGGGGAGACCTACATGGGGAAGACCTGAATGGCCTGCCGTGCAGGGAGAGAAGTCATCTTGGTAGTGGGTGCCCCACCCCAGCTGATGCCATGCAGAGCAGAGCGGAGCTGTCCCCTTGGAGCCTTTTTAAACGGCAGATTCGTACATGTTTCTGTTACATAGCAGTAACTAACTACACCAGCCAGCCAGCGAGGGCAAGGCAGAAGGCCAGCATGGTGGGAAAGGCCAGGAGGGAGGCCTTGGGATGTCCAGATTCTTGGAGTCTTCAGACCTGGAGAAGGGAAGAGTCCTGTGAGCCGGGGCAGTCCCTGAGGCAGGCTCCGAGGTTGAGATGAGCCCTGGGAGCTGCAGGCGGAGAGTGAGGTCTGTGTTTCCCTGGGGGGGGGTGCTCCAGCCCTCGACCCTTCTGGTGCAGAGCTGGCTGTGCCAGGCAGGGGAGGGTCTCCACGAGCTCCTGTCCTCAAGGGAAGGGAGCACCTCAGGTCTCCTTAGGGCCTCGCTCCTGCTACCCTCCGGCGGCCCCTCACACTGTGGCCTGTAGCTCCTGCTGGTGCCTTCTGACCATCCTGGGTGTCTGGAGGGATGTATGCCGTAAACCCTCAGCCACTACAACCCCTGGGACCCACGGACCAGGACAGCCTCTCTCTCGCCCCCATTTTCCAAACCCTCCAGCCTCTTCCCTACACTCTGCCCTCGGAGCGGGGCCCTCGGGCTGGCCCCTGTGTGCCGAGAGTGAGGCCTCCTCAGGCTTCCAGGCTCTGCGTGTGGCCCCACCCTCCAGGGAGCCTGCCCTGGCTCATCCTGCCCCACATCTGGCTCCCTGGATGTTCTCCAGCCCTGCCCTGGCAGCTGCACGTCGTCTGCACCAGCCTGTGAGCCTCCTGAGGACAGGATCCTGTCCTGCCTACTCCTGCTCCTGCCAGGCACTTGAGGGATTGCTCTGTGGCCAAGCAGGAGAGAGCTGGACTGGACTTCAGGAGGCTCTTAGCAAGCCAGGGAGTAGCAAAGCCCCCAAGGCCTGAGCCCCCAGGGCACCTCCCAAGACTGTCCTCTGGAGCTCAGCGGTCTGTGCTCTCCGAGGGGTCCCCGGTTTGCTGTGTGCCCCTGGGCATGTGGCATTCCCTCTCTGGGCCTGCTCCCCTCTCTGTGAAATGAGGGGGCAGGAGGAGCCGATCTCTGAGGTGCCTTCCAGCTCAAACACCTTCTGTTCTATGAAATCCGCGTGAATGTTGCCATGGAAACGTCAGAGGAACTGCGGCAGGGCTGAATGAGACTTCCACCCGAGAGATAGGCACTGAGTCAGCCCAGAACGTGGGTGACGTCACAGGAAAGCTCTTCCCGGTGTCCAGGTGTGCACCTCTCAGGGTGTCCTCCTGAGAGGTCACCCCTGCTTCAGCCTACTCACCATGGTGGGCCTGAGGCCCTGTCGGGTGGGTGGTGATAAGCAAGTGTCTAGCCCTGCCTGAATGGGGCCCTTTGTTCCCCGCAAATGTGACCACAGTGACTCAGGTACTTCCAGATGGGAAGGTGGCAGAGGTGCTCTGCCACACAGAAGAGGAGCTGACGTGGGAGTCAGGTACACCTCTGTGGCTGTCAAAGCGATATCCTCACTCCTGCGGGGCCAGTGGCCTGCTGTCAGCAGTGCTGGCTCCCTGCTCCTGAGCTGAGTAAGGTCGTCCGCTTGGCCATTGGAGAAGGCAGCATCAGGGCTCCTGGCTGCAGCTCTCCGGCAGCCTCAGAGTGACACACAGGGCCTCATGGCAAGTGCGGGCATCCCTGTCGATGAGTAAGACAGACCCCTGCGTAACCGTAACGATCGCTCACTGTCCCAGGCTGTGCCACGTGCTCTCCTTGCAATGTTTCTAGCCTCTTTTTCCTTTCTTTTCTCTTTGAGATAGAGCCTCGCCTTGTTGCCCAGGCTGGAGTGCAGTGGCACAATCTCAGCTCACCGCAACCTCTGCCTCCCAGGTTCAAGCTCTTCTCCTGTCTCAGCCTCCTGAGTAGCTGGGATTACAGGTGTGCACCACCAAGCCCGGCTAATTTTTGTATTTTATTAGACACAGGGTTTCATCATGTTGGCCAGGATGGTCTCAAACTCCTGACCTCAGGTGATCTGCCTGCCTCAGCCTCCCAAAGTGCTGGGGTTACAGGCATGAGCCACCACACCTGGCCCTTTTATTTTGGTATAGGGTCTTACTCTGTTAACCAGGCTGGAGAACAATGGTGCTGTCCTGACTCACTGTAGCCTCCAACTCTTTGGCTCAAGCAATTCTCCCACTTTAGTCTCCCAGCAATTTTTTAGTTTTTTTGTACAGATGGGGGTCTCAGTATGTTGTCCAGGCTGGTCTTGAACTCCTGGGCTGGAGTGATCCTCCCGCCTTAGCCTCCCAAGATGTTGGGATTACAGGCATGAGCCACCATGCCCAGTTTTGTTTTCTAGGAGTCTAAATTAAATCAAAATGATCTAAGTCTTCCACATTTGATAGAACTTGTCCACAAAAAGATCTGGGTTAAGTGCCTTTTCCTGACATGGCTTTTGATAAGTTTTCAGTGTTTTCCTTTTTTTTTTTTTTTTTGAGACAGAGTTTCGCTCTCGTTACCCAGGCTGGAGTGCAATGGCGCGATCTCAGCTCACCGCAACCTCTGCCTCCCGGGTTCAGGCAATTCTCCTTCCTCAGCCTCCTGAGTAGCTGGGATTACAGGCACGCACCACCATGCCCAGCTAATTTTTTGTATTTTTAGTAGAGACGGGGTTTCACCATGTTGACCAGGATGGTCTCGATCTCTTGACCTCGTGATCCACCCGCCTCGGCCTCCCAAAGTGCTGGGATTACAGGCGTGAGCCACCGCGCCCAGCCATGTTTTCCTTTTTTATTGGTCTATTCGGGTTTTTAATTTCTTCTAGAATCAGTTTTTACAGTTTGTAACACATAATTGTTCCATATAGATTTCAAACATGTAGGCAAACAATTACATATAATTTTCTTTTATAATTTTTAACTTTTTTCCATCTCTTTAAATAGACTTCATTTATCTGAATGTTCTGCATTTTCTTTTTCTCTCTTGTTTTCTGTCTCTCAGTCACACTTACTAGAATTTTTCTCAAGGAAAATCTTAGCAGCTATATATATTAAAATAGCTCAATTTTATCCATCAATTCTACTCTTTCTTCTAAAATAACTAATTTCTGCTCTTCACTTTCTAATTGCCTTTCATCTTTTTTTTGGTTTATTTTACAGTTGTTTTTCTAGAATGTTGAAATAAATACTTAGTTTATATATTGGTTTGATTGTTCATGCTGACTAATGTAATCAGTGTCTCTCCACGTATAACTTTGACTGCATCCCCGTAGATTTTCTGTGATGTGTGCTCATTACTATTCATTTCTTTTCCTTTTGTTTCTTTCTTTCTTTTTTTTTTTTTCTTTAATAAAGATGGGGTTTCACCATGATGGCCAGGCTGGTCTTGAACTCCTGACCTCAGGTGATCCACCCACCTCAGCCTCCCAAAGTGCTAGGATTACAGGCGTGAGCCATCGAGCCCAGCCATCTTTTTTTTTTTTTTTTGAAACAGAGTTTCGCTCTTGTTACCCAAGCTGGAGTGCAATGGCGCGATCTCGGCTCACCGCAACCTCCACCTCCTGGGTTCAGGCAATTCTCCTGCTTCAGCCTCCTGAGTAGCTGGGATTACAGGCACGCGCCACCATGCCCAGCTAACTTTTTGTATTTTTAGTAGAGACGGGGTTTCACCTTGTTGACCAGGATGGTCTTGATCTCTTGACCTCGTGATCCACCCGCCTTGGCCTCCCAAAGTGCTGGGATTACAGGCTTGAGCCACCGCGCCCGGCCTTTTTTTTTTTTTTTAAATGGAGTTTCTCTCTTGTTGTCCAGGCTGGAGTACAGTGGCACAAGCTCGGCTCACTGCAACCTTCACCTCCTGGGTTCAAGCAATTCTCCTGCTTCAGCCTCCTGAGTAGCTGGGCTTACAGGCACCCACCACCATGCCTGGCTACTTTTTGTATTTTTAGTAGAGATGGAGTTTTGTGATGTTGGCCAGGCTGGTCTTGAACTCCTGAGCTCAAGTGAGTCACTCACCTCAGCCTCCCGCAGTGTTGGGATTACAGGCGTGAGCCACTGTACTCAGCCATTTATTTATTTTATTTTTTAAGGGTGTAGGCAGGGTCTCTCTCCATCTGTCACCCAGGCTGGAGTGAGTTGTGCATATTTAAAGTATGCACTTGGATAAGTTTTGACATATGTTAACATCCATGAAACCATTGTGGGTGTATGTCAATCAAGATAAGGTACACATCCATCACTTCCTTTTCTCTCTCTTTTTTTTTCCATACAGGATCTTACCCTGTTGCTTAGGCTGGAGTTCAGTGGTGCAATGATGGCTGACTGCAGCTTCAGCCTCCTGGGCTCAAGCAATCCTCCTGCCTCAGCCTCCCAAGTAGCTGCGACTGTAGGTGTGCACCACCATGCCCGGCTGACTTTTCTTTTTGTTGTAGAGATGGTGGTCTCACTATGTTGCCCAGCCTGGACTCACAGTCCTTGGTTTAAGTGATCTTCCCACCTGGGCCTCCCACAGTGCTGGGATTACAGGCATGTGAACCACCGCTCACTGTCCATGATTTCCAGCTTCACCTTTCAGTGATCTGGGCTGTCAGGGTGTCCAGCTGTCCTGTGACCTTCTGTGAATGGTTCTTCAGGCCTCTCTACTCAGGTGGGAGTCCCTGGGTTAGGGTTTGCTTGTGGGAGCTTCAGTTGTGATCTGGAATCAAGATTTGGTGCCGTAAGCAAGAGATAGTACCCAAGAGAGCCTCTAGAGGGTGGTAGTGTTTAAAGCCATGTTCTTATCAAAGCTCGTCCTCAGACCTTGCCTAACATCTGCAACGCCAAAGTCCTTAACAAGCCCTGTTTTGTGTACAATACAGCTTATTAACTGTGCTACTCAAAGTCTCTCTATTTTTACTGACTTTAAAAATAGTGTCTCTTTGGCCAGGCACGGTGGCTCACGCCTGTAATCTGAGTACTTTGGGAGGCTGAGGCAGGTGACTCACTTGAGGCCAGGAGTTACAGACCAACCTGGCTAACATCATGAAACCTGGTGTCAACTAAAAATATAAAACTTAGCCAGGTGTAGTGGTGCATGCCTGTAGTCCCAGCTACTTGGGAGGCTGAGGCAAGAGAATCACTTGAACCTGGGAGGCAGAAGTTATGGTAAGCTGAGATCACACCATTGCACTCCAACAGCCTGGGTGACAGAGGGAGACTCTATCTCCAAAAAAAAAAAAAAAAAAAAAAAAGGTCTCTCTCTATTTTTTGTTTTTTGAGACAGGATCTCCCTCTGTCACCCAGGCTGGAGTGCAGTGGTGCTATCATGGCTCACTGCAGCCTTGACCTTCCGGGCTCAAGTAAGCCTCCCACCTCATTCTCCCAAGTAACCAGAACTGACCACAGGTGAGCTCCACTATGCCTGGCTAATTTTTTGTTTTTATTTTTTATAGAGATGGAGTCTCTCCATGTTGTCCAGGCTGGCCTCAGTGATCTTCCTGCCTTGGTCTTCTGAAGTTCTGGAATTATAGGCATGACCCACTGTGCCAGGACAAAAATTGTTTATTTCATCTGTAAAACTCAAAAGAAGGTGTAATAAAGCCTCCTGAGATGATTTTGTGTTTGTTTGTTTTGAGATAGAGTCTCGCTCTGTAGCCCAGGCTGGAGTACAGTGGCTTCATCTTGGCTCAATGCAACTTCCACCTTCCGGGTCCCAGTTCAAGCAATTCTCCTACCTCAGCCTCCCAAATAGCTGGGATTACAGGCACAAGCCACCATGCCAAGCTAGTTTTTGTATTTTTTAGTAGAGATGGGGTTTCACCATGTTGGCCAGTCTGGTCTTGCACTCCTGACCTTGTGATCTGCTTGCCTTGGCCTCCCAAAGTGCTAAGATTCCAGGCATGAGCCAAGGCACCTGGCCCGATTTTGGTTTTCAGAATCTTTGTATTTCACAGTTTAGCTTTGTGGGTTGATGTTCTATTTTTGAGAACAGAACCATTTGTAATATATTCTACATAGACTATACCTGTTATTCATGTAGAAAAAAAGACTCCTTTCCCATTTAACACCTTTTTCCTGAGGTTTATTTTTCTGGTATCAATACTGCTGCCATACTTACTTTGTGTTGGCAGTTTCCTACTTTCTTGTCTTTTCTTTTCTTTCTTTTTTTTTTTTGAGACAGAGTCTTGCTTTGTCACCCAGGCTGGAGTGCAATGGCGTGATCTTGACTCACTGCAATCTCCAGCTCCTGGGTTCAAGCAATTGTCCTGTTTTAGCTTTTAGCCTCCTAAGTAGCTGCGACTACAGGTGTCTGACACCACACCCGGCTAATTTTTGTATTTTTAGTAGAAATGGGGTTTCATGATATTGGTCAGGCTGGTCTCAAACTTCTGACCTCAGGTGACCCACCCACCTCAGCCTCCCAAAGTGCTGGGATTACAGGTATGAGTTACCGCCCCCAGCATTTTTTTTTTTTTTTTTTTTTTTTCTTGAGATGGAGTGTCTTTCTGTTGCCCAGGCTTGAGTGCAATGGTGCTACCTCGGCTCACTGCAGCCTCTGCCTCCTGGGTTCCAGTGATTCTCCTGCCTCAGCCTCCTGAGTAGCTGGGATTACAAATGCCCGCCACGATGCCTGGCTAATATTTGTATTTTTAATAGAGATGGGATTTTCAGGCTTGTCTGAAACTCTTGACCTCAGGTGGTCCACCTGCCTCGGCCTCCCACAGTGCTGGGCCATGTTTCTCCGGGACTCCTGGCCCCGAGTGCTTGGCCACCATGCCCAGCCAAATTTTCTTGTTTCTTTTCTCCTCTTCTAGTTTCCCCCTTTTAGGCTAATAATTATTAACAACAGTTAATAAAATCCTCAAGTTTGCATTTTATCAAGAAACATTTCTCTAATGTCTTCTTCCCTGAACCAAACAGGATCTTTGGCACTTTTATTTGCTCTGTGTCACCACATTTTTTTTTTTGAGACAGTTTCGCTCTTCTTGTCCAGGCTGGAGTGCCATGGCGTGATCTCAGCTCACTGCAACCTCTGCCTCCCAGGTTCAAGCGATTCTCCTGCTTCAGCCTCCAGAGTAGCTGGGATTACAGGCATCGTCGCCACCATGCCCAGCTAGTTTTTTTATTTTTAGTAGAGACAGCGTTTCTTCATGTTGGTCAGGCTGGTCTCAAACTCCTGACCTTAGGTGATCCAGCCACCTCGGCCTCCAAAGTGCTGGAATTACAGGCATGAGCCCAGCCCACATGGTTTTTTAAGTAGTTTAGAATTTCATTTCCAGATAATTAATTTGCTTCTTTAAGCATACGTCAGGCGGGGCGTGGTGGCTCATGCCTGTAATCCCACCACTTTGGGAGGCCAAGGTGGGTGAATCACCTGAGGTCAAGAGTTTGGCCAGCCTGGCCAACGTGGTGAAACCTGTTCTCTACTTAAAATACAAAAAATTAGCTGGGTGTGGTGGTGCATGCCTGTAATCCTAGCTACTCGGAAGGCTGAGGCAGAAGAATCGCTTGAACCTGGGAGGCAGAGGTTGCAGTGAGCCAAGATCACACCATTGCCCTCCAGCCTGGGCAACAAGAGTGAAACTCTGTCTCAAAAAGGGAAAAAAAAAAAGCATATGTCTTTTCTATTTCAGAAATCCTTTTTACACAATTGCCTTTTACGCCACAACTGCCTTCAAACAATCATTGATCTGTTTTGCTCATTTGGCATCAGTTCCTTGTGGTTGTATCTTCTTTCTTCTGGAGTTCTGGAATCTTACATCTGACATTTGACTGCAATTAAAAGCTCGATTTGGAATATAATTGCAGCCCTACCACCACCTGCTGTGTGACCTGGTAAATTTCTTTTTTTCTTTGTTTTATGAGATGGTGTCTTGCTCTGTTACCCAGGCTGGAGTGCAGTGGCATGATCTCGGCTCACTGCAACTTCTGCCTCCCGTGTTCCAGTGATTCTCTTGCCTCGGCCTCCCAAATACCTGGGATTACAGGTGGCCACCACCACACTGGTCTAATTTTTGTTTTTTGTTTGATTGTTTGAGATGGAGTTTTGCCCTTTTTACCCAGGCTGGAATGCAATGGCATGATCTCGGGTCACTGCAACCTCCGCCTCCCAGATTCAAGAGATTCTCCTACTTCAGCCTCCTGAATATCTGGGATTACAGGAATGCACCACCATGCCCCGTTAATTTTGTATTTTTAGCAGAGATGGGGTTTCTTCATGTTGGTCTGGCTGGTCTTGAACTCCCAATCTCAGGTGATCCGCCCATCTCAGCCTCCCAAAGTGCTGGGATTACAGGCGTGAGCAATTGGGCCCCGCCAGTTCTTTTTTTTATTATTATTTATATATTTATTTTCCTGAAACAGGGTCTCACTCTGTCACTCCGGCTGGAGTGCGGTGGCACAATCACGGCTCACTGCAGCCACTGACTCCTGGGCTCAAGCAATCCTCTGGCCTCAGCTTCCCGAGTACCTGGGACGACTAGAGGCGTTAGCAACCATGCTTGTATAATTTTTGTAGAAACGGGGTCTCGCCATGTTGGCCAAGTTGTTTTCAAGCTCCTAGGCTCAAGGGATCTACCTTCCTAGACCTCTCAAAGTGCTAGTATTACAGGAGTGAGCCACTGCGCCCCGCTAGCAAATTTCTTAAACTCTCTGTGCCTCGGTGACCTCATTTAATAAAGGAAATCACTGTAGCACCCTTTTCCTAGAGCTGTGAAGATTCGATGGAATAAATAAGGCAATAAATGAATGGATGGGGAATGAAGGATGTGGGTTTCATCAACCTCACACTGTTTGTTCTCTCCCTCCCGCTCTCTCCCTCTGTGTCTCAATTAGCCAGGAAACCTGGGGTAGGTAGGCTTGGAGCCAGCGAATGCCTCGGGAGGCTGCGGGTAGTGGGGACGCGCGCGCAGACTGAGCCGCGGGAGACGGAGCGCGGCGGCGCCTGCGGCTACTGCAGGAGGAGGAGAAGTCCGTGGCCCGGCCCACACCTAGAAGGGCGGAGCTATTTGGCGTCCCGCCCACCGCTCCTGGCTCACGCACTTTCGCCTGCAGGGGGCGGAGCGTGAAAGTACTCCGCCCACCTCGCGCCTCGGCCTACTCGGCAGTGCGACGGGCGGGTCTTCCAGAAGCCCCGACCCTTATTCCGCCCCACGTCGCCGGCGACCCGGAGACGTAGTGGGCGGAGCTTCCGGAGCCCCCGCCTAGCTGCAGACGTAGCAGAGCTGAGGGTGAAGTCTCCCGACGCCCGCCCCCAATATCTGGCCCCGGCTGCGCTAGCCACAGCGGGCAGGGGGCGGAGCTTGCGCTCGCCCCGCCCGTCTCGCGCCCCACGGGGAGGAGGAGGAGCCGCGGCGGGGCCCGCACTGCAGCGCTAGCGTCTTAGCTGGCGGCTGAGCTCCTGGAGCGACCTAGCCCTGAGCGCGGAGCGGGCGTCGCGCAGCAGCAGACCGTGGCCCTAGTCCTATTCTGCCCCGCGCCAGCCATGCAGTCCGCGGGCCCCGCCTGAGCCGCGGCCTCCGCGCGCGGGCGGGCCTGGGGCCGGCGGGGCCATGCGCGCACTACCCTGACGATGCCGCCCGCCGCGCCCGCCCGCCTGACGCTGGCCCTGGGCCTGGGCCTGTGGCTCGGGTCGCTGGCGGGGGGCTCCGGGCGCGGCTGCGGGCCTTGTGCGCCCCCCTGCCTCTGCGGCCCGGCTCCCGGCGCCGCCTGCCGCGTCAACTGCTCGGGTCGCGGGCTGCGGACGCTCGGGCCCGCGCTGCGCATCCCCGCGGACGCCACGGCGCTGTAAGTAGCGGGCCGGGCGGGAGCCGGGAGAGGCCTCGGGGCGGGCGGGCGTGGGCGCGTTCCCTGGTCCGGGACTGGAAGCGGGGCGCGGGCCAGGACGCTCCCAGGGCGAGGCTCGGGCGCGGGACGGCGGCCCTGCTAAATAAGGAACGCCTGGAGCCGTGGCTGGCACCGCCTGGGGAAGCCGAAAAACCCCGAGTTTTTGGAGACCGAAGTCCCACCCGGGGGCTCTGCAGACGCCAGCGGAGGCGGGGCGGGGAGTCCGCGCTTAGTCGGGAGGACAAACACTTGCTAATTGGGGAGGAATTAGGATGCGGCCTGGGGCTGCGGGGTACCCGGGCAGGCGGGGATCGCTGTCGGGGGCGGCAGGGAAGACTTCCAGGAGGTGTCTGGACAAAGATTTGATGGATATCCAAGAATTGGCCTGATGCTTAGGAAGGAGTCAAGAGGTGGGTCCAGAGGGAGGGGGTCAAACGGTGTGAGCAAAGACTGGGAGGCTGGAAGCTGACCACAGGAGGTGTGAGGGTTAGGGCCAGGTTGGGAGGTGGGCTCGCGGGTCTGCAGGGGTCACAAGGGCCTCAGGCGCTCTGCTCTTGGGTTCCGAGGCTGTCCTGAGGGGGGATTGCCGTGGGGGTTTAAAGCCTTGACCTGTTCGCTTTCTGGAGGTAAACACAGGTGGCCTTTATGGAGACCCTGTGCCAGGCTCCTGTTGGGGGTCGTCATGCGGAATCCTGACCCTGACCCTCTGAGACGTGGGGACCGTCGAGATCCGCATTTCACAGATGGGGAAACAGGTTTGGAGAGGTGACGCGACCTGTCCCAGGCATCACAGCCGGGATGTGCACAGCAGGGGTTTGGACCTGTGAGGTGCCCAGGACTCAGGGTTGGGTTGAAAGGGGCGCAGGGGACTGAGATGTGCAGACGGTTGTCCCCAGCGCTGTGGAGACTCTGGGGCCGGTCTGATGCCTTGAATTTCCCAGGTTCCAGGCTCCTCATCGGGACACTGCGTCTCCCTGGGTGCATGCTGGATCCCTGGGGAATGTGGCAAATCCCCAGGCTTGCTAAACACAGGGTGGGTCCTGGCATTTGGTTTTGTAAGGTTTCTGGGTCACTCCCGCCTGTGGCCACCCTTCCTTAGGGGAGCCCTGTGTTCTTCTTGGGGATTTGATGGGTCTTCTCGAGGGTGGGGAAGAACGGATTTTTCGGGACCAGCTGGAGGCTTTGCCCCACAGAGCTGCACTGCTTCTGTCCCCCTGACCGCTGAAGCGTGTGTCTCGCGACAGTCTCTGTGGAGACGGCCCCCTCCTGCCTGGCAGCAGGGCCCACAGAATTGCTTCAGACCTCCACCCGTTGTTTCTGATGCTGTAGCTGAGGGCACTTCTGTCTGCCAGGCCGATTGCTAGGCTCTGTCCGGGTCCTGCCGGTGCTTCCTGCTTCCCGGCACCTGGTGCTGTCCATGTGAGCGGCGTCTCAGGAGCTGTCCAGGAGAGAAGGGCGCTGGCGGCGCCTGAGCGGAGAGCAAGGCCGCGGCTCTCCAGGCCCTCAGCACAGCAGCGGATCCCTCCACCCCTGCCTTGCGTTGTCGCGTTAGACTCTGGTCCTGGGGTTGGGAGGAGGGGGATCCTGGGAGTTGGTGGCCTGTCCTAGCCTGAGCTGGCAGGATTCTGAATGGCTGGCCCCTCGGGTGTGCAACAGGGCACAGGGTGACCTCATGTGGGCAGGTGGGTGCTGTTCTGTACACTCCCGGAGCTGCTGCTGGGAGAGTTCTGGAAGGCGGAGTGAGGTGACCCATGGGAAACTGGGGCCTTGGGGAGGATGTTAACACCCTGACTGTCCCCGCTCAGGCTGCCCTCTAAGCTCTGAGAGCCTCCTAGCCATTTTGCTGTCTACCCTGCCAACTCCTGCTCAGGGAGACCGGTGGGTTTTCTTTCCCCAGGATAGAAGGGCTGAGTTGGGAGAGGCCAAGGACACAGATCACAGCTACCAGTGGGTGTTTAAAGGCCCAGGAGCATTGCTGTCTGGATATCACCAGCAGCCGGCCTGGGGACCTCACACAGGTGCCCCTCCATTTGTGGTTCCCCAGCTGCTGAGGCTCAGCAGGGACAACTGTGTCTAGTCCCAGATGGAGGACACCTGGGGCTTCTGAGGCCACAGTCTTCCTTGGGTTAAATGATGCTGTTGAGAGGTGGTGGCTTTTTGAAAATACGGTGCACTGCAAAATATGCTGCTCCATGTGGCTCCAAGCTTTGTGGGAGATGTGGGCAGAGCTGTGGCTGACTCATGGACCCCCTACCCCAGAGCCTGCCCTGCGCTCCCTGCCCGGTCCGTTCTCCCTGCTGACCCATGTTTTAAATCAAATTCCAGCCACCCTGTTCTTTATCTGCAAGCATTTTGGAGGGCATCGCAGCACCACAGACACATGTAACACAATGAACAATTCCTTAATGTCACTGAAGGTCTATTGTGTTCATATATTTAGTTTAATAGTTTGAATTAGGAGCCAAATAAGGTCCACCAGTGCAATTAGTAGATGTCTTTTAAAAATTATATCAAAAAAAAACAAAAACAAAAACAAAAAAATGAGAAAATATGTACGTGTCCTTTTTTTGTTTTGTTTTGGAGATGGGGTTTCACTCTTGTTGTCCAGGCTGGAGTGCAGTGGCACAATCTTGGCTCACTGCAGTGTCTGCCTTTTTGATTCAAGTAATTCTCCTACCTCAGCCTCCTGAGTAGCTGGGGTTACAGGCATACACCATGATGTGCTGCTAGTTTTCTATTTTTGGTAGAGACGGGGTTTCCCCATGTAGGTCAGGCTGGTCTCAAACTCCTGACCTCAGGTGATTCACCCGCTTCAGCCTCCCAAAGTTCTGGGATTACAGGCATGAGCTACTGCACCTGGCAAAAATACCTAAGTGTGTCTTTAAGGTTAAGCAAAGCAGTGGGACTGGAGAAAGAACAAAGAAATCTACCTGGCTGTGATCAATTGGTTGTAAACACCACTGTGCTCATACCAGCCAGCTGATGTCTTTTTTTTTTTTTTTTTTTTGAGATGGAGTCTTGCTCTGTTGCCCATGCTGGAGGGCAGTTGAGTGATCTTGGCTCACTGCAACCTGCAGCCTCCCAGGTTCAAGCAATTCTCCTGCCTCAGACTCATAAGTAGCTGAGATTACAGGCCCCTGCGATTCTGCCTGGCTAATTTTTGTATTTTTAGTAGGGACAGGGTTTTACCATGTTGGCTAGGTGGTCTCCATCTCTTGGCCTCAGGTGATCGCCAGGCTTGGCCTCTCGAAGTGCTGGGATTACAGGTGTGAGTGATGTCTTTTGAATGTCCGGTGATGTCTAGGAGCTTCCCCTTCTCTCTTTTTCCTTGTACAATGTGTTGAAGAAACCGGCTCCTGCAGCCTGGGTTTTCGGCTGTGTCTCAGGGCTGCCACCTCCGTGGTGTCACTTCTGTGGTGCTGTGGGTGTGTCCTTGTTTCCTATAAATTGGTCATTGGAGAGGACATCCCATTGTTCTGGAGGTTGTCTGGGCTGGCACTGCCCTAGGTGTAGATGTCATCAGCTCAGGGCCCCTGCTCTGAAGGCCACTTCCTAGTGCTGGGTGCCACTCACCCTGGCTGGGGGTCACCTGGGCCTGTTGGCATCTCGTGAATGCTGGGGTCCAGGACTGGGCACATACGAGGGACTCAGTAGGTCCTTGGTTCACTGATGTAAAGTATTGGAGCACCCAGGGCCTTGCCCTTTCCTGCCTGTACCCCTGAATGACAGGAGAGTGTGGGGGAGTCTAGGGACAGGAGGTGCAGCCCCTGGTGCCTAGGCCTGGAATGGTGTCAAGGAAAACAGGTGTCCTGGAGCGACCCTGAGCCTGATGCCTTAGAGTGCAGCTGCCATAGGCATGGCTGCCTTGGGGGCTGGTCAGGTCATGGAGGGGCCCTAGGCTCTTGTTTCTGGTCCTTGGATCCTGAGAGCAAGGACTAGGGATTTACATCAAGGCTTCCATGAGTTCTTACCAGAAGGAGGGCTGCCCTTGAGGGCTTGGTTGTCACTGGAGCCCAAGTTCAATCAACAGGCAAACGATTCTCCAAAGAGATGATGGAGAGGGAATTGGCCAGGAAGGACCCCAAGCACAGGTGACATTGAAGCCAGGTCTCAAAGCTCATGCAGGGAGCCGAACAGAGAGAGTCCCAACAGGGTGAAGTGATCGTGAGGCAGGGGCAGGGCATTTGTCCAGAGAGCCTAGGAGAGGCCTGTGTCTTCTAGAAAGATCCCTGGAAGTCTGGCCGGGTGTGGTGGCTCATGCCTGTAATCCCAGCACTTTGGGAGGCTGAGGCGGGCAGATCATGAGGTCAGGATTTCGAGACCAGCCTGGTTACTATGGTGAAACCCGCATTCTACAAAACATACAACAGTTAGCCAGGTGTGATGGCATGTGCCTGTAGTCCCAGCTACTCAGGAGTCTGAGGCAGAGGAATCGCTTGAACCCGGGAGGCAGAGGTGGCAGTGAGCTGAAATTGCACCACTGCACTCCAGCCTGGGTGACAAAGCAAGACTCTGGCAAACAAAAGAAAGAATGATCCCTGGCAGCCCAGTGGAGGCGATGGGGAGGACTTGCACCCTGCATGCCCAGCTGGCCTCACCCTGGGGCCTCTGCACCCTGCATGCCCAGCTGGCGTCACCCTGGGGCCTCTGCACCCTGCATGCCCAGCTGGCGTCACCCTGGGGCCTCTGAGCCAGCTCATGCAGCTCCCGTGCTTGAGAATTCAGAACTTGCATGTGTGGGAAACGGTAGTTTCTTTTTACTTTATTTTATAAAATTTATTCTTTTTTCTCTGTGCTCCCCACCCCTCGGTAGTTTCTTTTTCTTTTTTTTTTCTTTCTTTTTTTTTTTTTTGAGACAGAGTGTCGCTCTTGTTACCCAGGCTGGAGTGCAATGGCACAATCTCGGCTCACCGCAACCTCCGTCTCCTGGGTTCAAGCAATTCTCCTGCCTCAGCCTCCTGAGTAGCTGGGACTACAGGCACGCGCCACCATGCCCAGCTAATTTTTTGTATTTTTAGTAGAGACGGGGTTTCACCACGTTGACCAGGATGGTCTCGATCTCTCGACCTCGTGATCCACCCGCCTCGGCCTCCCAAAGTGCTGGGATTACAGGGTTGAGCCACCGCGCCCGGCTTTTTTTTTTTTTTCTTTTGAGACGGAGTTTCACTCTTGTTACCCAGGCTGGAGTGCAATGGCGCGATCTCGGCTCACCGCAACCTCCACCTCCTGGGTTCAGGCAATTCTCCCGCCTCAGCCTCCTAAGTAGCTGGGATTACAGGCACGCGCCACCATGCCCAGCTAGTTTTTTTTTTTGTATTTTTAGTAGAGACGGGGTTTCACCATGTTGACCAGGATGGTCTCGATCTCTCGACCTCGTGATCCACCCGCCTTGGCCTCCCAAAGTGCTGGGATTACAGGCTTGAGCCACCGCGCCCGGCCGCTAATTTATTTTTGAGATGGAGTTTCACTCTTGTTGCCCAGGCTGGAGTGCAGTGACGCCATCTTGGCTCACCGCAGCCTCCACCTCCCAGGTTCAAGTGATTGTCCTGCCTCAGCCTCCCGAGTAGCTGGGATTATAGGCATGTGCCACCATGCCAGGCTAATTTTTTGTATTTTTAGTAGAGATGGGGTTTTTCTGTGTTGGTCAGGCTGGTCTTGAACTCTGGACCTCAGGTGATCTGCCTGCCTCGACTTCCCAAAGTGGTGGCATTACAGGTGTGAGCCACCGTGCCCAGCCAAGTTTTGTATTTTTAGTTAGAGACAGATTTCACCATGCTGGTCAGGCTGGTCTCGAACTCCTGACCTCAGGTGATCTGCCCACCTTGGCCTCCCAAAGTGCTGGGATTACAGGCGTGAGCCACTGCACCCGGCCGGTGGTAGTTTCTTAATTAGACATGGATGCAAACTTGCCAAAGTTGTGGACGAGAAGTCGCACACTCCCTCATGGGTACGTGCTGGATCCCTGGGGAGATCACTATGAGATTGCTGGCAGGAACAGGGGAGGAGATGGGGAGGCCTTGTTTGTGTCTGCAGCAGTTGGAGATGTTGGCTGATGAACCTGGAGCACACCAGCTCCCGCCACAGAGGTGACTGTGGAGGCAGCACCTGCAGGTCATCCATCCAGTATCAGCTGGCATCCAAATCATATGGGGAACATTGTGACTCAGCAGTAAAGACAGTGACCCCATTTAAACATGGGCAAGGGTCACTCATACCTGTAATCTCGGCAGTTTTGGAGGCCATGGTCAGTGGGATCACTTGAGCCCAGGAGTTTGAGACCAGCCTGGACAACAGGGCAGGACCCTGGTCTCTAAAAAATAAAAAACATTGGCCCAGCATGGTGCTGTGTGCCTGTGGTCCCAGCTACTCAGGAGACTGAGGTGGGAGAATTACTTGAGCCCAGGAAGTCAAGGCTGCAGTGAGCTGTGATCACACCACTGTACTCTAGGCTGGGTGACAGAGCAACATCCTGTCAAAAAAAAAAAAGGCCCAGGATATGAACAGAGGTTTCTCCAAAGACGACACACATTTGGCCAACAGCGTGTGAGAAGATGCTCATCCTCCTTAGTCATGAGGGAAACACATCAAAACCTCGGGCTGGCCAGGTGCGGTGGCTCATACACTTTAGTAGGCCAGATCACTTGAGGCCAGGAGTTTGAGATCAGCCTGGGCAACACAGCAAGACCAACAAACAGATAATAATGGTGGCCCCTGTAGTCACAGCTAGTTGGGAGGCTGAGAGAGGAGGATCTCAAGTCCATGAGGTTGAGGCTGCAGTGAGCCATTATTGTGCCACTGTACTCCAGCCTGGATGACTGGGAAACATGGTCTTAAAAAAAAAAAAACAGGTTGGGCTCTGTGGCTCATGCCTGTAATCCCAGCACTTTGGGAGGCTAAGGTGGCAGGCGGATCACCTGAGGTCAGGAGTTCAAGACCAGCCTGGCCAACTTGTTGAAACCCCATCTCTGCTAAAACTATCAGAATTAGCTGGGCTTGGTGGCACATACCTGTAGTCCCAGCTACTTTGGGGGCTGAGGCAAGAGAATCGCTTGAATCCGGGAGGTGGAGGTTCCAGTGAGCCAAGGTGGCTCCATTGCACCCCGCCTGGGAGACAGAGCGAGACTGTCTCGAAAAGAAAAGATTTGGGGCCGGGCACGGTGGCTCAAGCCTGTAATCCCAGCACTTTGGGAGGCCGAGGCGGGTGGATCACAAGGTCGAGAGATCGAGACCATCCCGGTCAACATAGTGAAACCCCGTCTCTACTAAAAATACAAAAAATTAGCTGGGCATGGTGGCACGTGCCTGTAATCCCAGCTACTCGGGAGGCTGAGGCAGGAGAATTGCCTGAACCCAGGAGGCGGAGGTTGTGGTGAGCCGAGATCGCGCCATTGCACTCCAGCCTGGGTAACAAGAGCGAAACTCTGTCTCAAAAAAAAAAAAAAAAAAAAAAGATTTGGGAAAACCCCGCACCCTCTCCCTTACAGTGGCTGAGCTGGGCCCTGCACTGAGCCCTCTGTGTTCTTGTCTCTCTGTGCCTCATCATGGTGCTGCAGAATTGGAGCCACTCCTGGTCCCATTTTATAGACCAGGAAATTGAGGCCTTGAGGCAGATGTCCCCAAACTTTTTACACAGGGGGCCAATTCACTGTCCCTCAGACCGTTGGAGGGCCGCCACATACTGTGCTCCTCTCACTCATCACCAGTGAAAGAGGTGCCCCTTCCTGAAGTGCGGCGGGGGGCCAGATAAATGGCCTCAGGGGGCCGCAGTTTGGGGATGCCTGCCTTGAGGAGTTGTGGTGGAGGTGATTTCATCAGCATGCTTTGGGGCAGACACGTGGAGCCGCACAGGGGGCCTAGGGCGCACACCAGTGCTCCGATTCATAGACAGACGGAGGTGGCAGGGCTGCTTCTGAGTTGGGCTGAGATGTGCTTAGACTCCCGAGGTCCAGCTGCTTGGGTGCTGCCAGCCCCTCCCACCTGCCCATCCTGGGATCATCCCTGTTCTGTCCCTTCCCTCTGGTTTCCTGTTCAATTTCAGGAAGGAGGCTGGGAAACCAGGTATAGGAAATTTGGGACCTGAAGTCATACCTGGGTTCACATCCCAGCGCCTCCACTTCTTGTGTGACCTTGGCCCAGTCTCTCAGCCTCAGTTTCTCTATCTGTAAAGTGGGCCACATGATGAGATGCGCCCTGCAGGGCAGTGTAGCACTGACCAGGCTCAGCCACTGGCAGCCCCGATAAGCATAAGTTGTTAATGTGGATCCATCGGTCCCCTTGGGAGTTCTGGGGGACCACTCCCCTGTCCTCCATGCACTGGGACACCTGCCCTGCCATAGAGTAGAGTATAACAGCCTGAGGGTGAGAGCTGCCCAGTCAGGCACTGTGCCTGTGCTCTGACCGGATGCTGGCTGACAGGAGCCAGAGCACCCTGGGCGGGTGGACTCCTATGCACCCCTCAGCACCCAGTCTCGGTGCCTTCAGCACAGGGCCACGGGGCTGTTGGAGGGGTCACAAGACCCGGCCTGCTCCTGCTTGCGCCTGCATCTGGGTGTTTGCATGTTGGTGCCTTCTGACGAGTTCCGGTGTGTGAGACACGCTGAGCTGGGAAGCGTTGCAGAGCTGTGAGCGCCTCCGTTGCTCCTTTTGTTCTTTTGACCTAAGCTGGCACGTGGCACTGTTTCAGTTCTGCTCAGTGCCTGCCATGAGGTGTGGGCTGTGGTGCATCCTTGCTGTTATATCATGGCAGTATACGCTGTTGCTGGTGGGCAGCAAGGGCCTTTAGGAGCTTTGGGGAACTTGTGCTAAGCCTGAGCCTCAATGTCCCCCTTCCCGGCTCTCTGTGGGCTCTTCCTGAGCCAAGAGGTCTCTGCGAGGGCCTCCTGCTGGAGCTATCTCCAAGGATCTCCTCTGTCGTCCTGGCCCACAAGCGGATGATGCGCTGCCGCCATCTTGTTACAGTGGCTGGGCACCACTGCCAAATGTGGGTCCCACATCTGCAAGCCCTTCCCTGGGTCCCCTAGGGCATGGATCCCTTGGGATCCCTAGTGGCTCTGCCACTGCCTGCGCTTCCCCACCTTGGGGTGCTTCTTCCCCTGCTCCTGGGGGAGACCCTGCCTGGGGTCTGCTCTCCAGCGGGAAGACACTTTGGAGGGAGATGCATGTGTTCCT
Organism: Saimiri boliviensis; assembly: GCF_048565385.1. Classification (NCBI taxonomy): domain Eukaryota; kingdom Metazoa; phylum Chordata; class Mammalia; order Primates; family Cebidae; genus Saimiri; species Saimiri boliviensis. The sequence continues at coordinate 9,376,833 of NC_133460.1, read as the reverse complement.
TTCTGGAGCTCTACGGTGACCGCGGGAGCCCAGCCTGCTCAAGGCCCTGGAATGAAAACATCCCGTGCCGTGCCGTCTGAGGTGGTGGGGCCGTCCGGGCCTGGCCGGCGCTCTGCTGCCTGTGCTCCAGCTGGCTGAGGCCGGCACGTCTGCGGGCAGGCTCAGTGGCGGGGGCGCTGCAGTCTCCCTGTAGAGCGAGCGCAGCTGGAAAATGCAGCTCACGCCCTTTCCCAGAACACCTCGTTCTTCATGGCTTGGCAGCTGTCCTTGCCAAGGGGCCATGGTGCCCAGGCGCTGGTGGCAGGAGAAGCACAACATCTGGGGCTGAGGTGGGCTGGGCCCTTCCCTCCCTGCAGCTCTCAAGGCCCAGCCCTGGCCCAGCGTGGCATTGCTAACCATAGCAGCTCCCATGGTCTCAAGACAGGCTGGGTCCTGTGAGGCTACCTTGGAAAGGGCTTTGTCCCTAGGCAGGGGCAGAAGCCAGCTCTTCCTTCTGGTTGAGGCAGGAAAGAGGCCAGCGTTGGGCAAGGCCCATGCCCAGGGAGCGTCACAGCCCAGGGAGTACAGGGACTCCCAGGTCCTGAGGCTGCCCACTGTGCCTCGTCGCCCTGGCCTCAGACTGACTTGTACCATGACTGTGCCTATAGCTGAGTGGGTGATGGGATTGCAGCTGCCTGGCCGGATCTGTACTGCTGCCCTCTCCAGGGCACCACTGCCCCCGCACAGCCTGGCACATATGGCCAGTTCCTCCTCCCTGCCTTGGCTTCCTCCATTGACACAGTGGACCCTGCTGGCCACCCAGGGACATGTCTGGGGGATGATTTGGGGGAAGGAGGATGGGCCCCTGAGCCCATCAGGAGCACAGTATGCCCATCAGGAGCACAAGTCCAGTGCAGCGCTTGCCCGCGTCGGCTGTGACAGGTCGGAGTAGAGAGGGATGTGTGGGGGTCACAGTGCCTGGCTCCGTGTGGGCTGCATGCAGGAGCACCAGGAGCTGGCCCTCATCCTCCCCTTGACCCGGAAGGGTGGCTTTGACCCCAGCTGCAGGTGGGCATGCCTGTGAGGTGCCCTTCTTCCCATACCCCACAGGCAGGTTCGTCTCCAGACGGCCCTCTTTGAGCTGGCTGTGTCTTTCCGACATTGCAGACACCCTTCTCCTCTCCCTCTGTCAGGCTCTGAGGCTGGAGTCTCTATCCCGGTGCCACGTGCCTCCGGGTTCCAGGAGGACCTGAGGCTGCCCATTTCCCTGCAAGCATCTCATCCTGGGGACAGTTCAGCCATGGGAGGGCTCTGTAAGGACAGAATGCCCTGCTGGGCGTGGGGCTCCCTGACTAGTCATACCCTGGGACTGGGACCTAGAGACCCTTGTGCAGGGCTCTGCTGCCTGGGCCCTGCCAGCCTCATCATCTGTCCAGAGGCTGCGACCCCTACCCCTCATCAGGCCGGGGGTGCGGCCGGCCTCCCTGGCCCTTCCCAGGGAAGCGGTAGGAGGAGCCAGCAGCCGTCTGCCCACCCCCGGGCTCTGCTGTTTTCCTTCAAATCAGTGCTGTCCCAAACTGCAGCCTTTTAATTTAAACAGGATCATTTCCGGCCTTGGAAAACGCCTCACTGGCCTTAAATAGAAGGGAGCGCAGCGCAGAGGGAAACAGATGAGGTCATGGCTCGGCTGGCCCAGCAAGGAAGGGGCCGAAGTGGGGGTGGCACCATGGCCCTCTGTCCTCTCCAGTGCCCACACTGCAGCCCCTCTCCTCGCCCTGGGCCTGCTCTAAGGAGGGATGGGCCTGGGGGTCCCCTTCCTGGGCTGAGGGGAGCTGTCTTCCAGGAGAGAATGGGCCTGGCAGGGGGCGTGGGGCCTCCCTGAGTCTGGCACCCCATCCTGCCCCTGCTGAGGGAGGAGCAGTTACATAAGCTCCGCAGGCAGCCCATCCGAACCGGTCCCCCCTGCCCAGTTTCCATCGAGGCGGCCAGTTCGGGTGGGGGCGCCGGGCCTGGCACACGTCTACGGCTGACCACACGCGTCTGGAATGTGCAGATGTTTTCTTGGGGGCTCTGTCCGGCCCCCAAACCCCACACATCATCTATTTTGGGGGTTGGGTACCTGGGCCTTTGAGCTTCCCTGCAGAGTGGGAAACCGAGGCTGCAGGGCTCTGCGATGGGTCTGGCATGTCTGAGGCCTTTCCCTCTGCCGTGAATTGGAAGGGCCCTGGGAACTGCCTCACACCCAGGGAAATTCTCCTCAGGCCCACGGTTGCACGCCCTGACCCCGGCTTTCCCTGCCCAGTAGTACCCGAGGGGCAAAAGGCCCAGCCCCCGCCAGCCTCAGGCTTCAGCCACTCTCGTGCCAGCCATGGCAGAGCCCGGGGGAGGGCAGGAGAGCCAGTGCCTGTCTGGGAATATCCCCGAGGGTACTGGGGCGAGGGGGCTCAACCTGGGGCTCACACACCCGGGGGGCGGGCACACCTGCTGCAGCATGAGACCCCAGCCCTACCTGCAGCAGGTGTGGAGAGGCAGCTTCCAAGCCTAGCTAGACCCTCTTCCCTTCCTGCTCCTGCTCCAGGATGTGAAAGCATGCTGGGGAGGGGTGAGGACCCCCACTGTGCCCCACATACCTGGGACTTACTTCTTCTCCCAAGGTTGCCCCAGCATCCACTAAGGAGCCCGCTGGGTCTCACACTAGGATGGTCCTGACTCCTGCTTTCCAGATCGGATGCTTGGCGCCTTGTGTCCCTGGGCTGAGGCACCATCCTGCCTGCGCACTTCTCCCAACAAGCCTGGCCTCAGCCTCCCTGGGAGCACATCCTGGCCCTTGGGCACCCATCAGGCTGTCCCTGTGCACCTGGCTTCCACCTTTCCAACTAATAGTAGGAACTGGGGTGGGGGCACTGGGGCAGCAAGGTCTCAGGATCCCAGAGGACCCGGCGCTCCACCCGATGCTCCTGCCTGGGCTTGGGGCCACCAGATGCCTGGGCCCTGCCATGTCCTCCATCCTTGCAAGGAACCAGAATGTGGGGGTGGGGCATCAGACAGCCGCGATGATATCACCCAGCGGGTTCGGAGGAAGCCCGAGGCGTGGGGTGGGGGGTTTGGCCCGAGGCCGCCTGGCCAGACCTTGGCGTTCCCCCAGAACAGCGATGGCAAAAGCAGATGGAGACGTGGAAAAGTACGGGAGCAGGTGGGGTAAAGACTCCATGGGAACCCGTGCCAGTCCCTGTCACTGAAGCACACATCTACTGTGTCCTGCCTGGGGCAGATGCTCCCACACCCTAGGGGGCTGGCGGGGCACATGTGGCTCCTGTCTGGGCCCCAGCTCGTTTCTACTGCCCTGGGCCCTGGGAGCTCGGCCGAATGTGATCACTAAGGCCTTGCTGCTTTTTCTGGGCCATGAGCCCGGGTGAGGGCCGGAAGAAGGGGCCAGCCCGGAGCCTGGTGTGCAGAGAGTGCGTGGCTAGCACCCATGACAGCAGGCAGGGCTGTCTGCTGGCGTGGAAGGAGTGTCCAAGGCACTCCTGGGCCTGGTCCGCAGTGGGGCAGGCAGGGGTTGGGGGGGCTCTGGAATTCTCAGCTTGCCTGCCCCTACCCCGGCCCTGACTTGTCAGCTCCCGGCAGCAGCCACTCTTGATGGATTTTCCAGAAAATGGGGTGTGGCCACACGTCTTGAGACTTTTACTTCTTTCCTTCCTCCCGAGGCCTGAGTGGTAGCTGCTCCTGTGCCTGGGGGCAGGTACCCAAGCCTTTGCCCCCTCCCCAGGGCAGCATCACAGCTGTGTCCCTTCCTTGAGGCCTGGCTGTGCTCACCGTGACCTCTCCAGCACCCCTCACTCCCCATTCTCCAGGCTGCCATTCCTCAGGACCCACAGCCTCATTTCTCCCTGAAGCTTAGCTTTTGCTGTTGTGGCAGCCACCTGGAAGTCCCTCCTCAGGTCTAACTGCCGTTCTTCATGGCTCAATGTCCCCTCGGGTGTGGTGCTTGGCCAGTGGGTGGGAGTCTGACTGCTTCACTCAGCCTGGGGAATGGCCTGTAGCTGGTCTCCCAGCCACCAGCCTATCCCACCCCACAGAGGGGATGGTGTGGACGGCCTAGCAGTGCCTCTGTGGCCCACCCATCCTTACGTGCAGTGAGAAGCATCTTGGCCTGTGCTGGGAGAGATGTGTCCTGACTCTGGTGTAGAGGAGAGGGTGGCAGAGAAGCTGGGTTCAGTTAGGGAGTAAAGAGGTGACCCTGGCAAAGGGGCTATTCCCTGTGACCCCAGCCCCCAGAGCCTCTTTCCTCCTGGAGCCTAGGGTACTGCATAGGCTCTCTGAATGTCCATATCCCCTGGGGGAAGGGAACTGCACCGTAAGCATGTCCCCCCATCCACAGATGGAATGAGAGGCTCAGGGAGCCAGGTGCCCAGCATCTCATCTGTCTGGGCACCTGGCTTGGGCGAGGGCCTGGCTCCACTGACAGTGGCTGGTGCTGCTTCCCGGAGTGGAGAAGTCCTCAGCTGCTCAGTCCCCCTCAGCTGGGGTGGCCCCTGGTCCTTTTCTTTGTTGGTTCCCCTCTGAAGCCCCTGCCCTGGCCCCTGGCCCCACCAGGCAGCCTGTGTGTGTGTGTCTCCGGTGCCAGGCAGGCCATATGTGCGTCTCTCCCACACCGAGCAGCCTGGCTGTGTGTGTGTGCGTCTCCCGTGCTGGGCAGGCTGCTGTGGGAACTCCCATAGGAGGAGCAGGGCTGGAGGCTGGCAGGGGCTGGGCTGGTGCTGAGTGATGGAGGCCACCCTGCCTTGGGCCTGGCTACCAGGTCGTATTGCTGGAAGAGCAGATCTAGGTGGAGGCGCCTGCTCGGTCACATGGGGGGAGGGTGACACCTGGGGAAGTAGAGGTCCATGGTAGGAGGCTTGGACTTGGGGGGCCTGGGGAGGGAGCCACAGTCCCTGTGCGAGGAGCACTGCTGGGAGTACGTGGGACCAGGAGGGGCTCCCAGGATGAGCAGCATGGTGACCCTGGAGGTGCTTGAGGCCAAGGGGATGTGGAGTTCTTGGTTTGCCCTGCTCTCTGGCGTCTCACGACCATCTCACCAGCACCAGGACCTCGTTTATAACTTAAGCTCTGAAAAGAGAAACATGCTACCTTGTGGTTTCTGTTGCTTTTTTCCGATTATTACTGACATCGAATGTCTTTTCCAGGCTTATGACAAATTGTGCTGCTTTTCTTAATTGCCTCTTTCTTGTTTTGGAGTTTCTTTTCTTTCTTTTCTTCTTTCCCTCCCTCCGTCCCTTCTTTCCTTCCTTTTGTTAATTGCCTGTTTCTGTTTTTGGAGTTTCTTTTCATTTCTTTCTTTCTTTTTTTCTTTTGGGTTGGAGTTTCACTCTTATTGCCCAGGCAGGAGTGCAATAGTGCTGTCTTGGCTCATTGTAACCTCTGCCTCCTGGATTCAAGTGATTCTCCTACCTCAGCTTCTTGAGTAGTTGGGATGTCCAGCTAATTTTGAATTTTTATAAAATTGGCCAGTGGGTGGGAGTCTGGCTCTATGTGGGGAGCTGTGGACGGGATTTTGTATTTTTACAGATTAGCTGGGCAGCGTTTCTCCATGCTGGTCAGGCTGGTCTCAAACTCCTTTCTTTTTTTTTTTTTTTTTTTTTTTTTTTTGAGAGAGAGTCTCACTGTTGCCCAGGCTGGAGTGCAGTGGTGTTATCTCAGCTCACTGCAACCTACACTTTCTGGGTTCAAGCATTTTCTCCTGCCTCAGCCTCCAGAGTAGCTGGGATTACAGGCCCATGCCATCACGCCCCAGCTAATTTTTGTACTTTTGCTAGAAACCGGATTTCACCATTTCGCTAGTCTTGAACTCCTGACCTTAAGTGATCCACCAGTCTTGGCCTTCCAAAGTGTTGTGATTATCACGACATGAGCCACCACGCCCGGCCTGGTCTCAAACTCCTAACTTCAGGTGATCTGCCTACCTTGGCCTCCCAAAGTACTGGGATTACAGGCATGAGCCACTGCACCCGGCTTCTTTCTTTTTCTTTCCTTTTTTTTTTTTTTTTTTCGAGACAGAGTCTCGCTCCATCGCCCAGGCTAGAGTGCAGTGGTGTGATCTCAGCTCACTGCAACTTCCACCTCCCTGGTTCAAGCAATTCGCCTGTCTTAGCCTCCCAAGTAACTGGGACTACAGGAGCCCGCCACCATGCCCGGCTCATTTTTTTGTGTTTTTAATAGAGACAGGGTTTCACCATGGTGGCCAGGAGGGTCTCGATCTTTTGACCTCATAATCCCTGTCTTGGCCTCCCAAAGTCCTGGGATTACAGGTGTCAACCACCTTGCCTGGCCTTCCTTTCTTCCTTTTCTTTGTTTTCTTTTCTTTCTCTTCTTCTTTCTTTTCTTTCAAGACCAGGTCTCACTCTTTTGCCCAGGCTGGAGTGCAGTGACTCAGTCATAGCTCACTGCAGGCTCGACCTCCCAGGCTCACCCCACCGAGTAGTTGGAACTACAGTTGCACACCACCATGACTGGCTAATTCTTTTCTTCCTTGTAGAGGTGAGGTCTTGCTATGCTGCCCAGCCTGGTCTCAAACTCCTGGCCTCAAGCAGTCCTCCCTGCTCTGCCTCCCAAAGCACTGGGATTGCAAGCATAAGCCACCATACCCATATTCCCTTTTTTCTTTTTAACTAGAATAGTTTCCTTTTTTTTTTTTTTTTTTTTTTTAAATTAGCTGTGCATGTAGCAAGGGTATTTTTGGCCTGTAATACGTCATCTAAGTTGTTGGTGCTTATCTCATCTTGTTATTTGTTTGCCAGTTTTACTTATATTTTGTGTGGAAGCTGTGTATTTTAGATGGAATTAGATTTGCTTGTCTTTGATGTTTTATTTATTTATTAGGTATGTATTTATTTACTTTTGAGGCAGGGTCTTGGTCTGTCACCGAGGCTGGAGTGCAGTGATGTGATCTCAGCTCACTGTAGCCTCATCCTCTCTGGGACTCAAGTGAATTTCTCGCCTCCACCTCCTGAGTACTTGGGACTACAGGCACATGCCACCATGCCCCGCTAATATATATTTTTTGTAGATACAGGGTTTCACTGTGGCCCAGGGTGTTTTTGAAATCCTGGGTTCAAGCGATCCTCCAGTCTCAGCTCCCACAGTGCTGGGTTACAGATGCACCTGTACCTGGCCATCTGGGATGTCCCGTTTCTCCTGGGTTTATACCTGAAGACAGCGCCTGCTCTCCTGCTCCCTGGTAGCCTGGTAGTGAGCTTGCTTCTCACACAGTCATGCCTGGCTGTGGCCTCACAGTGGGACCACCCTGCTGGGCTCAGAGCTGGAAATGGGGAGCCTGGGCTCTGTGTGAGAGCTGTGGACAGGGTATGGGAGGCCTTGGTTTTGTGGGGGGCCTGTAGACAGGTGATGGGAGGCCTTGGCTTTGGCAGGGGCTGTAGGCAGGGAATGGAGTGCCTTTCGGGGGGGGCTGCGGGCAGGGAATGGGGGGCCTTGGCTGTATGGGGTGACTGGACAGGGGATGGGGGGCTTGGCCCTATGGGGGGGCATGGACAGGCGATAGGTGGCCTTGGCTCTGTGGGGTGACTGTGGACAGGAGATGTGGGGCCTTGGCTCTGTGGGGTGACTGGACAGAGGATGGGGGCTTGGCTTTATGGGGTGACTGTGGACAGGGGATGGGGCCTTGGCTCTATGGGGGGGCTATGGACGGGCAATAGGGGCCTTGGCTCTATGAGGGGCACTATGGACAGGTGATAGGGGGCCTTGGCTCTATGGAGTGATTGTGGACAAGGGATGGGGGGCTTGGCTCTATAGAGTGACTGTGGACAGGAGATGTGGGGCCTTGGCTCTGTGGGGTGACTGGACAGAGGATGGGGGCTTGGCTTTATGGGGTGACTGTGGACAGGGGATGGGGCCTTGGCTCTATGGGGGGGCTATGGACGGGCAATAGGGGCCTTGGCTCTATGAGGGGCACTATGGACAGGTGATAGGGGGCCTTGGCTCTATGGAGTGATTGTGGACAAGGGATGGGGGGCTTGGCTCTATAGAGTGACTGTGGACAGGGGATGGGGGACCTTGGCTTTGTTGAGGGCTGTGACGGGGGTGATGGGGTCCTCTGCTCTGAGGATGGGACTGTGGACAGGGAATCGGAGGGCCTTGGCCCTTTGTGGATGGGTTGGGAGTCTTTGCCCGTCCTGGCCCTGAGTGGACAGGTCCGTGTGGCACTCGGCCTAGGGCTAATATGGTTACAGAGAGCTGAGGCCCCCGGGCCTCTCCTGCTTGGTTTCCCTAGATGAGTGTTCATTTGGGTCTTCCATTAGAAAGGCTCTTCCTGACTCCTCAGGGGGGAGCTCAAGGGTGGGAGGCCACAGCTCGGGGGTGCTGGCAGTGTCTAGGGTGGGCCCAGGGATGGCCTCCTGGCCTACTGGGAGCTCTGGCCTTGACCCATGGTCACTTGTTCCTTAGAGACGTGTCCCACAACCTGCTTCAGGCGCTGGACGTCGGGCTCCTGACGAACCTCTCGGCGCTGGCAGAGCTGTGAGTGTCCCCCGGCCACGCCAGCATGCGGGGCTCACTCCCGATGGGCTGGCCACCTCTCACTGCTTGGCTGCAGGGACTTCCTTCATACTTGCCGAATCCCCCCTCTCTTCCAGGGACATAAGCAACAACAAGATTTCCACGTTAGAAGAAGGACTGTTTGCTAATTTATTTAATTTAAGTGAAATGTAAGTTGTGGTTCTTTTGGTGGGTGTCACCGGTTGGACCCCAGGCCCCCAGCATCCCTTCTGCCTTCCCAGTTGGTCTGTATCTCCTCTCAGGTTTGAGACCAGATCCTGGGGGCAGTTTGCTGGCCAGCTTGGAGCCCCCCAGGGCCGGCTTGGTTGGGGCGGGGGAGGCTGTGCTGTCACGGGGTGCTCCAGGCCCTGGGGCTGGTGTATACCCTTCCCACCAGACCTGGTCCCCACACTTGCCTTTCCCCTGCAGAAACCTGAGTGGGAACCCGTTTGAGTGTGACTGTGGCCTGGTGTGGCTGTCACGGTGGGTGAAGGAGCAGCAGGTGCAGGTGGTGCAGCCCGAGGCGGCCACGTGCGCTGGACCTGTCTCTCGGGCTGGCCAGCCTCTGCTCAGCATCCCTTTGCGGGACAGTGGCTGTGGTGAGTGCCAGTGGGTGGGGCCGGCTCAGTCCTTCCCTGCCAGGCACAGGGGAACCATCTCTAGGGAGGGGCTTCGGGCCAAGGAGCAGCATGGGAGCCCTGATGGGGGGTGTGGGTGGAGCCAGGAGGAGTGGAACCCAGGGTCCAGCGGCTGCCTCTTCTAGGTGAGGAGTATGTCGCCTGCTTCCCTGACAACAGCTCGGGCACCATGGAAGCAGTGGCCTTTTCACCTGCCCACGAGGGCCTGCTGGAGCCTGAGGCCTGCAGCGCCTTCTGCTTCTCTACTGGCCAGCACCTTGCAGCCCTTTCAGAGCAGGGCCAGTGCCTGTGCGGAGCGGCATCCCCCAATGTCTCCTCTGCCTGCCTGGCTCTCTGCTCCAGTCCTCTGCCACCCCCTGCCCCTTCCTGTGGGGGCCCCACCCTCCTCCAGCATGTCTTCCCCGCCTCCTCAGGGGCTGCCCTGGTGGGGCCCCATGGACCCCTGGCCTCTGGCCAGCCAGCAGCCTTCCACATTGCCGCCCCCCTCCCCATCACTGCCACACACTGGGACTTCGGGGATGGCTCCCCCAAGGTGGATGGTGCAGGCCCGGTGGCCTTGCACCGCTACGTGCTGCCTGGGCGCTATCGCGTGACAGCTCTGCTGGCCCTGGGGGCCGGCTCAGCCCTGCTGGAGACAAACGTGCAGGTGGAAGCAGTACCTGCCGCCCTGGAGCTTGTGTGCCCATCCTCAGTGCAGAGTGACGAGAGCCTCCAACTCAGCCTCCGGAACCGTGGTGGCTCAGGCCTGGAAGCCACCTACAGCATCGTGGCCTTGGGTGAGGAGCCTACCCGAGGTGAGCACCTCCTCCCATCTCCCCTTCCTCCCCAGGGCCGTGTGGGTGGGGCAGAGCCTGGTATCCCTGTCTCGGGCCCACATTGACCGTTGACACCCCTATTCCCCACGGTCCCCAGTGGTGCACCCGCTCTGTCCCTTGGACACAAAGATCTTCCCTGGCAATGGGCACTGCTACCGCCTGGTGGTGGAGAAGGCGGCCTGGCTGCAGGCACAGGAGCAGTGCCGGGCCTGGGCCGGGGCCGCCCTGGCCATGGTGGACAGTCCTGCTGTGCAGCGATTCCTGGTCTCCCAGGTCACCAGGTGCCTGCCCCCACTCATCAAGGGGACATAGGTTGAGGGATCTCTGAAGCACTGGTGCAGAGCCCATAGCTGGGGAGGCTCAGGACGAGGGAGGCGGGAGCTGAGCCGGCCACCTGTCAGTTCTGCAGATGGAGAGGTGGACACGAGCTGGGGGCAGCCTCTGGACACTCCTGGGGCTTGCCATACGGGAGGTGTCCTGCATGGGGAACCCTGTTGGTTCCCACAGGCCCAATGGGTGCTTGCAGCTCTCCAGGCTCTGAGCCTCAGTTTCCCCATCTGGAAAGGGAGACCATGTTGGGGCACACAAGTGGGCTACTGAGAGTGTGGGAGGTTGGAGGAGTGCCCTAAGCCCTGTGCCGTCCCACACCTGCCCACAGGAGCCTGGACGTGTGGATTGGTTTCTCGGCTGTGCAGGGGGCGGAGGTGGGCCCAGCACCGCAGGGCGAGGCCTTCAGCCTGGAGAGCTGCCAGAACTGGCTGCCTGGGGAGCCACACCCAGCTACCGCCGAGCACTGCGTCCGGCTGGGGCCCACTGGATGGTGCAACACCGACCTTTGCTCAGCGCCGCACAGCTACGTCTGTGAGCTGCGGCCCGGAGGTGTGTGGGGACCAGGTGGGGGCCTGAGACACTGGCTGTGGTTAGGGGTCTGCCAAGTGCCCTCGGTGGAGCCTGAGCTTCGGTGGAAGGGCTGGTCGGGGGCTGGTGGGCGGCTCGGTCCCCAGTCTGTTCACCCTGGATGTCCTGGTGTCCTGGGCCCGGACCCAGAGCCTCACTGCACACTCGCCACCCCAGGCCCAGTGCAGGATGCCGAGAACTTCCTCGTGGGAGCGCCCAGTGGGGACCTGCAGGGACCCCTGATACCTCTGGTGCAACAGGATGGCCTCTCGGCCCCGCGTCAGCCTGTGGAGGTAGCTGGCCCTTCGAATTCTGGAACCTACCCTTCTGCCCCGGAGACCTTGCCAGCCCTGCTTACTGTGGGTCTCTCTCAAAACCTCTGGGGCTTTAACGTTGCTTGTGCCCAGTATAGATGGGTTGGAAAATCTCGAGCGCAGAGAGGAAAGCATTTAATCACATGATTCTGGCAAATGCCAGACTCTCCAGGCCTATTTCTGAGTGTGAGTTATTCCTAAAAGCCAGGTCAAGCAGTTTCCACCCTAGTCTTCCTCTCGAGCAACAGGAACCAGGCTTGCAGGGGGTTCAATGGCTCGCTCCCTTCCCTCCTGTGTTCCTCAGGGAGTTAAGGTGAGGGAGTCTGGACTTTGGCCTGGGGTGTGGTTTGTGGAGCTGAGGTGGCCCCTGCCCACCAGGTCATGGTATTCCCGATCCTGAGTCTTAGCCAAGAAGCCTTCCTCACCACAGCAGAATTTGGGACCCAGGAGCTCCTGCAGCCTGCCCAGCTGCGCCTGCAGGTGTACCGGCCCCTCAGCACAGCAGGTGGGACTCGAGTGGTGGGCCTTGAGGGCTTGGGGTGGCCTCTCCGAGCTCTCACATCTGCTGGTCCTGTGGCCACCAGAGCCGTCCCTAGTCTCAGTAGGGGTTCAGAGGTACCAGCTCATTCCAAGTATCTGGGGATGGATTGGGTGGGTCAGTTGGCTGGCCGGAGGCAAGGGCACAGCACTGGGCTGGGAGTGCTGCCCTGTGAGACCTGTTCTCACAGCAAGGCCAGGCTTGTGGGTGCAAGCAGGTGGACATCCCCAGTGATGGATGACCTGTGGGCAAATTAGGACCCCGATACCTTCCCCTCCTCGCAGGGACCCCGGAGAACGGCAGTGAGCCTGAGAGCGGGTTCCTGGATAACAGGACCCAGCCGGCCCCCGAGTGCATGCCAGGGGGACGCTGGTGCCCTGGAGCCAACGTCTGCCTGCCGCTGGACGCCTCCTGCCACTCCCAGGCCTATACCAACAGCTGCACGTCAGGGCCAGTGCTCCCCAAGGCCCACTACACGCTATGGAGGGAGTTCCTCTTCTCCGTTCCCGCGGGGCCCCCCGCACAGTACTCGGTGTGTGGCTCTGACCTGGATCTATCCCCTGACTTCCTCAGGTCACCTGCCTGTCCACCAGACACACCCAGCCTGCAGTCCCCTCCCATGTCCCTGCCACCTCCGACCTCCAAACTCCAACGACCTCTGTAGTGCCCTGGCCGCTCTCCTAATGGGAGAAGCTCTTGCCTGGGCCCTTGGCATGAGCTGTGCCTCCTCTTCCCCTCTCCGGGCACGGTCGTTCCCTCTTGCCTGCTGGGTCTTGGCCTGTGTCCCCTCCCTGTGTGTCCTCATCTGCAACTGTCCTCTGACTGTCCCTGCTGTGATTACCTTGGGGGAGGCTCCATGAGGCGTGGTCGATGGTGCTGAGATGCCCAGCGTGGAGCCCTGCCTGTCCACCTTCGCCCCTCGTGTTGGGGTCCATGGGCCATGACCATGAGGACGTGCTGCAGCCCTGCCTCCCTCTCCGCAGGTCACCCTCCGTGGCCAGGAGGTCCTCATGCTCCCCGGTGACCTCGTGAGCTTGCAGCACGACGCTGGCCCTGGTGCCTTCCTGCACTGCCCACTGGCTTCCAGCAGCCCTGGTCTCCAAGCCCCGTACCTCTCTGCCAACGCCTCGGCCTGGCTGCCCCACCTGCCCGCCCAACTGGAGGGCACTCGGGCCTGCCCTGCCTGTGCCCTGCGGCTGCTTGCGGCCACAGAGCGGTTCGTTGTGCTGCTGGGCCTCAGGCCGAACCCTGGGCTGCAGCTGCCCGGGCGCTATGAGGTCCGGGCTGAGGTGGGCAATGGCGTGTCCAGGCACAGCCTGTCCTGCAGCTTCAACGTGGTCTCCCCAGTGGCTGGGCTGCGGGTCATCGCCCCTGCCCCGCACAATGGCCACCTCTACGTGCCCACCAATGGCTCAGTCTTGGTGCTCCAGCTGGACTCTGGTGCCAATGCCACGGCTATGGCTCGCTGGGCTGGGGGCAATGTCAGCGCCCGCTTTGAGGCCGCCTGCCCTGCCCTGGTAGCCACCCTCGTGCCCGGCTGCCCCTGGGAGACCAATGATACCCTGTTCTCAGTGATAGCGCTGCCCTGGCTGAGTGAGGGGGAGCATGTGGTGGAAGTCGTTGCGGAAAACAGCGCCAGCCGGGCCAATCTCAGCTTGCAGGTGACAGCGGAGGAGCCCATCTGTGGCCTCCGAGCTACGCCCAGCCCTGAGGCCCGTGTGCTGCAGGGAGTCCTAGTGGTGAGTACAGTGGAGGCTCCGCTGCCTGCTCCCAGGCAGTGCCCCCAGACGGGTGCTCACACGGCGCAAAGCCTGGCTTCCCAATGAGGGCGGCAGCTCAGTTACTGGGGACGTTGGTTCCAGGCAGGTCCTGCTGGCCGACGACTCATGCTCCTTGGTGGCTCTAAAGTCCTAGAACGTCACAGCTCCAACAGTGGTTCCGCTCACGCATTCTGCTCTCCCGTGAAACAAATCTAAAATTCTGCCCTCCAACCCCTTATGGACCCCCATGAGTCTCGCACCCTCTGTGGTGGTCTCGCCTGGCTGAAGCAAGGGGTTTTTGAGGTGGAGTCTGAACCCCTGATGGCAAACTGTTGGCTGTCTGCGGTGCCACCATGCTGGGTACACGGGAAACAGAGTTGTCTTTGTCCTGGGAGTATCTGCCTCTGCACTAGGGGCCATGGGAGGGGCCGTTTCTGATGGCCCTGACTTGACCTGTGCAGCCTGTCCCAGGCTTCCTCTGCTGAACCTATTCTGTCAGCTGATGTGGGCCCTGTCGCCGGGAGGCCCGTTTGCTTCCCTCACCGCGCCGAGCTCTCTGGATGAGGAGCTGGTGTAGGAGCTCTGGGAGGGTTTGAGAGGCTCAGAGAGAGGTGGACTCTGTAACTGGTACTAGGTCTGCTTTACAGATGGGGAAACTGAGGCACAGAGGTTGAGGCATAACTGGGAGACGTTGAGGCATAACTAGTGCTACCTGGCTGGAGGCTGGAGAGCTGGACACTCAGTGCTTCAGTCTGGACTTGGCTCCTGTGGCACGTGGCTCCCCGAGCCCCGGCTACCTTCCCTCTGTGCCCTGCATGGGACTCTCCAGCCCGACGGGAGGTGTGACCAAGAGGCGACAGGCTGAGGGCAGAGTGGTTTCCCACAGAGCCTGGACTGACACCAGTACCCCCTGCAGAGGTACAGCCCAGTGGTGGAGGCGGGCTCGGACGTGGTCTTCCGGTGGACCATCAATGACAAGCAGTCCCTGACTTTCCAGAACATAGTCTTCAATGTCATTTATCAGAGCGCAGCGGTCTTCAAGCTCTCAGTAGGTGGGCGGGGGGTTGGGAGGGGAGGGGATAGAGGTGGGGTGAGAGGGAATGGGTGGGGATGGGGGGGCAGGGTGGGGCAGGGGGAGGAGAAGGGGGCGGGCTCTTCAGTCACCTCTGCCTTCCCTCTGCTTCCTGCTGCCAAGGATGCTGTGGCGGCTGTGGGTGAGTTCGGGGAGAGGTGCCAAGCGGGGCTGGGCCTCCCACCTGCCGCTGGTGCCCACCAATGCCTGTCCCCACAGCTGACGGCCTCCAACCATGTGAGCAATGTCACCGTGAACTACAATGTCACCGTGGAACGGATGAACAGGATGCAGGGCCTGTGGATCTCCACGGTGCCGGCTGTGCTGCCCCCTGACGCCTCGCTGCTGCTGACGGCGGGTGTGCTGGTGGACTCGGCTGTGGAGGTGGCCTTCCTGTGAGTGCCTTGGGGGCCTGTTGGGGGCGAGCACTAGGCTCTCCTCCCAGCCCCAGCCTCGGGACCCCACAGCAAGGGACCGTTTCTCTAAGCCTCAGTTTCCTTGTCTGTTGGGAGGTCCTCGGTTCACAGGAGCCCTTGAGGCTACATAGGAGCTGGAAGAGGCCCCACAGCACAGCGGGTGCACCCTGAACAGACGACCAGGGCGTGACTGTAGAGCAGAGCCTCAGCTGGGACCCAGGCACCCCCTCCCCGACAGGCACAGCCAGCCCCATTCACCTGCCTGCCACCATGCAGTCATGTCCTGGTCCACTCACTGCCTGCCCACTGCCCCGGCAGATGGACCTTTGGGGACGGGGAGCAGGCCCTCGGCCAGTTCCAGCCTCCGTACGATGAGTCCTTCCCGGTTCCAGACCCTTCGGTGGCCCAGGTGCTGGTGGAGCACAACGTCACGCATACCTACACTGCCCCAGGTAAGGGCTGAGGGGGTGAGGGGACCGATACCCTTCAGGCCCTGAGCATGGGGCTCCCCAGTCTCCCAGAGTCAGCCTGCCTCCTTCCCCCGCAACAGCCCTCACTATGACCCCACCTGGGCTGACGGCTTTGGCTTTGGCTGGGGTGAGGGAGGGGCCAGGTGGAGGTGGGGAGTGGACAGGGAAGTTGGGCCCTCTGGTCTCCCAGCCTGGCTCTGGCTGCTCTGCTGTTCCGAGTGCAGCTGCACTTGGGGGTGGTGCCATCCTCACCTGCTGGCCCTCAGTGCCGTAGCACCTGTGCTTCGTCTGGCATGTAGTCTGGGAGCGAGGACCCTCAGGGCTGGGCCATAGGTGCACCATTCAACCCTGGGCTCCTCAGACGGGGGCTTCTGCTGAGCGGGTGCGGAGCAAGTGGGGGTGCCACTGTCGCCCACTTGGGCCTGTCCCCACAGGTGAGTACATCCTGACCGTGTTGGCATCCAACGCCTTTGAGAACTTGACGAAGCAGGTGCCTGTCAGCGTGCGTGCCGCCCTGCCCTCGGTGGCTGTGGGTGTGAGCGACAGCGTCCTGGTGGCTGGCCGGCCCATCACTTTCTACCCACACCCGTTGCCTGCGCCTGGCGGTGTCCTGTACATGTGGGACTTCGGGGATGGCTCCCCGGTCCTAACGCAGAGCCAGCCGGCCACCAACCACACCTACGTCTCAAGGGGCACCTACCGTGTACGCCTGGAGGTCAACAACACGGTGAGCAGTGCGGTGGCCCATGCAGACGTGCGCGTCTTTGAGGAGCTCCGTGGGCTCAGCGTGGACATGAGCCTGGCCGTGGAGCAGGGCGCCCCTGTGGTGGTCCGTGCCACGGTGGAGACGGGTGACAATATCACATGGACCTTTGACATGGGGGATGGCACCGTGCTGTCGGGCCCCGAGGCCACTGTTGAGCACGTGTACCTGCAGGCACAGAACTGCACGGTGACTGTGGGCGCGGCTAGCCCCGCCGGCCGCCTGGCTCGGAGCCTGCACGTGCTGGTCTTCGTCCTGGAGGTGCTGCGCATCGAACCCACCACCTGCATCCCCACACAGCCCGACGCGCGGCTCAAGGCCTATGTTACCGGGGACCCAGCCCACTACCTCTTTGACTGGACCTTCGGGGACGGTTCCTCCAACACCACTGTGCATGGGCGCCCGGAGGTGACGCACAACTTCACGCAGAGCGGCACATTCCCCCTGGCACTTGTGCTGTCGAGCCGCGTGAACAAGGCACATTACTTCACTAGCATCTGCGTGGAGCCCGAGGTGGGCAACGTCACCCTGCGGCCAGAGAAACAGTTCGTGCAGCTAGGGGTCGAGGCCCGGCTGGAGGCATGCGTCTGGCCTCCGTTCCCCTACCGCTATGCCTGGGACTTTGGCACCGAGGAAGCCACCTCTGCCCATGCTGGGGGCCCCAGGATGACGTTCACCTACCGAGATCCAGGCTCCTATCTGGTGACAGTCACCGTGTCCAACAATGTCTCTGCTGCCAACGACTCGGCCCTGGTGGAGGTGCAGGAGCCTGTGGTGGTCACAGACATCAAGGTCAATGGCTCCCTCGTGCTGGAGCTGCAGCAGCTGTACCTGTTCTCCACTGTGGGTCGCGGGCGACCTGCTAGCTACCTGTGGGATCTGGGGGACGGTGGGCAGCTTGAGGGTCCTGAGGTTACCCACGCCTACAACAGCACTGGCGACTTCATTGTCAGAGTGGCTGGCTGGAATGAGGTGAGCCGCAGCGAGGCCTGGCTCAATGTGACGGTGAAGCGGCGAGTACGGGGGCTTGTCATCAATGCCAGCCGCACGGTGGTGCCCCTGAATGGCAGCGTGAGCTTTAGCACCTTGCTGGAGGCCGGCAGTGATGTGCACTACTCCTGGGTGCTCTGTGACCGCTGCACACCTATCCCTGGGGGCCCTACCATGTCCTACACCTTCCGTTCGGTGGGCACCTTCAGTGTGATTGTCACAGCTGAGAATGAGGTGGGCTCTGCCCAGGACAGTATCTTCATCTATGTCCTGCAGCTTATCGAGGGGCTGCAGGTGGTGGGTGGTGGCGGCTGCTTCCCCACCAACCACACAGTGCAGCTGCAGGCCGTGGTCCGAGATGGCACCAACATCTCCTACAGCTGGACTGCCTGGCGGGAGGGGGGCCTGGCCCTGTCTGGCAGTGGCAGAGCCTTCTCACTCACCACGCTTGAGGCCAGCACTTACCATGTGCAGCTGCGGGCCACCAACATGCTGGGCAGCGCCTGGGCCGACTGCACTGTGGTCTTCGTGGAGCCTGTGGGGGGACTGATGGTGGCCGCTTCCCCAAACCCAGCTGCCATCAACACGAGTGTCACCCTCAATGCTGAGTTAGCTGGCGGCAGTAATGTCCTATACACTTGGTCCTTGGAGGAGGGACTGAGCTGGGAGACCCCTGAGCCGTTTACCACCCACAGTTTCCCCAAGCCTGGCTTGCACTTGGTCACCGTCATGGCAGGGAACCCGCTGGGCTCGGCCAATGCCACCATGGAAGTGGCCGTGCAGGTGCCTGTCAGTGGCCTCAGCATCAGGGCCAGCGAGCCGAGTGGCAGCTTCGTGGCAGCTGGCTCCTCTGTGCCCTTCTGGGGGCAGCTGGCCACGGGCACCGATGTGAGCTGGTGCTGGGCTGTGCCTGGTGGCGGCAGCAAGCACGGCCCGCATGTCACCATGGGCTTCCCAGAAGCTGGTGCCTTCTCCATTCGGCTCAATGCCTCCAATGCAGTCAGCTGGGTCTTGGCCACACACAACCTCACAGTGGAGGAGCCCATCGTGGGCCTGGTGCTGTGGGCCAGCAGCAAGGTGGTGGCGCCTGGGCAGCTCGTCCACTTTCAGATCCTGCTGGCTGCTGGTTCAGCTGTCACTTTCCGCCTGCAGGTGGGTGGGGCCAGCCCCGAGGTGCTCTCTGGGCCCCGTTTCTCCCGCAGCTTCCCCCACGTCGGAGACCACGTGGTAAGTGTGCAGGGCGAGAACCATGTGAGCTGGGCCCAGGTGCAGGTGCGCATCGTGGTGTTGGAGGCTGTGAGTGGGCTGCAGGTGCCCAACTGCTGTGAGCGGGGCATTGCCACAGGCACTGAGCGGAACTTTACAGCCCGCGTGCAGCGCGGCTCTCGGGTCGCCTACGCCTGGTACTTCTCGCTGCAGAAGGTCCAGGGTGACTCACTGGTCATCCTTTCGGGTCGCGACGTCACCTACACGCCTGTGGCCGCAGGGCTGCTGGAGATCCAGGTGCGAGCCTTTAACGCCCTGGGCAGCGAGAACCGCACACTGGTGTTGGAGGTCCAGGATGCCATCCAGTATGTGGCCCTGCGGAGCAGCCCCTGCTTCACCAACCGCTCAGCGCAGTTTGAGGCCACCACCAGCCCTAGCCCCCGGCGCGTGGCATACCACTGGGACTTTGGGGATGGGGCCCCAGGACAGGACACAGATGAGCCCAGGGCCGAGCACACCTACCTGAGGCCCGGGGACTACCGTGTGCAGGTGAATGCCTCCAACCTGGTGAGCTTCTTCATGGCGCAGGCCACAGTGACTGTCCAGGTGCTGGCCTGCCGAGAGCCAGAGGTGGACGTGGCCCTGCCCCTGCAGGTGCTCATGCGGCGTTCCCAGCGCAACTACCTGGAGGCCCACGTCGACCTGCGCAACTGTGTCACCTATCAGACCGAGTACCGCTGGGAGGTGTACCGCGCTGCCAGCTGCCAGCGGCCAGGGCGCACAGCTCGTGTGGCCCTGCCTGGTGTGGACGTGAGCCGGCCTCAGCTGGTGCTGCCGCGGCTGGCACTGCCCGTGGGCCACTACTGCTTCGTGTTTGTGGTGTCATTTGGGGACACGCCGCTGGCACGGAGCATCCAGGCCAACGTGACGGTGGCCCCCGAGCGCTTGGTGCCCATCGTTGAGGGTGGCTCGTACCGTGTGTGGTCGGATACACAGGACCTGGTGCTGGATGGGAGTGAGTCCTATGATCCTAACCTGGAGGATGGTGAACAGACGCCCCTCAGCTTCCACTGGGCCTGCGTGGCTTCGACACAGGTCAGTGGGTGCAGGGCTGTTCGCCCTGCTACCACCTCCACCTGTGACCCCGAGGCGGGAACACCCAGCACACCACTAGGGTTGGCCTGTCCCAGCATGGGGAGGGAGTCTCCTGAGCTGTGCCCTGGGCTGGGCTCCATTTTGAGGCTGAATGGGACTCTCAACGCCACATGACCCCTTGTTCTCGGCCTGCAGAGGGAGGCTGGTGGGTGTGCACTGAACTTTGGGCCCCGAGGGAGCAGCATGGTCACCATTCCCCGGGAGCGGCTGGCGGCCGGCGTGGAGTATACCTTCAGTCTGACTGTGTGGAAGGCTGGCCGCAAGGAGGAGGCCACCAACCAGACGGTGGGTGCTGTCCGCCCCTTGGCCACACTCCTGACACCCCAGCATCCCTGCTCATCAGTGGTTTTCTGTATTTTAGTGCTTGCAGAGGCTGTGTGCTCTTGCCCAACTTTCCGTTGTTTCGATACAAATTGTATTTAACAAAACAGCCTGCTTCAGCTTTGCTTCCTTCCAAACCTGCCACAGCTCCATGTAAAATCTTCAAGCCACACAGTCTCTCAACACCACTTAACAGTGAGAAACAGCCTCTTCCCACCCCGGAGGCAGGCACTGTCCTGAGGCTGTGCCCCTGTTCCTGGATATAGTGGGCCGGTTCTCACCCCCGAGATCCCCTCTTGGGACGGCCAGGAGGCTCGCTGACCCTGAGCTTGTGGTGGCTGCTCCTGCTGCTGTCAGGCAAGACCTGCTGGTGCCCCAGAGCGAGTGTCTTGTCTCCCAGGCCCTACTTTACTCAGCTGGCCTGATTGTGGTCCTGCCCAGAGGGGTTGGCTGTGGGGAGGGCGTGGGAGCATGTTCCATTCTGGCTCAGCCTCCTGACCCGGGCCCTGGACCAGGGCTGCACCTGAAAGTCAGGGCTGCGAGAAAACCATGGTCCTCATGCCCACATACATATCTCTTTACACATACGCCTCCCAGGGTCCCTCAGCGACCACCGCCTGCTTCCTGCCAGGCTCCAGCTGGGTACAGGACACCTGAACACATGCCCCGGGGTCCTCTGCCCTGTGGATGAGCTTCTGCCTCCTAGGTTGGGAGGTGGAAAACCGGACAACTATGCCAGGAGGGGCTGAGCTCACCAGCAGCAGCCAGTCCCCTGGGAACCCTGGAGTTTGGGAGCAGCATCCTCCACGGGTCCCCCAAATATTCCAGCATGCTGGGCAGACGTGGGCTGAAAGTAACCCCACTCCCTCCCCAGGTGCTAATCCGGAGCGGCCGGGTGCCCATTGTGTCCTTGGAGTGCGTGTCCTGCAAGGCACAGGCTGTGTATGAAGTGAGCCGAAGCTCCTACGTGTACCTGGAGGGCCGCTGCCTCAACTGTAGCAGCGGTTCCAAGCAAGGGGTGAGGCAGAAAGGGGTGTGGCTGGGTGGGGGATGGGTCCCATGGGCCAGCAGTGGAGCCTGCAGGCAGAAGTGGCGCAGGCCGGGCAGGGCGTTCCACCCCCTCACCACCCCTCCTGCCTGCAGCGCTGGGCGGCACGCACCTTCAGTAACAAGACGCTGGTGCTGGACGAGACTACCACGTCCACAGGCAGTGCAGGCATGCGGCTGGTGCTGCGGCGGGGTGTGCTGCGGGACGGCGAGGGCTACACCTTCACGCTCACCGTGCTAGGCCACTCTGGCGAGGAGGAGGGCTGCGCCTCCATTCGCCTGTCCCCCAACCGCCCGCCGCTGGGGGGCTCATGCCGCCTCTTTCCCCTGGGTGCTGTGCATGCCCTCACCACCAAGGTGCACTTCGAATGCTCGGGTGAGTGTGGGCCTGCGTTGGGGGGTGCGGCAGGAGCTCCCCACTCTGATGCCTTGGGGCCCTCCTGTGATGCCGTGGGATCCTGCAGGCTGGCAGGATGCGGAGGACGCCAGCGCCCCACTGGTGTACGCCCTGCTGCTGCGGCGCTGTCGCCAAGGCCACTGCGAGGAGTTTTGTGTCTATAAGGGCAGCCTCTCCAGCTATGGGGCCGTGCTGCCTCCGGGCTTCAGGCCACACTTCGAGGTGGGCCTGGCTGTGGTGGTGCAGGACCAGCTTGGAGCCGCTGTGGTCGCCCTCAATAGGTGAGCCGGGCCTTGGGAGGGTGCCCCCAAGACTGCTAGCTGCTCACGGTCCCCCTCCGCTCACCACCACCTTCCAATCGCAGGTCTCTGGCCATCGTTCTTCCAGAGCCCAACAGCAGCGCAGTGGGGCTCACAGCCTGGCTGCACGGGCTCACAGCCAGTGTGCTCCCGGGGCTGCTGCGGCAGGCTGACCCCCAGCACGTCATCGAGTACTCGCTGGCCCTGGTCACCGTGCTGAACGAGGTGAGTGCAGGCAGGAGGGGACTGCACATCTGTTGCATGCATGCTGGAGGACTGAGACCCATGCTTTCTGGAGCCTTGCAGAAGGCTCAGCCCGGGCCCCACAGACAAATCCCATTGACCTTGAAGTGGCACCCTTCGCTCCCAGCAGCCACACCTACCGGGCCCTCCTCAGTGCCCGCTCGCCAGTACCTCCCGCTCCCAGGAGGGCCCCCGTGTGTGCCCTATTTTGCCCATGAAGAAACAGCTCAGGGTCAGGTCGTTCCATGTCACGTAATGTGTGTAACTGACCCCAGGAGTCATGGGTAGCTGCCAGTATCCTTCCCTGCTGACAGCGCCCTGTGCCCCTGCCTTCCCCAGTACGAGCAGGCCCTGGACACGGCAGCAGAGCCCGAACATGAGCGGCAGCGCCGAGCCCAGATACGCAAGAACATCACAGAGACCCTGGTGTCCCTGCGGGTCCACACTGTGGACGACATTCAGCAAATCGCTGCTGCGCTGGCCCAGTGCATGGTAGGATGGCCCCACCTGCCATCCAGCCCCATATGCCTGCCTGGGCACTGGGTCTAGCCACCGGGGTAGACAGGCAGCTTGGCCAAGGAGCTGAGCCTCCCAGCCTGGGCTCCTTTCCACCGTGGCCCTCCTTGGCCTCTGACCTGCCTTGGCAGCCTTAGCCGTTCTTCTCCTGTTGCTTGTGAACCCAGGGTGCCTCTGGGGGACTCAGGGGTCAAAGAGGGGCCCAGATGTAGGGAGGGGCTGGGAAGATGCTGCTCTGTCCACTCCCTTCCCCCCCCTTCTCCTTTCCCCCACCCTTTGTGGTCTTGCAGCATTCCCCTGGCACGCCCAAAGTTTCTCTCCCCTGAGGCGCCTGCTGCCACAGCCCAGGCTCAGGGGTGGGCAGGGCACATCTAATGGGGGTACTGTGTCTGCATGGCAGGGGGCTGATATGAGACTGGGGCAGGGCAGAGCCCTGGGAGGAGAAGCGTTAAGAGGGCTTTGCAGCTGGAGCTACCCTGCTGCCTCGTGGTGTCCCTGGCTATGCTGTGGCTGGGTCTGGATGCTGTCCATGGCCTTGGCAGCTGCCTCGCTCTCATTTGTGTGAAAAGTTGCCTTGTGTGGCTGGTGGGCCTTGTCACATGAGCCCAGGTGGAGACCCTAGGTCAGAAGGAGCCACAGAAGGCACTTAGCGGGGAGACTGTGAGGGGTCCAGTCCTGCAGGCTCTCCAGCTGCAGGGCCAGGAGCGGGAGCTGGGTGAGGAGGACGTGTGCAAGGAGTGCACGCGGCTGCACCTGGGAGTGGAGCTGGACACTGTCGGCTCCTCGTAGGGGCCCAGCAGGGAGCTCGTGTGTCGCTCGTGCCTGAAGCAGACACTGCACAAGCTGGAGGCTATGATGCGGATCCTGCAGGCGGAGACCACCACAGGCACTGTCACGCCCACCGCCATTGGAGACAGTATTCTCAACATCACAGGTGTGCAGCCTAAGCCCCACAACATCCTTCCGCCGCCCCCCGCCCCCCGCCTATCTTCTGTCTTCTCCCCTCCCTTCCCCCTTCTCCCTTCCCCCTTCTCCCTTCCCCTTCCCCCCTCCTTTCTGCCTCCCCCTCCCTTCTCCCTCCCCCTCCCTTCCCCCCTCCCCCTTCCCCTTCCCCTTCTCCTTCCCTCTTCTCCTCCCCCCTCCCCTCCCTTCCCTCTCCTCCCTTCCCTCCCCTGCTTCCCTCCTCCTCTCCCTCCCCTGCTTCCTGCCTCCCTCTTCCTTCTCCTCCCTCCTTCCCTTCCCCCTTCCCCTCCCCTCCCTCTCCTCCTCTGCTATTCCTCACTCCCCTTCTCCTCCCCCTTCTCCCTCTCCCTTTCTCCTCCTCATTTCCTCCCCTCCCCTCCTCTCCCACTCACTCCTCCCCCATTCCCCTCCCCCACTTCCTTCACTTCCCGTCTCTCTCATCTCCCTCCCTCCTCCCCCATCCCTCTTTCCTCCTCCCACATTCTCCTCTCACTTCCCCGTACCCCCTTCTTCATTCCCCATATCCCTACCTCCTTCCCCTTCCCCCTCCTCTTCCCCATCATCCTCTTCCCCCACTTCCTCCCCTGCCTTCCTCCTCCTCCTTCCCCCTGCTCCTTCCTGTCCCCTTCTTCCCTCTCCACCTCTCCCCACTCTCCCATTCTCATCTTCATTCCTTCCCTTATTCACATTCCTTTGTTCTGTCTCTATCGCCCTTCCCTTTTCCATTCCTTCTCCCCCTCATCCCTCTCCTCCCTTCATCCCTCCCATTTCTCTTCATCCCCTTCCCCCATCCCCCTCCCTACCTCTCCCTCCCCTTCACTCCCCTCCCTCTTCTCATTCTTCTCCCTCTTCTCCCTCATTCCCCATCCCTCTCATCCCACCCCGTCTCCTCCTCATCCCCCTTCTTCTCTCCCTCCTCATCCCCCTCCCTCTCGTTGTGCCTCTCCCTCTTCTCATCCCCCTCCTTCTCTCCAGCTTCCCCCTTCCTTTTGCCTGCATCTCCCCCCCCAAACCCCTCAGGTTCCCCTTTTCTGCCAGCCCCCACCCTCCCTCTGCCTCCCCTTTCTGCCTGCACTGACCTCACGCCTGTCTGCAGGAGACCTCATCCACCTGGCCAGTTCCGATGTGCAGGGGCTGCAGCCCTCGGAGCTGGGGGCCGAGCCGCCATCAAGGATGGTGGCATCCCGGGCCTACAACCTGACCTCCTCCCTCATGCGCATCCTCATGCGCTCCCGTGTGCTCAACGAGGAGCCCCTTACGCTGGTGGGTGAGGAGATTGTGGCCCAGGGCAAGCGCTCGGACCCCGGGAGCTTGCTGTGCTACGGCAGTGCCCCAGGCCCCGGCTGCCACTTCTCCATCCCCGAGGCCTTCAGCGGGGCCCTGTCCAACCTCAGCGACGTGGTGCAGCTCATCTTCCTGGTGGACTCCAACCCCTTTCCCTTCGGCTACATCAGCAACTACACTGTCTCTACCAAGGTGGCCTCCATGGCGTTCCAGACACAGGCCGGCACCCAGATCCCCATTGAGCGGCTGGCCTCAGAGCGTGCCATCACCGTCAAGGTGCCCAACAACTCAGACTGGGCCACCCTCGGCCACCACAGCCCCACCCGCTCCGTCGTGATCCAGCCCCAGGCCTCTGTTGGTGCCGTGGTCACCCTGGACAGCAGCAACCCTGCGGCTGGGCTGCACCTGCAGCTCAACTACACGCTGTTGGATGGTGCGTGCAGTGGGCAGGGCACATGCCCCCCGGCCTCGTTCCCAGGGGAGGGCGTTTCTCGTAGGGCCTCCAAGAGTGTCTCTGGTGAAGTCCTCCTCCTGCTTCATGGGCTGCTGGAGGCCCGGCGGTGGAGAAGCCGGTGCCGGCTCCAGCGCAGAGGCTCCTGTGGCCTCTTAGGCCTGTGGCAGAGGACGGGCTCAGGAGGGCCATTGTGGGTTTCCCCGGGTGGGTGAGCTTCCTAGTGGGCATCTGATCTGTGCATGCTGCCCCCAGGTCGCTACCTTTCTGAGGAACCCGAGCCCTACCTGGCAGTCTACTTGCACTCGGAACCCCAGCCCAACCAGCACAACTGCTCAGACAGCAGGAGGATCCGGCCCGAGTCACTGGAGGGCACCGACCACAGGCCCTACACCTTCTTCATTGCCCCAGGGTGAGCTCCGAGGGCCAGCCTGGCAGGGCAGCGGGGGACACCGGGGTCAGCATGGCCTGGGTCATCGGCCCTGTGGGGACAGCAGGCAGCGAGGGGACTGGGGACTGGGCTGGGTGTGGAGTCTAGGACCCAGATACCCACCTGGCAGGGCCCAAGCTCACCTCGACTGCCCCTTCCCCGCCCAGGAATGGAGACCCAGCAGGGAGTTACTATCTGAACCTCACCAGCCACTTCCACTGGTCAGCGCTGGAGGTGTCTGTGGGCGTGTACACGTCCCTGTGCCAGTACTTCAGCGAGGAAGACATGGCGTGGAGGACAGAGGGGCTGCTGCCCCTGGAGGAGACCTCACCCCAGCAGGCCGTCTGCCTCACCCGCCACCTTACTGCCTTTGGCGCCAGCCTCTTTGTGCCCCCAAGCCGCGTCCACTTCATGCCTCCCGTGAGTGGCCCCATGTGCCTGGGAGATTTTGCAGGGTAGAGGAGGGCCTGGGTGGGCTCGGCTCTGTCCTGAGAAGGCGCAGCTTGCATGTGACCTCCTGGGCCTGGTGGCTGTATCCTCACAGGAGCCAACAGTGGGCGTAAACTACATTGTCCTGCTGACATGCGCCGTGTGCCTGGTGACCTACGCGGTCATGGCTGCCATCCTGCACAAGCTGGACCAGCTGGATGCCAGCCGGGGCCGAGCCATCCCCTTCTGCGGGCAGCGGGGCCGCTTCAAGTACGAGATCCTCGTCAAGACAGGCTGGGGCCGAGGCTCAGGTGAGGGGCGCAGCGGGGCGTTGGGGCCTCCCTACTCTTGCTGGCTCTGCGGGTTGTACTCTCTGGAAGTGAGTCTTGCTGCAGGCATCGGAACAAGGCAGTTTCTCCAGTGCTGTGCAAAGGGCTCATGTGTAAATACTGGAATGACCTTGTGGGCACTCACTGTCCCTGAGGACTAGGACAGCTCCTAGCTGGAAGTAGGTGCCCAGTTGTTTAGGGTGGGCAGCCCGTGTTTTGCATGTTAGTGTGGCCCCCCCAGTCATTGAGCTTAGCCCGTGCAGAGGGGAGTGTTGTGACCAGTGCGGGAGACTGTGCTCCCACCCGCAGTCACATGGAGACGACATCACCCTCCCCAGGGCTGGCTGTTTCTTTTTTTTTTTTCCTTGTTTGTTTTGAGACTGACACTTGCTCTGTTGCTCAGGCTGGAGTACGGTGTGATCTCAGCTCATTGCAGCCTCTGCCTCCCGGGTTTAAGCCGTTCTCCTGCCTCAGCCTCCCGTGTAGCTGGGACTACAGGCACGCGCCACCACACCTAGCTAATTTTTATATTTTTAGTAGAGACAGGGTTTCATCATGTTGGCCAGGCTGGAGTTAATCTGCCCATCTTGGCCTCCCAAAGTGCTGGGATTATAGGCGTGAGCCACTGCACTCAGCTCCCATGGTGTTTCATCAATAACTCCATTTTCTATTGGAATTGCCCTTCCGCGTTCCCTTTTTTGTTTTTTTGTTTTGTTTTGTTTTGTTTTTTGGATACGGGACTCTTGCTCTGTGGCCCAGGCTGGAGTGCAGTGGTGCAATCTCGTCTCATTGCAGCCTCCACCTCCTGGGTTCTAAGTGATTCCCCTGCCTCAGCCTCCTGACTAGCTGGGATTACAGGTGCACGCCACCACGCCGGGCTGATTTTTCATTATGTTGGCCAGGCTGGTCTCAAACTCCTGACCTCAGGTGATCTGCCAGCCTCAGTCTCCCCAGGTGCTGGGATGACAGGCGTGAGCCACCGTCCCCAGCCATGTCCCCATTTTTTATCTTCGTGCTGTGCCTTCATCTTCATTGGCCAGTTCTGTTTTTTGATTACCTACTTTTAAAACTGTCCCCTGGGGCAGGGTGTGGTGGCTCAAGCCTGTAATCCCAGCACTTTGGGAGGCCAAGGCGGGTGGATCACGAGGTCAAGAGATCAAGACCATCCTGGTCAACATGCTGAAACTCCGTCTCTACTAAAAATACAAAAAATCAGCTGGGCATGGTGGTGCGTGCCTGTAATCCCAGCTACTCAGGAGGCTGAGGCAGGAGAATTGCCTGAACCCAAGAGGCGGAGGTTGGGGTGAGCTGAGATCATGCCATTGCACTCCAGCCTGGGTAAAAAAAAAAAAAAAAAAATGGCCGGGCGCGGTGGCTCACGCCTGTAATCCCAGCACTTTGGGAGGCCGAGGCGGGTGGATCACGAGGTCAAGAGATCGAGACCATCCTAATCAACATGGTGAAACCCCGTCTTTACTAAAAAAATACAAAAAATCAGCTGGGCGTGGTGGCGCGTGCCTGTAATCCCAGCTACTCAGGAGGCTGAGGCAGGAGAATTGCCTGAACCCAGGAGGCGGAGGTTGGGGTGAGCCGAGATTGCGCCATTGCACTCCAGCCTGGGTAACAAGAGCGAAACTCCGTCTCAAAAAAAAAAAAAACTGTCACCTGGGTCTGTCAATGGGAGAGAAGGGGACGTGGCTTCACGCTTTGCAGTCCGCATGCGTGGAGGGACAGGTGTGCGGTGCGGGTCACTGGTTGTGACGTGGACTGAGGCATGTGCAGTTATCACACAGTTATCTCTGTGTCACTTAACCATGTCCTTGCGGCCTTGGTGTTTATTGGAAAAATTGGGGTAACCGCAGCCCCTGGTGCATGGCAGAGCCATGCAAAGCTGGGACTGCCGGTGCAGCTTCTTGAGTGCATGGAGGCCAAAGTTAAGACGACTTGCCTGCGATGCCACCCATGTTGGGGAGCGGACCCAGCCTTCCACGCCTCCCTGTCGTCCACAGGTACCACAGCCCATGTGGGAATCATGCTGTATGGGGTGGACAGCCAGAGCGGCCACCGGCACCTGGATGGTGACAGAGCCTTCCACCGCAACAGCCTGGACATCTTCCAGATCGCCACCCCAAACAGCCTGGGCAGCGTGTGGAAAATCCGAGTGTGGCATGACAACAAAGGTCTGTGTGGACCCTGCTGACCTCTACCCCCTCCTGACCTCTGCCCCCTCCTCATCTCTGTCTGCCCCCTGCCCCTGCATCGGGCGCCGTTGGGCCTGACCTTTGTCCTGCACGTCCGTAGGGCTCAGCCCCGCCTGGTTCCTGCAGCACGTCATCGTTAGGGACCTGCAGACAGCCCGCAGTGCCTTCTTCCTGGTCAATGACTGGTTGTCAGTGGAGACGGAGGCCAACGGGGGCCTGGTGGAGAAGGAGGTGCTGGCAGCAAGTAAGGCCTCATTTCCTGCTCCTGCTATGTGGACAGGTGGGAGGGTGGGCTGGGTGATCCTGCCCAGAGGCCTCCCACAGCTCTGCCCTTCCTGCCCCCTAGGTGACGTAGCTCTGTTGAGCTTCCGGCGCCTGCTGGTGGCTGAGCTGCAGCGAGGCTTCTTCGACAAGCACATCTGGCTCTCCATATGGGACCGGCCACCTCGAAGCCGCTTCACCCGCGTCCAGAGGGCCACCTGCTGCGTCCTTCTCATCTGCCTCTTCCTGGGCGCCAACGCCGTGTGGTACGGGGCTGTGGGAGACTCTGCCTACAGGTGGGTGCCGTGGGGGTCGGGACAGCCTTCTCCTGTCCATCGCTTTCTTCCCCTAGCCTCACCTGCTTGGCCTCCTCCTCCACACAGCACGGGTCATGTGTCCAGGCTGAGCCCGGTGAGCGTCGACACAGTCGCCATTGGCCTGGTGTCCAGTGTGGTTGTCTATCCCGTCTACCTGGCTGTCCTGTTTCTCTTCCGGATGTCCCGGAGCAAGGTGGGCTGGGGCTGGCAGGACAGATGATGGAGCCTTGGCCTCAGCACCATGCCCAGGGCACTGTTCAGCACCGCAGCCAGAGGGAAAGGGGCCCATCAAAGGTGGGCTCTCAGGGAGGGTCAGCACAGTTGAGCAGCCTTAGTTAGACTGACCAGGGAGAAAGAGAGAAAACTCAGATGCCAGAATATTCTGTGAAAGAAAAGAGCAGATCGCTGCCAACCCTGTAGACATGAGCAGGACTTAAGGGATGTCACAGACACCTGCCCACCAACACATCAGGTAACTCAGAAGAATCGAGCACGTGGCTGCACATGCTTCTGAAACTGACTCAAGAAGAAGATCTCAGTAGATCTTACAGCAAGTGAAGAGTCTGACCAAGTTAGTCCCTTAGAAGCCTCCCACAGGGCAGCCGGGCGCAGTGGCTCACGCCTGTAATCCCAGCACTTGGAGAGGCTGAGGCGGGCGGATCACAAGGTCAGGAGATTGAGACCATTCTGGCTAACAGGGTGAAACCCCATCTCTACCAAAAATACAAAACTTAGCCAGGTGTGGTGGGCGCCTGTAGTCCCAGCTACTCGGGAGGCTGAAGCAGGAGAATCCCTTGAACCCAGGACACGGAGGATGCAGTGAGCCAAGATCATACCATTGCACTCCAGCCTCAGGAACAGAGTGAGATTCTGTCTCAAAAATAAATAAGTAAAGGAAATGAAATTTAAAAGTCAGTTCCTTAGCTGCACCAGTCACCTGTCAAGTGCTCAGTGGCACACGTGAGGGGCTGCCATCACGGACAGTGCAGATATCACACACCACCAGCACTCTAGAACGTTCTGTTTGATGGCACCAGGCTCTGCCCTGTCCGCTGAGGAGGTGACTTCTCGTGCCTGTCCTGAGCATGTCTGAGCTGCCGCCTGCTGACCACTGCCCTTGTCCACAGGTGGCTGCGGGCCCAAGCTCCACACCTGCCGGGCAGCAGGTTCTGGACATTGACAGCTGCCTGGACTCATCTGTGCTGGACAGCTCCTTCCTCACTTTCTCCGGCCTCCACGCTGAGGTAAGGGCTCCGCCGGGGGTCGAAGTCTGGACTGAGTGTCCTGCCGCCTCAGGGCAGCTTGGACTCAGACACTGTGCACTTCTTAGCAGACCTTTGCTGGACAGATGAAGAGTGACTTATTTCTGGATGATTCTAAGAGGTGGGTTCCCTGGAGAAACCTTGGTCCTGGTGCAGGTTGCTGTCGGGTGCTGGGGATGTGCGGGCTGGGTGTCTGTGGCTCCATGTGGTCACACTGCCTGGGAGCGGGTTTGCTTGGAAGCCCAGCGTGTCCTTGTGTGACTAGACGGGGGTGGGGTGTGTGCATAATGCGTCCCCTGGCTCCTTGCTGATCCCTGCCTCCTGAAGCCTGGTGTGCTGGCCATCCAGCGAGGGCACACTCAGTTGGCCGGACCTGCTCAGCGACCCATCCATTGTGGGCAGCAACCTGCGGCAGCTGGCTCGGGGCCGGGCGGGCCATGGGCTGGGCGCAGAGGAGGACAGCCTCTCCCTGGCCAGCCCCTACTCTCCGGCCAAATCCTTCTCAGCATCAGGTGAGTTGGGATGAGAGGTGGGGGCTCTGAAGCTCACAGCGCAGCTGAGTCCACCCACTGCCTCCTGTCCCTCTAGATGAAGACCTGATCCGGCAGGTGCTTGCCCCCACCCAGGACACCCAAGTGGAAACGGACCTGCTCACCAGCCTGTGAGTGCTTGGCTCTTGGGGAAGAGGGGTCTGGAGGAGGGGCCGGGACCTGGGTGGGGAGGGAGTTGCTGGAGGTGGGGCCAGGACTCAGGGGAAGGGTTGCAGGAGGAGGGGCTGGCTCTTGGGATGGGGGGTGCTGGAGGAGGAGCCGGGACTCAGGCCCAGCAGCCATGCTCCCTGCCTAGGATGGGGTGGGGTGGGTGCACCATGGCTGGGCAGTACTGGTTCACTTCTCTGAACCTCCCGTTCCTTTTCTGGAAAGAGCCTCATAGGCTTCCCCAGAGCCCCAGAACCTTCCCTCTGGGGAAGAAGCAGGCGCACAGGGCTTTGGAGGAGCAGAAAGGCTCCTGTGTGAGGCTGGCCAGGGCCACGTTTTTATCTTGGTCTCAGAACAGTGAGAAATTATGGGCAGGTTTTTAAGTACCCCATTTTTTTCTTTTTGAGACCATTTTTGGTAATTGGCATTTTAAATAATTTCTTGGTTGGGTGCAGTGGCTCACGCCTGTAATCCCAGCACTTTGGGAGGCCAAAGCGGGTGGGTCACCTGAGGTCAGGAGTTCAAGACCAGCCTGGCCAACATGGTGAAACCTTAACTTTACTAAAAATACAAAAAAATTAGCTCGGTGTGGTGGTGAGCACCTGTAATCCCAGCTATTTGGGAGGCTGAGGCAGGAGAATCACTTGAACCCAGGAAGTAGAGGTTGCAGTGAGCCAAGATCTCACCACTGCACTCCAGCCTGGGCAACAAAGCATGACTGTCTCAAAAAATTTTTTTTCTTAATTTCTTGGTGGTTTTCCAACTTAGCAATAAAGGGTAACATAGAGTCAGTACGTATGTAGTCACATGCCGCGTGGCGTGGTCCCACACGTGACCCCGGGCTCTGCTGTGCCTTCTCATGCTCAGAGGCGCTGAGGTGCACACAGCCCTGCCTCGTGCTGCAGCTGCTGGCAGGGTTCAGTGCAGCGGCGCCCGGTGCATGTGTGGGGCCAGGAGCCAGTGGCCACACCACAGGGCCTGCATGTGTCTGGGTTTGGGTAACGACACCCTGTGAGGCTAGCCCAGTGAGAGAATGACCTCATGACGTGTTTCTCAGAGCGTCTCCCTGGCACTGGTGTGTGGCTGTGCTGCTTTTCCAGCACATCTGCTTTGAGTTCTGCATTATCCTTCCTTTCAGTGCTGGTCATTGTCCCAGGACCCAGACAAAAAGGAAAACTTGGTGTTTTACAGAAGGCAAAAGGCAGATGAGCATGACATGAGGGCAGCTTTAGGAAAAAATTGCCAAAATACAGAGTATGAGGAAATCCAGGGGGAGTCACTACACACTGACCAGCCCCCCAATATCTCTAGCCCAGAGCTCTTTGTGAAATCCAGATTCAGTGCCTCTGTGGGGACTTCTGGCAACAGCTCAGACTTGGTGGCCACACAGAGCACGTGGTCCTCCCGCCCTCCCCATGTCCTCAACCCTTGGCCATCCCTTATTCAGACAGTGCTTCAGGCTGAGAAGTTGGAGGCTTGGGTTCGTCCCGGACCCCTCTCTGGGTCCTTCCTCATGCCAGCCTCCAGCACGTCCCATGGCTCCTTTCCCAACTCAGAGCCTGGCCTTCCCGCACCTGGGCCTGCACCCTCCGTCCTGGTAGCACCTCTGCCCCGACATTCCTGGCCACCCCATGCCTCCCTTGCAGGCCATTCTCTGTACTTGCCAGCAAGAGCCGCTCCCTGAGTCAGACACTGTTTGAGTCGTTTGTGTTGCCATAAGGAATATTTGAGTCTGGGTCTTTATTTTAGACGGGATCTCACTCTGTTGCCCATGTTGGAGTGCAGTGGCATGATCGCTGCTCACTGTAACCTCCGCCTTTCAGGTTCAAGCAGTTCTCTACCTCAGTCTCCTGAGCAGCTGGGATTACAGGCACCCGCCACCACGCCTGCCTGGCTAATTTTTTTTGTGTTTTTAGTTGAGACGGGGTTTTACCATGTTGGCTGGGCTGGTCTTGAACTCCTGCCCTCCTGATCCACCCACCTTGGACTCCCAAAGTGCTGGATTACCAGCATGAGCCACCGTGCCTGGCCTAGTTGAGGCTGGGTCATTTTTAAGTTTTTTTGTAGAGGTAGGGTCTCACTGTCTCCCAACACCTGAGCTCAAGTGATTCTCCTGCCTCAGCCTCCTGAAGTACTGGGATTATAGGTGTGAGCCACCACGCCTGACTGAGACATGCCTCTCAAGGCAGCTGAGTGTGCTTTTTATCCTCTGAGAGACAGCAGAACAGGGAGCATTCAGTGCAGTGCTGCCCCTGGCCAGGCCGTTCTTTCCATGAGGGGCTCACCAGGGTGTAGGTGTGGCAAAGCACTGGGCCAGCCTCTGCATTTCTTCTCTGGCGGCTCTGGGACTGGGCAGGTTCACGTGGTGCTGTGACGCAGCCTTGGTGGTCATTGGCTCCTAGAGAAACCAGCAGATCTCTGGCCCCAGGGAGCCTTACATACTTTTGGGATTTGAAAGGCTTTTAATGTTATCTTGTCCAAAAGTGACTTTTAGGCCGTAAAACTGTGTGGGATAGACATACTGGTCTTTCTAGATTGTAGAGGTGCTCGTTGGATGGTTGGGACCCAATCATAGTTTGCAGGGTTGACAGCAGCCTGTTGCACCCTGAGAGGCTGTGTGCCACTGTAGGGGCAGCTGGAGGTCTAGGAAGAAGGCTGGCCGGTCAGGCTGTGAGTGATGGGTTTATCAGCAGAAAGCCAGCAGGAGGGGGACACAGGCGGACACCTGGCTTCGGCGCCTGGAGCAGCTCTTGGTGCACTGGCTCCCAGCACCACTCCCACTCTGGTTTGGGGTAGGGTCTTCTGGTGGGATCCCCATGGCCCTAGAGGCTCAAGAAACTGCCCACCCAGATCAGCATGGGCTTGGGCGCCACTGCCTCCAGGGAGGCAAGGAAGAATTCACGGCCTGTCACATCCTTCAGGTCCAGCACTCCTGGGGAGAAGACAGAGGCGCTGGTGCTGCAGAGACTGGGGGAGCCGGGGCTCCCCAGCCCGGGCCTGACCTGGGAACAGCCCCAGGCAGCGAGCCTCTCCAGGACAGGTGTGCTTGCACAGGCCCGGGACGCCCCCAGCCCCTCCCTTTGGGCTGCCGGTCACAGGTCTGTCCCTGCCTCCCCAGGACTGGTGGAGGGCCTGCGGAAGCGCCTGCTGCCGGCCTGGTGTGCCTCCCTGGCCCACGGGCTCAGTCTGCTCCTGGCGGCTGTGACTGTGGGAGTCTCAGGGTGGGTGGGTGCCAGCTTCCCCCCTGGTGTGAGTGTCGCATGGCTCCTATCCAGCAGCGCCAGCTTCCTGGCCTCGTTCCTCGGCTGGGAGCCACTGAAGGTGAGGGGGCTGCCAAGGGCGGGGCTCCAGGCCTCTAGCACAGGGGACCCCTCTGAAGCCTTCTGCTCCCCAGGTCCTGCTGGAAGCGTTGTACTTCTCACTGGTGGCCAAGCGGCTGCACCCCGATGAAGACGACACCCTTGTGGAGAGCCCGGCCGTGACGCCTGTGAACACACGTGTGCCCCGTGTACGGCCCCCCCATGGCTTTGCACTCTTCCTGGCCAAGGAGGAAGCCCGCAAGGTCAAGAGGCTACACGGCATGCTACGGGTGAGCCTGAGTGCCTGAGCCTGTGCCCCTGCCACCACCACCTCTATCTCCCATCTCCCACCCGTGCACGAGGGACACTCCCATCCCCCTTTCCTCACCTCAGAAGGCCCTTAGGGGTTCAAGGCTCTGCAGCCTCTACCCAGACTCTCTCTTACCCCAAGCCTTCCACCTGCTGCCCCAGTCCCTGTCAGGGCCCAGCTCTGCCTGGTCATGAAGGGCCCTAAGCACTGCTGCAGTGGCCTGCGTGGGGTCCCTGGCAGGGTGTGCTGCCATTATTTGCCATGAGGCACCCAGCCAGGCAGTCTGCTACCTAGTGTTCCCAAAGCCCCACTGTCACCGTGTGCTGGGGCCAGGCTGACCACAGGGCCCCCCGCCGCCCATCCACCAGAGCTTGCTGGTGTACATGCTTTTCCTGCTGGTGACGCTGCTGGCCAGCTATGGGGATGCCTCGTGCCATGGACATGCCTACCGTCTGCAGAGCGCCATCAAGCAGGAGCTGCACAGCCAGGCCTTCCTGGCCATCACACGGTACGGGCACCCCAGCGCACTTGTCTGTTGGGCTTTGGTTTTGTCTTTAGTCCAGCTAGATGCTAGGGGATGTGTGGAAATGTGTAGATACATTTTTGGTTGCCAGAACCGGAGGCAACTGCTGCTGGCATCAGTGGGCAGAGGTAAGGGATGCAGCGCACAGCATGGCCTGATGACAGAGAATCATCTGCCCCAGAACGGCCCCCGGCTGAGGCTGAGGAGCCCAGATCTGGCTATGGACAGCGGGAGGCGGGGGCAGTGGGAGCCATGCTCCCTGGGTCTCTGGCAGCCGCTCACCTGAGACAGGCGTGAGGCAGTGGGGGCCAGAGTGCGTGACTGTGTCTGCTGCGGCAGGTCTGAGGAGCTCTGGCCATGGATGGCCCACGTGCTGCTGCCCTACGTCCATGGGAACCAGTCCAGCCCAGAGCTGGGGCCCCCACGGCTGCGCCAGGTGCGGCTGCAGGAAGGTGAGCTGGCAGGGGTGCCCCAAACCTTAAAAGGCTTGCTCTTCTCCAGAGAGCAGCCTTCAGTGGAGTTCTGGCATCAGCCCTGTTCCCTAGCTGTGTGACCTTTGTTTTTTCACACCGTGGTTTCCTTTTCTGTATGTATGTTAGTGATGATCACGTTGTCTAATCGATGGCTGCTGGGAGGGTTCCCTGGGGTGGCGCGCAGCCAGAGCTCAGGTGAGCAGGGCAGCAGGCAACCCTCCTATTGGGTTGTGATAATGCCCTGGTCCTGGCCTGGGGCTCTGCATTTCAGCACTCTGCCCAGACCCTCCTGGCCCCAGGGTCCACATGTGCTCGGCCGCGGGAGGCTTCAGCACCAGCGACTACAGCGTTGGCTGGGAGAGTCCTCACAATGGCTCGGGGACATGGGCCTACTCAGCTCCGGACCTGCTGGGGTAAGCAGAGTGAGGGCCCCAGGCGACCGTGGCAAGGCAGGAGTTCTCCAGGGGCGCTGTGGCCTCCTGGCCAGCCTGGACCCAGGGTGCTTGCGTGGCTGGGCTGCGGCACAAACGCCACCTCTCTCCGGCAGGGCGTGGTCTTGGGGTTTCTGCGCCGTGTATGACAGTGGGGGCTACGTACAGGAGCTGGGCCTAAGCCTGGAGGAGAGTCGCGCCCAGCTGCGCTTCCTGCAGCTGCACAACTGGCTGGACAACAGGTAGGCACGGGGCTGACCCCCTTGGCTGCGGGACGCCGGCTGCCTCCCTGGTCCCTCGCCGGTCCCCTCCCCGGTGGCTGCAGTCATCAGCCTAAGCGGCTTCCACTGCCGCAGCCACACCCGCACTGCGCGGTCCCCGCATCTCCCGCCCTGCCACCCACTGCCACTGCCCTCTGCGCAGGAGCCGCGCTGTGTTCGTGGAGCTCACACGCTACAGCCCGGCCGTGGGGCTGCACGCCGCCGTCACACTGCGCCTCGAGTTCCCGGCAGCCGGCCGCGCCCTGGCCGCCCTCAGCGTGCGCCCATTCGCGCTACGCCGCCTCAGCGGGGGCCTCTCGCTGCCTCTGCTCACGTCGGTACGCCAGCCCCTGCCCCTGCCCCTGCCCCTGCCCCGCCCCAGGCAGCGTCCCACCCCCACAGGGCTCCGCCCTCTCCTGACTCCACCCCCCCACAGGTGTGCCTGCTGCTTTTCGCGCTGCACTTCGCCGTGGCCGAGGCTCGCACTTGGCATAGGGAGGGGTGCAGGCGCGTGTTGCGGCCCGGGGCCTGGGCGCGGTGGCTGCTGGTGGCGCTAACGGCGGCCACGGCCCTGGTGCGCCTCGCCCAACTGGGCGCTGCCGACCGCCAGTGGACCCGCTTTGTGCGCGGCCGCCCGCGCCACTTCACCAGCTTTGACCAGGTGGCGCAGCTGAGCTCCGCAGCCCGTGGCCTGGCGGCCTCGCTGCTCTTCCTACTCCTGGTCAAGGTAAGGGCTGGGCTGGTGGGTGTAGGGTTAGGCGCAGACACCAGGGCTGCCAGCTGACACGTTCCTCACCCGCAGGCTGCCCAGCAGCTACGCTTCGTGCGCCAGTGGTCCGTCTTTGGCAAGACATTATGCCGGGCTCTGCCAGAGCTTTTGGGGGCCACCTTGGGCCTGGTGGTGCTCGTGGTAGCCTACGCCCAGCTGGCCATCCTGGTAGGTGACTGCGCGGCCGGGGAGGGCAGCTTAGCTCAGCCAGCACACCCTCACTGGTGCCCTTTCCTGCAGCTCGTGACCTCTTGCGTGGACTCCCTCCGGAGTGTGGCCCAGGCACTGTTGGTGCTGTGCCCTGGGACCGGGTTGTCCACCCTGTGTCCAGCTGAGTCCTGCCACCTGTTGCCCCTGCTGTGTATGGGACTCTGGGCGCTGCGGCTGTGGGGTGCCCTGCGGCTGGGGGCTGTCATCCTCCGGTGGCGCTACCACGCCCTCCGTGGAGAGCTGTACCGGCCAGCCTGGGAGCCCCAGGATTACGAAATGGTGGAGCTGTTCCTGCGCAGGCTGCGCCTCTGGATGGGCCTCAGCAAGGTCAAGGAGGTGGGTACGGCCCAGTGGGGGGGAGAGGGACACGCCCTGGGCTCTGCCCAGGGTGCAGCCGGACTGACCGAGCCCCTGTGCCGCCCCCAGTTCCGCCACAAAGTTCGCTTTGAAGGGATGGAGCCACTGCCCTCCCGCTCCTCCAGGGGCTCCAAGGTCTCCCCGGATGTGCCCCCACCCAGTGCTGGCTCCGATGCATCGCACCCCTCCACCTCCTCCAGCCAGCTGGATGGGCTGAGCATGGGCCTGGGCCGGCTCGGACTGAGGAGTGAGCCTGAGCCTGAGCCCTCCCGCCTCCAAGCCGTGTTTGAGGCCCTGCTCACCCAGTTTGACCGACTCAACCAGGCCACAGAGGATGTCTATCAGCTGGAGCAGCAACTACACAGCTTGCAAGGCCGCAGGAGCAGCCGGGCCTCCGCTGCTCCTTCCCGTGGCCCATCCCTGGGCCTGCGGCCAGCACTGCCCAGCCGCCTTGTCCGGGCCAGTCGGGGTGTGGACCTGGCCACTGGCCCTCCCAGGGCACCACTGTGGGCCAAGAACAAGGTCCACCCCAGCAGCACTTAGGCCCCTTCCCTGGGGTGGGGCCTGTGGAGTCACAGTGGACACCGCTCAGTATTACCTTCTGCTGCCCTGAACGCCATGGGCCAGGCAGAATGGCTGCACACAGGTTCCTCAGGGAGCAGGCAGGGGTGTCTCTCTGTGGGCTTCAGCACTTTAAAGAGGCCGTGTGGCCAGCCAGGACCCAGGGTCCCCTTGCTGACTCCCTGGGGGAGGACACAGCAGTCTTGGGTAGTTGCCAGCCTTTGAAATGCTAATTTATTTCCCCAAGTCCTCAGGTACAGCGGGCTGTGCCCGGCCCCACCCCCGGGGCAGATGTCGCCCGTGCTAAGGCCACTGGCTTCAGGGAGGGTTAGCCTGCGCCGCCACCGCCCTGCCCCTAAGTTATTACCTCTCCCGTTCCTGCTGCATTCCCGTGCTGTCTGTCTCTCATGTCAGTAATTTATATGGTGTTAAAATGTATTTTTGTATGTCACTGTTTTCACTGGGGCTGACAGGCCTGGCGGCTGAAACTGGGCCCTATGCCCAGAGCTGGCCTCCCACACCACCTACCTTGCTTGGTAGGCGTGGCCTGGCTGCGGAAGCCCAGCTGCTGCATGGATGCAAGCATGGCCTTGGGCTGGTGCTGCGGGTACTATTGTCCCCCTGGCACTTGTCACCACAGAGGCCATGTCATCCTCCCTTGCCCCAGGCCAGGCACTGAGAAAGCAGCACCCAGACCTGCTGGCATCGGGTCTGGGTGAGGAACAGGACTAGGAGTGGTGGTTAGAGGAAAAGACCCCTCCTGGGGGCTGGCTCCCAGGGTGGAGAAAGGTGAGCATGTGTGTATGTGAACGTCCTGTGTGGCCCGGGCAGCCCCAGGGCCCTCGGAGCTGGCTGCGCCTGCTTCTGTGTGTGTACCACTTGTGCAGGCATAGCCGCTGCTACAGCCTCGACCCTCACCAAGCAGACAAAGTCAATAAAGAGCTGTCTGACTGCAGTCCGCGCCTGTGTCTGCGTACAGCACCAGGACTTTATTTCACCGACACACAATACCGTCCAGGGCTGGCCTCCGCCTCACACGAACTCGGTGAAGTCCTCCACGGAGGAGATGAGGCGCTTCCGCTGCCCCATCTCATAGCCAGGTGTGGGCTCAGCTGGAGTCTGTGCAGGGGCTTTGGCATGGGCCGGGGGGTGCACCAGAGGCAGGCTGGGGTTGGAGTACGGGGCTTCCTCGCAGATCTGCTAAGGCAGAGGTGGCTTGGGCACCAAGTCCAGGAGGCATAGCACCCGCTCTGCTCAAGCCCCCACCCTATAGCTGGGACAGATGCCCGCCCCTGGCCAGCCAGCACCCCTCCCTGAGGGAGGCCCATCTTCCCTACCCGCTGGCGGAGCCTCTTGATGTGGCGGAGCCGTGCAATCCACTTGGAGGGGTAGATGTCAGTGGGGTTGGAGCGGCTGTGGTGTACCTGTGAGGCCATC
This sequence comes from Saimiri boliviensis, assembly GCF_048565385.1. Lineage (NCBI taxonomy): Eukaryota > Metazoa > Chordata > Mammalia > Primates > Cebidae > Saimiri > Saimiri boliviensis. The sequence continues at coordinate 9,337,192 of NC_133460.1, read as the reverse complement.
TGGGGATGGAGAGTGGCGTGAGCTTGCTCACAGGTGGCACCTGTACCTGTCCCACCAGCTCACACCTGGATGCACCCCACTCACATTCGCATGCAGGGCCATCTGGCGGGCCACGAAGGACAGGTTGCGGTCAGAGACAATCTTGGCCACGCTGGTGTCCACAAGGCCCTCCATGTCTGAGGAGACGCAGTGGTCACGCCAGGCCCAGGGCCCTCAGCACCACCCTGCCCCACCCTGGCCCAGTCCTACCTTTCCTGCACTGCAGCGACACCAGGTTGCACTCGTAGTCCAGCGGGGTGATGATCACATGGACAAAGTTGAACTGGCCCTGCCCAGACAACAGAAGGCATCATCCCCACACACAGCATGTGCCAAGGGTTGCTCTTGGCCACTGCCTGGGCACACTGCTAGACACTCGTCAGCTCCATGGTGGCATTTGCCTCCAAACTTCCCCCTCCCATGGTGGGGCTGTGTTGGTCTGGCCTCTCTGGGACCAAGCCCACTCCACACCCAGGTGTGCTGGAGCTGCAGCCTCTACTCGCTGGGACCCCTAGTGTCTGCAGCCACACATCCAAATCGCTGTCTGCCCAGCCATGAAGTGCCCTGGGGCCATGCAGCCTATCTCAGCACCACCACACCCTCCTCAGCCTCCCGGGTGCCCCTCCTCAATTGTCTCTCCTATGGTCCTGCCCCTCTTGGACTCCACCCGCAGCCCCGGGTTTTGGGTTTTGGTTTGGTGCCTGCCACAGTGTCCTAGGGCCCTCGGAGTGCAGCCTCCAGCCTACCTGCCCTGCCTGGGCCATGCCAGCTCTCCCTGCCATACTGGACAGAGCACCCAGGACGTGCTCTGTGACATCAGCCAACCCAGCCCACCTCCAGGAAGAGGGTGATGCTGGTTGCTGCCCAGTGGTATGTGGCAATAACCAAGTGAGAAGCCTGGCAGCTGCCACAGGGGGAACTGTGGGGACCAAGGGCTGAGAGGGCAGACAGGAATCACCAACTACATGGTACCCGCCTAGGATACCCAGTCTGCACTTGCCAGTTACTCCTGACAAGACCCCAGCAGTAGGAGCCACAGGCTCCATGGCACAGATGAGGAAACTCAGGCTCAGAGGTTGAAGCCCGTGCCCATGGGGCCCTGAGCACTGCAGCCTCTCCCCATTCTCGTGACCGAGACTCAAAGAGGAGGACCTGCCGCTGACCCGGGACACAGCAGTGGGCACTTGCCTGGGGCCCAACCCCCAAAAGCCCCTCACTCACCTTGATAGTACCGAGCTTGAAGTCCTCGCCGGAGTCATTGTAGACAATGGACACGAAGTCATTGCCCAGGTGGCGCTTCTTGTCACAGCGGTGCTTGTCCACATCCTTGGTAGGCATCAGGGTGGCGATGTGGAAGACAGCTGTGGGTGGGCAGGGCCAGGTGGGTTTGTGGGGCCAGTGCTGAGGCCCTCTGCACCTCTCACCAGGAACCTCCTGATTCATCTGGGAGCTCTGGGACCCTGTAGGGGCCACATCCTCTGGTGCCTGGCCAGTAGCCCTCGGCTCTCCATGGGGGCAGAGCTTTGGAAAGCAAAGCTGCCAGCCCCATCACTGCCTCCACACTCATGCTGCTGAGCTCGGCCCCAAAGCGTGGGCAGCTGGATGGGTGGAGCAGGGGTGTCAGGACTATGCCCAGAGGCATGGGGCAACGGGAGCGGGTGGGGCCTAGGACGCACCTTGCATGATGTCGTCGTGCCAGCAATAGGTGAACTGGCCATCCTCACCACACACATCCAGACCTCCCAGGTACACCTTGTCTGGCTGGCAGTCCTTCAGCTCGATGAGCCGGCCCAGGCCCGTCAGGAACTCTGTGTACCTGTAGGAGCCATGCTCGTTGGACAGGATGGCGAGCTCACTGTTGCTCTGTAGGAAGAGAGAAGCGGCAGGGTGGCATCGCCCCTGGGCTGAAGCCCAGCACCTGGCTCCAGGCCCTGCCCCGCTGTGAGGGCCTGTGGAGCTTGTCACTACGGAGGGTGGGAGTGCCCGGTAGGCTCTGCAGGGAGCCCCGCTCTGGTCCCTGAAGCAAGCGAAACCACTCCATTCCAGCAGCCACCCAGGCCAGACACCCAGGTGTCATCCTTGCCTCCCTCTTCCCTCAGCCCTGTGCGTGCCTGGCCAGCAAAATCAGGGAGCTCCACCCTCAAAACACACCCAGGACGCCGGCCCCTCAGCAGCCTGCCGCCAGGGGCCTACCCCGTTCACACGGGGACTATCACCGCCCACCTCCACAATCCACAAAGGAAGGACTCATGGAGTCAGCTGAGTCAGGCCATGCCCTCTGCTCAGAACCATCCCAGGCCCTGCCCTTTTCCTCAGGATGAAGGTGCAGCCTGCGGGGCGCCAAGGCTGCCCATGCCAGTCGGCTCCTGTGCTCGCCCAGCACCAGCACTAGAGCTGGGCAGTGGTGCCCCACAGAGCAGGCTGCCCCCACCCCTTAGGCAGCCTCCACCTGCCCGCTCCCTCACCCCACAGCTGTCAGCTCACTGACACCCTGGCGGCCTCCCCAGCCCTGGGACCAATACTGCCTGCCCAGCCCTTCCCACTCCCTGGAATACTGGGTGCTCACACACTGACTGTCACTCTTGCACTCAGAGCAGCGCCTGGCACGCAACTCAACGAGCACTTGATGCTCTAGAGCAGGCGTCCCCAAACTTTTTACACAGGGGGCCAGTTCACTGTCCCTCAGACCATTGGAGGGCCGCCACATACTGTGCTCCTCTCACTGACCACCAATGAAAGAGGTGCCCCTTCCTAAGTGCGGCGGGGGGCCGGATAAATGACCTCAGGGGGCCGCATGCGGCCTGCAGGCTGTAGTTTGGGGACGCCTGCTCTAGAGGACCCAGCAGTGCTGAGCTCCTGATGGCAAGAGAGGACCAGACTCCCACCCCTTGCAGGCTGGGGCGCAGCAGGCCCTGTCCTGGCACCTAGGATGGCCCCGCAGCCTCACCTGGCCTTCACCCACATACAGGACGGCGATCTTGTGGGTGTCGTACGATGGGATCTGATCGAGGAGCTGCACCGACCGCTCAAAGGACTGTGACTGTGGCACACAGAGCCCTGCCTGAGCCCCAGAAGCCCGTCCATGGGAGGGCCACCCCACCTAAGCTGCTCACAGCAGGCTGCTGCAGGGAACTGACGCGAGAGTCCTCTGCAAGCCTGAGCTCCGAGCAGCAGAACGCCCTGCCACATGCCCCTGCTCTCCGCTCCCCGCCCCGTGCCCCCTGCTCCCCACTCCCCACCCTGTGCCCCTGCTCCCCGCTCCCCCGCTCCCCCCAGCCACACAGCCCCAGGAGACTGCAGGAGAGGGAGACCACACTTACCTCATTGGGCAGCAGGATCGGCTTGTTTGACTCATCTCCAAAGAAAGGCGAATGGTAGAGCTGCAGGAACACGAAACTGCACGGGTAGGGGACAGGCACCCGGATGAGGGCCTGGTCAGGGCAGCCACAGCCCACGGGGAGGCCAGAGCCTGGCCATCTCCTGCTCCACTGCCCTCCCTAGGGGCTCCAGCCAGCCCTAGGGCACAAGCCACAAGGACCCGTCCCCAGCCTGCTCGGCCTGGGGTGGCTGAGGCACCAGGCTCCCACAGGCCACAGGACAGGTGTCAGGAGCCCTGCCCAGATGCCAGAGGCCCACCTGGGGTTGATGCCTGGCACTTTCTCTGCATTGGAGGCCGCGGCTCTGCTCTTAAAGGCATCCCTCTCTACCCTCTTGCCCCTGCGTGATGGCGCTGAGTCCGAGATGGTGTATCCTCGGGGCCGGAGGCCACTGGGCGAGCGCGGGGAGCTGGAAGGCAAGGGACCCTCGGGCTGGCCCCGGCTGTCTTCTCCTGGGGCTGACCAGGCAGCACTGTCCCCATCCAGGATCCCTGACTGTGACCGGGCCTTAACCTCAGGGCTCAGACGGCCCACTTCGGCCTTGTCCCCAGGGTCCCCGAGGATATCCTGCAGGGTCTGCAGCTCAGGAGAGGAGCTGGACTTGCTCAGGGGCTGCGAAGGCTGGAAGGAGAGGTCCACAGAGGGCCGGCCACCCTCGGAGGAGACGGCGCGCTCAATGGGGATACCCCGGGCCACCAGCTCCTCTGCGTGGAATGACTTCTCCTCCTGGCTGGAAGTTGAGGACGACTAGAAAGGACCATTCCAAAGAGAGCCCCCATCAGGAGGCACCCCTGAGTCCACACCTGGAGGTGGTGAGGCCCATCCCAGGGCCACAGAATAGCCCAAGCACCAGGCTGTGGTCCCCACCCATGAAAGACAGCACCACCGCCACACTGCACAGGCAGAGGTGTCAGAAACCTGAGACCACAGGCTGCCCAGCAGTGAGGGTCCGGCCCGGACACACGGCTGAGAAGCGCAGACTGTCTGTGCATGAGGGATGTGGAAGAACATCTTGCCCAAGTTCACAGAGCCAGTTCCTCGGGTGCAGGCACACCAAGCAGAGGCCTTGCCTCCCCAACGAGCCTCCCGAGCCGTCCAGGCAGTGAGCTGCACTTACCCTGCTGTAAGCATCCGCGCGTCTGTCTGTGCCTAGAGCTGCCTCGAAGTCCTCCAATTCTGGGGGCTCCACTGGGGCAGGAACTTCACCAGGACTTCCCTCCTCCATGACCACGGCCGAGTCTGGGAGGACACAGATGGGGCTGCTGGATGCAGGGCTGGGCCAGGCCCTGGCGCTCACGTGGCCTCCGAGAACCAGCATTTTTCTGACCAGAGGGACAGCAGTCCTGCGAGCTTCCCCAAGGCTCTGCTTGCTGCTGCCACCCACTGAGCGGGCGGGGAGGACACTTGGGGGGACCTGGTGTGACCCTGACAGGCATCTCCGACATGAGCTCCTGGGGGTCGGCAGCAATCAGCTCTGCCCCCTGGTGTCCACCAGCAGCCACCCATGACTACAGGTAGGCTGGGGCAAGACACTGCACCCAAGACAGGCCTCAGCTCTAGAAGAGCGAGCGCCTGAGACCAGCCCTCTGTAACCGAGGAGAGCGGTGGAGACTCCATGATGTGGAGCAAGTCCCTGTTTGCAAACAGACGTGGGAAAGCCCACTCCCAAGGGCAGAGGCTCGCCCTCCAACTCCAAGCCAAACCCACAGCTGGGCATGCTAAAGAGAGGGTGTGAGGTTCTAAAGCAGCATTTCCTATGCCAGAATCAGGACAGGGGGATAGAGAGTAGAAGCAGCAACGGAGTGGAACATCACAGCTCCCGGGCGCCCACACAGCCCTGCACACGCAGTCAGCCGCCCCACACCCCTCTGCAAGTTCCTGTCCATACGTGGAACCTGGCCGGGGACCCCCGTGCAAGTCACAGTACGCCCTGCCAGGGCCTGGGGACAACAGGCAGAGGTCAGTCTGCAGGGCCCTCAGTGAACCAGGGGTGCAAGGCAGACGCAGCCCCATCTGTGGTTCCAGAGGCCAGGGCAGCCACCGAAGACCAGGGCAAGGCCAGCGCGGCGGAGGCCCAGGGCCGGGCTTCCCCTAAGCAGCAGCCAGCCATCGGAGCCTGCAGCTCAGATGGTATCACCACAGAGACAGGCCACCCCCACCCCTCGGGCCTGAAGCTGGGCGGGGAGGGCTCGCACAGCACGGGAACAGGGCTCAGCCACAAAGGAACCGAGTTCAGGGGGTCCTCCGGCCAAGCCAAGGAGTTCTGCACAGACGTCTTCATGCGAGTCGGGACCTGCTCCCCAGGGCGATGAAGGTCAGACGGACCATGGGGGTGAGCGGATGAGGCGATGAGCACAGCGTCTATGAGGCAGAGGCGCTCTGCAGCCAACCGCTTCCCTTCAAGAGGCGTGCCAATACCTGCCCAGGAAACGCTCCTGTGCAGCTGTCCTTGGCAGCCGGACTGGTACAGGGAGGAGAAAGAGGCCACTGCAAGGGAAGCCCATGAGCGGCCACGTCAGCAGGAGAAGGGGCTACAGGTCGAGCAGAGAGCACAGGCCCCGTGCCTGTAGAGGAGAGAGGGCAGGGCCAGCGGAGGCGCGCAGGGGGCCCAGCGCTGTAAGCCGCTCAGGTGGACCTGGGGAGGCCAGTGCCTCCCTCGAGGTGAACAGACGTCAAAGGCCACTGAGTGCCATCTGCAGCCAGAGCAAAGAGCCAGAGGGTCTCGCGAGAAGTGCAGCACTGAGTGGGATGGGGCCCAAGCACGCGCAGGCAGGCTCAGGCATCCAAACCCGAACCCAGGCAGGCAGGGAGGCTGCCGCGGAGCCTGCTGGGGCTGCAGTGCTGGACTCCCCACGGAGGGTGCTGGGTAGAGGCTCCACAGGACCCCTACTTCTTCTGACACTGCCATCCCCAGCTTCCCGAGTGGGGCCGGGACCTCCCACGGGCCAGCCTCCTCCCAAACGCCGGAGAGTGGTGCTTAGGCAGGCCAGGGACCATTGCCAGTGGGGCAGGCGCCCTCGGCAGAGAGGAGCCATGCTGCCGTCGCCAGTGAGCACCAGGCCGGTGGGAGCAGAGCCCGCGCCCAGGCCCGCCATGCTACTCACCTGTGTTGGAGCGTGGCAGAGGAGGGGGTTTGGCCGTGCTGGCCGCTGGCACCGACAGCGACTTGTACAGGGCTGTGTCCCGGTGCTCCTTGAAGCGCTCAGCCGCCATGAGGGCGTTGGACAGCTCCTGCAGGGGCATGCTGTTGATGTCTGAGGAGAAGGGGCTGAGGGGGTTCTCCAAGCTCATCAGCCAGCTGGTGTTCCCTGCAGAGGCGGCAGCACCCTTGGCCTCAGGCCAGCACCTCCCCCAAGCTATCCCTGGTCCCCCGGGCAGCCTCCTGGCCCAGGCCCTGGCTTTGCCCTGATGCCCCTCCCATGAGCCTCAGGACCATGATGTTGGAGCCAGCACTGCTCTAGCAACCACTTGCCCTGCTGCCCCCATCAGCTCCTGCACCAAGGCCCGGCTCGGCCAGACCTGGGGAGGCACCTCAGAGCAGCAGCCCACAGCCACAGCCCACGGCCTCACAGTCCAGACCCGAGACCTCCGAGAGGGCTGGAACCCCTACTCCTCACACCCCTCAGCTGCAACACACCCAGGCACCTCTGGGCCTCTGCAGGGGCTCCCTCTGCCCTGGGAACGGGCGGAGCTGTGCCCCCATGTTGGCGTGCTTTAGTCCCGACCCCACGAACTCAGAACAGACTGTCCGTGGAAACTGGGTTTTAGATAAGTAATTAAGACTAACAAGGCACCAGCACAGTGGACCCTAAGCCATGACGGGTTTCCTCCTAAGAGGAGATTAACACAGAGACATGCAGCAAAGACTCTGTGGGGACGCAGAAAAGCAGCTGTCTGCATGCCAAGGATGGAGGCCTCTGAGGAGCCCCTCCTGCCGAGGAGCATCTGGATCTCACACTTCCAGCCTACAAGTGGGTAGGGCAGCTCTCTGCCATGGAAGCTGCTTGGTCCACCACAAGCCCCTGCCCAGCCTTGGCCACCTGGATCGCCCCTCAGGGCTCACCTCTGGAGACGTAAAAATTACCCCCAAATACCCCAAGCAGGCCAAGTCTGCACTCGCCCCTGTTGTGTCCATAGCTCTATGGGTGACTAGCAGGGGGACAGGGCCCAGGCCAGCCCTGCCCAGTACCTGTGGGCCTCCGGACCAGGATCTCCGCCCAGCCCTGGGTCAGCAGGGGCACATAGGCTGCCAGGTTTGTCTTTTCCTGCACGGGAACCCGGGTGCTGGCTGAGGCCTTCTCAGGCTTCGTGGCTGGTGCGGTCTGTGGTCCTGGAGAAGTGGCACTGCCTGGGAATTGGGAGGCTGGCACGTCCAGGGTACCGACTCGAAGGCCGTGACCCCCTGCAGAACAGGGTGAAAACCTGGTGACCACCACTTGCCCAACGCAAAGCCATCAGCCTAGAGCTGAATGCTCCACCCAGGCCTGGCAGGCTAGCACCACAGGGAGCCAGAGAGAGCGGCACTCCACCTTCAGGGCCTAGCCTGCCACAGCACTGTCTCAGTGGACCCAGGGCCACAGGGAGGGACCCAGAACCTGTCCTGCAGTCAGACCATGGCTCACTGGAGCAGACAGCAGCTCCAGGACTGAGCTGGTGCTGAAACATCAGCACCCAAAACAGGCTTCTCCACACCAAGCGGGCCCCACTCCACCACTCCATGGCTGTGTGGCGAGTCGTGGAGACCTCACCCCGGAGTCAGAATGTGGGCTGGGCCTTAAGCCAGCCACCCTGGGCCCAGGCCCGGGGTCCTTCCTGAACACTGGGACCAGCAGCAGCAGCAGCAACTGAGGGAGCCCTGGTGCCTGTGTGGAGGTGGCTAGGGCCAAGGCTCACCTGACATGGAGCGGACCCGGTCCCGGGCCCCACGGGACACCTGCTGCCCAGCCTGGGACTCCAGCTTGGCTGGCGCCTCCTTCGTCTGCCTCACGTGCACACCGGGGCTGGAGCTGAGAAAAAGAATCCCGGGCACAAGGTGGACTTGAACCCAGGCCAGCACGGTGAGGGGCCACGTGGGCCTGGGCTCGGGACAGCCCATGTCAAGGCTGACAAGCACGGAGGGAAGGAAGGTGCAGTTACCTCAACTCTGGGCCGGCCTGCAGCTCCCCTGAGTCCAGACCTAGCAACGACCGCGTCCCCGTTCCCACACTTGTGGTCACGGTGACAAGCTTGTTCCCAACCAGCCAAGTTTTAGTCCTGCCACCAGCCAGGAGGAATTCTCCCACGGGAGACCTGGAAGACAGGGAGCGTCAGCCCCAGCTCGCCCTGGAGCTCCCGGGTGCCTCAGCTCCCGAACAAAGGCCGGCCCAGCCCCGGAGTGCCGCCTGCACCTCTTCGGGACAGCCGTGAAGTTGGAGAAGACGTATCGAGCCATCATGTCCAGACAGGTTTCGGTGAGCTCCAGGTGGAGGTTTTTCAGGCTGTCGTCAGCCTGGGCCACGGAGTTCTCGTCTGCAGACCCCAGGCTGGCACTGGTGAGGGACGTCTGTATCCTGCTGGAGGGAGACGCGGCAAATGCGGTCAGGGAGCCAAAAGGGCAGGCCGAGCCACCTACCACCAAGGGCCAAAGCTCAACGCATGCAGGGCCGAGGACCTCGCTCGGAAAGACCCCAGCAGGGCACAGGCGGCCCGGCCAGCCTCAGCTTGAGAATCATGTGGACCACATCGTCCCAGAGAACGAAGAGACGCTGGGTGGGAAGACCAGGAGCAATGGTCAGAGCAAAGACTCAGGAGGCTAGAGGGATGGACGGCCCCCTCACCGAAGCCCACGGGAGCACTAGGTTACGGCCTCCTGGCGGAACAGTGTCGTCATGCAGAGAGGCGGAGGCCACGCACACAGGCCCAGATTGCATTCTGCCCGCAGGCTGCCTCCAGCGAGGACAGACCTTGGGGATCCTTCCCGACCTTTCACCCTCGCCCTCAGGCAGAGGAGCGGCTGCCCTGAGCTCTATACCCAGTGACAGTGAAGAGGCTTAGACAGGGCTCATTCTGATACAAATCTCAAAGCTCCTAGGCAGTGTTCTGCTCAGGACACAGAATGCGCTTAGAAAAGGGCTTTAAGCCTCACTGAGCATCTCTACCACCCCCGCCCCAGCCAAGTCCCGCCCAGCAGAGGCCGGCCTGAGGTGGATGAACTCAGGGCCATGGGACTCCTCAGCCTGCAAGGGGATTCCAGGAGGAGACAAGCATCCCCTCTGCCAATACCAGTAGCGGTCACCCACAGGCAGGTGATGGCCAAGAGCCCACACTTGCACCCAGACACCGAGGGAAGAACTGACTGAGGCCGTGGCCTGGGGCCCAAGCCCACCCCCTGGAAGATCCTGGCCCCCACCCAGACCCTCCCAGGCTAGCCCCCGCCTCCCCCAGCGCCCTCCACAGATGCCTCTAGTTCCCTTTCAGTTACAACAAAAATAAATCTTGTTGAGAACGGAGCCTAAGGAAAAACGTCCATTCCAGAGAATAGGAAAAGGCCGAAACCAGGAGCGGAGTCTCCCCCAACCTGCACTGCAGCCTTAGGGATGGCCTCTGGAGGCTGCTGGCGGCCCTGGCTCTCTTGAAGTGTCACCCTAAGGGGCTCCCAGGCTGGCCTGGGGATGCGTGCAGCCAGCCTGTTCTAATACGGGGCCTGGGGACAGAATGCAACCCTTCCACCCCTCGTCACGGGCTCCCCTGAGCCGGCCAGGGAGGGCTCGGGCAGACAACGAGGTCATGCAAGCAGCCCCATGCACTGCCACCCAGGTGCTCACGGGGCCAAGCTCCAGGGTCCGTGCCCCCCACCCGACACAGCCCCGCTACCTGCGGACCACATGTTCAGACACACTGATGCTGCGGCACCGGAAGGCCTCGGCTGCAGAGCTCTCCTTGAATTCTTTCACGGGTGGAGAGTTATTCAAGCCTTGTTTGGGGGGTCTGGCTATCCTCAGACTATCGGGTGAGGAAGGAGCCCCAACGCCCCAGAGAGCCCAGCTCCCGGGAAGGGGAGAACAAGCCAGTGGAGGGGTGAGGAGGAAAGGTCCCAGGCCACAGGGTCAGGATGGAGAGATCCCGCGGGTGAGATGAGCAAAAGAGCCATGCCAAAGGTCAGTTAGCGGGGAAGAGACAGAAAAGAAAAATGCATGATAATACATCCGGTCAACGTGACTGAGGAAAAGTAAGGCTTCACGAACAACACCAAAACAAAGAACATCAGTGCAAATTAAACGTGTGTGGGTCACCCCCACGGCAGATTCCAGGCTGTGCTGGCCAGGCAATCCCACCCACCCGTGGAAGGCAGGCACCGCCCAGCTCTGAACCAGGAGGCACTGAGGCCTCAGCGGCCAAGCCCTGAAGGTCACTAGGAAAAGAGACCAAGACCCCAGAAAGGAGCCTCTGGCCGTAATGGCTGAGCTTGGCCCCCAGCTCCCAAGGGCTGGAGAGAACAGCCTCTGAGTTGAGGTCACGCTGGAAAATGCCGTATTTCCATCTAGGGAAAGCCAAAATAGCTTGGGCAGGAAGGTGGGGGATGGGAGGGGAAAGCCGTTCAAATGAAATGCAAACAAGAACACAGAGGCCAGCTCAGCTCTTGCTGATCTGGCAAAGCGCGGTGATGGTGAAGCCAGGGGCAGGCTGGGGGCTGCGGAGGAGGGGGAAGCCCCGGGCAAGGCCAGGCTTCTTCAGGGGGGTCAGGCGCCTACAGCTTGCACTCTGATCCCCAAACTCCACAAGGAGGTGCTCATGGCACAAGTAGCCAAGACCCAGGCCATGGTGCTACCGCACTGCAGGCCACTGTGGCCGACTTGGTGAGGGGCTGAGGAGTGTTACTGGCCCGAGGACCCGCCCTGCCTCACCTTTTCCAGGGCACCTCATCCCCCAGCCACGGGACCATTTCCACTTACTGACCTGGAGGTACCATCAGCCAGGCCATGTGCCCCACACTGGTCCCAGGCCACGGAGTAACCTAGTCTTTCCCCACCCCACGCCGACGCCAGGCAAATACCCGAAGGCGCCGTACCTCTTGGGCCTCTCGTTCAGACTAGTACTCCGAGCCCTGAAGCTGTCCTTCTCAGGGGTGTCATCAAAAGACAAGAGAACATTGGAGCGCAGGCCCTGGAAGAGTGAGCAGGCCCAGATGGGTGAGGGATGGCAGTAGGGAGAGGAGGCCTGGCCCTCAACAGGCCCGCTGGGTGCCCCCGGGCCAGGGACAAGCTGTAGGCTAAGGACAAGGTGGCAGCACCCAGCCCCCACCCCTCAATGCCTGCTGTGCATCAAACGCCTACAGGCCGCCCAGCAGAGCCCCAAGTGCCATAGGCTCACCCCAAACACCCTCCCACTGCCCTCTGCCTGCCCGTCACTTTGCCCCAGCCATGGACAGCCAGGGGCAAAGCAGGCCCTGGCCCAGCAGGGGACAGCGCACTGCTGGCCCTGGGCCCACCTTAGTGATGAATGGGACGAAATCCTTCCGGAAGGGCAGGCGGCACCTGATGAACCACATGGCTATGACATGATGGGCCAGGCACACAATGTACTGATTGAACCTGAGACAAGAAAGGGGCTGGTACTCCATCCTGGCACCAGGCAAACACGCCCACGACAGGAATTGCAAAGTAGAGGCGCTCAGGCCTCCCGTACAAAGGCTACCAGGGCTTTCTGCTCCAAGGCATCGCTGGGACCACAGCTGGGAGGCACAGGGCCTGGGGTGGCCACTCACTTGGAGGGGTTGGTGTACGGCAGGGAGATGGCAAACACGCTGGCGTACTGCTCTGCGGCAAAGTTCCTGTAGAGGTGCGGCAACCTGGCCAGGGCTGTGCAACGGAGACAGCAGTCAGGGGAGCCGCAGTCCCGTGCGGAGCCACAGTCCCCTGTGGCGCCTCTGAAAGCCAACACGGGTGCTCTGCCCACAACAGCAATGGTGTGCTGTGGAGGAGGGAAGGCCAGGGCCACAGACGTGGCTTTCCTGACCCTGGCCTCGGCTCTCCATCCCACAGCCAGCCAACCACAGCTCCCAAGCCAATTCCAGCTGTGGCCTGTGTTTGTGTGACCTGTGAGGAAACACTTCTACACTTTTTTTTCTTTTCTTTTTTTTAAGACGGGGTTTCACCATGTTGGTCAGACTGGTCTTGAACTCTCGACCTCAGGTGATCTGCCCACCTTGGCCTCCAAAGTGCTTGGATTACAGGAATGAGCCACTACACCCAGCCACTTTTTTTTTTTTTTTTTTTGAGATGGGGTCTCATTCTGTCACCCAGGCTGTTGTGCAGTGGTGCGATCTTGGCTAACTGCAACCTCTGCCTCCTGGGTTCAAGTGATTCTTCTGCTTCAGCCTCCCAAGTAGCTGGGATTCTAGACACACGCCACCACACCTGGCTAATTTTCGTATTTTTAGTAGAGATAGTTTTGCCAGGTTGGCCAGGCTGGTCTCAAACTCCTGACCTCAGGTGATCCATCTGCCTCTGCCTCCCAAAGTGTTAGGATTATAGGCGTGAGCCACTGTGCCCAGCCAATCTTCTATGCTTCTAAAGGATTATAAACAAAACAGAAAGACTGACAGGATCCATCTGCCGCCCACAAAGTACACACCACCTTCTCTCCAGCCTCTACACCCAGTGCTGGCCCAGCAGTGCTGCTGCCATTTAAATGACAAGGACCTGCCGAGATGCGCACTAGCCAGTGAGGGGAAGGGGCAGGCACCTGAGCTCCTGAAGTCAACAGTCTGGGGGAGGTGAACAAACTAGGGGCTCAGCAAAGCCCTCATGGCACAGCATGTGCTTCGATGGACAGAGAGCAGGCCGAGAACCAGGGCAGGGCCAAGGCTGGTGGGGGAGATGCTTCTTCAGGGAGGGGCACTCACATGGACACTAGAGGGCTGAGAAGAGCTGCCCTCCAGGGCAAGCAGGAGAGCACTCAAGGCAGCCAGGCAGAGGTGCCCAGGCCCTGAGGCAGCAGAGGGCGAAGACATCCAGTTCCCCAAGGAGGCCTGAGACACGTCACCAGAGAAGCCCACATGGGTTATTTGAGGCAGGGCACAGCCCAAACCTCTAGGGAGCGCGTGCAGGCAGGGCAGGAACTCACTGGACAGGAACTCCAGCAGCGGGACGGCCATGCTGGCTGTGGCCGAAATGTGTGTGAGCTTCACCACCAGGACAGGCAGCGCCTTGATGATGATGTCAGGCATCTCCACACTGCAGATGGACAGGGCCACTACGCACTGGCTGGCACAGCGGTGGACAAGGCCCTGCTCCAGGCAGTAGACCATCTCTCGCTGCGGGAGACAGGATGCCTCAGGCCCCACCTGCCTGCAGCAGGGGAAGCCCTGTCTCTGCCTCACCCACCTCAAGTGCTCCACGGGGAAAAGGGCGCAGGCTCAGGCAGTCCCTGAATGCCTGTGGGGCAGAGCCACCGGTGCCGAGCCTCCCAAGCAGACTCTGCATGGCAGGCTGCTCTGGTCAGTTATTCCAACACCACGCCACAGGCCAACAGAACCCAGACATGCTGGGTTCTTGTCTCCTGGTTCTGGGCCCCTAACAGGCTGGCTCTGTTGCAAGGGCAGTGCTGCCTGAAGTGGCAAGGCTGCCAGATCCCACACTAACCCTGGGCAGCGTCTTCCATGAGGTCAGTAGAAGATGAGCAGCACTCAGGCAGAGCCTGGGGCCAGATGGCCTGCCCGGCAGTAACCTGGGAACAGCTTCCCTTTCGCAAAGCAGGCCTCACCCCTCGGAAACACTGTTGGTGAGTAAGGCCTCAGAACCTGCAGCCCAGCAAGGCTGGCTATGCTTTGGGGCAAGGCCCATGAGGACCCAGTGAGCCTCTCAGAGGGGCAGAACTGCTCCAACAGGGTGGGGCTGCGCCTGAGAGATGGGCACCTGACATCAGCTCCCCACAGAGGCCACCATCAGGAGCTGAGGCCTGGGGCACAGATGGGCTGAGCCTGAGAGTCAGCATCTCCCGACGAGCATGGCCCTGAGTGGGGGCCAGAATCTCTAGGACACCAGCTCCTTGTCCTGGAGGGCCATGTCGAAGAGAGGTGTGGAGGAATACGACCCGGACAGGGGGTGTCAGGCAGATTGTGGGTGAAGGGCCAGTGCCTCTGTGAGTTTCTAGCACCCAATGGTGGGTGTGGAGGGAGGCAGAAGCCAGGGCCTGCGGCCTCCCCACCCTGCGCCTCAGAACCAGCCCAGCTCCACCAGCTAGCATGGCCACCTGCCCCATGACCACAGCAATGCTCAGGTAGGCAATGCTCCTCAGAGAGCACAGTGATGGAAAGGCATCACTGAAGGGCTCCCAGGGCCCCAAGAGCTAGAAGCGCCAGGGGATTCAGATGCCCCCACTCTGGGCATCTGGCAGCCACCCAAGGGAGCACAGCCAGCTCACTCACCCCTGGCCCAGCAGAAACCCATTTATGAGAAAACCATGGGGCCTCCCTGGGCCAAGCCCTCGAATCCCAGGCCCCATCCCAGTCACCCATCCCGCTCCAACCTCCTACCTGCTTGGTTTTGTCCAGGTAGTTATGGTAAGAGATTAATGCTGTCAGCACTGGAACCACGGCCAGGTGCAGGTCAGTTCTGGAGAAGCCTTCCGGGGCGCCTCGGAGCCGCTCCACTGTCTTTGGGCCTGAAAGCTGATGCCCAAACCCAGGAATGAAACCCCTGCCCAGCGGCCAGGTCACTGGGGTAAATGGGGAGGGGGGTGAGGGGGGGTCGGGGAAGCCCTGGGAATGCAAGCCCAGGAAAGGGGGTCAAGGGGCTGAGGGGCCTTCCTGCCTCCCTCCCAGGAAGGATCTCCCTTTCAGAGTGGTGGAAGTGTCTGCCAAGCAGCACACCAGGAATGTGACGTGAACGGTACGGGAGCCCCGCTGAGGAAAAGAACAAACAGGAGCCATCCACACTCAATGTCATGCCCTTGGCTGGAGACCCCTGACTTCATTCCCATAAGCTTCGAGCAGAAGCAGGGGTCCCTCTGCCCTGCCTCTGAGGCATGATCTAAGCTCCAGAGTAGAACTGAGTCTGAGAGAAACGGAGCCCCAGCCTGGAAGGTCTCACTCGCTCTGCCCAGAGGCTTGCAGTCTCTAGGGGAAGAACCCTAATGCAGCCCCTACCCCCAACCGCAGGCCAGCCATACTACCATGGAGCAGAGGGCGGAGCACAGCTGGTCCACACTGCACGGGGAGGTGAAGATGAGCACTTTGTAGCGCAGGGACTCGGGCAGCCTGCCCAGAACCAGCTTTAGCACTTTCCAGTCAGTCTCCTGCAAGGAAAGGAGGCATCAGGACGGGGTCTTCCCGACCCTGGAGACAGGCGGACGCTCAGCATCTGAGGCTCTGCTTGCGGCTGGACAGCGGCAAGGGCCCTAGAGTTCCATTCTCGGCCAGTGGGGGCCTGCCCAGCACAGACCTCTGTCCCTGTAGCTGCTCAGTGAAGGGGGATGGCTGCCCTCCACGGGCCAGGCAAGGCAGGAGGCCCAGCAAGCTGCTGGTGGCTCCCTGTCCTCCTGGCCTGACGTGGGACGGATGGCCCCTTCCTGGCCCCACTCACCTGCTTCAAGCACTGCAGCAAGACGCGGAAGAGCAGAGAGTAGGGCAGGGAGCCCAGCCGCACAGCCGGGCCTGCAGGCGTCGGGCCAGATGGCCCTGTGGGAGGAGAAAGGGAGCCGCTGGCCTTCTTCTCAGAGCCTCTCTCCGGCTCCCTGCAGAATCAAGAGAAGCAGCTGAGGCCAAGTTCCCACAGCAGGAACAGAACAGACTTAGTACCTCCCCACCCTGCGACATCCCTCAGACGTGCAACAGGCACCACCACAGCTCCAGTGCCCCTGACGCCGAGCCTCACAGGCCGCGGGAAAGGCCCCACGTACATGTAGTCACAGACGCAGTAAGGGCTGAACCGCACGACCCCGTCCTTGTTGGGCAGCCCAAGGCGGTGCAGTGAGTCGGCCCGCAGCAGCAACAGGAAGTCAAAGGCCTGTTGAAGAGAGGACAGTGAAATCCAGCCAGGCTCGTGCAGGCCCAGGACAGGCAGTGCCCTCACCTGCTCGGACCCGTGTCTAGTGCCATGAAGCACTCTGAAAAGGCCGTCTGCTGATGTGCATGCACCCACATCCCAACACAGACACAGGCTCTGTCCTGGTGACACTGGAGGCCCAGCACCCACTGCCTCCTCCCTCCCTGCCTGCCTCAGAGCTCATGGACATCCCCACCACCACAGCTGGGCCCTCCTGGGATGGAAGGGATGGATGCCTCACTCCTCTGGCAACATCACATGCCCCCAGCTGCCAGAAAGTGGAGCTTGGCTCCCAGCGTGCTACTTCTTCCATCCATGCTGAACAGGACTCTGAGGCCACAGGGGGAAATCTGCTCTGGAAGGGGGGCTCCCATCCCAGTCACCTCTGCTCAGCCTGGTGCCAACATCCATAGGGCAAACTCAGTGCAGCTCCTCCAGTTATGCCCTCTCAGCCCTGCCCTCCCCTGTGCTGCCCACCTGCCCAGCCCTCTGCTGCAGGTCCTTCACAGATTCTGCAGCACCATGAGTCTCAGGGCCATGCACTGCCCTGGAACTCGCCATGCTTCCTTTTCTCTGCCCCAACCTATGCCACCATGTGGCTTAGAGTGGTAAGCCACACACACACGGACTACAGGCAGAGGTAAGGGCAGCAGGGCTGGGGAGCGTAGCCACAGTAAGTACAAAGGACAGGACAGTTGGCTGAGGGCCAATCCTGGGGCCATCTCTGCAGCTTCCAAGAACCACACCTGCCAAAATGGGGACACCCCCAGAAACCAGTCACCCACCCCGGCCACTGTACCTGCAGCCGGATGCTGCTGGCGATGGGCAGGGTGTAGCTGTGCTTATAGTGGAGCTGGATGTGGCTGACCAGCATCTCATACACGCGCGTGGCGTGGCTTGCAGGCAGGGTGTACAGCTTGGTCTGCAGAGAGAGGACACAGCTTACCGTGGCGCAGGAGGTGGAAACACAGCCCTAAGACGGCACCCCGGGGCAAAGGCCTGAACGGCCTCTCTAGAGGGTTCGCGCTTCAAAATGCCACCCTCGAACCCAGGACCCCCAGGGCTTTCTCCTCAGCAACAAAAAGTAAAACCCAACCTTGTGTGCATCTCATCAGCAGGGTACCGATCAACAGGTGAAGCACAATGCATTCAATGGAGAAGCTCCAGCTGCATGGCTGAGAGCACAGAATGGGGCAGGGAGTGTGCTCTGCAGGGAGGATCCCAGGTGTGGGGATCACCCCCACGAAGCCCCCACCACACCTCCCTGAAACGTGAGGCAAGGTGTGAGAGCCCCCAGTGCCTCCAGCAACCTTGGGGCCAGGGCCAGCAAGAGGCAGTGGAAATCCAGCCACAGCCCAAGGGACCCTTCGCGGTACTCTGAGCCTTGGAGGTGACTGGTGGTAGTATTTACAAAACTTACGCTGTTATTCCTTTTTTGTTTTTTCCTTCTTGAGACAGAGTCTCACAGTTGCCCGGGCTGGAGTGCAATAGCGAGATCTCGGCTCACTGCAACCTCCGCTCTCCAGGTTCAAGCGATTCTCCTGCTAAACCCCCGATCTCAGTCGTCTGCCTCCACCTCCCAAAGTGCTGGAATTATAAGCCTGAGCCATGGTGCCTGGTGGGCTACTCCTCTTTTTAAAGAAATTATTCACACATTTACATGATTAGAGAATCATTTAAAGAAATTATTGAGGCCAGGTGCGGTGGCTCACACCTGTAATCCCAGCACTTTGGGAGGCCGAGGTGGGTGGATCACGAGGTTAGGAGTTTGAGATCAGCCTGACCAATGTGGTGAAACCTCGTCTCTACTAAAAATACAAATTACCCAGGTGTGGTGGCGCGTGCCTGTAATCCCAGCTACTCAGGAGGCTGAGGCAGGAGAATTGCTTGAACCTGAAAGGCAGAGTTTGCAGTGAACCACGATTGAGCCACTGCACTCCAGCCTGGGCAACAAGAGTGAGACTCTATCAAAAAAAAAAAAAAAAGAAAGATAAATCAGAACTCCTACATGCTGCTTGAGTGGATGGAAAATGGCACAGCACCAGTGGAAAACAGCCTGGTGTCACCTCAAAACATCAAATGCAGACTAAACCTAGGTCCCGACAATCCACGCCTAGGTGAGGATGCAGAAGTGAAAATGCCGGTCTGACGGGACCTGATGCACAGCAGCACCATTCACAGCAGCTGAAAGGGGGACACGGGCCCAATGTCCACCAACGGAGGAGCGCATAAACAAAATGTGCCCCATGGAGCGATGATGGAATATTACTCAGCCATGAAAAGGAAGGAAGCCCTGACACTTGACACAACCTGGATGGGACTGAAAAAGGGATGCTGGATGAGCCGGGCGCGGTGGCTCAAGCCTGTAATCCCAGCACTTTGGGAGGCCGAGGCGGGTGGATCACGAGGTCAAGAGATCGAGACCATCCTGGTCAACAAGGTGAAACCCCGTCTCTACTAAAAATACAAAAAATTAGCTGGGCATGGTGGTGCGTGCCTGTAATCCCAGCTACTCAGGAGGCTGAGGCAGGAGAATTGCCTGAACCCAGGAGGTGGAGGTTGCAGTGAGCTGTGATCGCGCCATTGCACTCCAGCCTGGGTAACAAGAGCAAAACTCCGTCTCAAAAAAAAAAAAAAAAGTGATGCTGGATGAATAACCCGGTCATAAGACAGGAAATTCTTCTACCACCCCATGTCTTTGGATGAATTTGGTGTGATTTCATTCCTATGAAATGTTCCAGGTAGGCAAATCTAGAGCTTCGTGGTACACAGGGGTGAGGGAGGAACAGGAAATAAGAACTTGTGCTACTGGCGTGCTCTGGAGGGTCTCACGTGGACTGTGGGGATGGCTGTAGAGCTCTGTGAATTTACTGAAAACAACTGAATTGTTCATTGTGAACGGGTAAATTGTATGGCACGTGAATTAAATCTCAACAAAACAGCTGCAAATATTAAACCCACTGCGGGGTGGAAATGGAGGTCCACCTTTCCCTCTCTGCTGCTGTGCTAGGTGCCAAGGGGAAGCACTGCGCTGAGGATGGTCCGTTTTGGCCTTGACTTAGGAGCGCAGAGACAGGCCCTGGTCAGGGTGTAGCACGGGGCCACTCGCATCCCTGCTGTGACGGGCAGAGGCAACCAAACGAACCTCCTTCCATTCCTCCACAGAGCAGGAGGGTTCGGCTGCCCGTGGTGACCACCGCACCCTCAGTGAACCCAGGGAGGCCACCGGTCCCACTGGGGAACAGACTCCAACATGAAGCAGATGCAGCTGGTGGACAACAGCTAGCCCCGCATACCCCAGGAGCAGAGGCCTCCCACAGAACACCCACCTGAAGGATGACCAGGAGCCCCAGGACTGCTGTCTTCACGTCCTCCAAGGAGGCTGAGTACGCAGCCACATCCCTTTCTTCCAGCTCCGGGGGTGGGGAAAGGGAGCGGGCCATCACCTTTAAAGAGAAGGCCGGGACTCAGAGCCAGGCTCATCGATCTCTGTGGCAGTAGTTGTCAGATCAAACACTTTCTATCATCAACATCTCCTTTGTTTTTTTTGTTTTTTTTTTTTTTGAGACCATGTCTCAATCTGTCACCAGGCTGAAGTGCAGTAGTGCAATCTCGGCTCACTGCAATCTCCACCTCCCGTGTTCAAGTGATTCTCCTGCTTTAGCCTCCTGAGTAGCTGGGATTACAAGTGCACACCATCTCGCCCACCTAATTTTTTGTATTTTTAGTAGAGATGGGGATTCACCATGTTGCCCAGGATGGTCTTGATCTTCTGACCTCGTGATCTGCCAGCCTCAGCCTCCCAAAGTGCTGGGGTTACAGGCGTGAACCACCCGTGCCCGGCCTTTTTCTTTTTGAGATGGAGTCTCGCTCTGTCACCCAGGCTGGAGTGCAGTGGTAGAATCTCGGCTCACTGCAACCTTTACCTCCCGGGTTCAAGCAATTCTCCTGCCTCAACCTCCTGAGTAGCTGGGATTACAGGCGCCTGCCACCACACCTGGCTAATTTTCATATTCTTAGCAGAAACAGGGTCTCACCATGTTGGCCAGGTTGATCTCGAACTCCTGACCTCAAGTGATCCACCTGCCTTGGTCTCCCAAAGAAGTGGGATTACAGGCGTGCCTAACCTTCATCTTCGTTTCTCAAAAGCAAAGATGCCCTTTACACCCCTGAGTGTGCAGGAACCAAAATGCATCTGAAAACTAAAGAGCAAGATGCTGGCTGGGCAGGAAGGATGGCAGGCCAAAGCCCTGACCCCAGGTCTGGGCTCTAGCCAGGGTCCAGGAGGCCCAGCATGGTGGCCCCAGCGTGGGACAGGACACCCATGTCCAGGACCTTCAGTCATGACACAAACCCAACAGTGGCAGGCCCTGTACAGGCCTCCTGACACCCATCCTGCAGGGAGAAGAGCCTCACCAATGGAGACAGCCACCAGTCACTTGAAGAAGGGAACAGAGGGCCCAGAGGCCACTTCTGCCCATGGGGCTCTGGCACCGTAGCACCCCAGCCCTTGGTTCAACGGCACTCACCTTCTCGATGATGTCCAGCAGGCTGTTGAAGTGGTGTGTGTGGCAGCCCTCTGCCAGGTCCACCAGCAACTGGGTGGCCAGCTTTCGGACCTGGTGGTCTTTATCCTCGGGGATGTGGGAGAGCTGGGAGATGACCACCGAGTTAATCAGCTCCTCCTGCACAGGCACAAGGGAGGCAGGGTGAGCACCAGCCCAGCGAGGGCCACATCTCGTGAACTTCCAATTCCTCAGGGCACTGACCCTGAAGCAGCGGATATGTCCCTCAAGGCTTCAGCACAGCTGGGCAGGGAGCATCGGCACCACTGAGCATGACTCAAGAGACCCCAGTGCCCCTTCCCAGGGATCCTGTCCAGTCCCTCACAGGCTCAGGGCCCATGATTCACAAGGGAGCAGCAGAGGAAAGGCCCTGCTGGCGGCCCGTCACCGTCACAGCCGAGAGCCCCTCCCATGTGGGGCTGTATGTGCATGAGGGTGAGTGCGGGTGGGTGTGAGTGTGGGTGTGTGCACGTGTGTGTGTTGGAGGTAGGGAGGCCCTGGCACCACACCACCTGCTGTGCTGGGGACAGCGTCAGTTTTCACAGAAGCAGGTAAAAAGTTCCACAGGAACACAGAACAGGACAAGACCCCTGATGAGAGAAGTCAGAGGACCCAAAGGAACTTCCTGGAGGCAGCCCTTAGCTCCACCAGATGGAACTTGGGATTGCAACACCCAGAAGCACGCGATTCAGGGAGAATGCAGGCTGGGGAGGGGAGCACAGGGGGCAGCTCTCAGCAGGGCAGGACTTCGAGGCTGCGGGCAGGGGTACAACGGAAAGGGACAGCCTCAGAGCCTAAGCTGTATCTCCTGGGAAAGGGGTACAGCTGGCAGGCACACAGTGTCTCTCAAGGAAGGTGCACAGTGTGAACACCATGACAAAAACAGAAGACGATGTCCCCACACGAGACTGGTCTAAACTAACTCACAACAGAAAGCTTCTGTGTTTGGTGATGACCCGGCCGGGGCTCCCTGAGGCCACGCGTGGTGCCCATCTTGCTACCTGGCCACGTGTCAAGGCCTGGCCCAGGCCTGGCAGAGGCACCCAGGATGAGCAAGCCAGCGAATGAACAGAGGTAAACAGACCATGCCGGGGGCTGCAGAGGGCCCAGCAGGACCGAAGTCCCAGGCAGACCCCAGCTCTGCGGGAGCATGTGCAAGGCGGGACAGCCTGCCCCATGGAGAAACAGCCCTGAGCCCTCAGTTGCAGCTGCCCGGGACACGCACCTCATAGAACTGCCTGTTGATGAGCAGCACAAAGGACAGCACATCCAGCACCTTGATGCGCACCGCACCTCGAGACTCGCTCCTGCGGGACAGCAACCTGCTGGGGCGGCACAGAGCACCCGGCCACAGCCCCGCACCAGCCTGTCCGCCTGGCACTGGCCAGCCCAACTCTGGGTCCTCCCGTGGCCAGGCACACATGGCACAGGGCTCTGCCTCCCAGGACAGGTCTCTACAGACAACCTCCAACAGGAGGAAGCCCAGCGGCATCGGCAGAAGATTTTATCCTGCTGGAAAGCAAGCTAGCAACAGCTCACCCGGAGCCGGGGTGCTCCAGAGGCAGAGAGGAGGGCTCTGCTCATCGGCCATCCTGAGACCCAGCCCAGGGTAGGGGCCCCAGAAAGAGATAGGGCCAGGCTTCAGGCCTCAGGCAGGGCTGCAGAGGTCCCCTACCTGAAGAATCTCTCCATCAGCACCTGCAGGTTCTGAATCCAGCCATCCTTGGCCGGGTGGATGGACTGCGCTCTATAGGAGATGAGGTTCAGGAGGGAAGACTCCTGTCAAAAGAAGACTCAGCGTTGGCGCCTGCCCCTCCAGTGCTCTCCTTCTCCACCCTGGGCTGCTGGCTCGGAGGCTGGTTTGCTCTCAGAGCGCAGCCACCTCACAGCCTGCAGGGAGCCCACAGACACAAAGGCACTCCTGGCAGCTGGGGAAACTCGTGTACAAACCCATGGAAAAGCCTGGGCACCAAGCTGAGTGTTCCTGGCAAAACAACTGCTGCAGCCTGGGAGCCACAGGGCTCCACGGAGTTGGGCGGAAGCTTCCTCCTCCTCCACACAAGTGCGAGGAAACTGATGGGTAGGCTAACGCTGAGCTCACCAGCAGACACTGCTCTGCCGGCTGGTGCCCTGGCAGCCTTCCTTACCCTAGTGCAGAAGCTGGGAAAGCAGGTGCCCACCCAGCCTTTGGCTTCCAAGGCTCAGAAAGCTGCACTTCACCCAGAACCCAGTCCCTCCCTGCCAGCCAAAGCCCAAAAGCCCCACCCGAGAGGGGCTCTTACAGGCCTCTGGTCCGCACATCTCTCCACCAGCTCAAAGTATCTCTCCTGGGACCCATGGAACTCGTTCTGGTCACACAGCTCTTCTACCGTGGTCAGCAGGTCATGGACAATGGTCCTGAGCTCCAGGCTGTCCAGAGTCTGCAGTAGGCACCGTGACACAGGCTGACTTCCACTCCCCACACAGACTCAGCACCAGAGGTCTCGCTCTACACCCGCTGCATGGGGACGTTCCTGGCCACCTCAAGCCACACTGGGCCACATGGGGACAGACACCCCCAGCCCTCTTAGGCCATGCAGGTTGAGACACCCCCAGATCCTCTCCAGGGACCACACTGGGCCACATGGGTCAGGACGCCCCCCACTAGGCTGTCTCAAGGGCCCATAGTGGCTGTATTGGCAGCTGCTGTTCCTGCCCATACCCCACTCTCAAGGAATCCTGGCTATGCCCACACAGCTGGGTCAAGGAGGAAGCTCAGGCAGGAAGGCTGACAGCAACCACAACTATAGGCCCTTTCTTGCCTCTCCCAGGTCCAGCCTTTTCTAGAAGCCCTGGACTATGGCTTCTGCCACTGCCACTGGGAACTGCAGTATCCCCTGGCCAGCGGTCAGTGGCAATGGTCTGGCCCAGCAACAGGCCCTGAGAGGACTTCGGTCCCTACTAAGCCCCGGCCTGCCTTCCCCATTGCCTAGGCTCCTGTACGTTGTCCGCCACAGGCTCCAGGAAAAGGCCCAGCCCTGAGCCCCTGCTTGTTACTAGCCTCGCCTCCCCAGAGCCCCTAAACTGATGAGCCCATGTGGCAGTGGAGTCCTCCTTAAAAATGTAGTTAACAGACTTGACTAATGCTGTCTTCCAAAGTCACACCAAAGCCGCACTGGATTCCCTCTAGGAACTGTCCCAGGGCCCATTCAGGCCATGAAGGTGGCCTGCAGGTCACGCTGCAGACTGTGGGCAACAGTGGCCCAGCTGCAGCTCACCTACTGCATATTCCTGTCTGGGGCCAAAATGATGGCGCACATCTGGAAGGATCAGATCTGTCTCGAGTAAAAGGTGGATCAGCACCACGGTGAATCACCAGAGAACACGATTCCAGCAGTCTCTACGGGAGGCCCAGAGATGGGGCCCAAGGTACCATCTTCTGAGTGGGCTGAGCCTGCCTGTCTGGGGTCCCAGTGCTTCCTGGAGCTCCTGCCCCCGCCTCACCTGGAGCTGCTGAAGGAGCCGTTCGATGATGTTCAGCAAAATGTCCCATGTCACTGCCTGGAGCTCCTTCCTATACTTCTTGATGAGCCTGGTGATTGACAGGACAATCTCGTAGGACACCACCTCATTCGCACATGCCATAGCCTGGAACAGGAGCCCGGGCAGCACACAGGGTCAGAGCAGCTTGCTCGCCGAGGGACGCCCTCCCTGTCACCGTCGGAACTGGGTGAAGCACACCTGAGCCCACGATGCCCACCACACATGCATCATGGGCCGCAGAAACAGCATGTGGGTCGCCCAGGAGGGGTTTTCTACATGTTCCATCCTCCGGTACGTTCAGGACACAGACAGGGTCCCACCTCCATGACTGCCTGAAAAGTCCCTGACTCAGACAGACCAGCAACTCTGAATCCTGGGCACCCAGTGTGCCAGCCCAGCAGCACCCAAAAGCTGCCCCAAGTTCTGCTGCAAGCCGTGCACAAAGACGACACCCGCCCCCCGCAACCCCTATGGGGAGGGTTGCAGCAGGAAGAACAGAGGATCAGGAGAGACCATGTGACCTGCACTACAGCCCATCTGCGCTGCTCCTCACTGTAAAACCAGGATGGCCAGGTGCAGTGGCTCACACCTGTAATCCCAGCACTTTGGGAGGCTGAGGTGGGCGGATCACAAGGTCAAGAGGTCGAGACCATCCTGGCCAACATGATGAAACCCCATCTCTACTAAAATATAAAAATTAGCTGGGCATGGTGGCGCTCGCCTGTAGTCCCAGCTATTTGGGAGGCTGAAGCAGGAGAGTTGCTTGAACCCGGGAGGCAGAGGCTGCAGTGTACCGAGATCACACCACTACACTCCAGCCTGGTGCCTGTCAAAAAACAACAACAACAACAACAACAGGATGATTATGCATATGCCCCGCCCTCCAGGGAGCTGTGAGCACCAAAGAGGCCGCGCATGGAATGCGTGCCAGTTGCTGCAGGGCACTATGGAAAATGAAGCTGTGCCATGGCATCACTGCAGAGACAGGGCAAGATTAGCACTGGACAAAACAGAACCATCAACAGCAAGAGATCGGCTGTCCCAGAGGGAGCGTTCAGCCAGCTCTAGGTGATGCAACTGGTAAGATGTATGGTTTGCGTGATAATAAAGCCTTAGGGCCAGGTGCGGTGGCTCATGCCTGTAATCCCAGTATCTTAGGAGGCCAAGGCGGGTGGATCACCCGAGGTCAGGAGTTCAACAACAGCCTGGCCAACATGGTAAAACCCCATCTCTACTAAAAGTACAAAGACATTTGCCAGTTGTTGTGGCACATGCCTGTAATCCCAGCTACTCAGGAGGCTGAAGCATGAGAATCACTTGAACCCAGGAGGCCAAGGTTGCAGTGAGCCAAGATCGCGCCACTGCACTCCAGCCTGGGCAACAAGAGTGAAACTCCCATCGCAAAAAAAAAAAAAAAAAAGAGAAAAGAAAAGAAAGAGAGAATAAAGCCTTTGGCCAGGCATGGTGGCTCACACCTGCTGTAATCTCAGCACTTTGGGAGGCCAAGGTGGGTGGATCATCTGAGGTTTGGAGTTTGAGACCAGCCTGGGCAACATGGTGAAACTCTGTCTCTACTAAAAACACAAAATTACCTAGACATGGTGGTGGGCACCTGTAATCCCAGCTACTCGGGCAGCTGAGGCAAGAGAATCATCTGAACCCTGGAGGCAGAAGTTGCAGTCAGCCAAGACTGTGCCACTGCACTCCAGCCTGGGCAACAAGAGCGAAACTTCGTCTCAAAAAAAAAAAAAGGAGAGTAAAGCCTTCACAGTAGCCCCAGACTTCACCCCTGGTTGCAAAGCAACTACCTTGAAAGGCCTAAAAACGCCACTGTAGCTCCCGTAGCAGGACCCGCAGTGGGGTGGGAGGGCAAGGCCTGAGGGGGCTCTCCTGTTCCTGCCAACTCACTGTGCAAGGAAACCGCCTTACCTGGTAAAATGATGGCAGCACAGATGTCGGCGAGTTCCTGAGAGAATAGAGCCGGTGGGCTCCCCAGAGAGCCATGCCCACAAAAAACACGGCTCCTCTCAGCAGCGGGGCGTCTTCCATGTAGGCTCTGAAAGTGTTCCCCAGAGAGACAGAACGTGAGCAGGGCCCCAGCCCAGGGTCTGCCATAGATGGGTGACGTTGCTGGGGCTTCTGCAGCAGCCTCAGAGGTCCCTGTGCTTAGAGGGCAGGAGCACACTGGGAAGGGCAGGGAACACAGGCCAACAGTGAACACTCTCCTTCACTCTCACACACAGGTGGCAGCCCGTCAGTGCTGACCATACTGTGAGCCACAGGTCATGCCAGGGACAGGAAGGGGGCAAGAGGGACAGCCCTCAGCCTCACAGTCTAGGGGGAGACATAGGCGCCAGACACACCACCTTCCAGGTAAATGCAAAATCTCCTTGTCCAATCACAGCCAAGAAAGGAGAGCTCACAGGATGACGGCAAAACCTACTCAGGGAGGTGGGGGAGTTAGTGACCACGCTAAGACCTCAGGGAACACTCAGACTAACTCAGTGAAGGTGGAAGAACCTTTCAGCAAGAGGAATCAGTGCATGCACAAGCCCGTGGTGGGCGGGAGATGGCAAGACGGAAGGAATGAAAAGAGCAGGGGCTGAGGCAGGGCTGGGCCCCCCAGGGTCTGGTTCCATGGGAGAAGCTCGCATCCCGAGGGCACTGGGAACCAACTGGCTTCAGGAAAAGGGTGACATGGTCATATCTGTGTCAGAAAAAAGCCCCCTGGGTGCTGCATGGAGGAGTGGGCTTCAGGAGGTACAGATGGATACAGGAGAGCAGGAGGAGGGGCCGCGACAGCACGGATGGGAGGCCAGGGTGTGGGCGGAGCTGAGCCATCTCTCAGGGCTAAAGCAACAGAACTGGCCACAGTGTGGCTGTGGGGGTAAGGGGAAGGGCAGGGTCGAGGCCAAGACCTCAAGCCTCGCCTTGTAACAGGCTAAGCGTGGGGGAGCCCCGCTGGAGGATGTCTGAGCATAGGGGTAGGCTCCAAGCTGGATGTGGACATTCTGTTGAATTGACAGGAGGAGGAGTGAACAAGGACTCGCTCCCAGAAGTCACGGGCCTCGCTCTAGTGGCAGCCTCTGGAACAGCGGCCCGAAAGGACAGGGACTCTAAGCCAGTGTGTGCTCAGCAAGGGACACGGAGGCTGCCCAGAAGGCTGTGTTGGCCTCCACGGCCCTGAACCCCACCCGCTGCACTTGCCTGTCCTCCATGAGGTGGCACATGTTGTAGATGGCGCTGTGGCCCAGGTGGGTGCCAAGGAGGTTCCGCATCAGCTGCAAGACACGATGCACGTCAGGGTCACAGGTACGAGCCCTGCCCCCAGCTCAGTCCCTCTGCGGGCCCCACCCAGCTGCTACCCGTAGACACTCAAGGTTCGGCCAGCTCACCACCATCTCCTTCCAAACACAGAGGCAGCAGGGTTCTCAAAATGCCACCAAAACCCTGATCTCAGCTCAACTGCCCGAGAAAATGACACTGGCCATTCACCAACAGCCTATTGTCTTGCCATCCCAAGAACCAGACGACCATTCGTGGAAGACAAGACGGCCCTTGTCCCAACCATATGCCCTCAGGAACCCTCCAGAGCAGCTTCAGAGACCCCACCTTCCAGCAAGGCTCGCAGAGCTCCTTGACATTGATGGTGCGACAGAGGGTGACAATGAATACTGGAAGGCTCTCGGCCGGCAGGCAGTTGTAGCAGACCACAGCATCCAGCACCTGCAGGGAGACCTGGAGGGAGGAAGAGACGGGTCATGCCACTCCTGCCCCAGCTCCTGGCTGAGGAGAGGACACCCAGGCCTCCTTCCCACCTCCTTCAGCCTGCACTGCCACCCCTCCCCACTTCCCAGGCCGCCTCTCTCCAAGCCACAGGGCAAGCGGGCACGTGGGAAGCACCCGACGTCCCTGTCACTGTGGGTCACTGATGCTATCATCCACCCTGAGCCAACTCCACATGGAGGCGCCCTGCTGTCCTGACTTACATGGGGGACTCCTGAGGCTCAGAGAGACTGAGCAGCTTCCCCAGGGCCAGATAGCCAGCAGGTGCCACAGAGGGCTCAACCCCCAAGCCCCAGACTCCCAGATACAAGAGCGAAATGGACTGGCCCTGGGGAGGGGAGGCACTGACCTCTATGTCCACAGAGGATGCGGTCCGGACGCACAGCAGACAGATCATCCTGCAGGGAGCACTGTGCTCAGTCCTGGCAGCTCTGCCGGAGGGCCAAGCCACCCCAGGCTACGGTTTAGTCACTCTACGATGTCAGTTACACACATGGCTCATCCTCCCTGGGGGTCCCACCCACCCAACAAGCACTCAGGTTCCTGCTATGCACCAGCCATTGCTCTTGGTGCTGGGTGTTCAGCACGAGTGAGACAGAGGCCTGGCTCTCACAGATTTCAGGCAACAAACCATGACAAAAGATAACTAAGAGATCAGGTGATAGCTAAATAGAAAGTGGCTATGTCCACCACCAGCCTCTCCCTTCTTTTGGTGATTTCAACAACTTTATCCACCCTGCGTAGCTGAACTTAGGACCATTATCAGAACAACAATGCCAATTCTTTTCTTACTGAACCATCCTTGCGATGTACTCGTCGAGGTAACAGCTGTTGAATTTGACCAAATTCACCAGCACCAGAAGGAATTCTGAGGACAAGCCAACATCCATCCACTGCAGGACAAAGTCAGCTGGGGGAGAAGCGGCAGCGGTTTGCAAGGATGCTGAATCCTACCTCCCACTCGCTCCTCCTGGCAGGACAGTGTGTCCAAACCCATCGCTGCCAGATACCACATCATCAGTCCCCCTGCAGCAACAGGCAGGCCACGCACATACACTAGAATCTGCAGTCCCTGGGACTGCGCAGAGGGTCTGAGCCAAGACGGCAGCAGGAGCGTGTGTGCCGTACAGTCAGAGCCCAACTGAGGCTGGAAGGCATCAATACCCCCAGATTCCTGGGCATTCCCCATGCCCCCCAAGAGAGCCACTCAGAGGAGATGCCCACACACTTGGCTGCCAGCTTTGTCACTTCAGACAAGAAAACTGCTGGCAGGCACCTGGCCGGCACCTGTCCTGGAGGCAGCCCAGCCGCTGAGGCCTTTTTCTGGGTGACAGAACAGCAGAGCCTGAGTCAGACTGATCTCTTCCTCCTCTTTCTCTACTCTGCACAATAGTGATACAGAGACCCAAGACTAATGGAAACCTCCCACTGCAGGATGGCAGGAGGAAGGTCCGCAAATGGGGGATGGGAGGAGGAAGATGGGACCAGCACACGCCAGTGAGACAAGGTCAGTAGCACCACCTCCCAGTGAAAGAACTCAGCCCAGCTCCTGCCGCTGCAGGGATATTCCTAGGTCCCAGGCCCCAGAGACACAGTCAGCAGGTCTGCGGTGAAGGCCAGGACTCTGCATTTTTAGCAGGTGCCCCAGGAGATTCGGGCCATGCAGGTGAACCCAGGTGAATGGAGCAGCACAAGCATACCCGCGGCAGCCCCTCCCCAGCCCTAGGTCCTTCCCATCACAGATCACACTTGATCGCCAAGGCCAGAGAAACCTCACACCCAATGTGGTACCCACCCAGCTCTTCCTCCAAGTAGGTGATGTGTCTCCCATTGTCCGTGAGGGCCTTGAAAACTTCTAGCCTTTCATGGAGGTCTTCGTTGGAAGGGTAATCCTTGATGACCTTAAAGAAGAGGGCTCTGAGGATCCCCAAGCGCTCGCCCTAAAGACAAGACACAGGATCAGCAGAGCCTGCCAGCATCTCCCCCGCAGCTGCCAAGAAGTCCCCGAAGTGCAAGGGGCACCTGCACTCCAGCCCTGGGCCCCATTCTTCCCACGAGTGCCCTGCAAGAGACAGGTCTGCAACATCAGTGGTGTTCAGGGCAGGGGGCCGCTGACCTCCATATGGGGAGCACCTGCTGCGTGTCGGTTCCTGGCACAGTGGGTTGTTTAGGGCAGAGACAACACAGCTCCCACCCGACCCCTGCACTTGGTACAGGGCAGGCACCCCTGTGTTCACAGACTGATAACAAAGCTGAAGCGGGGGAAGCCCAGGAGAGCCCGAGCGGACAGCCCTTCTGAGCAGTGAGCAGCTGAGACATGAAGGAGTGCAAGTGGCCATCCAGGGGAGGCTGGAACAGCAAGAGGCCTGGGTGTTCAGGGTCCTGAGACCAGCACGGCTGGAACGCGGTGAGCAGGGGAGCGGCCCCGAAAGGGGGCGGGGGCAGAACAATGTCACAGCTGTGCACCAGCTGCCAGGCACAGCCTCAGCACTCTGCAAGAACTGCCTCACAGGATCTCCAGAACATCCCAGAAGAGGAAGATGCCACAACCATCTCTGATTACAGGTGAGGGAGGAGGCAGTGCCCACAGTCACACAAACATTGTGACAACAGGAGACCTCAAAAGCCGTCCAGCTCCAGCCCGGTCAGCCTCTAGACCCCGTGCCCAGCACCTCACCTAGGCATGAGTCCAAACCCAGCCCAGCAGGGACAGGACAGTTAAGTGGGCGGCCTCACATCCCTCATCCCAGCGTCGCCCGGGGCCTTACCTGCCCCTGCACGATGGCCTTCAGCAGAGCCAGCACCGCGTGCCGGGCCTCCAGCGGCCGTTCTGGCTGCAACATATCCGCAACTGCCTTCCAGAGCGCTTCCACTGCATGCTGTCACCAGCAGAGGGAACAGTGGTGAGGATGTGCTCTCCAAGAACCCTGGCCCCATCAACTGGAGGACAGTGCCATGAGCAGAGGACAGGGCAGAACAACAGGGGCTTGTGACTTAGAGCCCACCTCTAAAGCTCACGTTTTGTGTGTGTCCTGCGGCCTGTGATAGTCACAGGCTTAGAATGGGGAATGGCTCAGAGCTGCCTCAAACCCCAGCAGGTCCCTTTCACCACCATCAGGTGACAAACTGGGGACACAGAGGATAGCACCAGGACAGGGCGGCTATCCTGGCCTCATGTGGACCAGCAGGGTGTCCCACCAGAGCTGTGAGAACACTGGCAGGAAGTCATGGGACAGTGTCAGAACCAGAAGCACACACTGAGCCCTGGGCCTGCACCTACCCCAGAAACCCTGCTTGTGGCCTTCCTCTATTGAACACGCCAGGCTTGGGACCTCGGCCTGACATCCCTACCCGGCCCCTGCTGCCCGCCTTCTGAAATCTGCCTCCCCTAACTTCCACCCAGCCTGTGGGGTGCTCGGCCCTGCTCCCTAGAGCTGCCAGAACCAGTCTCACTCGCCAGGGGTTTGGGCTGGCTCTCACCACCTTCCCTACTCCACGTCAGCCACGAGCCATGGCTTTCACATCACAGGCTCTTTCCTGGACCTACTCCTCTCAGGAGGGGAACTAAAATGGCCCTCCTTAGTGATATTAGTGGCTCATGCCTGTAATCTCAGCACTCTGGATCACTTGGGTCCAGGAAATTAAGACCAGCCTGGGCAACATAGCGAGACCCTGTCACAACAACAACAAAAAAAAAACCACAAAACTCAGCCAGGGGTGGTGGTGTATGCCTGCAGTTCCAGCTACTTGAGAGTCTGAGGTAGGAGGATCACTTGAGCCTGGCAGGTAGAGGCTGTAGTGAGCCATGATTGTGCCACTGCCCCCCAGCCTGGGTGACAGAGTGAGATCCCGTTTCTCACCAAGTAATAACAAAATAGCCGCGTTCTTCTAGGTGTCATCTGACCAACGTCCCAACCAATTCAGGACAGGTGGCATTCTTACTTCCTTTGTCTCACTGACAATACTCCTATGGCTGCAACCTGAGTTGCAAAGATGTGTGGACACAGGGCCCATGACCATTCCAGCCTCGGAGTCCTATTCATCTACTAAAAGGCTGCTGCATACCCACACAAACAACTTTCAGAACTGGATGCAGGATGCTTATTTTTTTTTTTTGGAGACAGAGTCTTGCTCTGTCACCCAGGCTGGAGTACAATGGCATGATCTCAGCTCACCGCAACCTCCGCTTCCCAAATTTAAGCGATTCTCCTGCTTCAGCCTCCCGAACATCTGGGATTACAGGTGCCTGCCACCATGCTGCCTAGCTTTTTTGCTTTTTTTTTTTTTTTTTTTTTTTTTTGAGACAGAGTTTCACTCTTGTTACCCAGACTGGAGTGCAATGGCGCGATCCCGGCTCACCGCAACCTCCGCCTCCTGGGTTCAGGCAATTCTCCTGCCTCAGCCTCCTGAGTAGCTGGGATTACAGGCACACACCACCACGCCTCATTAATTTTTGTATTTTTAGCAGAGAGGGGGTTTCACCATGTTGGCCACCCTGGTCTTGAACTCCTGACTTCAGGTGATCCACCCACCTAGGCCTCCCAAAGCACTGGGATTACAGGTGTAACCCACCGCACCCAGCCTCCAAACCCTTTCTGGTGTTGCTGGAGAAGCCTAATCTCTTCGCTCTGCATGTCCACACTTGATTGGTCCCTCAAGGTTGTACTCAGGGAATTTCCAGAAGCTTCCCCATCACGAAGAGGAAAGCTAAATTTCCCTAAAATAGTGAAAACCAGCCGGGCGCGGTAGCTCACACCTGTAATCCCAGCACTTTGGGAGGCCGAGGCAGGTAGATCACGAGGTCAGGAGTTCAAGACCAGCCTGATCAAGATGGTGAAACCCCGTCTCTATTAAAAATACAAAAATCAGCCAGGTGTGGTGGTGCGCACCTGTAGTCCCAGCTACTGGGGAGGCTGAGACAGGAGAATTTCTTGAACTGGGAGGTGGAGGTTGTAATGAGCCAAGACCGCACCATTGTACTCCAGCCCGGGTGACAGAGCAAGACTCCATCTCAAAAAATAAAAACAGACAGTGCAAACCGGATCATCAGCAGTCAGCTGTCAACCATGCTCCTGAAAAAGGCAAACTCAGACTTCTAAACAATCTCCATGCCCTCCTCTAGTAGCTCAACTACACAAACCTACCTCTTCAAATTTCTTAGTTTTTGCAACTTCACAAATCTGTCCTATCATCCGGATGCGATTGTTGAGGCCACATTCCACACTCAGTTCCTAGAGAAAGATAAAAAAAAAAAAAAAGGGGTCATCGCTCAGGTCACAGTCTCCTTAACTGCACGTCACAAACCACCTAAAGACTCGCACTGGCCGGGTGCGGTAGCTCACGCCTGTAATCCCAGCACTTTGGGAGGCCGAGGCGGGTGGATCACGAGGTCGAAAGACCGAGACCATCCTGGTCAACATGGTGAAACCCCGTCTTTACTAAAAATACAAAAAATTAGCTGGGCATGGTGGCGTGTGCCTGTAATCCCAGCTACTCAGGAGGCTGAGGCAGGAGAATTGCCTGAGCCCAGGAGGCGGAGGTTGCGGTGAGCTGAGATTGCGCCATTGCACTCCAGCCTGGGTAACAAGAGTGAAACTCCGTCTCAAAAAAAAAAAAAAAGAAATGTGCAATTTTTTTTTCATGACTACAAATTTTGCATTGAGATGCAACATGACATGAATTATACCATTAACAATTTCAACCTGCACAATTCAGTCTTTTTTTTTTTTTTTTTGAGATGGAGTCTCACTCTGTTGCCTGGTCTGGAGCGCAGTGGTACAGTCTCAGCTCACTGCAACCTCTGCCTCCTGGGTTCAAGCAATGCTCCTGCCTCAGCCTCCCGAGTAGCTGAGATTATAGGCGCCTGCCACCACACCTGGCTAATTTTTGTATTTTGAGTAGAGACAGGTTTTCACCATGTCGGTCAGGCTAGTCTCGAACTTCTGACCCTCAGGTGATACGCCCACCTTGGCCTCCCAAAGTGCTAGGATTACAGGTGTGAGCCATCGTGCCTGGCCCAATTCAGTCTTTCATATAATCACAATTCTTGCAGCTATCTCTGCTAATTCCAGAATCTTTTCATCATCCCAAAAGAAAATTCCATGCCAACTCCCTCTTCATCCCACCCCTGGCAAATATGAATATACTTTGTGTCTGAATGGATTGGTCTAGTTGAGCATTTCACATAACTAAGTTGTGCAGTGCAGGGCCTTTGTAACATTCTCTCACCCGGCACGTTCTCCAGCTTCATCTGTGTTGTAGCATGGTCAGTGCTTCATGCCTTTTTACTGCCAAATCACATCCCACTGTATGGATGGACTAGATTTTACTTATCCATTCATCAGTTGATGAACGTTTTAGTTACTTCTAATTAGAAAATTTTTCAAGTACAAAAATTCAGCATTTACTCATGGGCAAAACACAATGCAAAGTATGTGTGACAAAGACACGAACGTACATAAAAAGTTAGGACCTAGCCCAGGTGCAGTGGCTCATGCCTGTAATCCCAGCACTTTCGGAGGCTGAGGCGGGCAGATCACCTGTGGTCAGGAGTACAAGACCATCCTGGCCAACATGGTGAAACCCTGTCTCTACTAAAAGTACAAAAACTAGCTGGGTATGGTAGTGCCTGCCTGTAGTCCCAGCTACTTGGGAAGCTGAGGCAGGAGAATTGCTTGAACCTGGGAGACGGAGGTAGCAGTGAGTAGAGACTGCACCACTGTACTCCAGCCTAGGCAACACAGCAAGACTCCATCTCAAAAAAAAAAAAAAAAAAATTAGCCCAGCGTGGTGGCAGGCACTTGTAGTCCCAACTACTTGGGAGGCTGCACTAGGAGAATACCTTGAACCTCAGTGGCAGAGGTTGCAGTGAGCAGAGATCGCGCCACTGCACTCTAGCCTAGGTGACGGAGCAAGACTCAGTCTCGAAAAAATAAAATAAAATAATAAGAACCTACTTCTCCCCCGGGCCATATCCTTACCTGTGGAGATGACGATACTCAGGTCCCATCTATAAAATGGGCTTTCTTTCATCAACATCTGGGTACTAACTCAAGTGTGCCTAAAGCCGGTCACCAAGATCCTGACTTTCCAAGTCTCCTGAGGCAGGACACGTAGGCCTCCAAGTACTGGAGACAACGTTCCTGTGCAGTCACCAACAACCCATCTCCCACAGAAGCTGGTGCGAGACCAACCCAAACTTCCCTGCTCAGACGCTGCCGCCCACCCCGCCTGACTTCTCTCTAGCCCAGCAAACACAAAGGTAGCTCACTCACTCTCAGGACTTCCGCGGTGATGATAAACTCTGTTTGTTTGCCCTCTGCAGACCTGGGATTTGGCCTCGGTGTTCCCAGTCCCAACAGATTCTTAAACTTCTCCTTCAGGCCTGAATCTTTGCTTGCTGGCTTGGCCATGGTGGGCCAGAACGCACCAGAAAACCCCTCTGAAAACAGAACAAGCATGGGGACATCTGAGCAACAGCTCTGTCCACCTTCCCCACTGCGGACCTCCAGCCGTCAGGACCCTGGGTCTCCGGTGGGCACAACCTCTCCTCCCACTGCCCCTGGGAGAGCTCAACTACAGGCCGCAGACAGGCATCTAGGAAAGCCTGGGAGACAGCAGGCCTGGTCTAAGGAGCTCTGTGCTCAGACGCTGCCGCCCACCCCGCCCGACTCAGTGCCCGGGTTAGGACGGCCGCCGCGAGGTCCAGGGAGCCCCGACGTTTGCATCTTTCCTCTCCCCATGTGGAACAGGAGCTGTCAAGGAACCGCCTGCAGCAGAGACCCGCTCGCACCCGCCATGACTTCAAACCAAGGGATGCTCGGAGCTCCGGGATAGGGATGCAGGGGGCGCGGGTGAGGCCCGGGACCCGGACACTGCAAGGTCCGCCTCCCCAGGCCGCTGCCCTGCTGCCCTGTGGGGACCGGGCCACGGTGTGGCCCAGGCCACTCACCCCACGCCGCGCCACCGCGCGCCGGGTCGCCCCGACGCGGAGAAAGGCGCACCCCCTCGGGCCCGGGCGCCGCCGGAAGCACAACTTGCGCTTCCGGCAGCGGCACCGCACGGAAACCCCCCGCGGAGTTTGCTGGGAGTTGTAGTTCTGGTCCTCCTGCTGGAGGAAAGGCCGGTGAGCCTTGAGTCACGTGACGGGGCCGCGGGGGCCGCTGGAGTGTGTAGTCCGCAGGAGTTCGGCATGAACGCCTGGAGCGCCAGGATGCTGACCCGGAGCCGGAGCCGGGGACCCGGGGCTGGGCCGCGGAGGTGTGGGGAGGAACCCGAGCCTCTCAGGAGGGGAGAGGCTGCAGCAGGTAGCGCCGCGCCCTGGCCGGAGCAAGGGAGGAGACGGGATAGGGGCTGCAAGCTGGAGTCCCCGGCCGCCTCCTAGCTGCTCGGGCCGGAGCTGTAGACCCGGCATTCGCGAACGATTCCTTGACTCCACGTGGGGCCCTGCGTTCCCATCTTGCGCTCTTTTCCCAAAAGACGCGGTCCACAGGGGCTGGGTTTCGGGCACTCCGCTTGGCTGCCCACTTTTGCCCCGAGCAAGAAAACGCTTCCCTTCCCACCAGCCTGCCCGGGAGACTCTTCACTCCAGGAGCTGTGGGCCCCAGCCCCGCCCTCCTGCAGTGAACTTGCTTCTCTCAGAGAGGCTGGGTGCCAAGGACACACCCAGCCAGCAGCCTGCTCCCTCAGCTCGAGGGTGCCTCCGAGGGAAAACAGGAAAGGGCATGGCACTCGTTATATTTATCCTGCAGCCGTTAAGGACATGTTGAGGGCCAAGCATGGCAGTGAGCAGAGAGGGACACGGACAGGGCCCCTGCACTAGTCCCTTCGGGACTTCCGCAGAATTGGCCAGAGGGGGATTCCCATAGGCACCCAGGGGCCCCAGGCATGGCAGGAACTGCTGCAGCTCGGAGCAGGCAGGCGGTGATGCCAGCCAGGGTGACAGGAGCTTTGATGCCAGGATAGAGTTTGGAGTTTATTGTGGCAGCAAAGGGAAGTCAATTAGGAGATTTTATTTGTTTTGAGACAGATTCTTGTTCTGTCACCGAGGCTGGAGTGCAGTGGTGTGTTCTCGGCTCACTGCAACCTCCGCCTCCCGGTTCAAGTGGTTCTCCTGCCTCAGCCTCCCAAGTAGCTGAGACTTTAGGCACCTGCTACCAAGCCCGGCTAAGTTTTGTGCTTTTAGTAGAGATAGGTTTTCGCCATGTTGGCCAGGCTGGTCTCGAACTCCTGATCTCAAGTGATCCACCCGCCTCAGTCTCCCAAAGTGCTGGGATTACAGGAGTGAGCCACCATGCCCAGCCAGCCAAGAGTTTTTAAAGGGAGTGACACAACCTAATCCGGGTGTTACCAAGTTGTCTCTGGTGCAATATAGAGGGGGGCACCATGATAGAGGCTGTTGCTAGAGTCCTTATGGGACCTGGACCTTGTCAGGGTCACTGGCATAAGGAGGGCTCACCTACCCCAGCCTGCAGAGGGCAGAGCACCCCAAGCATATTAGATGATGGACAGTTGTGGCATGAATGAGTGAGCTAGCAGGTGGGATGGCACCCCTACCCTACCTTCACTTGTGGCCCCACCAAAGGGACTGGGTGGTGCTTTTTGCAGAAAGAAGGAAAAGCCACAGCCCCGTGAAGCATCAGCGGAAAGCACAGAGACTGTGTGTGGCCTATGAGGGCTCAGACAGTGAGAAAGGTGAGGGGGCTGAGCCCCTCACTGTGCCAGTCTGGGAGCCCCAGGACTGGCAGCAACAGCTGGCCAACATTCGTGCAATGAGGAGCAAAAAGGACGCACCCGTGGACCATCTGGGGGTCGAGCACTGCTATGACTCCAGTGCCCCCCCAAAGGTAGGCAGGGGCTTCATATGCCCAGGTGACCCCCCCCCCAGCAAGATACTTGTTTTCTCTCTACCCGGTGGCTCTTGGCTGGCAAGAACTTTAGACCAAGCTGAGTTCTTTTTTTTTTTTTTTTTTTTTTTTTTTTTTTTTTTTGAGACGGAGTTTCGCTCTTGTTACCCAGGCTGGAGTGCAATGGCGCGATCTCGGCTCACCGCAACCTCCGCCTCCTGGGCTCAGGCAATTCTCCTGCCTCAGCCTACCAAGTAGCTGGGATTACAGGCACGCACCACCATGCCCAGCTAACTTTTTGTATTTTTAGTAGAGACGGGGTTTCACCTTGTTGACCAGGATGGTCTCGATCTCTCGACCTCGTGATCCACCCGCCTCGGCCTCCCAAAGTGCTGGGATTACAGGCTTGAGCCACCGCGCCCGGCCCAAGCTGAGTTCTAATCCCTATTCCCTATTTTAGAGACAAGCAAACTGAGGCCTCTCTGAACTTGCCCAAGCCCTCACTGGCCACACAGTCTCTGTGCTTTCTGCTAACGCTTCACAGGGCTATGATTATGAAGCAATCATAATAGTAGTGGCCAATAGCTATTCAGTAGTGATGGGCCAGATAGAATTTTTTTTTTTTTTTAATGAGACCGAGTTTTGCTCATCACCCATGCTGCAGTGCAATGGCACAATCTCGGCTCACTGCAACCTCCACCTCCCGGTTTCAAGCCATTCTCCTGCCTCAGCCTCCTGAGTAGCTGGGACTATAGGCATGCTTCACCACACCCAGCTAATTTCTGTATTTTTCGTAGAGACAGGGTTTCACCATGTTAGCCAGGCTGGTCTGAAACTCCTGACCTCAGGTGATCCGTCTGTCTTGGCTTCCCAGCGTGCTGGGATTACATGCGTGAGGCACTGCGCCCGGCCCACATACGATTCTAAGCACTGAAATAATTTAAGCTTCACATTGATCTAGGGAGGCAGGTACTGTTACTGTCCCGGTGTTGCGGATAACCCAACACACCCAAACTAGACCTGGGCGTGAGGGGAGCCTGGCCCAGGGAATCACCCAGGACCCACCACCACCCTGGTCCCTGTCACTGCACGAACAGGTGCGCAGGTACCAGGTGCTGCTGTCACTGATGCTCTCCAGCCAGACGAAAGACCAGGTGACAGCGGGTGCCATGCAGCGGCTGCGGGCGCAGGGCCTGACGGTAGACAGCATCCTGCAGACAGATGACACCACGCTGGGCAAGCTCATCTACCCCGTCGGTTTCTGGAGGGTGAGCCCAGCCTGTAGCAACCGGGGCTGGGGTGACACTGGCTCGGGAGAGACCTCAGAAGGCTGAGGGGGGCTGTGGCGGTGCAGGAGGCAAGGGTCAGACATCTCTGGCCCCAGGGTCCCCTGGAGCCCCCATCCCAGGCCGTGGGGCCGTGACGCCTGGCGCCCAGTCCCAGCAGCTCCTTGGCCTTCCCGTTTGCATCCTCCCTTCCTTCCTCTGTCTCCCCGCCTCGCCGCCTGACCACCCTTCCTCACCTCCCAGGCTGCCTGCCCACCCCCTTTCCCTTTGTTTACTGCAAGCCTCCCCAGTACGTCACCCGCTCCTGTCCAGATCCCCCCACCCTCCAGGAGCCCCGGGGAGGCTGTTCTCCCACCCTGCTGAGCATTGGAAGGTTGTGGGCGGATCTGTTGAAAGCAGCTTGGTGGGTGGGGCGGCTTCCCCTTGACACCCGCGTGGGCCGAAGTTTGTCAGATGGGTTTTAAATAGCCCTCTCCACTTGGGCACAGGATGGGAACCACCCGGCAGTCCCAGCAGCTGGTGGGGAAGCCCCAGCTCCAGCCCTCCTTCCTGAAGGCCCAGGTGCAGCCAAGACCCACTCCTGGGAGCAGCTGACCTGCCTGGGTGCTGGCAGGGCACCAGCAGGCAGGGGAACCTGAGCCAGACCCTACACACACGTCATTGGCCTACATGAGTGGGAGGAGGGGGTCAGGCCTGCCTTGGGCCTCCCTGCTGCCCTCCACTCGTTCCTGCCACCTGGGGGGTAGGGTGTGAGCAGGTACCTCGCACATGTCCTGGGCAGGTGACAGGTAGCTCTGGCCACCTGTGGGTCTCCTAGGGGCTACCAGGTCGGGCTATGCCCCTGCCTCTAAGGCTGAACCCACCCCATCTTCCAGAGCAAGGTCAAGTACATCAAGCAGACCAGCGCCATCCTGCAGCAGCGCTACGGCGGGGACATCCCAGCCTCTGTGGCTGAGCTGATGGCACTGCCCGGCGTCGGGCCCAAGATGGCACACCTGGCTATGGCTGTGGCCTGGGGCACTGTGTCGGGCATTGGTGAGTGGCACATACCCCAAGAGGGCTGGGCTAGCTCTGGCCCGCTGGCTGCTCTTGGGATTCCCCACATCCTGGTGACCTGTGTTTCCACCTTCAGCATCCTTATTCTCCACTCAGCCCATAAGGTCAGAAAGGTGCTCACACAGCTGAGCCGGGCCAGCCCCACTCAGAGACAGGTGCTGGGGCAGGAGCTCACAGGGGCTGAACACCTGCATATGCGGGGCTCTCGGGGAGGCCCCAGGCTAGACTCCCTACCTGCGCTGTATTGGGGAGTGATGTGGAGGGTGGAACTCCCCCCTTGTGGGGTGAAAACACTGATGTTTGTGCAGGGAGCTGCTGGGGGCCTGGTGTGGGCCCAGGACCTCTAGGAAGGTCCCTGAGGTCGTCTTGCCACTCAGAGCTGCAGGGCAAGGTTGGGTGAGCCAGGCTAAAAGAAGGAAGCGTGTTCCTGGCAGAAGCAACAGCATCTGCAAAGCCAGGAGGCGGGAGAGAGGGCCAGGAGCCAGAAGTTCTGGAATCAGATGAAGGCAGAGTGGGGAGGTGAGGGCTGAGGAGGGAAGAGGAAGAGTATCACCTCGGTAGGTGGCGGGGAGGAAGGCATTGGGGGGGAGGGGGGAGGATTGAGAGGGCGGTGCTGGGGGCACGGGGCAGGGAGGGTGGGGAGGGGGCCTCCCTGAATCCTTTCGCTAGGTCCCGGGGTCTCATCCTGGCACCTGAGGCTTCTTGGCAGGGAGGTGAAGACAGACCCCTGGGTTTGGGGTGCGCCTGCCTCCTCCTG
Source organism: Saimiri boliviensis (assembly GCF_048565385.1). NCBI lineage: Eukaryota > Metazoa > Chordata > Mammalia > Primates > Cebidae > Saimiri > Saimiri boliviensis. The sequence continues at coordinate 9,295,934 of NC_133460.1, read as the reverse complement.
AGCTTTGCCCAGAGGATTTGGGGCTCCTAAGGCCACATGCAGCCAGATCCAGCCAGTCTAGAAACCAGGGCTTGGCCCTGCCCTCTGTGTGTCCCCATCCCAGGCCCCTTTGGGACTCCTGCAGGGGGCCTTCCAGCACTGCCTGGCAGCAAGAGGGCCACCGGGAGCTGAGGGCCTTGGTTCTGGGGAGGGGGCCATCTGGTGAGGCGAAAAAGCCAGAGCCAGGCCGGGTGCACCGGGGCACAGCTTCCTCCCACCCAGACTCCCAGCGCCACCACCTGCCAGCCTCTCAACAGACACTTGAGCTTATCTGGGTGGCTGTCCTCAGCTGCCTTTGTCCCTGGAGTGCCGCATTGTGGTTGGGCAGGGCTGTGGGGGAAGGTCCCTGCCCACAGCTAGGCAGGGAATGGGCTTTGGGAGCAGCGGGCACAGGAGTGGGAATACCTCCCTCTCTGGGTGTCTATGGGCCTGACCACCTGCCAGAAGACCCCAGGGCTTCCTCTTACGGGTTCCCAGAAAGAGAAACACTCTCAGTTAAAACATCAGAGTTGGCTGAGTATGAGGGCTCAAGCCTGTAATCCCAGCGATTTGGGAGGCTGAGGTGGGTGGATCACCTGAGGTCCGGAGTTCAAGACCAGCCTGACCAACATTGTGAAACCCCATCTCTACTAAAAATACAAAAATTAGCCAGGCATGGTAGCCCATGCCTGTAATTTCAACTACTGGGAAGGCAGAGACAGGAGAATAGCTTGAACCCAGGCGGTGGAGGTTGCAGTGAGCCGAGGTTGTGCTACTGCACCTCCAGCCTGGGCAACAGAGCAAGACTCCATCTCAAAAAAAAAAGAAAAAAAGAGGCCAGATTGCACCATGGCACTCCATCCTGGACGACAGAGCGAGACTTCGTCTCAAAAAAAAAAAAAAAAAAAAAAAAAAAGAGGCCAGGCCGGGCACGGTGGCTCAAGCCTGTAATCCCAGCACTTTGGGAGGCTGAGGCAGGTGGATCACGAGGTCAAGAGATCGAGACCATCCTGGTCAACATGGTGAAACCCCGTCTCTACTAAAAATACAAAAAATTAGCTGGGCATGGTGGTGCGTGCCTGTAATCCCAGCTACTCGGGAGGCTGAGGCAGGAGAATTGCCTGAACCCAGGAGGCGGAGGTTGCGGTGAGCCGAGATCGCGCCATTGCACTCCAGCCTGGGTAACAAGAGCGAAACTCCGTCTCAAAAAAAAAATAAAAGAGGCCAAAGCCATACAGTGCTGGCTCCAGTCCCAGCTCTGCACCTCCTCGTTGAGTGACTTTGGGCAAGGCACTTGGCTTCTCTAAGCTCTGGCCACAAAGTGGTGAAGGAGTCCTCCTCACTTACTGTCCAGCTATGCAGGAGGCTCACATAGCGTGATGTGGCTCTGCTCAGCCTTGAGTCTCCTAAGGAGCATGGCCACTTCCATTAGAGAGGAGGAAACTCAGGCTCAGAGCCCCAGGGGTGGGACCCCTCAGCCTTGGGGGAGACGTCTCCCCAAAACCTCGGACACCTTTTTCCAGGCAGGTGATGGCAGAGCAAAGGAGCTGGTGCAGGGCTTGGCTTTCTCTTTGGCAAACACTGAAGGAGGAGGCCAGGCTAGGGCTGCAGCTGGCCGGGGCGACCGGGTGGGAAAAGGGAGCCCTGAGCCGGGCGCGGTGGCTCAAGCCTGTAATCCCAGCACTTTGGGAGGCCGAGGCGGGTGGATCACGAGGTCAAGAGATCGAGACCATCCTGGTCAACAAGGTGAAACCCCGTCTCTACTAAAAATACAAAAAATTAGCTAGGCATGGTTGTGTGTGCCTGTAATCCCAGCTACTCAGGAGGCTGAGGCAGGAGAATTGCCTGAACCCAGGAGGCGGAGGTTGTGGTGAGCCGAGATCGTGCCATTACACTCCAGCCTGGGTAACGAGCGAAACTCCATCTAAAAAAAAAAAAAAAAAAAAAAATGGAGCCCTGATGAGCAGGCCTCTGGGGTGGCCAGCTGAGGGGAACCGGGGCCAGAACCCAGTGGGATAGAAGCTGCCACTGGCCGGGCCATGCTCCTGCTCTGTCCCTGACCACTGCAGTGGCAGGTGCTGGCTCTGCAGCCAGTGACCTCATGCCAGCCCACTGGGCAGAGCTGTTGCCACACAGCCTAGTGCCCAGAGCCAGTGTTTATGCTGGGTGGGGCCTCAGGCCACAAGTGATGGACAGAGGAAAGCCTGGCTGGGCCCTTTCTGGGCCGGGGCCTTGATCCTGGGGAAGCTGAGGGCAGACAGGTGCTTCGGAGTCGGGATCCTGCCGGGCCTCGGTTTTGGCATCCGTGGGACCTCATGAGGATTCGCTGAGCCGGCCAATCTCTCAGGCAGGGTCTGGGCCCAGCAAGCACTTGTCCGAGTAAGCTGTCACTGTTGTTGTGGGAAACAGAGCTTCAAGCAGAGCCGAGTCACCACCCCTAAGCCCTGCCCAGAGCAGAGACCCTACCACCCAGACACCCATCTTGCACCAGGGTTGGTGGGAATGGGTCAGCCCAAAGCAGAGCCCCCATCAAGGCTGGCTCAGGTGATGGGAGGGAGGCCTGCACCCCACTAGAGGGCTCAGCCCCTGCCCCAGCACCTCGGGGGCAGCCGAGATGGTCACGTGTAGGCTTGCAGTTCCAGTCTCTAATCGGAGGGCCACGGGGGTGGTGGCAGATTTGCCTCTGGGTGGGGAGGGGCATAGGCTGGGCTGGTGGAGTGTGCCCCCATTCACCCCGCTTGGCCTCCTGGCAGCAGTGGACACGCACGTGCACAGAATCACCAACCGCCTGAGGTGGACCAAGAAGGCAACCAAGTCCCCGGAGGAGACCCGCGCCGCCCTGGAGGAGTGGCTGCCCAGGTATGAGTATGTGGGGGGCTTCCTGGGTGAGGGCTCACCCCGCCCTCCCTCCGTCAGCACTGACCCAGCCCCTCCCCTACAGGGAGCTGTGGCATGAGATCAACGGACTCCTGGTGGGCTTTGGCCAGCAGACCTGTCTGCCCGTGCACCCTCGCTGCCAGGGCTGCCTCAACCAAGCCCTGTGCCCAGCCGCCCAGGGTCTCTGAGGGCTGTGTGGCTTCAGCCATGGTGCCGCTGTGGCTGCCGCCTGTGAAGTGCCTTTGCGCAGGAAGCCACACCTGTTGGATAAAGCTTTGGGGTGTTTGCAGGTGGCGTCTGGCTGATGTCTGTCCCGGAGGGGCCGGGGGCCTGGGAATCGTGTACAGGCATGTGTGCGTGCACACCCGTGCTTGCGTGTCTGAAGCAGGGCCGCCTGGGAGGCCGGCTGGGGACGTGACAATCTTTGCTATTTACTCAGGGATGGGGAGGGAGGAAGTGGAGAGAGCCAGCTGCAGCCGGCTGCTGGAAGTCTGCTAGGGAAGCAGCCCCTGCGCAGCTGGCTTGGGACCCTGGCCCCTCATTATCCATCACCGGCCCCCTAGCTTCCCATGGACACCACAAGTGCCTGAACTTGCATGCCCGCAAAGCCCAGCCTCTGCCAGGGTCCCACCTCCCTGTTTACAGAGCTCCCCCGCCTTGAAAGAGACACTGGGGACCCAGGCAGGAAGCCACAGGGTACAAGGCTAGAGGTCATGGAGTCAACTGGGCAAAGGGCCATGTGGGTGTTGTGTGGGGCCAGATGGCTTCACAGGGCCGGTGAAGTGGGAGGCTGAGTCCACCAAATAGAGAGGTGGGTACGGGCCCAGGATGAGCCACACGGCAGCGGGTCCCATGGGGGCCGGTGGGGGACAGCAGCAGGGCGGGGAGCAGATGGATGCAGGGCAGGGCCCAGGAACCAGACTCAGTTTCCAGCTGCTGAGACTCTGGGAAGGGGCTCCCTGGAACAGCCTCATCCCTCCACTCCTCTCACCCCGCAAGGAGGAGGCTCAGAAAAGACAGAGGCATGTCAGTCCCAGGCAGGGCCTGTTTATTCTGAGGGCGCGCATGCGCTATGGCTTACGAGGCAACAGCGGTGCCGGTCGATCAGTCAGTTCAGGGGTGTGGGGCCCAGGAGGGAAGAGCAGTCAGCAGGATGTCCACAGGGAGCCCGCCGGGCAGGGCTGAGCCAGAGGTCTGGAGTCCTTCCTGGGTGCCACTGTCACACACCTATGTCCCCCAGGCCTGGGAGCTGCCATGCGGAATGAAGGGCCTGTAGAGAGGCCACCCTCCGTGGGGACGTGGGGCCTCCATCCTTGGGCCCCTCGGAGAGCCCAGGCCCTGCACTCCAGATCCCCAGCAAGGCAGAGGCATACAGGGTAGCTGGGTGGGGAGCAGGGCCTGGCCTAGGGACCCCCACACCAGGGTGGGCAACTCCTATGGCCACATCCAGCCTCCCTGGCCTTACCCCAAGGTCCCCACAAATAGGCTGGGGCCCCCAGCTCAGCCACCAGAAGTCTCAGGGACTCCCACTCAGGACAGCCACTGCTGAGGCTGGCAGGGGTGGGGGTGGGGGATGGGAGGTGGGGGTGGGGGGGCTAGGGAGGAAATGGTTTGCAGAGAAAGGTTTTATTGCAATTATTTAGAGTTCGTCCCAAGGGGGAGGGGAGGGGGCGCTCTGGTATTAAGTGGAAACATGTGTGGAGCTGGAGATCTTTTTGGAAAAAAAGCAAAAACACAAATTCCTTTCAGTCAGCAGGCCCGGCAGAGCAGCAAAAGCCCTCACCCTGCGGCCGCCGCTCTGTCTCTCTCTCTCTCTCTGTCTCTCTCTCTCTGTCTTTCTCTCTCTCTCTCTCTCTCTCTCTCTCTCACACACACACACACACACACATCTCTCGATCTCTCTCTCCCCCTATCTTGCTGCCACAGGCCCCCAATACCTAGCGGGCAGGGGTAGGATGGGGGCTCACGGGGGCTGGGGCTGATTTCTGGGCAGTGGCAGGATCACCCTCCAGTCCACTGAGGCTTGGGGAGCTCGGGGCGGGCTGAGGCCCAAGGTCCGTGCAGGAGGGGTCCCAGGGCCCCGAGACAGGCAGGGAGGGGCTCAGAAGTTGCTGAAGATCTCTCGCTTCCGGTTCCAGTCCATTTGTGGTGCACGCTTGTTGACTCTCGTAGCTCGAGCCTTCTCCTTGGCCTCGGCCGCTGTGGGGCTCAGGTGGAGGCCGCTCTCCTGGAAGGGGTCTCGCTTCCAGGCACTGCCATCCTGGGGTGGGCATGGTGGGTGGGGTGCCTGGAGTGAGCCCTAGTCCCACACCCCAGACAGTAGCCCCTCCCAGGGACCAACCACCAGAGGCCGCCTGCTGGGGCTGAGGCAGTGGGCTCTCAAGGGCTTCCTGGAGGCACAGACCCCCATGCCCTGGCTGACATCTCCACAGATAACCACCCCGAGGTCTCTGGCACCCCCGAGTGCAAGCTCAGGAGTGGTGGAGAAGGACATCCATACCTCAGTGTCCTTGTCTGAACCAGGCAGGTCACTCCGGGACGAGCACGCAGAGCCACCATTGAGCTGGGAAAGCAAGGGCAGGTTGTGGCTTCAGGGCTCCCACCCAGGGAGCCGCTGGTTCACAGACAGACACAATACCTGCACACACACACACACACACACACACACACGCACACACGCACACGCCCCACAGCTGTGGGTGCTCCTCCACTCGGCTGTGGCCTCGGGCCTCAGGTGCACTCCAGCTGCGGCGGGGCAGGCACTGGGAACCCGGCAGTAGCAAGCAGGTATCCTGGCCGGCTCATGGTGCAGAGGGAGTCTGGGCACAGGAATGGCCAGTGTGACCAATGCCTGCAGTGAGGCCACCGCCAGCTCCATTAGGAGGCAGAGACTGGAGAGCTTACCACCTCCTGACCAGGTGCTGCCTAGGAGGGGACGGACAGAAGGCAGCGGCCCCAACCCCAGGCGCCCCGCGTAGCTTGGGTGTGGCACTGACCCAGGACTAGATCCACAGGGGCATTAAAGGGAGGTGACAGGGCCAGAATTGGGTGTCACTACCACACCTCCTCAAGGACAGGGATCTCCAGGGAGAAGGAGGCCTCTGTCGGCCTGAGTACCCCCAGAGGCACCGTGTCTCATGGCACCCCGTCCACTCACCTGGGCAGGGCTGGTCCCGTTGGTGATGGGTGTTGGCAGAGGACCTGTGGGTAGGGACAGAGTGTCAGTGGCTGCTCAGCCACCACACCGTGCCCGCCCTGTTCCCCAGGGCCGTGGCCCACCTTCCACGTGCTCCTCGGTGGGGGTGACCCGAAGCCGCTTGAAGTGTTCATCTGTCTCCGGGTCCACCACCAGCAACCGGGCCTCATCCTCCCGGGCCTTGATGCTGGCCACGACCTCGGAATGGCGCAGTCCTTCCACGTTCTGCCCATTCACCTGCCACCACCAGCACACATCAGCCCCGAAGTGGGCCCAGACAGCCCCCCACGCCACGTGGCCAGGCGTGACATCAAATATTCATCACACCCACTGTCCGCTGAGGCAGCATGAAGCACACCAGCTCAGGTTCCCAGCGGGCCCGATGTGGACGGGCATGGGGTACCCAGCACCCTGCAGACCCGGTGGGTGGTACCTCAATGAGCCGGTCCTGGGCACGGAGGCCAGAGCGAGCAGCAGGGGAGCCGGGGTCCACAGAGCGGATGTACTGGCCAGGCCGGGACTTGTCACTGTGCAAGTTGAACCCGTAGCCCTGAGGTCCCTTTCGCAGGTGGCAGAGCCGAGGGCGCAGCTCCCTCAGGGGCCCACTGACATCCTGCAGGCCCAAGAGACAGGATCAGTCTCTTGGCTCCAGCCTCCTGCCCTGAGAGGCTACTCTCAGGTGGAGCTGCCCCTGCCCAAATTCAGTGCCATGCCCCCCCACAGGCAGGCCCAGGTCTCAGAGGCAGATGCTCCGGGTGCCCAGGCTGCCTGTGATGGAGCTCTAGCTGTGGGAACTTTCACAAAGCCTGTTTCTAAACCCAGGAGCCTCCCCAATGGGCCCAGCAGCTTTCCCAGGTTGCTGGGAGAATTCTCTGGGCTCAAGGCCAGCGTGGTGCACAGGCGGGGTGGGAGGAAGCACCAGGTGGGACGAACTGTCACCATCGGCCTCCTAGGCGGCTGTCCCCGAGGGCCCTGCCTGGGTGTCCCCCGGGCGCTCCTAGGCCAGCAGTTTTGTTTTCTCTCCAGAGTCCTCCGTGAGGCTGGCTGCGGTGGTGGCTCTGTTTGCTTTCACATTCCGGGAAAATGAGCAGCCCCACCCCCATGGGCCCAGCAAGCAGGGCCTGGGGCCGGAGCTCAGAGTGGACAGGGCACAGAGCGCCTCCTGGTCCCCTGAGGGACCCCGATCCCATCCCAAGTTCCTGTCCCATGTTACCTCTGGCATCCTGCAGTGGGGCTCTGGGCCAGGGGACCATGCAGGCAGGGGCCAGGCCCAGTGATCCCCGCAACCAGGGGCTGGGCTGGGGCAGGCGAGGTGGCAGTGGCCAGCGGCTGCCCGTGCTCAGATAAACATGGCGGTGGCTGGAGCAGGCGGGTGACAGCTCAGGTTTCCAGGGAGTGCCAGGCTTGAGGGTGTGTGCAGGGGAGTGTGTGCAGGCAGGGTGGAGGGCCACCTGGGCCCCTTCCTCACCTCCTAACCCTGCGTGTCCCTGAGGGACCACAGGCCAGGCCAGGGCCGGGCTAGCATGGTGGAGGGGGGGGCACTCAGACCTCAGGAAGGCAGGTCTCCAGGCCTCAGATACCCCCAACCCCTCCAGCCACCCACTTTCAGGCTCACTCCAAACCCCAATGGACTGGGAACAGCCATGCTATTGCGGGTGGGAGATGCCCCACCAAGGGCACACTGGGGTCCTTCCCTGAAAGGCCGGTGCCCTGTCCCCTGGGCTCAGGCCCTGCCCTTGGTCTGGAACACCCTCCTCCAGTCCTGCCTGCCAGACACCTCTTGTGGAGGCTCCTGCCACCCTCTGAAGCCTCTCTGCATGGCCGTCACCCAGCCCATCACACCAGGAACTCCAAGGACCAGGCTGAGGCTCCTCAGCCCCCCAGGGGCTCAGCTGGGCTACATGGGTTGAATTGGAGGGTACAAGACCCCCAAAATCTCCAGACCCCCACCACACAAACCCGCCCTTCCTCCAGACACACCTGGTGGCACAGGCATGGGGCTTTAAGGCTGACCCTGACACCTGCCCACGGAGGTGCCCCTCAGGGATGCATCAGAGCTCAGCCCCGAGGCTGGCCTGGCACAGAGGGAAGGTGTGGGGACAGGAGCCCAACTCGGGAGGGGAAGTGGGAGCGTGACACGGGCTAGGCTGCAGACACACGTCACAGGGTCAGAGACACGAGACGTCCAAATGCACCTGGGAATACGCATAGCCACCCACACATGTGGCCGGCCCCACAGTGCTGGCCCCGCAGCCCTTCCCACACCTGCACAGAGGCCTGCAGGGCAGGGTTTCTCAAGGCACCAGACAGGAAGCAGGATCTGGTGGGGCATCTGGGGCCCTGAGGCCAGGCCAAGGCCCCCTCCATGTTCTCGGGGTCATTCTGACCACCCCTCTGTGTCTTTTAACTCCGCAAGGCAAGAAGTTCTGCCTATCATCAAGCCTAAACCCTCATTGTCAGCAAGGTGCTGCAGTGGCAGGCATAGCACTAAACCCTCAGGTAGAGGGGCTGCAAGGTAGGGGCCGGGGTGGGCTGCTGGCAGCACATGGGGCAGGGAAGGGGGGCCCAGAATGCGGAGGAGCTTGGGCGGGGCTCATAGCTCACATTCCTCCTTGCTGCCCTGGCTCAGCACACACTTCCTGCCACCTCCCGCCAGGCCCTCTGGCTCCCATGGGCTCCAGACTCCCTCCCCACCAGCGGCCAGCGCAGAGCCGGGCCATCCCTGGTCCCCCAGCCATGCCTGTGTCCAGACAAAGAGGCTGGCATGGGGGTACCCTGGGACCCCCCCCCCCCAGATGGTGACGCACCAGCCCTGGCAGAAAAAGGCCTCCATTGTTGCTCAGGGGCCGGCTTGCTTACATCAAGGTCCCAGAGTCCCCTCCTCCCACCCTGGGAGGCTGAGCGGCTGCTGGTTCCTCTGAGCCCTCCCTTCCTCCCACCCCACCTGACCTGTACCATTCCCTGGGATGGGCTCCGTGGAGGGGCTCCTGGAGCCTGAGCAGGTGGCGTGGCACTCCCAGAGCGTGCCATGACGGCAAGACAGTGGCAGCGGGTGTCCAGCCAGGGTGGCCTGAGCTCTCTGGCCGACCGAGGCTCCCACCCGACTTATCTACCTCCCTCAGAGGCCCTGGCTCCCCAGGGGTGGGTGGGGACGTGGGGGCTGAGTCACTTTGGGGAGCAGGGTGATGACTGAGCCCACTCCCCTGCAAAGGCTCCAGCCCGGCGCCCCCCACCCAGCTGGGTTTCCGTCCCAAGAAAGGAAGGAAGGAAGCTGCTGGAAGGCCCTGCCCTGCCCCGCCCCAGGACCCAGGGCTGCGGGGACAGGGAGGAGTCCCTGCCCCAGAATACAGGACAGTGCTGCTGAGGTTCCAGAGGAACAAGAACTAGGGGAGCCTGGAAGCCCCCACAGGGATCGTGTCCCACCCACACCAGCCGCCTCCCATACAACTGTCACCCCCACTCTCTCTCAGCCACTGTTGCCCTTCACCTGCTCTTCGTCCCCAAAGCCCTCCAGATGGGGGTGGGACATGGGCTGGGAGCAGGGGATGAAGGACCCGGGTCTGCCACCACCTCCAGAGCCTGGCACCGCTGGCCGCCCTGTCTGTTTGGGGAACTGTCCCTTGTCACCACGAGGATCAGCTGCACTGCAGCTGTGACCATCCCTAGCCCGGTGTGGCCCAGGCCTGAGTCATCACTAACTAGGGTTTAATGGCCCCAAAAGGAGGGTCAACCACATCAGTTCCTCCCATGCCCACCTCCCTATCCCCAGCCAGGACAGAGGACACGGAGAACCACCCTTAGCTCCCAGGGGGCACCCAGGGGTGGGCCCTCTCCATCCTACACCAAAGCCAAACTACACACAGTCCTCCCCAGGGCTCTGCCTCTTTGCCACCAACACCCCCACTGGAACCATCCGCGCAGGGTAAGCTCTTCCCTCCTGGGCTCCCTGACTGTCTCAGGCTCGAGAGGTGCACCCAGGCTGAGGAGGGCAGGATCTGAGCCTGATCTGTGGAGGTCAGATGAGGCCCAGCTCTTCCTGCCCATGCTGGGAGCTCTGGTAAAGAAACCTCAGGTCTTGGGCCAGGCACAGTGGCTCACACCTGTCATCCCAGCACTTTGGAAGGCCGAGGCGGGCGGATCGCTTGAGCCCAAGAGTTCGAGACCAGCCTGGCCAACATGGCGAAACCCCGTCTCTACTAAAAACGGAAAAATTATCCAGGTGTGGTGGCACATGCCTGGAATCCCAGCTACTCAGGAGGCTGAGGCAGGAGAATCACTTGAACCCAGATGCAGGAGATTGCAGTGAGCCAAGGGAAAAAAAAAAAAAAAAAAGAAACCTCAGGTCTCGATGACAGAAAAAAGAGGGAGAGACCTTGTTCCTTGGGTGTCCCCTGACCTCCTGGGGCCCCTGTCCTCAGCCAGACTCATGCACAGAGGGGACTGCCACTCAGGCCACCCTTTGTTTCTCTAAAAATACGCCCAGAGGAAGCCCCTCCTAGGGCTTCCTGCAGCCCCCAGAGCCTGAAATAGCAAAGGGGGAAGGTCCCACCCAAGGCAAGGTGCCTCAGCCACCGCACCCTCCAGATAAAGTCCGAGGGCCGGATTTTTCCACAGGAAGGTGACCGGTGCATTTGTGTCCAAATCAATGGATAAATGCCTGGGGCGGAGGGGGAGCTTCCTCCTGGGGGAGGGAGGGTGCCTGGGAAAGAGGGAGGCCCCAACCCTTGGCCTGGAGCCAGGGCCTGGGCCAGCTAGCTCCCATGTAAGGCCAGCCCCCACCAACCCACCCCAGGCTGGGCATCTTGGTCCTGAGCACTGCCATAGCCTGCCCTCAAGCCCCAGGAACGAAACAGGTCCCACAGGACCTATGGCCAGCCCTGTGCCCAGGCTGGGCTCCCCACAGGGAATGCCCTCTCCCTGCCAAGATGGCCCCGTGGGCTCAGCTCCCAGGCACAGCCAGCTCCAGGGGAAATGTTTGGGAAAGGGAGAAAGTTGATGTGCAGATCCCCTGCTCCCCAAGAAACTCCAGATCTCGCACCTCCGACCCAGGACCGAGGTTCTCAAAGTAGGGCCTGGGGAACCCGTGGACTCAATCCCCTGAAGGGATTTCTGTGAGAGCATGAAAATGATGTCAGGATGTCCAGGAAGGCAGGACAGACAGCTTCAGGCTGTTCCTCTTGGCCCCCAGGCCTACCAGGCTGCCCCTCCTAGCGGCCACCTAGCCGGAGATGGAGCAGGCGGTGCCTCACTTTTCTGGGTCTCCTGACTGGGAGCAGGTGCAGGGGAAGGAGGAAGTGCTGCCCAGCAGGACTCCAGAAGGAACAACAGACAGGGTCCGTGGGCCCCCCTCCTCTAGGGGGAGGGTGGGCTCACCCTGGAGCCTCCTGGACCCCCAACTCCACTCCCATGCTCAGTCCCTGCTCCCAGCCCCACCCACGAGGGGACTGGTGGAGTGGCCTCCTCACGACGCTGCCTGCAGAGGTGGCCGGCCCCCTCTCAGGCCTTCCCAGCATGCAGATGCCTCGGACAGAGACAAGGACAGAGCCACGGACGACTCCCAACACAGACACAGAGCTGGGTACACGGAGACCTGGAATGCCTCTTCCCAGGGTTCCTGAGCCAACAGGCAGGGGGTTGGGGAGCTAGTGGCTTGTCACAGTGACCCCTCCATAGGGCAGTGGCTCTGGAGCGTCCCAGAGAAGAGGAAGAGATCAGGATGCTCTGACTCCTCCCAGTTTAGAACACAGGCTGAGGATGGAAAGAGTGGCCCCCAGTAGCCAACAGGATGGTCTCTGGGGCAGAAAAGGCGCCCCAAAAGGCACAAGAAACCAAGACTTCTGGAGGGGACCAGAGGCAAGACTGCCATCGAGAGACACTTTGGGAGAGGCTAGGGCGGTCCCTGTGGCCCAGCCCGCCATACCTTCTTGCTGGCGTCAGAGCTGCGGCCACCCACGTGTGCCCAGTCCGGCTTCAGCTCCCAGGGGTCATGGGTGGGCGGGAGCCCTCGCTGGGCCATCTCCTCGGTACAGGTCAGCTGCCGCCGGCGCAGCTCCTCATCCGTCTCCTGGTCCACCACCAGCAGCCGGGTCTGCCCCTCTATAGCTTTGATCCTTTGCACCACCTGGGACAAATGGGTGGCAGGAGCAGGTCAGTGGCCTGCACTCCGGCCCGCAAATGGGCAGTGGCACTGCTCTGCGCTGGCCTGGGCATGCGGGCAGGCGGCTGGTCTGCATGGGTGGGTGGCTGCGCCAAGAGGCCTGCCTGCCCCGCCCCCCACCCCCGGACTCCAGCGGCTCCCTCCCTCTGCTCCTGGGCTCTGGACACTAAAGCCCAGGCTGCCAGGGCCTCAGGAGCCTCCCAGGGCCTTGCTCTTAGCCCTGGGTCTTCTCCAGAGGGGGCCAGGAAGGGGCTGCAGGGTATAGCAGCTGGGCAGTCCTGTCAGGAAGTGACAACGATGGTGCCCAGCTGAGCTTCAGCTTTTCGGTCGTCTTGTGCATGTGCACGTGTGCATCCATCTGTTTCAAAGACTGTATTTCCCTCCAGGTTCGAGGAAGACGAGCGTCTCCCTGGGCCCCAGTTTGGGTGTATCTATGCCCATTTCTGTTACTCTCTGCCATGCAGTGTGGGAGTCTAAACCCCTGACCCCAGGCCTTGCATCTGCCTGCAGACCATGACCATGAGCCCATTCCTGCAGGACCTGCGGAGAGGGAAGAGCTGGGCTCCTGGCTCAGGCAGCCACACATAGCCCGGGAAGCAGGCAGGATTGAGGTGCAGCCGTCGAGGGGGAGGGGCAGGTGCACCTGTGGACAGCTGTGGCATGGCTGTCAGCCTGTGTGTGCAGGTGCCTGTGAAGTATCTGGACCACACAGGGGGCCAGCATGCACCCTCAGAGAGAAAGCAGCGCCCACTGGGCCATGGAGAAGAGGAGGGACAGCCCCACTTCCACTTGCGGCCTGTGGGAGGGTGGACAGGGCTCCCCACCAGCTGCCGGGCTCAGCAGGGTGGTGAACAGATAGGAGGGACCGAGCCAGGCCCATCTTCCCACTGGTCCTCTTCTCTCCCCATGACACAGAGTGAGGCAAAAGGAACCCAGTGCCCAGCTGCTTCTTGACTATGTGTCCTAGACAAGTCACCCCAAATCACCGGCATGTTTCCTCACCTGTCCAACGAGGCTGTAACTGCCCCTCTTGCCCTCCTGGGGCAGAGGGGAGGTTCCACCATGACCTGTGTGTCCAGTCCTGGAGACCAGCACCCCAGGGACCTTGGATAAGCAGGTGTTCCCAGGGCAAGGGCGGCAGTGACTGTCAAACAGCAGCCAGGCCCTCACCCTGCCAGCCACACCTTCAATCCCTCAGGCCCAGGCCCCCAGCCTGATCCCCACCTTCTTCAGCAAACAACCGTACACAGCAGACACTCTGGATGGAAGGCAGGGGGCAAGCTGCAGAGGAACAGACAGGTACTGGGTAAACAGGAGACCAGCTCCAGGCCTAGCTGAGAGCCAACCTGCTCATCTCTTTTTTTATTTGAGAAAGAGTCTCACTCTGTCCCTGAGTGATCTCGGCTCACTGCAACCTCTGCCTCCTGGGTTCAAGCGATTCTGCCTCAGCCTCCCAAGTAGCTAGGACTATAGGCGAGAGCCACCACATCTGGCTAATTTTTTGTATTTGTAGAAGAGTCGGAGTTTCACCGTGTTAGCCAGGATGGTCTCCATCTCCTGAAATCATGATCTGCGCTCCTTGACCTCCCAAAGTGCTGGTATTACAAGCGTGAACCACCTTGCCTGGCCCCAACCTACTAATCTCTAGGATCCAGGACCAGCCATGTAGACAGGATTTGCTGGTGCTGTGAGGAACAGGGAACATGGAGGACAAAGCGTGTGTGGACACTGGACTCCCACCAGGGTCTAGAGGGAGTCCCTGGCCTGTGGGAGACAGACAGACTCAGGGGTCAGAACCCAGAGAAAAGGCTCTGTTCTCATTGGCCAGGAGGAAGGAGGCTTCAGCCAATGTCTCCAGCCAAGCTAAGCAGCCTCTAAGGAGGGGCAGTGCCTTTGGAGCTAAGGAATGTGATTGCCACCAATGGCCAACGCCCACCTGTCCCAGACACACCTGGCTGGGACACACAAGAGTACAGACACACAGACTCACCAGCCTGCAGACACACAGTGACAAGCATACAGGCCAGGTGTGCAGACACACAGGCCTGGACACTCACGTTCACAGAGTCCAGCTCTCACACGACCAGGGTCTAAACCTGTACACACACGTACACACACACACACACACACACAACCTGTGCAGACCTGATACTCACACGCATACTCCAGCACACCCACAGGTGCAGACACACTGATGCCCTTAGCGGGCTCCCTTCTGCGTACACACAGGCAGGCGCGTGGACACATGGCTGACCCTAGAGGGACCTGCACACACACACCCAGCTGTGTTCACACGCACACGTGTACACACACACCCAGGCAAAAGCACCCAGGTCTCCACCTTCCTGGAGGGACCCCAGGCTGCCTGACACCCTCCTGCATGGCACATTCAGGCCAAAACGCCACCAAACAGCGAATCCAACGGCCAGGAGCCGCAGTGCGGGTCCCTCCCTGCCAGGATACACCCCCACCCCGGTGCAAGGCTGAGCTTCCTGCGCTGGGACTCGGAAGGCGCCGGGCCACTGCCTCCCGGCAACGTCCGCGTCCTCCCCGCGGGACCCCCCTCGGGCCCCGTGCGACCCCCGCCCCCCCGAGGGAGACGTGCTCGTGGAGGCGTGGGCGGACCGGGAGCGAGGTCGGGCCCCCACCTGGTGGTGCGTCTCGCCCTCCACGTTGACGCCGTTGACCTCGACCAGGCGGTCTCCAGCGCGCAGCGCGGCGGCCTCGGCGGGCGAACCGGGCTCCACGCGCCGGATGAACTGCCCGCGGCGGCCCTTCTCGCCGTGCAGGTGGAAGCCGTAGCCCTGCTCGCCGCGCACCAGGCGGCACAGACGCGGCCGCAGCGGCTCCGGCGCGGCCATGGCGCCCGCTGCCCACCGGCCGCCCGCGGGCAGGGGCGCAGGGGAGCTCGGGGGCTGCGGCGGCGCTGGGCACCCGGCGTTGGCTCGGCGGCTCCCGCTCGGCTCCCGTCGTCTCGGGCTCCGGCTCGGGCTGCGGCTGCGGCACCGCCCCCGCGCCCGCCCCTTCCCCGCCCCCGCCGTCCGGCCGCCCCCGCCCCCGCCCCCGTCCCAGCCATCCCGGTCAGGCCCCTGCCTCTGCGCCCTGCCCGTCCAATGGGGTGCGGGGGGAGGGGACAGGGCCAGGGGACCGCCCCCCAACCACCAGGACCCCTCTGTCTCGCCCCTACTCTGGACGGCCGCCTTCGTACCAGCGCCTTTGCCTTCTATCCCAGGAACATTTACTGGAAACCTACTGTATGCGCAGCACCGAGGCAGGTCTTGAGGTGGGAGACGGGTTGGAAAAAGGGTCTCCAGGCCAAGGGACTCCCCCCACAAAGGGGCCAACGGGTAAGAACGAGGGCCACAGCCCTCCACCCTCCTCAGGCAGCCCTCCCCGACCCCCTTGCCTGTCTCCTCTCAGCTGTGCCTGATCCCGATCCCTCCTGCAGCCAGAGCTGCCCTGGGCCAGGGCAGCAGCTCAGGAGGGCCCGGGAGGCCAAAAGAGGGGTTTAAAAGTGACACGCAGCAGCCCCTTTCTGCACCCTGGGGTCCGGTGACTGGGAGTCTCCCTGGTCTTCCCACTGTGTTCTGGCAATCTGCACCGAGTCCATTCCTGAGCGCTCGCCCTCTTATTTCTCTTGGCTGGGCCCCCTCACTTGTGTCTTAGCCCACCCCAGGCCTGGACTGTGACTTTGCAGTCACAGGCTTGGGTGATAGGAGGAAGGATCTGAGTCTCAAGGGTCTCTGCTACCTGCTCCTGACATGGAATACACTGCACTGGAGTGTCTGGGCTCTGAGCTCTGGGTGGTGGCCAGTGTCCACAGGCAGACCCCTGTAGGCCTCCCCTGCCCTGGCCTACAGCCATCCACAACCCCCAGCCTCTACCTGAAGCACGAGTGTCCCCCTTCCCCAACAGAACAATCACCATCACAACAAAATCATTTACGCCTGAGTGCATTTTACCCGGAACAACCCTAGGGGCCGGGCCAATTTACAGATCTGAAAACTGGGGTCTTGAGAGGGAAGAGACCCACAAAGTTTCCTCAGCTCCATTTGGGCCCAGGGACGTGAAATTCAGAGTCCATGCTCTTCACCACCCAGCTCTTCCTCAGTCTCCAATATGGGAAGGCAGCTGAGTCCAGGCACAGCCCAAGCCTGCCCTCCTCCCCAGTCCAGCCAGGCCCCCTGCACATACCTGATTCCCAGGAGTTAGGCACAGCCCGCCCAGGCAATTCCCCATGTGAGCAGGAGAAGCAGGCTTCGCGCAGTCCTCCTCTCCCTCTCCTCTCTCCAGCGCCCTTGGCCTGGGCTCCCCTGCCCCCACCCAAGCACAGGGCCCGCCTCTGGGCAGCCTCCTGGGCCATGGCCCCCTGGGTGCCCACATCCCGGCAGCTGCCCCTAAAAGCCACTTAGGCTGAGGCCCCATGGCTGCTCCCTACCCCCACCCCTGCAATTCCTGGCTGAGGCTGCCTCAGGCTCCCGCCCGGCTGGCCACTTCCATCTGTCTGTCTGCATGTCCAGAGGCTGCCTGTCCGGCCTGTGGCTGGTCTCCCTGGACACAGCCTGGTGCTGCCACCCTTGGAGCCTGTGAGGGTGGCTGTGGGCAGTGTGAGTCACCACGTACCCCACACACCACTCCTGGTGAGGCTTAGGGGGTCACCCCACATCAACCAGGGCCACCCAAAACCTGGCAGGCTGTAGCTTCAGGGCAACAGCAGAGTCAGGAAGGTGGCTGGATGGGAGCCCCCAGCAGGGTAAGGGGGTAAGGGGGCTTGCAGACCTTTCCCCCTAGCTGGGGCAGACTCCCCTGATCAGCCTTGGGCATACGTCAGCGTTCCCTGGCCCAGGACTCAGCTGATTACTCCTCCCAGTGACTGAAGATGGGATAGGGGGCCGGAAGCAGTGGCTCACGCCTGTAATCCCAGCACTTTGGGAGGCTGAGGCAAGTGGATCACCTACGGTCAAGAGTTCGAGACCAAGCCGGGCGCGGTGGCTCAAGCCTGTAATCCCAGCACTTTGGGAGAATGAGGCGGGTGGATCACGAGGTCAAGAGATCAAGACCAACCTGGTCAACATGGTGAAACCCCGTCTCTACTAAAAATACAAAAAATTAGCTGGGCATGGTGGCACGTGCCTGTAATCCCAGCTACTCAGGAGGCTGAGGCAGGAGAATTGCCTGAACCCAGGAGGCGGAGGTTGCGGTGAGCCGAGATCGCGCCATTGCACTCCAGCCTGGGTAACAAGAGCGAAACTCCGTCTCAAAAAAAAAAAAAAAAAAAAAAAAGAGTTCGAGACCAGCCTGGCCAACATAGCAAAACGCCATCTCTACTAAAAAGACAAAAAAAATTAGCCATGGTGGCACACACCTGTAATCCCAGCTACTAGGGAGGTTGAGGCAGAAGAATCGCTTGAACCCAGAAAGCAGAGGTTGCAGTGAGCCAAGATGGTGCCACTGGACTCCAGCCTGGGTGACAGCCAGATTCTCAGGGGAAAAAAAAAAAAAAAAAAGCCGGCACAGTGGTTCACACCCGAAATCCCTGAACTCTGGGAAGCCGAGGCAGGTGGATCACCTGAGGTCAGGGATTCGAGGTCAGCCTGGCAAACGTGGTGAAACGCCATCTCTACTAAAAATACAAAAATTAGCCAGGTGTGGTGGCTAATGCCTGTAATCCCAGCTACTCGGGAGACTGAGACATGAAAATCACTTGCACCAGGAGATGGAGGTTACGGTGAGCCAAGATCATGCTATTGCACTCCAGCCCGGGAGATGGAGTGAGACTCCATCTCAAATAAAAATAAGAATGATTTTTTAAAAGATAGGTTGGGGAGCAGTGCGATGGAGGGAAGGGCCACCAGGGATGGGAGGTCACAACCAGGGCCTGGAACCACGGAAGTATCACTGGACACACTGCCACTACAAAGTAACAAAGGAGTCCCCAAAGCCAAGAAGGAGCTGAAGAAGGGCTGAGGAAGGTAACAGAGTAGCAAAGGGCTGGGCAACAAAGGAAGTGGGCCTGGCAAAGGGGTAGCCCGGAGCAGGATGAATTGAGGCAGTCAGAGAGGAATTGGAGGTCACAATTTCAGAGGAGGTGCAGTCCTTGAGAGGGGACAATGAGTCCGGGGGCCTGGAGGAACAGGCGAGGAAGGGTGACTCAGCAGCTCTGGGGGGTGGGGGTGGGGGTGTAAACCCTCCCAGGCCTCTTCTCCAGCCAGCCCCCGGAAGCTCTTAGCCTTGCTCCCAGGCTGACCTCAGTCCTCACAGGTGCTGCGCTAGAGGCAGAGCAAGGCGAAGGGAAGAGCCTGGGCAAAGGTGCTTAGGGGCTGTCAAGTGCTTGGAGTTTCAACAAAAGGGCTACGGAGGCTGGGTGCTGTGGCTCACGCCTGTAATCCCAGTATTTTGGGGGGTTGAGGCAGGCGGATCACGGGGTCAAGAAGATTGAGACCATCCTGGCTAACACAGTGAAACCCTGTCTATACTAAAAATGCAAAAAATTAGCTGGGCGTGGTGGTGCACACCTGTAGTCCCAGCTACTTGGGTGGCTGAGGCAGGAGAATCGCTTGAACCTGGGACGCAGAGGTTGCAGTGAGCCAAGATCGCACCACTGCATTTTTTGAGGCTCCATCTCAAAAAAAAAAAAGAAAAAAAGAAAAGAAAGAAAAAGAAAAAAAGGACTAGGGAGGTGGGTGGGAGGGAGTAGGATCAGCTCCTAGAGGAGAGTGGACTTTCTTTTGCTAGTTCTGCAGGGTTCATGTGGGGTGACGAAGGCCTCCCAGGGCAGCAGCAGCAGGGAAGAAAGTCAAGTCAGGGCGATTGGAGGCTTGGGAGATCCCCCCTCCCCACCCAACCCTCTTGTCCCCAGCATGCTACCCAGGCACTAGTCCTGTGCAGCAGAGGGAGAGCAGGTCTCGCCTTCGCCGCTGCGCTGTGGGTGGGGGGTCCACCCAGGTGGGGGCTGCCCCTGCTCTCCTGTTGCCGCAGGACCTTTCTTCCGGGCCTTGAACCCGCATCTCTCCAGCAAGGCCCCAGCGATGTCAGGGAGCCCGAGCCTGGGCCTGGACGTGGGCTATGTGGTGTGGCCGTGGTCTGGGGCCCTGACTGGGGGTGAGGCCGCTAATCCGACGCCTCAGTACTGGCCCAGAGCTGCTCAGGCAGACGCAGCTTCCTAATGGACATTAATGGCCCCGCAAGCATACCCGGACTGCGCCTAGGACCTCTCCCTTCAGACCTGCACCGCGCCTCCCTTTAAATTCCGAAACTGGAGCAGGAGAGACGAGCTCGACAGGAGAACGTGACCAACAGAGACCCAGACGCGAGAGGGAGAGAGAAGGGGAGGGCTGCGACGACCCAAGAGAAAGGAGGTGGAGGACCGCACCGCCTCGGACGGGGCGGCCCCGCCCATCCGCTGTGGTCCCGCCCACTGCGGCTTTAGCCCCGCCCATTGCTGGGGGCGTGGGTCGGGGGGCTGCCTCCCGGAACCATGGCCACGCAGCGCCATCTGGCAGGAACTGCTGGCATTGCATCGTCCGAGGAGTTGCCGCAGGTGCCCCGCCCCTCTGACTTCCTTTGATCCAGTCCTGGGGGGTGGGAACTGGAGTGAGGATGGTGCCCTAGGGCTGGGGCGCTGCAGAGGAGTAAGGGTGTGGAATGAGGGAGGCAGAGGAGCCCCTAGTCGGTTTTGCCTCCTCATCTTGGACCTGACAATCACCAGGGAACATCGCTGAAACCCCCCAAAAACAGCGCTTTGAGCATCTTGGCCTGTGCAAGGAGAGGCGAGAGCTGAAGCAGTCTCAGGAAGGATATTTAGCCCGGCCTGTGGTCCTGGAGTCCTCTTTCAGGGAGGGAGCTCCCATGCTGTCCTGGAACCTGCAGTCTGGAGCAGGTGGTGGGGACGAGGAGGGGGTAGTGGGAGGGGTGGTGACAGCTCGCCCTGCCAGAACACCAGTATTGTCCCATAGGCAGTGGGGAGCCCTTAAGGCGTGGTGTGGGGGGTGACAAGGTCAGGACATCCATGTTCTTAGAGGTCAGGTTTGGTGACAAACAGGGGCAGGAGTGGGAAGGAATGAGCTCACAGGGAGGAGAATGGTCACCCTGTGGGGTGTGTGACTACCTTTTCACCCAGCACAGAGCCTGAGGGAGGGTTAGATGGAACCAAGGGATCCATAAGAATTGGCTGGTGCGCCGGGTGCTGTGGCTCACGCCTGTAATCTCAGCACTTTAGTAGGCAGAGATGGGCGGATCACCTGAGGTCAGGAGTTCAAGACCAGCCTGGCCAACATGCTGAAAACCCATCTCTACTAAAAAGACACAAAAATTAGCTGGGCATGGTGGCGGGCACCTGTAATCTCAGCTACTGGGGAGGCTGAAGCAGTAGAGTCGTCTGAGCCTGGGAGGCAGAGAGGCAGAGGTTGCAGTGAGCTGAGATAGTGCTACTCCAGGCTGCAAGACAGAGCAAGACTCCATCTCAAAAAAAGAAAAGAAAGAAACTGAAAGAAAAGAAAGAATTGGGGGTGTGGAGATAAAAAGAGCACCCACATTTGGGAGAAGGACACACCTCGGAGATGGAAAGGCCCTACCAGTGAGGGAGTGCGGCTTCCAGAAGCGGGGGTGGGGAGCTACTTCCACGGGGCATCCTGAAGCCAGGCCCAGGACCACCCCTCCCCCAGCCTTTGCTGAGAGAATCCTGCCAGATGGCCACGGGAGGGCTCCAAGGGTGGGCTGCATCAGGGCAAGTGACCTCGGTGGTTTGGGGTCCAGGACAGCCCTTGGAGTCCCAAGCCAGATTAGAGAGGGTTGAAAAGGGAGTGGGAGGGAGGAGGGGCCCAGATCTTGGGAGGGGAGGTGGAGGGGGCAAGGGTGGAGGGAGGCCCTCGCTGTTCAAAATGGCAGGGCACATTTATGTGGGGGGCTGGAGCCAGTGACCAGAAGTGCATGCAGAGGGTCACAAGATGTAGAGGAGCTCCTGAGGTAGCAAGGGGGCTCAGTGGAGGGGCCACTTCTCCATAGGAGGGGAGCATGGCCCAGAAGAAGGGAACCAGGGGTTCTTAATCCTCTGCGGAAGACTTTGGCTGAGGGAGGGAGGGGGTGCCGGGAGACCCCGTTGTGAATTGAATGCTGAGTGCCTGGCGCTTCCCCTGGTCGGCGAGGGAGGGACCACTGACATTTGCCAGGGCGTGGGCGCGCCTGTCTGGTCCCTGAGCTAGACGGCAAAGTACACAGGCAGACGAAGGGGTCCGACGCGGGGGCGCAGGAGTCAGGTGGATTTTATTGACCGGAGAGCAGGCCGGGGCTGTGAGCAGCGCCCGGAAGCCGCAGCAACTCCTCCTGGGTCAGGCGCGGAGGCGCGGGGGGACGTGGGGACGCTGTCAGGACGGTTCGAGGGCCAGGCGGGGCCAGCCAAGGCGATTTGCTGCGGGGACCATGGCTGGGCGGGAGACGTCTCTCCGAAGTCTCTAGCGAGAACAGAGCAAGGCCGTGGGGAGGGGGCCGTGCGCCCTCCACCGCCGCCCCCGGATGCCACGGTCAAGCCTGTCCCAAGAAAGCCTTTGTGGGAGCGGAGCAGGGGATGAAAGGGCCCCAGGGTGCCCCCTAAACGCGCAGCTCGGTGCTCTGGCTCAGACCTCCCAAGACCCCCTTGCCCGCGATGGTCCAGGCCTCCTCCCCTCTCACGTACCTGGCCGGCTCCCCCGAAGTCCAGGAACTCAGGTTCGCGTGCAGGCTCCGGGGCGTGCTGGCTCCCGGGCGCACGGACGGGGATCCCTGCCTCGGAGCTCCTGCGTTGCGCCTCCCACAGCTCCTGAACCCACGAGGGCGGCAGGAGAGGAGGCTCGCGGGCGGCGGGCCCGGGGGAGAGGGTGTCCCTGGCCAGGGTCTCGGCGGCCGGGTGCAGCGCGCGGCGCCACAGGTAGGGTGAGCGGCGCAGCCCCATGAGCAGGCCGGCGGCGCGGCCCACCGTGTGATAGCGGGGACTCGCCACGTGCTTGTACCAGGCGCTGGCGGGCAGCGGCAGCAGGAGCAGGAGGAGCGGCAGCGCCAGCCGCAGCCGGCTCGCGGGAACCTCCCGCACCCCCCGGCCCGGCGCCAGGGCGCTCGAGTCGACGGCCGCCCTGCGGGGCGGGCCACGAACCAGCTCGGTTGGGTTTGGACGCGCGGCGGAGTTGGAACGCCGGGTACCGGAGCCCAGGAGGCAGGAGGCTAGAGGCGAGCCGTGGGTCCCCTGCGGGTCCAGCTTTAAACGCTCGGTGGCCCCGCCTCGGTCCGCCCCTGCGGTACCCGCTGGGCTCCCCAGATGGGAGGAGGGGCAGAGGAAGGAGAGGGAACCCCCGCAGCTGGCGGGGGACATGGGTTCCGGAACACCTCACTGAGTGGGCCGCTGGTTGGAACTGGGCTCGAGGCTCCCCTAGGGGGCCACGTCCCCTTTTCTGCCTGCTCAGCCTCCTCCCCCCAGGAGCGGAAGTGCCAGGGAGGGGTTCCTGGGACCATGGGTCTCAGGGGCCACTGATGAGGGAGTAGGGGTGAGGGATGCCCCTTTAGCCAGAGCTCCTGCAGGCGGGCGCCAGCAGAGCAAATGGCCAGGGACCGGAAGAGCTACAATGGCTATCACAGGAGGGTTATTGGGCACCCTCAGCACCGTTCAAGACCCTTCTGGGTGATCCCCTGCAAGAGTTGTCCCTTGTCCATGCCTAGCACAGCTCCCAAAGCTGTCCTCACATCCTGTCCTGTCTTCTGCCACCGCCTGCTTCTCTCCACCAATCCATCTCCCAGCAGAGCTGAATGGAGGCTTAGAAGCCTCATGTTGGCCACACCAAGCCAACCCTGAGGTCTCTGCTTCCCCGAGGCCTCCAGGAGAAAGACTCAAGCTCTTCATGAACTTCTAACTCTGAAGGGGCAGGACAAGACCTTGCAGACTTCCAGAGCCTCGTCCCTGGGCATGGTTCCCCCAGAGGTCTCAATTTTTGTCTGAACCAACAGCCTGTGGCTTTGCCTGCATCTGTGCGTCTGGGCCTAGAGCATCGTTCCCTCCTTCTCGGCATGGCCAACTCCTATTCATTCTCCAGGATTCCACTAAGTGGCCCAGGTCCTTGGCCAGGCGCGGTGGCTCATGCCTGTAATCCCAGCACTTTGGGAGGCTGAGGCAGGTAGATCACCGGAGTTCAAGACCAGCCTGACCAACATGGTGAAAACCCATCTCCACTGAAAATAAAAACACTTAGTTGGGTGTGGTGGTGGGCAGCTGTAATTCTAGCTATTTGAGAGGCTGAGATAGGAGAATCGCTTGAATCCGGGAGGCAGAGGTTGCAGTAAGCCGAGATTGTGCCACTGCACTCCAGCCTGGGCAACAGAGCCAGACCCCGTCTCAAAAAAAAAAAAAAAAAAAGGCACAGGGCCAGACAGTTCCCCAGAATATCCCTCTGTGCCCACCTGGGCTTAACAGCCCCCTCTCAGCCAGGCGATGTGGCTAATGCCTGTATTCCCAGCACTTTGGGAGGCTGAGGTGGGCAGATCACCTGAGGTTAAGAGTACGAGACCATCCTGGCCAACATGGTGAAACTCCATCTCAAAAAAGCTAGCTGGGTGTGGTGGCACATGCCTGTTGTCCCAGATACTCAGGAGGCTGAGGCAGGGAAATTGCTTAAACCTAGGAGGCGGAGGTCTGAACTGAGATCATGCAATACTCTGTCTCAAAAAAAACAAACACCAAAAAACAGCCCCCTCCCAGAGGGCAGAGGACTCTTCCCGGAACTCCCAGAAAAGGTGAATCCAGCCCTCCCTCAGTAACCACACCAGTCATGGGGCAGCCCCTGGGTCCCAGACACTAGAAATCTTGTTTCGAGTCATCATGAACTATCTCAACTGACCTCCAGACAGTGCCATGGATGGAACTATTATTGACTCCACTCCCCAACAAGGAAACTGAGGCCCAGGGAGAAGTTACCTGCCCCAGATCCTGTTGGGTAAATGGTGGAGGTGAGATACATGCTAGCTAGTGAGCCCAAGAGCCTCAGCTTGGGGGAACAGGGGGGTATCCCTGTCCAGAAGGGCACAGAAGGGCTGGGGGCAGGTTGGGCACGGTGGCTCATGCCTGTAACCTCAGCACTTTAGGAGGCCAAGGTGGGTGGATTGCTTGAGGCCAGGAGCTCAAAACCAGCCTGGCCAATACAAAATTTAGCCAGGCGTGATGGTACACACCTGTAGTCCCAGCTACTCGGGAAGCTGAGGCAAGGAAACCATTTGAACTTGGGAGGCAGAGGTTGCAGTGAGCCAGGATGGCGCCACTACACTCCAGCCTGGGCGACAGAGCAAGACTCCATCCCAAAAAACAAATAAACAAACAAAAACAGAAGGTCTGAGGGCAGAGTCAGGCCGACTCCTGAGGTGCGAGGGGCCCGGGGGGCTCTAGTGAGCCTCAGGAGATTTAGAAGCAGCAGCCCTCTTTTTTTTTTTTTTTTTTTTTTTTTTTTTTTGTGAGACGGAGTTTCGCTCTTGTTACCCAGGCTGGAGTGCAATGGCGCGATCTCGGCTCACCGCAACCTCCGCCTCCTGGGTTCAGGCAATTCTCCTGCCTCAGCCTCCTGAGTAGCTGGGATTACAGGCACGCGCCACCATGCCCAGCTAATTTTGTGTATTTTTAGTAGAGACGGGGTTTCACCATGTTGACCAGGATGGTCTCGATCTCTTGACCTTGTGATCCGCCCACCTCGGCCTCCCAAAGTGCTGGGATTACAGGCTTGAGCCACCGCGCCCGGCGCAGCAGCCCTCTTCACAAAGGCCCTCCCTGTTCGGGGCATCATGGTGAGGTGATAAGGCTCTCGGCCTCTCCTACCTCAGTTTCCTCATCTGTAAACAGGGGGTAGAAACAGTGGCCACTTCATCATTTTGTTGGCATTGATAATTCAGAGGTGGGTCTGGGAACTGAGCTGTGCCTGGTACCCAGTGGGCACTCAATGAACGCTGTGGCTAGGATCTAGCCTTGCTGCGCCAGGGGATGACCACCCCCAGCCTGTCAGGAAACACGGTGACGGGGCAGAATGGGGGATGCAGTCAGAGCTGTCTGCGCTACCTGGAGGACCCCAGGGACCAGAGGCCCTGCAAGAAGCTGTCCTCGCTGCGCTCCCCCAGGGCCCCTTGTCCTTGCGAGATGCCTGGAGTGTGTGGTGGGCGGGCAACACAGCACGATACAGGCCAGAGCCAGGCCCCATCAGGGTCCCTTGGCGCTGCCGCCCGCTCCCAGCTAAGGTGACGTGGGCGTCTCTGGAGCCCTGGGGGACTGTAGCCCAGTCCAGAGAGAGTCCAGGATGCCCCCTGGAGGTGGCCCGGGTAGCTTCTGCAGGGGGAACTGCTGAAACTGATCAATGAAAGTCTAATGTGGGATGGAAGTCTCCGTGCCAGAAAACAGAAGGAGAGCTGTAACAGCATAGACACATCTCAAAAATGCAATGGCGTACAAAGGAAAAAACTCCCTGCGGCACTGTAGGTTCCGTGTGCTGCCATTTTCTGAGCTTAAACCCCAGCAGTGGGCTGGGCCAGGTGGCTCATACCTGTAATCCCAGCACTTTGGGAGGCCGAGGCGGGCGGATCACCTGAAGTCAGGAGTTCAAGAATAGTCTGGCCAACATGGCAAAACTCCATCTCTA
This sequence comes from Saimiri boliviensis, assembly GCF_048565385.1. NCBI lineage: Eukaryota > Metazoa > Chordata > Mammalia > Primates > Cebidae > Saimiri > Saimiri boliviensis. The sequence continues at coordinate 9,270,055 of NC_133460.1, read as the reverse complement.
CTAAAAGTACAAAAATTAGCAGGGCATGGTGGCAGGCACCTGTAGTCTCAGCTACGCAGGAGGCTGAGATAGGAGAATCCCTTGAACCCAGGAGGCAGAGGCCCCAGTGAGCTGAGATCACACCACTGCACTGAGCCACTGCTCAAGGCAGGCACCTGCCTGCCACAGGCACGAAGCCTGGCCCCGAACAGGAACTCCCTGGTAAGGAGGAGATGAGGGAGCAAATCTGTTTTGTCATCTTTAAAATTACCGGTCAGGTGTGGCATCATGGCTCATGTTTGCAATCCCAACACTTTGGGAGGTGGAGGGGGAGTGAGAGAGCAGCCTGGGCTTTTTTAAGTCGGAGTCTCTCTCTGTCACCCAGGCTGGAGTGTCGCAGTGGGATCTTGGCTCACTGCAACCTCCGCCTCCGGGTTCAAGAAATTCTCTTGCTTCAGCCTATCAAGTAGTGGGATTACAGGCATGCACCACCACACCCAGCTAATTTTTGATTTTTAGTAGAGATGCTGTTTCACCTTGTTGGCCAAGATGGTCTCGACCTCTTGACCTCATGATCTGCCCACCTGGTCTTCTCAAAGTGCTGGGATTACAGGAGTGAGCCACCATGCCCAGCCCACTGCTGGGATTTAAGCTTAGAAAATGGCCTTTTCTCTTTTTTTTTGTTTTTGTTTTTGTTTTTGTTTTGAGATGGAATCTCTGTGTTGCCCAGGTTGGAGTGCAGTGACACAATCCCAGCTCACTGAAACCTCTGCCTCGCAGGTTCAAGAGATTCTTCTGCCTCAGCCTCCTGACAGCTGGGACTACAGGCGTTCACCACCACGTCCTGCTAATTTTTGTATTTTTAGTAGAGTTGGGGTTTCACCATATTGGCGTGGCTGGTCTTGAACTTCTGACCTCATGATTTGCATGATGTCAGCAACCCTGGCCTCCTGGTTCAAGCGATTCTCCTGCCTCAGCCTCCCAAGTAGCTGGAATTACAGTTATGCACCACCATGCCTAATTTTCTATTTTTTTTTTTTTTTTTTTTTTTTTTTTAGTAGGGATGAGGTTTCTCCATGAAGGTCAGGCTGGTCTTGAAGTCCTGACTTCAGGTGATCTGCCTGCCTTGGCCTCTCAAAATACTGGGATTATAAGGGAGCCACCACGTCTGGCCTACAATTTTTTTTTCTTTTTTTTTTTTTTGAGATGGAGTTTCGCTCTTGTTACCCAGGCTGGAGTGCAATGGCGCGATCTTGGCTCATCGCAACCTCCGCCTCCTGGGCTCAGGCAATTCTCCTGCCTCAGCCTCCAGAGTAGCTGGGATTACAGGCACGCGCCACCATGCCCAGCTAATTTTTTGTATTTTTAGTAGAGACGAGGTTTCACTATGTTGACCCGGATGGTCTCGATCTCTTGACCTCGTGATCCACCCGCCTCGGCCTCCCAAAGTGCTGGGATTACAGGCTTGAGCCACCGCGCCCGGCCTTTTTTTTTTTTTTTTTTTGAGACGGAGTTTCGCTCTTGTTACCCAGGCTGGAGTGCAATGGTGTGATCTCGGCTCACCGCAGCCTCCGCCTCCCGGGCTCAGGCAATTCTCCTGCCTCAGCCTCCTGAGTAGCTGGGATTACAGGCACGCGCCACCATGCCCAGCTAATTTTTTGTATTTTTAGTAGAGACGGGGTTTCACCATGTTGACCAGGATGGTCTCGATCTCTCGACCTCGTGATCCACCCGCCTCGGCCTCCCAAAGTGCTGGGATTACAGGCTTGAGCCACCGCGCCCGGCTTTTTTCTTTTTTTTTTTTTTTGAGATGGAGTTTTGCTCAGTTGCCAGGCTGGAGTGCAGTGGCGCAATCTCAGCTCACTACAACCTCCAACTTTCAGATTTAAGCGATTCTCCTGCCTCAGCCTCCTGAATAGCTGGAATTACAGGTGCAAGGCACCACACCTGGCTAATTTTTTGTATTTTTAGGAGAGACAGGGTTTCACCATGCTGGCCAGGATGGTCTGGATCTCTTGACCTCGTGATCTGCCCGCCTCAGCCTCCCAAAGTGCTGGGATTACAGGTGTGAGCCACCACACCCGGCCTAAAAATTTATTTTGTAGAGACAGGGCCTGATTATGTTGGCCAGTCTGGTCCGATTTTGTTGGCCAGCTAAACTGGCCAGGAACCAGGCCACCCAGCCTCCCAAAGGGCTGGAATTACAGGCTTGAGCCACTGTGACCGGCAGCTTTTTTCAGTAAGTGGAGAAACTGGGGCTTCAAGCCCATTTCTGTCTGTTTCTAAAGTCCAAGCTCACTGGGCTTAGATCACTTGAGCCCAGGAGGTTGAGGCCTCAGTGAGCTGTGAACGTACCACTGTGTTCCAGCTAGAGCAAGACCCTGTCTCAAATAAATAAATAAGTAAAGTTGAGGCCTCTTCTACAGTATACTGCCTCTTTTCTAGAAGGGTTCGGATCTAGACCAGCCTTCTCGATGGCAGAGGGAGGAAGGTCCTGAGTGTGCCTGGCCTCCAAGGGTAGGGAGGAGGCCCTGTACCGCAGCATCCATACAAACACGCCCTGTGCTGGGCCCAGCACAAAGAGGACACGTTCTGTTCCTACCTTCTAGAGGCCCCTCCTCAGCAGGACTGGCAAGACTGCCCTGGGCTGGAAGATGGACATCACCACGCTGCCTTTCGTGTTGTCTTTCACGTAGGGATTTGAACAGAGCATTAGGGAAATGGAGGCGGGACCAGGCTTCTGCGTGTTCCAAATACCAGAGGTCGGCTTCCTAATAAGTTGGCCAGAATTAGCAAACGCAAATACAGCACGTCCAGTTAAACGTGAATTTCAGGTAAACAAGGAGCAGCATTTTAGTATGAGTCTAGCCCATCAATATTTGGGCTATAGTTACACTAAGACATGACTCCTTGTTCATCTGAGATTCAAACCGGGTGTCCCGTGTTTCATCTGGCAACGCCGGTCCGTGGAGCCCAGCGAAGGTTGACATTACTACACGCGTGGCCCAGACGCACCAGGGACAGCCTGGCCGAGAGGGCGGCGCGCACTTCCGAGTGGTCGGCTGGGGCTAGAGCGGCCGCGGCCCAAGACCCCGCTCTAGCCGGCGCCTCGTTGGGACGGAAGTCACAACGCGCACTTCCGCCGGGCGGGCCCGTTGCTGGGCGGGGCGGTGACGTTGCCCGGAAGGGGCGGGGCCGCCGGGAGCCAGGCCGCGCGGCGCCGCGCCGGCCGGGAGGGGGCCGGAGTCCGGACCATGGCGGCGGCGGCGGCTGGTACCGAGGGGCGGCGCGCGGCCCTGGAGGCGGCGGCGGCGGCCGCGCCCGAGCGGGGCGGCGGGAGCTGCGTGCTGTGCTGCGGAGACCTGGAGGCCACGGCACTGGGCCGCTGCGATCACCCGGTGTGCTACCGCTGCTCCACCAAGATGCGGGTGCTCTGTGAGCAGCGCTACTGCGCCGTGTGCCGCGAGGAGCTGCGCCAGGTGCGGGGCGCTGGGGGCACGGCTCGGGGGCGGCGGGGCTCCTGGCGGCCGGAAGGGGACTTTGCTTCCCTACGGTCCGGCCATGGGCGCCGGCTTCCGAGACAGGCCTGAGGGCCACCCGGGGCGGGGTCCCGGCCGTATGGCTGACGGCGGGGCGTTGGGGCTGGGAGGCAGGAGGCGGCCGAGCGGGTTGGAGAGCGAGCATGCCCTGTGGGGACAGCCTGGGGACTTCCCCCACGTCCCTGGGGTTCCTGCCGGGCCACAGGAAGGGGGTCTGATCAGATGGAGAACTCTGTGACCTGCTCGTCTTCGAGAGTTTATTTCCCAGGGGCCTCCATTCAGGTGGAGGAAGCAAGGCAAGGGGGATCCTCCGGGTGCCATCCATCCTGGAAGCAGAGCGTCAAACCCTGGGAATTCTTAGCCCAGCTGTTTCTGGGCCCTTATTGGGTGACCCTGAGCAAACTTCCAAGAGTAACGTTTTCCTCTGGAGTGGAGATGACACCAGTCTCGGAAGGAGACCCACTCACCGGAGGGGAAGATCTCCTCCCGGTTCTTGGCGGGAAGGGAGAAAAGTGTTGGGAAGTTCTCCTCCTCCTCCTCGCCGCCTCCTTTGACTCTCATTTCTAAAGTGAATGGGAGACGTTTTTGACTGTCCAGACTTGGAAGCCCTGGAGGGGTCAGAGGGTACCATGACCCTCTCTCCCTGCACTGCCTGCTGCTGGCTGTGGGCACCTGGCTGGAGCCCCTTGGTTTGCTGAGCTTAGAGATTTGTTTGCTTCCAGCATTGTGAAATTCTCCCAGTTTGTTCATAGAAGGCTTCGGCTGGTGACAGCTGCCAGGATTCTAACTTTCCTTTTCCTAGAAGTGATGCAGAGCAGCGTTGAGGGATAGATTCGTGCTTTCCTTTTCTCCTCTTTCTTTTTGGAAAGTAGACATTATGTCAAAGGAGGTGGAGAGCGCTGCTATTCTCTGAGCAATTTGTGGGCATCTACCCTGTACCCTTTTTGGAAAAAGACATTTGGAGATGCTGTCAGCCATGTGACAGGAGGAGGCAGACCCAGACCCGGGGGAGATCTAGGCTGCAGGAACAGTCGCAGAGGACCTTGGCCGGTGGCTTACTCAGAGGGCGCTTCCGGGCTTTGCCAGAGCCTGGCTTGCCGGCCAGGCCTGCATAGCATGACGTCACTCCAACAGCCGGGTTTCCCAGCACACCTGTAGCTTCCCTCAGGAAAGAAGATGCTAAGGAGTTGTTGGCATGTGAGGCCCGGGACAGGCTGCAGGTCTGATGCAAGACATGAGTGAACATCTACACATGCTTACTCTAGCAGCCTCTGCCCACTCTCATTCCTCACAGGCCCCACACCCTCCAGGACTCTGTGGCCCGGGGCTGTTGACAAGAGTTGTCAGCCGGGGTGTGGTTTGGCGCTGGGTGCCCTCAGCTGAGCGTCAGCTTCCTCTCAGGCCTGTCCCCACTTTGCTGGGCTGAAGGAGGGGTCCTGGGAAGTTTGCTGTTGGCTGTTCCCCTCTGCTTTGCATTCATCCTGTTTTCCTTCCCATCTTGAACTTGCCGCTTCACTCTAGCCTCCTTTTTCCCTTACTGAGTTCAGCGTCATCCCCTGAGTGTGTTCTGTGTCCCATGCGTGCTCAGGAATTCCCACTGCAGCCCTCAACTCCTGAATCCTGGCGTTGCCTTGGCCTTCCTTATGGGACTGAGGCTTTGCGAAAATTGAGAGGAAAGTGTCCAGGACGCCCTGTGGAATCGGTGGACTCTTTGTGCTTGTTAGTTCCGCACACCTGGACCCAGGCCTTCCCTGCAGAGCCACGACTGCTGCTCAGGCGAGGAGCCAGATCGTCCCAACCCCTGGCAGGTGCTCAGGGTGGACGCTGAGGCTGGTTCCCCTCTGTGGGAGGTGGGGGCACCGGTCTCAGCCATGGCTGAGCCCCTGGGGTGGTGCAGCCCCAGGTTCTGGGCCTCTTTTCTGGCCCTGCTTTTCTTAAGGGCTGGTTCCTGCTGTTTGCATCTTGTTCTCCAGCTTACACTGGTCCCTGGTGTTACTACGGGAGTCCTGATGGGGCTGCGGGGGCCCCCCAGGGCAACCCACCCCCACCTCACAGGGAGGCAGTGGGAGGGGCGAGGAGGGCCAGCCCACAGCCACCCAAGGGCCCAGGTCAGGAGGGCGACCTGCTAGCTTGGGTCATGCTTCCCTACTACTACTGTCCCCTCCCTATCCCCCATGGCCCTGGCCCTCTCTGTAAGATACTCCCTGCTGCTGTCCCCATCTGGGCTCCTTGGGGGTCTAGGCTCTCTAGATGGCCCTCGGAGCCATCCCCAGGGTACCCTTCCCGACGTGTGGGCAGGCTCGCACTGCCACCTCACTCTGCCAGCCCTTACAGCTGTCCTTTTGTGTGCCTATGGCATGTTGGGGAGTGTGGGGTGGCAAGGCCCCAGGCAGACACCACACCTGTCCCTGTGGGGGCCAGGGGTCCCTCCTATTCCTGAGCAGGCCTCTCCCATCTACTTCTCATTCTCCTTGGGGCCTGACCTGGCCATCTCCAGGGCTCACACAGGGCGCCCTTCCCCCATCGTTGGCTGCCTAGCCCATCCCGAAGTTTCTCCCCATGGTTCCTGTATTTCTGTTCTCAGACGCGCAACCCTCTCCCTCTCTCTAGGGGTGACCTAGAGCTGTTGTCTCCCTGTGTAGTCCCAGCCCAGCCTTCTCCCCCGGCCCCCACGTCCCACCCTGGCCATCTCCCACCAGCCTCTAAATCCCACTCCCAGCCATCTCTCCGCCGGCCCCCAAGTCCCCTACGCCCAGCCTGGCTGTGCTGACGTGCCACCAGGCTGGGAGGGTCTTGCTGCTTGGCTCCTAGGTGGACCGTGCCCGACTCCAGCCTGGCCACCATGCTGTAGGGCGCAGTCTTGTCCAGCCCCCTCCTCACCCTCTGCTAGGGGCGGGTCCTCTGCCTCCAGCTGCTCCCTGGCTTCGGAGAGGCTCCCTTGACCAAGTCCGCCAGCCCCACCACTGCCATCCCACACAGGTTTCTCGGGACTTGCGATCGCATGGGGCGTGGGTGCCTCCAGGCAGTAAGGACAGAGGAGTCTACGTGCTCCTCATCGGGGCCTGGCACTGTGCCCAAACACGGGCGGCACTCTGAAGATGCACGAGTGGAGGTTGGCTGCATGTTGGGTGCCTGGGATGCCCCATGCCCGCAGCCTGAGGGGTTGCCACGCAGGGTGGATGAGAGCGTGCTGGAGGGGTGCCAAAGTGGGGAGGTAGGCCCGGGGGTGCCCCTGGCATGGGTTTCCTCTAGGGAAGGAAGTTGTGTCTCCTCGGAGTCTGATGGGCTTGGCTGCTTTTTGGCAGTCTCGGGGGCTTCCCTCACAGTCAGACGCTAGCTTCCTCGCCCGCCTGTGCTACTTCAGGAGCTGTGGCGGGGGAGTGGCCCTGTCTGGTTCCCGGGAGTCCCGGCACTCAGCTCCCCTAGGAGGCTCATGCTCTGGATCCTGGCTGCACCGAGTGACTCTGCAGAGTGCGCCCATGAGGGTCAGGCTGGAGGGGCTCCCTTGGGACTAGAAGGCAGGGCTGGGTGTCAGCTGCCCAAGGGTAGCTGCTGTGAAAAGAGGGGGTGTGCCGAGATGCTGCTCAGGAGGAGGAGAGCTGGGGGACAGATGAGGGTGATGTGGCCCACAGTGAGAGCCTTTGTAATGGGGCTGTGGTGCGGGGCTGCAACTCCGATCTGAAAGCGTGGGAAGCAGCTGTGATGAGGCACCCATCTAAGCCCAGCGTGTGATGGGGACAAAGAGGTGGCCTAGTTCATCCTGCCCAGCCTTGGCTGATGTGACAAGGGCAGGAAGGGTCTGGGCTGCTGTTCCTGCCGCTCGAACTGTCCACCCCGCCCTCACAGAGCTGACTGCTGTCTGCGGGGTGGGGGCACCCTCCTCACAGAACAGCAGCCTGTCATGGCAGTAGAGGCTGAGCTATCCTGGTGCTTCTGACCCTCCCAGGGAGTCAGCTTTAACTACCCAATCTGGGGGACAGAGATCACCCCAGACACCCCCCCTCCCCACTGAGCACAGGTGGGACTGGCTCTCCCTGCCAGGCTTCAGGTTTCCCAACTTCACGGCCATTCTGGCCCGACGTCCTCTTTGGCTAAGGCTAAATGTAACATGACCTTAGTGTGATCCTTCCCAAGGTGAGGACGTCCCCCTGCCCTGGATGTGTCTGTGAGGCCTCGAGCTGCTTTCAGGGCCCTGAGCCGAGGCACGTGACCAGTGCCAGGTTTGGGACAGTGGCAGAGCCAGAAGGGGTCCTGACCAACCCAAGAGGTGGGGTGGCACCTATCTCCACAGGTGTGGGGGCACCAAGGGTCCTCACCAGCAGGGCTTTGTGGAGAGGAGGAGTGCTGAGCTGAGTGAGGGCACCTGGGCCATCTGGAGGCACAGGGCAGACAGAGGCGGGTCCTCGCACAGCCAGCTCTGCAGGTCCTGAGATCCCTGGGAAGGGGCTCATGCAGAGGCTCTGCAATGCGTGCTGCGTGTGTGTGGAGCTGAGGTGGCTGGCTTGAGCCTTCGGCCGTGGAGGCTCCATGGAAACGTGGGTGTGGGGGCGTCAGATGGGGTGGCTGGGCCGTGTCACCTGATGCATCCCCGGCTGGCTGCGATTGGTATTCTCTCAGCAGCTGCTTGGAACGCATCTCTTTTCTTTCTGGGAAATCAACACAGAGTGACAGCTGCTCTGTTCCCCGAAGGGTGGAGCCGCCGGGTGAGGGCGAGGGCCTCTGCCGGTGGGGCAAGGCCACTTTGGGACTGGCCTGGCCGCCCCCTGGTGGAGAGGCCGGGCGTTGTGTCTCTGTGCTCTGCCCCTGGCCGCTGTCTGCCACTGTCTGCCGGGGCCTCCTGGGAGGGCTCCTGGTGCCTCCCTTCTACTCAGAGGGGCTGTGAGGGCTCCCTTGCCTATGAACCTCTGTGGCATCCTAGGTGGGGGTCCCATCCCAGCCCTGATCACCACCCCTCTGGTCTTTGGCTTTAGGTGGTCTTTGGGAAGAAGCTTCCTGCCTTCGCCACCATCCCCATCCACCAGCTGCAGTGTGAGAAGAAATATGACATCTACTTTGCAGATGGAAAGGTGTATGCATTGTACAGGTGAGCAGGGCCTCTCCCTGGCTCCCAGCCTCCCCCTCTCCTCACAACCGGAGGCACTTTGGGGGCCACATGGTGCATTGATACTGGGGCCAGGCACCGAGGTTCCTGTGACTGGGGACGCTCACCAGGTCCTCCTGGGGGTAGAGCTGGCAGGTGCGCTGGGGAAAGACATGCCCGGGTGGCACAGCACCTGCCTTGGGGACTCCTTGAGGGGCACACAAGCTTGTGTGAGCCAGGCCCATGGCCTGAAAACCTATTAAAGGGCACAGCTGTCCCAGGGCTGGTCTCCCAGGGGAGGGGCAGCTCATGGGCTCAGGGCTAGAGCCAGGCTTCTGACCCAAGCCGTGCACAGGCTCAGCCATGGTCTCCTGGGTCACAGACTCCAGCCTCCCCGTGGTCTTGCGTCTGGCCTGGGTCACGGGCCTGGGGCCTGGTAAGTGGCCCCACTTCCAGCAGTGACACTGAATGTCCTGGGACCGTGGGCGGCTCGGTGTCTCCCTAGGCAGCTGCTGCAGCATGAGTGCCCGCGGTGCCCCGAGCTGCCGCCCTTCAGCCTCTTCGGGGACCTGGAGCAGCACATGCGGAAGCAGCACGAGCTCTTCTGCTGCCGGCTGTGCCTCCAGCACCTCCAGGTGTGCCCCCCGGAGACCCCAGGCGGTGGGTGGTGCAGGGGACGCGGCCACACGGTGGGGAGGGGCTTGGCCACTTGCTGCCTTGGGCCCTGGGTGGCCCCCCGGAGGGTCAGGCTGCACGTAGCAGGAAGGCCTCTGGCGGCTGGCGGAGCCCTCTCCTGGCCCCTGCTGCTCCGCTGCTGGCCCGTGGGAAGAGGCGGGAGGCCTGGGTCCCCCAGCCCGTGCCCAGCCCCCTGTGCTCTGCAGATCTTCACATACGAGCGCAAGTGGTACTCCCGCAAGGACCTGGCCCGGCATCGCATGCAGGGGGACCCCGACGACACATCGCACCGCGGGCACCCACTCTGCAAGTTCTGCGACGAGCGCTACCTGGACAACGACGAGCTGCTCAAGCACCTGCGCCGCGACCACTACTTCTGCCACTTCTGCGATTCTGACGGCGCCCAGGACTACTACAGGTGGGCAGGGTGGTGCACAGATAGCTGACCCTCCCTCCCCCGGGCCGTGCCTGGCGGCTGGCCAGGCTGCAGTACTCCTCCTGACACCCCATCTCCTGCCAGCGACTACGCCTACCTGCGCGAGCACTTCCGCGAGAAGCACTTCCTGTGTGAGGAGGGCCGCTGCAGCACGGAGCAGTTCACCCATGCCTTCCGCACGGAGATCGACCTCAAGGCCCACAGGACGGCCTGCCACAGCCGCAGCCGTGCCGAGGCGCGCCAGAACCGCCAGATCGACCTGCAGTTCAGCTATGCGCCTCGGCACTCGCGTCGGAACGAGGGTGAGCAGGCGCCTAGCCTGGACACCCCTGGGGAGGGGGCTGTGCGACCACGCCCTGCTCTGGAGCCTCAGATCAAGCTGCAGATGTGGGAGGTGACCTCCCGCCCTCTGGCCAGGCTGGAGCTGTGTGCAGAGATCACCAGGGACTCGGGGCCCTACTCCTACTCCTCTCCCTTCCCCCTGTTCCTGTAACTCAGCACCTAGGTCGTTGAGGCCTGTGGCTGGTGTGGACCCTGCAAGGCACCTGTGCCATCCCTCGGTCTCATGTGCACTGTGGGTGGGCAAGCCTCTGCTGCCCAGGCCTGAGCATTGGCTGGGTGTGGCCTTGATGGCAGGCCTGTCCCTCCTGTTGTTGTCCTGGGGTCCCGGGAAGTGACAGGCTGTCTGCTGGCCGCAGGGGTTGTCGGTGGCGATGACTACGAGGAAGTGGACAGGTACAGCCGCCAGGGCCGAGCAGCCCGGGCTGGCACTCGTGGAGCCCAGCAGAGCCGCCGAGGAAGCTGGAGGTACAAAAGGTGGGGGGCCTTGTGTGCCGCTGACATTCTTCTGTGGTGACCGTGGCCAGTGGCCAAGCTGGGAGTAGGGATGGGGTCAGGGATTGTGGCCAGAGATTCTGGGGTCCTGAGTGGCAACAGGGTCTCCTCAGTGTCTTTGGTGCACAGAAGTTTCTTCCTCTTCCAGTTCCAGCCGTAGCCAGATCCCAGGGTTGGTGTGGGTGAAAGGGGCCTTTGGCAATTGGGCAGTCACAGCAGCAGTCCAAGGAAGCACTGGCCTGGCAGGCTCTGCAGGGCATCAGACCCCAGATACTGCCCCACACACTGGGCCCAGGCACTGCCCATGCTCAGCCTGAAGGCTGGCCTCCTTGTCCCAGGGAAGAAGAGGACCGGGAATTAGCAGCTGCAGTCCGGGCCTCCGTGGCCGTGCAGCAGCAGGAGGAGGCACGCAGGAGCGAGGACCGGGAGGAAGGTGGCCGGCCCAAGAAGGAGGAGGCAGCGGCTCGGGGTCCTGAGGAGCCCCGTGGCCCCCGGCACCCACCCCGGACTCAGGGCGAAGGCCCAGGTGAGTCAGCCCTACCTGGGGGTAGCTCTGCCGACACCAGGAGGCCAGTGGCCAGCTCTTAACAACCTTGGTGCCCAGGACCTTTACCTGGGAGGTTGAAGAGCACCCTGTGCTCCCAGTCCCCAGAGGGCTTGTCCCCACACCCTGACTTAGTGGCCTTGTGTTTCTCATAGGTCCCAAGGAAACCTCGACAAATGGTCCTGTAAGCCAAGAGACCTTCCCAGTGACAGGCCCAGCCACTCCAGGGTGTGTGTGGGTGCCAGGGTGAGGGTACGGGTGCCCATGGGTGAACGGTGCATGGGCAGGTGGGTGCGGGCAGCCACAGGTGGGTGCTAGAAGGGCAGGTGTGGAGCCACAGAGCCTGATAGTTGCTGACCAGCTCCCTTCCCTGTGCCCAGCCCCCTCCCACCACCCAGCCCGAAGCTCAAGGACGAAGACTTCCCCAGCCTCTCCGCCTCCACTTCCTCCTCCTGCTCCACTGCAGCAACCCTGGCCTCTGTGGGGTTGGCGCTGCCATATGCCATCCCTGCCAGGAGCAGGAGTGCCTTCCAGGAGGAGGACTTCCCCGCCCTGGTGTCCTCGGCGCCCAAGCCTGGCACCACCCCCACCAGCCTCGTTTCTGCCTGGAACAGCAGCAGCAGCAGCAAGAAGGTAGCGCAGCCCCCACCCTCGGCACAGGCTGCCAGCAGCGGCCAGCCCACCAGGAAGGCTGGGAAGGGGAATAGGGGCGGCAGGAAGGGCGGCTTGCCCCTCCCAGAGGAGGAGGAAGGTGGCAGCCTGGCCGCACAGGAGCCTCGAAGCGCACGCCCCATGGGCTCTGTCTCCTCCGCGCTGCGGCCAGCCTCCACTCAGCCCTCTAAGGTTGGCAAGAAGAAGAAAGTGGGTTCGGAGAAGCCCGGCACCGCCTTGCCACAGCCCCCACCTCCTAGCTGTCCCCCAGGGCCTCCACAGGCCCCGGAAGCTCCTGCCACCAGAGCCGAGGGACCAGCTGCTATCATCGTTAATGGACATACGGAGGGCCCAGCCCCGGCTCGGAGTGTCCCCAAGGAACCGCCAGGGCTTCCGAAGCCCCTGGGCTCCTTCCCCTGCCCACAGGAAGACTTCCCAGCGCTCGGCGGCCCCTGCCCACCACGGATGCTGCCACCCCCAGGTACATCTGCTGGCTCAGGCCTGCTCCTTGGGCGTCGGGAGGGGCTAGGGTCAGGATGGAGCAACAGGCACAGCCTGGAGCTGGGTGGTGTGACCCCTGTGCACTGCCATCGGCCACCCATGTGACCTACAGCATTCCGTAACTGCCTTGCATCCCTTGCCTCCGTGAGACCAGGCCTCCTGGCACACGCCAGGACTGATGGTGCATGAGCTCACGTGGGCTGGGCTTGTCACACCATGAGCATGGCTGTGGACAGAAGCTGGCCCCGGAGGCTGCGCAACCTGCACTCAGCGAGGGCTCTGGGTCTCGTCCTGCCGCCCCTCAGGCTTCAGTGCTGTGGTGCTCCTGAAGGGCACGCCTCCCCCACCCCCACCGGGCCTGGTGCCCCCCGTCAGCAAGCCGCCGCCCGGCTTCTCTGGCCTGCCTAGCCCCCACCCGGCCTGTGTCCCCGGCCCCGCCACCACCACCACGAAAGCGTAAGTGTTGCTGGGGGTTGCCTGGCATCCACTGGGGGCTGGAGGAGGGTACCCTCCCCTTGGGCCGCCCTAAAGGCTGAAACCTCCACCTCCTCTTCACCTCCTGACCCCCAGACCCAGGCCGACACCTGCTTCGCGGGCCTACCTAGTCCCCGAGAACTTCCGGGAGAGGAACCTGCAGCTCATCCAGTCCATCAGGGACTTCCTGCAGAGTGATGAGGCCCGATTCAGCGAGTTCAAGAGCCACTCAGGGGAGTTCAGACAGGTCAGGCGGGCCTGGGGAGTTGAGCTGGGTCAGGTAGGCCGGGCGGGGTGGATAGTCCGTCTTCCTCCAGGGCCCAGGCCGGAGGGGATGGCTGAGTCCAGCTCTCTGGCAGCAGGGCCTGATCTCCGCAGCCCAGTATTACAAGAGTTGCCGGGACCTGCTGGGGGAGAATTTCCAGAAGGTCTTCAATGAGCTGCTAGTCCTGCTGCCGGACACGGCCAAGCAGCAGGAGCTCCTGTCTGCACACATGGACTTCTGCAGCCGCGAGAAGCCTCCCAGCACCAAGTCCAAGAAGAACAAGAAGAGCGTGTGGCAGGCCACCACCCAGCAGGCGGGCCTGGACTGCCGCGTGTGCCCCACCTGCCAGCAGGTGCTCGCGCACGGGGACGTCAGCAGCCACCAGGAGCTGCATGCTGCCCGGGACGATGACTTCCCCTCCCTGCAAGCCATCGCCAGGATCATCACGTAGCTCTCTCTAGCGTGGCTGGAGCTACTGCACCGTGAATGTCCTTCCTCCTTCCTTCCTCTCCGGGCTGCCAGGCAGCCAGGTAAGGCACCGGTGAGGCTGCCTGCTCCGGCCTCTTGATTGGCCAGGCCCACCAGGGAATTGCCAGGACAGTCCACCCACCCTGGCGACAGACTCAGATGGAAGTCCACCCCTGCCGCACTGGTGGGCCAGTCTTGGTGTGCGTTCTTGTGCTTTTGGGAGGCGCCAGGGGAGGGAAGGGCTGGGCTGCTGGGACCTGTTGCTGCTGTCAAAGCCAGAGGTCATGGTGGCCTGATCTAGGCCCTCCCGAAGCTGGGGGCTGCAGTAGCTGCAGCCCCAGAGCTGAAAGCTGCGGCTCCACTGGTGCCAGAGTCAGATGTCACAGATGTGTGTTGTATAAACAGTTGGCTGTTTCGTGTTTCAAGAACGTTAAGGATTAAAAGCAGACACGAAATTGTGCTACTTGAAGTTGAATCTTTTTATGAGACAAGCTGAATCTGGGATCTCAAATTGCCTCTGACCTTTTATAAGACAGTTTATCTTCAAATAAATTTATTTTGCAATACTGCACATAACTGGTGTTCTGAGCTTCTCTGTCTTCCAAGTACACCCTGACACCAACTTTAGAAACAGGGTGGAGGGAACACCTGAAATACTGCAGCAAAATAATTTGTGCTTAATTATCTGGATCTAGGGTTTTTGGAGGGAGACCAGACACAAACGATAACCACCTTTCTGCTTCCAGCATATGTAAGTAGGAAAAAAGCTCTCAACACAGCCATATTAAGGCCAAGAATATGTCCTTAGATCAGAGTAAGTAGAAATATTTCTCTGAAGCGAGCAGAAAGGGATCTTGTGGTGATGAAGGGCCAACGTCAGTGGCCTGCAGAGGGGCTGGGCCAGAGCATGCGGCGGCATTAGCACTGCCCCCCTGAAGCTGGGGACTTGGACAGTGGGACTCAAGTGGTGTCCCCTGGGTGGTGGCCATCCTGGGGCCAGCTAGGAGATAAGAGGCTGGGTAGATGCTACCTGCATTCCCCTCACACCAGATGCCTCACTGCTGATGCCCACTTTGCAAGCAATCGCAGGTTCCAGCCCCACAGAAGAGTAGAGCAGTCTGGGAAATGGGCTGTTTCCTTAAGGTTATTGAAAATAACTGTTTTTTTTTTTTTTTGGAGCCAGAGTTTTGCTCTTGTTGCCCAGATTGGAGTGCAATGACACAATCTTGGCTCACCGCAACCTCTGCCTCCCAGGTTTAAGCAATTCTCCTATCTCAGCCTCCCAAGTAGCTGGGATTACAGGCATGTGCCATCACCCTCAGCTAATTTTGTGTTTTTAGTAGAGTGGAGGGTTCCCCATGTTGGTCAGGCTGGTCTTGAACTCCTAACCTCAGGTGATCTACCGCCTCAGCCTCCCAAAGTGCCAGGATTACAGGTGTGAACACACCACACCCAACTTGAAAAGAACTTTTTATTAGCTGGACATGGTGGCACATGCCTGTAATCCTAGCTACTCCTGAGACTGAGAAAGGATAATTTCTTCAACCAGGACCCAGGAAGTGGAGGTTGCAGTGAGTCAAGATCGCAGTACTATATTCCAGCATAGGAGACACAGAGAGACTCCATCTGGTGGGGAGGGGGGTGGAAAGCTGGGATTACAGGCATATGCCCCCATGCAAGGCTACTTTTTGTATTTTTAGTAGAGATGGGGGGTTTCACTATATTGGCCAGGCTGGTCTTGAATGAACTCCTGACTTTGTGCCTGGCTTTTCCCACCCCCATCCCCACCACTCTGTCACCAGGCTGGAGTGCATGGCACAATATCGGCTTACAGCAATCTCTGACTCCCAGGTTCAAGCCATTCTCCTGACTCAGCCTCCTGAGAAGCTGGGATTACAGGCATTCGCCACCATACCTGCTAATTTTTGTATTTTTAGTAGAGACAGGATTTCACCATGTTGGTCAGGATGGTCTCAAACTCCTGACCTCAGGTGATCCGCCTGCCTTGGCCTCCCAGAGTGCTGGGATTACAGGCGTGAGCCACCATGCATGGCCAAAAAATGACTTCTTAAAAGAAGTGTAGAGCCACAGCCCTATAGGGTCGTGGGGTGTTCCCTATCATGGTGCTGAGGCACAGGATCCCAGAAGTAAAGAGATAAGACACCAGGCCGGGCGCGGTGGCTCAAGCCTGTAATCCCAGCACTTTGGGAAGCTGAGGCGGGTGGATCACGAGGTCAAGAGATCGAGACCATCCTGGTCAACATGGTGAAACCCCGTCTCTACTAAAAATACAAAAAATTAGCTGGGGGCCGGGCGCGGTGGCTCAAGCCTGTAATCCCAGCACTTTGGGAGGCCGAGGCGGGTGGATCACGAGGTCAAGAGATCGAGACCATCCGGGTCAACATAGTGAAACCCCGTCTCTACTAAAAATACAAAAAATTAGCTGGGCATGGTGGCGCGTGCCTGTAATCCCAGCTACTCTGGAGGCTGAGGCAGGAGAATTGCCTGAGCCCAGGAGGCGGAGGTTGCGATGAGCCAAGATCGCGCCATTGCACTCCAGCCTGGGTAACAAGAGTGAAACTCCGTCTCAAAAAAAAAAAAAAAGAAAAAGAAAAAAAAAAAAATTAGCTGGGCATGGTGGCACATGCCTGTAATCCCAGCTACTCAGGAGGCTGGGGTAAAAAAAAAAAAAAAAAAAAAGAGATAAGACACCAAAGGACTGGAAAAGACAGCTGGGCTCAGTGGGCCATGCCACCTATAAGCAGAGACAGGCGAGGCCCCGAATGTCCAGGAGCATCTGTATTTATTGGGTACAGGTTAGGGGGCAGGGTAGTGAGTGAAGTCACCTTAAAAACAGTGAAAGGATCAAGACAATCACGTGTGCAATAAGCAAAGGGTCCACCCCCATCATTAGTTCACTGAGGCAAGGAGGTGGGCCATGTGCAGTGAAGAGGGTGCAGTGTGCAACATTTCTTATCTAGGGGCCGGCTACTTCTAAGGAATTCTATATATTTTTTTTTTTTTTAGACGGAGTTTCGCTCTTGTTACCCAGGCTGGAGTGCAATGGCGCAATCTCGGCTCACCGCAACCTCCGCCTCCTGGGTTCAGGCAATTCTCCTGCCTCAGCCTCCTGAGTAGCTGGGATTACAGGCACGGGCCACCATGCCCAGCTAATTTTTTGTATTTTTAGTAGAGACGGGGTTTCACTATGTTGACCGGGTTGGTCTCGATCTCTTGACCTCGTGATCCACCCGCCTCGGCCTCCCAAAGTGCTGGGATTACAGGCGTGAGCCACCGCGCCCGGCACTTCTAAGGAATTCTATAGGAGGATGCTTTTGAGTCAGCACAGTAGCTAAAGAGCTGGCAGGGTCTACCGCCACCTGCTGGCAGCTTCCGGTGATTTCTATTGGAGGAGGATCTGAGTCAGCACAGTAGCTAGATGTAGGGCTGAGGGCCCTACAGGGGCGTGGGGTGGCCCTTATGCTGTGCTGAGGCGCAGGATCCCAGAAATAAAGAGGACACAGAAGTAGAAGGAAAATGCAGCTGGGCTCAGGGGGCCACGCCACCTATAAGCAGAGTCAGGCGAGGCCCCGAATGTTCAGAAGCATGAGTATTTATTGTGTATAGGTTAGGAGGCAGGGCAGTGAGTGAAGTCATCTTTAAGGACAATGATAGGGTCGTGAGCAATAAAACAAGAGGTCCACCCCCATTAGGTCACCTAGGCCAGGAGGTGGACAGTGCGCAGCAAGGGGCCCCTTAGAATGAAGGCAAGGGCCGTGTGCAGTAAGGGGTCCACCCCCATTAGGTCACCAAGGCTTGAAGGTGGGCCGTGCGCAGTGAAGAGGGTGCAATGTGCAATACCTCTATCTATGGGAAACTACTACTAAGATTTATGGGGGGATGCTTTAAGTCACACAGCAGTGACAGAGTTGTCAGGGTTACTGCCACCTGCTGGCAGCTTCCAATGGCTTCTATGGGAAGATGCTTTTCAAGCAGCACAGTAGCCAAGAGCTGATAAAGTTCACAGTCACCAAGGTGGATTGCCGGTCTGAGGGCAGCCTTCCACAAGAACTGGAACAAGGTCCGACAACTCCTTTTTCAGGAGCAGAGGCTCTCGCCCCAAGCCTTCCATACAGCGGGTATCTTTCTGATACTGAATGCTGCCGCCTGGGCCATGTGTTCTTGTCCTGGTATAACTGTTTTCCCTTAAATCTTGCTCTGCACCATGTCTGCTCTAGACGTTCCTCTGACTGTAAGCAAGATATCCTTATATATGTATAGCTGTTTATCCCTTAATTCATGCTCTGTACCCTGTCTGCTCTAGGCACTCCTCCAACTATGAACTAAGATATAATTGTGTGTATATATATATTATGGAAATAACTGAGTGGTAAGGTATTCTTCAGGCACTAATTCTATAAATTAATATATGATTATATATAAAGGATTATATAAAAGGTAATGACTGAGTAGTAACACTATAAACTGAGATAATCTTCAGGCACTAATTGTGCTGGGAATCTGCTCAGCTCTCCTTCCTGGGTACCCAGATGGGGGTTTACTCACAAGAAGGAGCAGGAATGAGAGGAATATGAGGCAACACTGAAGTGGCAGTTGCTGTGACAAGCAGTGCAAGCTCCATATGCCTAACCACAGTAATCCTCCCCGTCCCTCGCCACAGGAACCATGAAGACCCTTTTACAGACAGGTTGAGGGATGTACCCAGGATGACCCAAGGTAGAAAGTGGCAAACCCAGCATTTTGGCTCCAGAGATGGTTCTTAGCTGTGCTTCACTCAACCAGCAGGTTATGAAAAATAACCAATTAGAAATCTGAGCAAAGTGTTAGTCATCCCAACACTTTGGGAAGAGGCCGAGTCAGGAGAATCATGAGGTCAGGAGTTGGGAGACCAGCCTGACCAACATGGAGAAACCCCGTCTCTACTAAAAAATACAAAAATTAGCCGGGCGTGGCAGCACGTACCTGTAGTCCCAGCTACTCAGGAGGATGAGGCAGGAGAATCACTTGAATCTGGGAGGCAGAGGTTGCAGTGAGCCGAGATCGGGCCGCTGCACTACGGCCTGGGCAAGAAGAGCAAAACTTCACCTCAAAAAAAACAAACAAACAAACAAACAAAAAAACCCAAAAACAAATCCTAGGAATAAAAAGTAGTTGAGAAGAAAATCCCAATATAGATAGGCTAAAAAGTAACCACCACCAAGCTGAGGAAATCTCTGCAGGATGTAACCTCAAAAGGTACCGGTGAGAAATGGGGAAGGGGTGTGGCCATGGAGTAGGGACCCAGCTCTGGAGGCTGCACAGTAAATCTCACAGCAGTCCCAGGAACAGAAGGTGCCAAGAAGAGGACATGGAACAGTGACTGCTCCCCTCAACACCAAGAGGGGAAAAACAAACCATCAAGGACCAAGCACGATCAATGGCAAAAAATTGTCTAGATAAGGATTTACAGAAGAGAACCCTAAAGATCATTACCAAAAAGAAAAGATAACTTATAAACAATGCAAATGGTACCAACAGCATTACCATCACTCATCAGTGTTACACAGTGCTAGGACATTAAGAGTGAAATTATCAGGGACGGACACCTGAAATCCCAGCACTTTGGGAGGCTGAGATGGGAAGATCACTTGATCTCAGGAGCTCAAGACCAGCCTAAGCACAATATAAGGAGATTCCATTTCTACAAAATACTTTATTTTTATTTTTTATTTATTATTATTATTTTTTTGAGACGGAGTTTCGCTCTTGTTACCCAGGCTGGAGTGCAATGGCAGGATCTTGGCTCACCGCAGCCTCCGCCTCCTGGGTTCAGGCAATTCTCCTGCCTCAGCCTCCTGAGTAGCTGGGATTACAGGCACGCACCACCATGCCCAGCTAATTTTTTGTATTTTTAGTAGAGACGGGGTTTCACAATGTTGACCAGATGGTCTCGATCTCTTGACCTTGTGATCCACCCGCCTTGGCCTCCCAGAGTGCTGGGATTACAGGCTTGGGCCACCGCGCCCGGCCCTACAAAATACTTTAAAATTAGCTGGGCATGATGGCACATGCCTGTGGTTCCAGCCACTCAGGAGGCTGAGCAGGGAGTCACACAAGCCCAGAAGGTAGATGCCATAGCCTGCTAGAGGTTGAAGTGAGCCAAGATTTCACCACTGCACTCCAGCCTGGGCATCTGGTTGTTTTTGTTTTGTTTTGTTTTGTTTTTTGCTTTGTTTTTGTTTTTCCCTCAACAAACAAAAACAGGCCAGAGGCTGTGGCTCACATCTATAATCCTAGCACTTTAGAAGACCAAGGTGGGCAGATCACTTGAGGTCTGAAGTTTGAGACCAGCCTGGCCAATATGAAAAAACGCTGTCTCTACTAAAAATATATAAATTAGCTGGGTGTGGTGGCGGTTGCCTGTAATCCCAGCTACTCCAGAGGCTGAGGTAGGACAACTGCTTGAACCTGGGAGGCGGAGGTTGCAGTGAGTGGAGATTGTGCCACTGCACTCTAGCTTGGACAACAGAGCGAGCCGCCTCCTCAAAAAAAAAAAGAAGAAAAAAGAGGTCTCTCCAGAAAATCAGACTAGTGTGATATGTGGTGGTGGGGATCTATGGTGGGGACCTCTGGGGCCCCCAGAGCCTGGGGGTCAGCTTGGCCTCTATCTTCCTGTCCCCTCCTGTGGGCCCTGGTGCCTCTCAGATCCCAATTCCTGGCACCAGGAAGGGCAGGGGTAGAAATGATTCCAGGAGTGTCCAAGTCACAGTCAACTCAGTTACAGTCTTTATTGTAAAGAAGTTGCAGTCAGAACACGGGACACTGAAAATACACCATCTCTGGTCTTTCAGGAGAGGGAGAGAGAGAGCGAGCGATATATACAAAAATTGTAAACATTTCACTTAAATATCCACACAGAATTGGTCTAGGCTACAATGTAACAAGGTCGTCACTCAACTGCAACTCCAGAGGGAGGTGTCTGTTTGATGAAATGTGGCAACCGTGTTTGCTGTCGACTTAATGTGAAAAGCCAGCTTTGAGTATCGCATGAGTAGGCAGCTATGCAGAGGGACTCCAACCTGGGACTGGGCCAGGAAGTGGGGTGCCGGTGGAGAGGCAGGGTCTGGGCCAGGAAGCCAAGGTAAAGGGAACCACAGGGGCCTTCTCCTGGGGCACAGTGGCCAGCTGGAGCCTCTGGGCCTCTCTCCTGCTGAGGGGCCTGTCTTGCCTGGCACCCAGGTGTCCTTCACCTCCCCTGACAAGGTCTTACTTAAGGGTCTAGACAGGACTGGTGCCCAGGCCTGCAGCTACCTTGTGCCTTCTAGCCAGAACCACCCACACCTGGGCAGGGGCCAGGGCCACAGACAGAGGAGCGGCTTGTGGGGCACTAGGAGGTGAAACCCAAAGACAGGACCACGATCACAACACTGACAGGGCCGGGCTGTTCTATGAGCCTGTGAGAGAAAGTGGAGAGCTGCTCCGGACAGGACGCACCACCATGACAAAAGCGAGACAGTCACTACCCACAGGGACATGAGATGGGAACAGTGGCAAGGAGCCCCAGCCTCGGGGCGAGGGTGGTGTCTTTGCCCTGCACCTGCTTTGTCCTGGGCAGCGCCTGCATCTGATCGTAGAGGACAGCTGGACCTCTGACCCCAGAGTGGGCAGGTGAGCCGCAGGGTGGCTGGCCCAAGAGGGGAATGCTCCCCAGGCCAGTCCATTCGAGGCTTGGGACACACGTCCTGGACGGTGCTATCCCCTTCTCAGGACCTCAGGCCTGGGGCCAGGTGCTGAGGGACTGGGGAAACTCGGCAGGGGACAGCCCAGGCACTCGAGGGGCCACCCCCTCTTGGCCCCAAGCCGCTACCCACTCTGTCCCTGGCGCTGAGCTGGAAGGACCCAAGGGAGGTCCCGGAGACCTTGGGGCCGGCGTTAGTGGGGTGGCCTTGGAGCCCTGGTTTGTGCCTGCCAGCCACTAGTAGGCGGGCACCTGATACCCTTTGGGGCTGGTATCCAGGGTCTCGGTGAAGGGCGGGCTCTGGTAGGTCTCGGTGCCCTCCACGCCACTGCCCACCGGATAGCCGGGGTAGGCCTGGCCCGCCCCTGCGCTCAGCTGTTCGGTGGCGAAGAGCGACATGTCGGTGCCCAGGCGGAACCGCTGCAAGGCCTTCACCGTGAGCGCCACCTGCGCGGGGGCGGGGTCAGCAGGGATCAGTCGAGCGCCCCGCCCCTTCGCCCCGTCCTCCCAGGCCCCGCACTCACCCAGCTGAGGATGGAAAAGAAGCTGAAGGCGATGGCGGCCCGTGCCGCGTCCCCCGCCTGCGTTGTGGCCGGCCCGGGCGCCGTGCGCTGCCACTGATTTGTGAGGAAGCAGAAGCCCACAAACCACAGGAAGGACCAGAGTCCTGCGGGCGGCGCGGAGGTTCACAGCTGCGCTCCACAAGGGGCCCACGAGGAGGGGTCGGCGGGCACTCGGCTGGAGGCGCCTGGCCTGGGCTCGCCTCGCCTGGGCTCGCCACGTGGCACGAGGCCCCGCCTCCCTCCCCTCCGCTGACCCCGCCCTCCCCGGAGCGCCAGCGGCGTTCCACGCCCAGGCCCCGCCCAGACACCGCCCCCGCCCACCTAGGAAGTCCCTCGGCGGTCCCCGTCCAGACCCCGCCCACCCGGGAGGCCCATTGCCGCTCCCTGCATCAGGCCCCGCCGCAGCTCCCGCCTCTCACCACGGCCCCGCCCACCAGAAGCTCCAGTGGCGCTCCCCACCCAGGCCCCGCCCCTCCCCGCCCACCCGGGAGGCCCACGGACTCCCGCCGTCTCAGGCCACGCCCACCTAGAAAAGCCAGCGGCCCGTCTCGCCCAGGCCCCGCCCACCCGGGAGGCTCGTGGAAGCTCGCCGCCTCAGGCCCCGCCCCGCCCTCCCGCTCCGCGTTCCCGCCTCGCCCACCTGAGAAGCCCAGGTCTAGCAGCACCGCGCGCCGGCGGTCGCGGACGCTGCTGATCTGCTGGAAGCGCACGTCGAGCAGCAGGAAGGCGGCGCAGGCGAGGAAGGCTCCGAGGCCCAGCGCGACGCCGAAGCGGCAGGCGCCCGCGTTCCCGTTGAACACGCAGCGCAGCTCCGGGCCGCTGTCGGTGTTCACGTAGCCCTCGTTGACGATGGGCCCGAAGACGGCGATGGAGAACACCTGCGGGCGGCGCGGTGCTCAGGGCCCTGCGGCGACCCCACCTCTGCGTCGCCCGCCGGGAGCGCCCACGCCCCCGGGCCTGTCCCAGCGCTCCCAGGCCGGTGTCTGGGTGGGGGGCGTGGTCACCTCTTCCTTTTCCAAACCCTCGCGTATTTAGTAATTGTCGGCAACACGGACCGTTTAGTGAGCATATACCGTGCCCAGGTATTGTCCTAAACCGTCACTTTACATGCGTTCCCTCACCGAATCATCAGAAAGTCCCCATGGGATCTCCATTGTTCTTACCCTCTTTATAAATGGGGACATAGGGGCTCCAAAGGGGAAGTGTCCGGGAATGCAAGGGTGACAAAAGCCGGGGCTGATTCAAGCCAGGTGCCCTGCATCGCATGGGCCCGTGATATCCCCTCAGAGCCCACCCAAGAGTGTGGGAACAGGAGCCTTCACCTGGGCCCATGATTCCCAGGTTGGCGCCGGCAGGGCGGAATGGAGGTAGGAGTGGAGCGGGCAGAGCGGGGCGGGAGGACACGGAGGCAGCGGGGCTGTTGCTCCCTGCGCGGTTGGGAGCTGTCTGGCCTGTTTCTAGCACGCACATAGGGTGACAGGCAAAGCTCCTGGAGTTCTGGGACAGAGACGTCCACCCAGCTTTCTGCACGTGGTGGGCATCTGAGGCATGACGGCCCCCACGTGACTGATTATTAATATCGCCCCTAAGTGTTTGGGCTGAAAGGATGACACCGTTGACCTCCGGGATTCAGTCAAACCTCAGTGCCTCCTGCCCACCAGTTCCGGGAGGCAGGCAGCGGAGGGGGTGAGGAGCGCAGTCATTTTAACCAGCGCTGTACGGGGCAGCCCTGTGTCTCCAATAAAAGACTTCCAGCCTCAACCTCATCCCTCATCCCTTCGATCTTTTCCCGCTCCAGCTCCGAGAGACCAAGGCGAGTGGGAAACCAGGACATGCACTTGTCGCCCAGGAGTGGGCCACAAGTTGGGACAGGCGCTCATACTGGAACACAGCGCCCTGCCTCCCGGTCTGCTCAGAGCCACCCCGAAGGGGAGACCAAAGCCCCCTGCCTCACCGTGGGCACCGCCCTCCTCCAAGATAGGCGCCGAGGTCACCATCTGGACAAAACCCAGAGCTCCGCCACCCACTTGCCACCTCCCCTGCCACCTCCCCTGCCAGAGGGCAAGAAGGAGCAGCAGGGCCCTCCCAGAGACACCCCAGTGGGCTAGGCTGCCCTAAACCTGCCTCCCACACCACCGCCGACAGGAAGCCCTCCCAGCCCAAACCTCTCCTCCCTCAACTCACAGCTGGACCTGGGGGCCAGGGGACAGGCTCCCTGCCAAGGAGCCCGGAGGGTGTGTGTGCAGGGTAAAGGGGAGGCGCTGCCCGATCTCTCTCGGTTCCCGTAGCCCCCTCCTTCTGCCCCTCGGTGAATCCCGTCCCCACCCGGAGCCTGCTTCCAGGTCACGAGAACAGGAAAAACAGAGTAAGGGCTGCAGAAAGGCACTGGAATTAGACCCGAGGAGGAGGCAAGGGTAGGGGCCACCGGCGGTGACCTCTCAAGGTCCCTCTCCGTCGCCGCCAGCCCCTCCCCCCGCCCGCAGGTGGGCGCGCCCTGCCCGGTGACGTCACCCCAACCTGAGGCCGGCGGGGGAGGGGCCGGCAAGGATGAGAGTGAGGTTGGGGAGCGAGAAGCAGGGGGTCAGGGGGCGGGTAGGGGCATGAGGGTCGCGAGGCAGGAGCGGGGAGCGGGGAGCGGGAGCCCGCGCAGGGGCCACTCACCCAGGACGCGACCCGGAGCAGGGTCTGGGGCCGCCGCGCAAAGCTCACGGGGTCCAGGGCGGCCCCCGCGCGACCCGCGCCGAAGGAGGCGCCCTCCATGGCCGGCCCGGGCGGGATGCGCGCCCCCGGCGCCCTCTGTCCGCCTGTCCGTCCGTCCAGCCCCACCCGAGGCCGCTGCCGCTGATGCTGATGCTGATGCTACCGACGCTGCAGCCGTCGCCGCCTCCCGGGAGCGCGCGCCGGCCGCGGCGGAGGCGCGCGGGACGGGGCGGGGCCGAGCCCGCGCCCCTCACTGGGTCCACGCGCTCCGGGCCAGGGCCCTCTTCTCCCTCCGCCGTGCCCACCTCCCATCCCCCACCCTCACCTGCCTGCCCCGATCTTGAGATCGAGACCATCCTCAGGAATCCGCCAGCCAGGTCCCCGGGGTAAGGGGGCAAGGGCGCTGGGCGCAGATTTTGCCGTAACAGGGAGGACAGACAGGAAAAGGAACCCGCTACTCTGCGAAGGGCCCTTGGGTGAGGAAATGAAGGAGTAGGAGGTCCACGGGTTCCAGCATCTTCCCCCAACCCTCGGGAGAGGGGAATGGCTCCCTGACCCTGGTCCCAGGAAGACCAGATGGGCAAGTGGGGTCTTTCCCATGGCCCCCCACAGTGCTCTAGCTGGTGTTTCAGCAGGTTCTAGCCTCAGACTGGGAGAGTCTGGTGGGAAGGCAGGCCTCCACCTCAGGAGCACCTGTTGAGGGACGAGGAGGGCCACCGTGGCCAGCGCGGATTAGACTTGGTTTTGGTGTCTCTGCTCCTTGCCTGTGGCCACGTGCTGGAGCTCCCAATGCCCTCCCTACTCCTGGGTCTCCCTAGCGCACTTGCAGGCCCTAGTCTGGAATCGAGGGCAGGGAGAGGCGTCAGAGACCAGCAGTTGGGTGGGGCTGGCGCCTGGCTGCCCTGTGCCCTGCTGGGTCCCCTCCAGACCCCAGCCCTGGGTGCAACAGGGTCCCTCCCCTCATGTTCCTGCCAGGCTGGAAGTTCAGATGACTCTTAGGTTTCTGTCTAGAGCATTGAGACGTCTGCACTGACAGCATTTACAACACCAAGTGCATCACCTGTAGAGGCAGAGTGTGCTACCACCCTGTTCTTCAGACAAGTAAATAACCCAGCTGCCTGCTACAACAACCTGGTGCACAGACGGTGCTGCCTTGCCCAGCCCCACTGGAGCCCACTGGTTCTGGTCTGGAGCTCTTTCTTCAATCTAGCTGGGCACAGTCCGGCGGAGCAGGTGTTGCCAGAGGCGCCACTTACTGGATTTCAAATCCATCATACTGTGTGTCTAATCCCGACCCGTCTCACCCATTGGCCCCAGGCCTCCCCTCTGTGTCATTCATTTTCCTCTTTTACTTCATCACTTACATCAGTACCCCGACATGCTACACTTTCTCCTAAAAAGCCAAACACTATTGACCCCCACCTCCCCTCCAGCTTCGAGCAGTTACTGCTCCCTTGAGCAGCAAGCTTGGGTTTTCTATCCTCTGCCTGCACCACCCCTCCTCTCTCTCCCTCTGAGACCCGGCAGAATCAGCTCCCACCGCCACCTAAACTCAAAGGTTGCCACTGACCTCTCCATGCCAATCCCAAGAGCAAGTCTGATGCTGCTGTCAGCTCAATTTTTTTTTTTTTTTTGGAGACAGAGTTGCACTGTCGCCCAGGCTGGAGTGCAGTGGGTCAGTCTTGGCTCACTGCACAAGCTTTGCCTCAGAGGCTCAAGTGATGCTTCGGCCTCGGCCTCTGGAATAGCTGGGATTACAGGCATGCAACCATGCCTGGGTAATTTTAAAAATATTTTTAGTTTTGGTTTTGCCAGGCTGTGCTCTAACTCCTGACCTTTAGTGTGATCTGCCCACCTTGGCTTCCCAAAGTGCTGGGATTACAGATGTGAGCCACTGCACCCCACCTGGAGATCCTCCTCCCTCCTGGTGCTCCTCCTTCCTCGTGGGCCCCTCCTCTGTGACCTGTGAGGCTTAGGAGCCCAGGGCTTGATCCTGGTGGTGGTGGTGGGATCTCTCTTCCCTCTGTGCTGGCTCTTTTGGTCTGTGTGTCAACAGCTCTGGTACACTAGCTTGAGCTAGAGCCTTTCCTTGAACTTCAGTTCCACCGGCCTGGATGCCCTCAACAGCCTCTGAGTCAAAGTGAAGAGTTTTATTTGGGAGTGAAACTTCAAGGAAGACAGGGAAAAAGGGAAGTAAGGCAGCTAAGAAGGACAGCAGATACAGGCAGTGTGTTCCTGAGCTGACCACAGCCTCACCAGAGGACCCAGCTGCTTCCTGAGGCACTCACAGGCCTCGAAAAAGGCCAGAGAGAAGCACTGAGTCTGGGCGAGGAAGGGGCACCTTCTCTCCTGGCGACCCCCATCTCCCCTCTCTCATTTGTGCCACCTGGCCTCCCGGGCAGCCTCTACAGAAGCCAGCAGCCCCACAGGACCAATCTGGTGGGGGATAGGGCAACTCCCTCCACACATGCCTCAGGACAGAGATCCCTGGAGCTTTATGGCCACAGGAGACACTGCTGCTGGGCTGCTCTGGCTGGGGAGGCCCAAAGGCTGGTCCCAGTCACCCCTACTCACTGCACCCAGCCTTTTCTGTCTCCAACACACACAGCAGTGCCCAGCAGTCTCTGAGGACTCCATCTTCACCTCAGGGTTCTCAGACTCTCCCCTCAGTGTACCCCACATCGGCCCCCAATAGGAGGGTGAGTCTCCTCTCTGGGGTCACTCAGTGATTGCTCCAGCTTCCTCGCCAGCCCCCCTGCTCCACCCTTACCTGCCTCATTCCCAGCTCAGCAGCCAGAGGACCCTTCAAAGCCACATCACTTCCTGCCATATCCTGGCTCCAAACCTGCCAAAAACCTACTGTCACAAGAGCTGGGGGTAAAAGCCGCGGCCTTTCTGGGGCCTGAGAGGCCTCATGCTGTCTGGCCTCCTTGTACTCCTCGAACCCCCATATCAGTTACTCTGGCCCCCTTTCCCCAACCAATCAGCATCCTTGCTGTTCCCGGCCCTCCCTCACCTTGGGATTTCCCTCTCCTCCTGAGGAACCAGGACCCCAGCAGGAAATGCAGCTGAGCACAGGAGGACAGAGCAGGCCCCGTACACTGCTATAGGCCCTAGCACAAAGCACACGAAGCCGAGGTCCTCAGTCACTTCAATGTTTTATTTGGACCTCAAACTCTGAAGCAGCGGGCAGCACAAACCCTCTGTGGACAGGCACGGCACAATGCTGGCAGGCATGAGCCAGGCAGGGAGTGGGCAGGATGGTGGACCCTCAGACAAACCCCGCCTGAGCTTTCCTGTAAGGACTAAGCAGATTGCAGAGTTCAGCCCATGAAGTGAGCAGCTCAGAGCCATGGGGGGCAGGGGCCCTGAGGGCATCCCTGGCTGCACAGTGGGAAGGCAATGGCCTGGGCTCCAGGGACAGGCACAGGGTCACCCAGCCAGGCCCAGTCTTCCTGTGTGAGGAGCGAGGCACCAGGGCATGGGGTGAGCAGGAAGCCACATCCTGAATGGCAAGGGGCAGCCCAGGCTCCTCCAGTCTCCCTCACCTGCAGTTCAGCTGCTGCTCCTTGGGGGCTCCACTGAGGAGGAGGCCAGCAGGTGCCTGCTGTGGGTGCCTCTCTGTTCCAAACCTGCGAGGGGCGGGGCCCCCCGGGCAGTGTCCTGGGACCACTCAACTGAGACACAACAGGCTCCGGACCTGATGCACGTTAATGAGTGCCCTGCCCCTATCCAACCAGGCTACTGCAGGGGCCCTGGCTGGCTGTCCCATGGGCTCTGGCTAACCAGCCTCTAGTCACAGGAGCCATCCTTCCAGCCGTCACGCCAGCGCTCATCCACTTTTGAGCAGTCAAAGTCAGGCTTGCCCAGCTTGCGGTTCACCTCATTGTGCAGGTGGCACAGCCACTGCGTGAAGCATGCCCGGGTGCGGGTGTCTGGCTGGTTCCTGCACAGCCTGTGTAGGGAGAGCATGTGAAGAATGGGAGGACGCAGCGGCTCCACTGCCCCTGCCAGCTCTGTCTGCTCTCAAGGACGGAGAGCTGGGCCACTGCCGTGCACTTCACCTCGGAGTGCCCTCATGCTCCGAGGGATGGGAATTCCCATAACAGGCCTGACCCTGCAGTTCCCGGGGTGTGGCGGACTCCCAGGGCTGCTGAAACACTGACAGGGCCTCAAAGAAAAATATTACAGCACAGACCTAGCAATTTTACAAGCTCCTAATGCCGAGGAGGCGGCACCTAGTGTCCCTAGCCCCAGGTAGAGTGTGGACCGGGTGGGGCTAGGCACAGCCTTGTAATTGAAAACTGGACTTGATTTTTAGCACCTCAGGCTCTGATGCCTCAGTCAGGATGAGACTTCATTCTGACTGTCCAGGCTGAAAGCAACAATAGCAGCTCTGCCCCACTCATCTGGCCTAGAAACAGCTGCAAGGGCCAGTTCTGGCTCTTGGATACCTCAGTGAGGAAGAGGTGGCTCTTGGGAGCAAAAGTAGTGTGTTTCCAAGATTTTAAAACCAGCAGTCCAGAAGTCAGGCAAAGTGGAGTCCTCCCTAACTTGCGGGGAGCCGCCTTTGGTGCCAAACAAGGCAGGGAAGCCCTTCCTGGGAGACCTGTGGCTGTGGGAGAGCAGTTCCGAGCAGCAAATCCCGGCAGCTTGGCCTCTGAGACAAGAGGAGGAGGCTCAGATAGCCCCAGTCCTCACCTGTTGGTGGTCCCTGCTCCTCAGCCAGTTTCTGCCACCTCTGCAGGTTTCTCTAGGTTCCCCGCTATAACGTCAGTCAGGAGCCCCAGGCCCAGGCTCCAGTGCAAAGCTCTGATGCCTGCCAACACATCTTACCTTTTCCTTAGGTCTTCAGCACACTCCTCACAGGGATAAAACTTGGAAAATAAATGTATGAACTGGGCCATGTCTTGCTGCTGTTCTGGGGTGGGCAGGTCGGGGTAGTAGGCGGCCAGGGTGTGGAGGACAGCCCAGCTGTGGCGGCCCAGTTCCTCGCGATCCGGCGGGCAGTCCTCCCTAAATTTGCTGTCCCGCTGCGGAAGGCCGACCGAGAGTGAGTTCATTCTCCGAACAGAAGCGCCCAAAGCTCCCCCCTTACACGCCCAGCCGGTGGCCCAGTGGACTCCGGCCAGAGTCCTGCAGACGATCCAGCCCAAACGCGAATGAAGGCTCTAAGGCCGGACCTATCTGGGGGACAAGGTTCAGGGAAAGGCAACCCTGGGGAGCTCTGCCGGGGCACCTAAGCGGGGGCAGGGGCTGCGCGGGGTCCGGGGAGGTCGGGCAGGGATCTGCACCTTCTGCTGCGTCCGCATCCACGTCTTGAAGTCCACGCAGGCCCGGCACGGCCGCCTCCGGGAGACGTCCTCGGCGACCTGAGAATCGGAGGTCGATGCCTGGGCTGGCGTCGGGGCTGACCTCTCAGCCGCGTCTCTCCGCCCCGCTCCCCGGCCCCGTGCGTCGGTAGCCAGGTCGTCCATCACTTCGGAGCGCGCGCCGCCCGGCAGGAAGAAGGAATTCCCGCTATAGAAGCGGCCCCGCTCGCCGGGCGCCGCCATGTTGCCCGCGCAAGGTCTGCCGGGCTAGCTCAGCCTCCAGATGAGCCTCCAGGTCGGCCTCCAGGCCAGCGCGCGAAAATACGAGCCGGAGGCGCGCACGGTGCTCGCGGGGGCGGGGGGCGGAGTCGGGGGCGGGGGCCGGCCAGCGGGCACGGGTGGAGGCGGAGCCACAGGCCGCAGCGCTGGCCTGGGAGGGGACGGAGCTGGAGGAGGATCCGGCCGCTCCGCGACCCGCGCCGGGTTTGCGCAGTCCGTGGCGGCACTCTCGCCTCCTCCGGTAGAACAGCAAAGTGTGGCGGAAGATGCGCCGCGGCCATGCTGTGGACCTGGGCTGAGGCCCAGGCGAAGTCCGTGTCGCGGCCCGCGACGCCCCCATCCCTCTGCTCTCAGCGTCCTGCGTGCCCGCAGCCACGCTTTGTGCCCTCCGCTGAGGGGCGCTTCCACCCGCTGGGTGCTGGGAGCCCTGGCAACGCAGGGCCGGCATGACCGCACAGAGTACGGCGCGCGCTAGGGCCCTGGGCTCTCGGCCCCGCCCCGACGCCATGGCAACGGGCGCCTGGCAACGCGGGGCGGGGCGCGGCTGCCGAGGGTGGGAGAGAGCTTCTGGCTCTCCGCGCGCCCCGGGCTGCCACCGGTCCTACGGCCTGGATGAGGGGTCGGGCTCCCAGTTGGAGCGACTTCTGGGATTCCTTTGCCTCCTCGTGTTCATTCATCCATTCCGCTATTATTTGTGCAGTGGCCGCTCTGCTCCAAGCGCTGTTCCAGGTGCTGGGCAGAGCAGGGAACACGGCTCTGCTGCCTGAACTCCTGTTCATAATTCAATGGTCAAGACGTGAAAACAAAAACGAACCACGCTCATGAATGTTCCCGTACAAACCGGTGGGGCCGTGCAAGGGTGGGGTAAATATGGAAGGCCTCCTTGAGGAGGTGACCCTTGGGCACAGGCCGGAAGGATGAGAAATCAGCTGAGGAGCACCTTTGAGACCAGGCTCAAGGTGGCAGGGTCCTGGCGTTTTGCAGGAACAAAAAGGACCCATCAAAGACCTGGTCAGTAGCTGCGAGGATTGGGAATTTATTCTAAGGGTAGGGAGAAGATGCCAGTTTTGGGCAAGGCTACCCAATCTGATCCCATTTCAGTTTGCTGCAAAGATTCCTCTGGCTATCATATGAGTGGTGGATTTCTTTTCTTTCTTTCTTATGGGGAGTGAATTTTTCTCTTTTCTTTTCCTTCCTTCCCTTCCCCCTCCCCTCCCCTTCTTTCTTTCCCCTTCCTTTCTTCTTTCTCTTTTCTTCTGGTAGGGTCATGCTCTGTTCCCCAGGCTCAAGTGCAATGGCACAATCATGGTTCACTGCAGCCTCAACTGCTTAGGCTCAAGTGATCCTCCCATCTCAACTTCCCACGTGCCACCACACAGGGCTAATTTTTGTATATATTTTTTGGTACCGATAGAGGTCTCACCATGTTGCCCAGACTGGTCTCCTGAGCTCAAGCAGTTCCCCGGCCTTGGACTCCCAAAGTGCTTGGATTACAGGTGAGAGGCACCGAACCTGGCCTTGGAGTGGATTTTGCAGGGGCAAGTGAGGAGGCTATGGATGGAGGGTGGGGTGGTTGTACCATTCAGGTAAGAAAAGAGGGTAGGAGAGGAAAAAGTGGGAAGGATCCAGGGCTGATGTGGTGTGGGGCAGGCTGTGTCAGCTGGGCTGTGGAGGGGCCTCAGAATTCCTCTAGGCCTCTGCTTGTGAATAAATCTTTCCTAGCTTCTCTACTGCCCTCCAGGAGAGCAAAGTCTCCCCTGGGTTGATTCACCACCAGTTCATTGGGGCCCTCAGCTGAGATAGGGTGCCCTGCAAATCAGCCCTATGTGAGCAGGTGTTCTTAATCCATGCCAAGACCAGGGACAGCTTGAGGGCCTCAGAGAGTGCTGGTGAGACACACACAAAGGCCCTTTGTTGCAGCCAAGGCAGATTCCTGGAGGGATGCCCCAGAGGCTGACCGCTCCCTGAAGGGACTGGAGTAGGGGCATCCCAACACGGAACTGGTGGCTCCAGCACCAGGAAGAACCACTGTGTGCCAAGGTTGAATGCGGCTTCCGAAGCTTGAACTATAAGGAAGCAGGCAGAGAGGTGTGGCACCTGGGCCAGCCTCTGACTAGGCGGTGTTTGCGGTAAGTCACGGTAAATCATGAATTGAGAGGTGGCTCTCAAAACAGTCCTGGTGACCACTTCCCTGACCACCCCTCACCCCTCAAGTGCCAGTGACTACACAGATGGGCCCTCGTTTACCCCAAGTCTCCTCATTGCAGGGGAACCCCTGGAGTGAGCCTGTGAGGTCTGCCCGTTCCCCAACATCTACAGAAAAACTCACCATAATTATACATTTAGCACACATTTCCTCCTCAGTGAGTTGGGGACATTAAGAGATCTTTCCTCCGGCATTAGAATTAAACCAGACAAAGCACTTAAAGCCTTGAGCACTGAGTCCTTGGTTCTGAGAATTCTGTCTTAGAAAAGAAACCCCCAGGCCAGTTCTAAGACAGAGTTGTTGGGCGCACCCCGGCAGGAGGTTACACCAGGCCAAGTACCTCGCAGGGTGGGGGAATCCAGAGAGGTGGGCAGGACTGGTGGCATTTTGATGGGCCCCGCCTTCTCTTCCCTCCTCCCTTGGCCAGAGTCAGGCAGGTGGGCCCCAGGCAGCAGTTCTTAGTCCTGCACGCCTCTAGGGCCAGGACGCTCATTCTTCCTCCTAACAGCTCTGCCTGGAAGTCCCCCAATCCCTGTGCTACTGTTCCCAGATCTTGGGCTTGGGGGACAGCAAGAAAGCTGCAAATAACTCAGCTGGGGCAGCCCCACAAGGACCCTACAGGCTTGAGGCATTGCCGGGATTCTATCCCAGCTAGCCAGGCTCCTGGGTGCCCTAGAACCCTCTGGAGCACAGGGAGGCAGAGGGGTCCTTACCCATTTCAGGAGTCTGCGGCCTGAAGGCCACAGCCATGGCAGCTCCCCGATACCCGGTTTCAGTTCGAGGGACAGCTCTGGTGCAGATCAAGAGGCTCCAGGTAAGACCTGACTGCGTCTCTAGTGGCCCTAAGGCATAGGAAGGGGGTGCCTCAATCAGCATCTTCAAGGCACCCACAACTTTACATCCCCTAGACGTTTGCCTTCTCCGTGCACTGGTCAGATGGCAGCGACACCTTTGTGCGCAGGAGCTGGGGGGAATTCAGGCAGCTCAAGGTGAGTGACCCTGGGCCACCCTAATACCATGGTTGAGGATTCCCCACCTGGGTGACTACCAGTGCAAGACCTATCAGTGACTAACTGAAGGCCATTCATCCTGCCTGAGGCTCCCAGCCCTTGCCATCAAGGTGAGGGACCCCACCCTCCTAAGGGTGCACAGTGGACTCTGGGAGACTGATGCTCTGGTTCCTGCCCTCAGAAGACTCTCAAGGAGACCTTTCCGGTGGAGGCGGGCCTGCTGCGGAAATCCGACCGCATTCTCCCAAAGCTTCTCGGTCAGGCCAGCCTGGGTCTGGGGGCAGGGAAGGCGGTGGCTTGCTGGGGGTGGGGGGTGTGGTTCGAGGGATCAGTGAAGCCTGAAGCGGGGTCTCACAGTACATTTTGGTGGTATCCTTAGATGCACCGCTATTGGCACGTGGGGGGCGCACGAGCCGCGGCCTGGCACGCCTGCAGCTGCTGGAAACCTTTTCTCAGAGGCTGCTGGCAACCGCAGAGCGTGTGGCTCGGAGCCCGGTGATCACAGGCTTCTTCACACCGCAACCCCTGGACCTGGAGCCCGCGCTGCCACCCGGCAGGTGCCTGACTCGTGCCTAACTCCCAGCCTGCAGCAGCATTTGGAGCTGGGGGGGGAGGTCCAAGGTGGGGGTTACAGCTAGTGAAGAGGAGTAGAGACTGGGAGGCTGGCAGTCTTGCTGGGGTGGCGTGGCACGCCTAGTTTCACCCTGGAATCTGCCTACCTCTCACCGTGCGGGCTGCCCTTCCCAGCCGGGTGATCCTGCCCACCCCGGTGGAGCCACCTCTCTCCCATGCTGCCGATCGCCTCTCCATCCACAGTCTGGAGGCTCAAAGCCTGCGCTGCCTGCAGTCCTTCTGCACTCAGGACACACGGGACCAGCCTTTCCAGGTGCAGGCCCAGGAGAGCCTGGATGTGCTCCTGCGGCACCCCTCCGGTAGGGCCTGCCAAGAACCCAGGGATTCACCTCTCTGCCCTTGGACGCCAGGGGGCCTCAAGATCTGAGTCCCCACCCGCCTCTTGTGCACAGGCTGGTGGCTGGTGGAGAACCAGGACCAGCAGACAGCTTGGTTTCCAGCACCCTACCTGGAGGAGGTGGCTTCGGGCCAGGGCCAGGAAGGAGACCCGTCCCTAGGGAGCAGCGGTATGCACCTAACCCCCACCCCTCATGCCATCATTACAGCTGGACCATGTGGCAAAACTGGGCCAGAAGCACTGCGGGAAAGGGCGGCTTGATGGGGCCCAGGAGCCCGTGCTTGGTCACTGAACCTAGAAGTCCTAAACCAGTTTTAGGGCGGTCCCGGCGTCAGCAGAGACTCAAGCCAGGAGAATCCGGAGAAGGGTAGGGGCCCTGGCCTCTGCGGCCCCACGGTGACCCCAAACATCCACCCCCAGGTCCCCAGTTCTGTGCTTCCCGCGCCTACGAGGGCAGCCGTGCGGATGAGCTGTCTGTGCCCGCAGGCGTGCGCGTGCACGTGCTGAAAACGTCAGATCGCGGCTGGTGGCTCTGCAGGTGAGCAGGCGTGGGCATGGGCGGGGCCGTCTAGCCGAGGCAGGTGGGGCCTTAACCACATCCCCGCCCCTGGCAGGTACGGCGACCGGTCGGGCCTCCTCCCTGCGGTGGTGCTGCGGCCTGAAGGGCTGAGCGCCCTCCTGAGTGGGACGAGGTTGCGCGGAGGAGACAACTCAGCAGATGAGTTGTCCCCCGAACCCTCCCAGGCCACTGCCCCTGCCCCCACCGTCCCCGCCCGACCTTCGCCGGGCGCCATCCAGAGCCGCTGCTGCACCATCACCCGCAGGGCCCTGGAGCGGCACCCAGGGCGCCAGGACCCCTCTGGAGGGTTCGTGGACCCTGTGCCGCACGCTACAACAGAGCGGTGAGAGCGAGGATCCCCATGGGGAGACGGACTGTGCCATCCCAGGGCTGGGGAGGAGTGGGGAGGGCGGATCTCCCTGGCTCCAGGGATGGGAGGGGCAATTTACTGTTCTGAATAAAGCTTGTTCTGAATGACCCCTGCAGTCTCAGCCTGCTCAGCCGGGTCTCTGCCAGGCCAGGGTGTGAGGATGGGCTAGCAGGGCCGAGACCATCGGCTCCAGTGCCCCTTTGGGTGGCAAGGTAGGGTGTTGGTCAGGATGGGGTCTAGACTGGAGCCAAAAGAGACCAAGCTGGCTAGGTGAGCACGCCTTTATGGGTTCCCCAGGGGGTTGGGATGGACTGGAGAGAGGCAGCCGGCTAGGAGAGGGTGCCTTTATGGGTTTCCCAGGGCGTGGGGGCGGTGGCCAGCACAGGCAGCTTCATGTTGTGCCAAAGGAAGTCCAAGAAGGTGGCGGCCTGGAGTGTCCGGCTGAGCCGCTGAAAGTGCCGCTCTGGGGAGGACAGAGGGAGGTCGGGGGGGATCCACACCCCCCCCAGGATGTCCCCAACCCCAGGCTGTGCCTGCGTACCAGTGTAGGGCAGCAGGGCCTCCAGCGCCGCACGCACGCCTTCGTAGGCCAGCAGCTCCTCGGGGGCCTCGTGCCGTAGCAGCACACCCAGCACGGCCTGGGCCTCGTGGCAGTGGCGCGAGTTGGTATTCCACGTGACGCAGAAGCGCAGCAGGGCCTCTGTGGGCGACAGGACCATCACCCTCTCGCCCAGTCAATCCGCCTTGACTGGCCCCTGCCCACTGGGCCACCCATCCTGACTGGCCCCTAACCTTTCTGGTCTCGCCTCAGTCGGAGCATGGTGGCTTCTAGCTTCTCAGAGGCCTCAGGGTCCCTTCGGATGGCTGTGGGAGGAGGAAAGGCTGAGCTAGGGACAGCAGAGCGCAGTGGTCCAGAGACCCGGCTCCTCACCCCCAGGGGTGGGCCCTGACCCTGGATGACTGTCAGCACGGTGTGGGGCCGATCCAGGGAGATGGCCAGGCCCAGCGCCCGCAGGTACCGCTTCTCATGCAGCAGGTTGTCCAGCTCTTGCTGCCTGCCAGGAGGGGAGGAGAGGCCAGTGAGGGTCGCTGGCTGGGGCTGCAGGCAGAGCTATCCGAGTCAGCAGGTGGTGAGCCTGGTGCTCAGCCTCAGTTTCCCTATAGCACAGAGCAGGAGTGGTGCAGGGAGAGGCGCCACTGCCCTGGCCTTACCTGACCACCTGCTCCTCCTGCCTGGCCTGCTCCTCTGCCTGCTCCGCCTCGGTCACATCCTGGGGTGAGACTGGGGTCAGATGGGGCCCCCATGCCACCCCGCCTCCTCCCCACCCTCAGGCCCACAACCTTCCAGAGGATGACTCGGGAGTCGCTGGCGCCAGTGAGGGCGCGGTCATCTAGCCGGCTGCAGTGCAGCCCCCAGACCTTGTCATCGTGGGCATCCAGCGTCCGCACACACTCGTTGTTCTTGATGGTCCAGAGCTTCACAAGGCCATCTGAGCCGCTGGGTTTGGGTGGGGAAAGGCTCAGCATCAGGCAGCTCCCCCACCTGGCCCCACTGCTGCCCCATCCCAGCCCACTCACCTGGACAGCAGCTGTGTGCCCCGGCTCACAAAGGCCACCTTCAGCACGGAAGCATCGTGCCCCTCAAATGTCTGCAAGGTTGAGGTAGGGCATGAGAGGTCACCAGGGGGAGAGGTGTGGAGGGCCTGGAGCACTGCTTACCTTGAGACAGCTGAAGTCCTGGAGCGCCCAGAGCTTGACGGTGCCGTCAGCTGAGGCTGTGGCCAGCACCTGGTCCATGGGAGAGAACTGGACACACCAGAGGCCACGCCGGTGGCCTGAGAAGACGCCCAGCAGCTGGCACTGTGGCAGGGCCCAGAGCTTGGCCGTGCGGTCCTGTGAGCCCGTGGCCAGCAGCTTGTCATTGGGGGCAACAGCCACGCTGTTGATGTCCTGGCAATGGGAGGAGGTGGTGGCTCAGCATCCCCACCCCCCTGCCAGCAAGGGCTAGGCCACACCCCCACCCCAGTGGCTATGGATTCACCTTATCGTGGCAGCGCTGAGTGGTCTGGGCCTGCAGGAGGACAGGGCCACTGTCTGGGGCTGTGTTCTTAGACAGCAGGGCTCTGGGAAGGGGCCACAGCTTCACAGTGCAGTCCTGGCTGCCTGTCACCAGGAAGGACTCCTTCAGCCTGTGGCCCAACAGGGGAGGGAGGAGACACAGCTGAGCCCCTGCCAGCCTTGATGGACAGCTCCCAACAGGGCCAGCCTGGGAGCCCCCAGCTCAGACCATGGGGCCTGTCCCAGGATGCAGATTGGCCTGGGTCACCTCTAGGCACCTGAAGGACCAAGCCCTGCCTACACTGTCCACCTGCAGCACCTGGTGACTCAGCTCCAGCCACAGGACCCCAGCCCTACCCGCAGGGGTCCCCTTTCCACCTGGGCCTGATGCAGACTCCCTCTCTCTGCCCCAGCGCTCTTCCCCCTTTAACCACTTTCCCAGGGATACTTCTGAGGACTGCCCCAAGGCACCTAGGGACTCCCCCATCCTGTTCTGTTCCACATGTCTGGGCTGGAGCCTCAAAGAGCAAGCCAGTACTGCTGCCGCCTCCCCAGATCCCTGAGCGACAGCCCCTGCTGGCAGGCCTGGGCATCCACCTCCCTGACACTCTGGGCCCAGCCCCGACTCACTCACTACCTAGAACAGCAGATGGTGCCGACACTGTGCGTATGGCCGGAACCCTGAGCCACGCAGACCACCTGGCCAGCCTTGTTCATCCTCCAGATTCGGACACTCTGATCCTGGGGAAAGGGAGTGGAGGAGAGAGGCTGGTCTGTGGGCCTACCGTGTGGCCTCCCCGCCTAGTGCCCCTGCCCCTACCTCTCGGAGCACCTCACCTTGGCACAGCTGGCAAAGAGCCACCCCTTCCGGAACACGTCCAGAGCCAGAACGATATCTGAAAACATGTTGGGGGGAGGTAGAGGTCACAGGGCAAGACGGGGGAAGGGAAGCCAGCAAGGGACCCAAGTGGGTCCCAGGGTGTCAGGTGGGCTGGCCCCACTCACCTGTGTGGCCATGGAGGATCTGGCAGGCTGATGTCTGCAGCTCAAACACTTTCAGGCAGGGGCTGTTGGAGGCCACGATGATGTGGGAGTCCTCAGGCCCAAGAAACCGGACATCCAGGACCTCCTCACTATAGCCAGCGAACTATAGAGGGGCGGGAGGCAGGAGATGTGAGCCAGGACCCAGCAAGAGGAGGGCTGGCATCCACAGCCCCTCAGGCTAAGCAGGGGCAGATGTGCACCTGTTTCTGCAGCCGCAGGGAGCGAGCCTCGTAGAGCAGCAGGTTGTGGTCGGCAGTGGCGCTGAGGAGCAGGCCAGCGGTGCGGGCCAGGGTGCAGTGGGTCAGCTCCCGGCCAGGGCCCGGTGGCCGGGCCTGTGTGTACACACACTGCCCAGAAGCTGCCTCCCACACGCGCAGAATGCCTGGATGGGTGGCGACAGGCTGTGAGACTCTAAGGTTCACAGGCCTTCCCCAGCCCCTACCACCTGCCTGTGGCCCGGCCCCACACACCTTGGTCGCCAGCTGTCAGGAAGTGCAGGCCTGGGGACTTCACACCCAGCTCGGATGCCGGCTCCTCTGGCAACAGCACAGCGGTCTCCACGCTCTGGAGACGAACTGGGTCACAGGCTGCTGACACCCCCCCCAACCCAACTCACCAGGCCTGGCCTCCAGGCGTCCCTACCTCAAACACCGGCACAGTCCTCGTGGCCTGGTGGCTCTGAAGGTCCCAGATGATACAGATCTTGTCACGGCCCGAGCTGGGGGAGCAACAGCTACCTGAGGTCAAGTCTGAGCCTCAGCCCCCACTTTCCCAGCCTCTCCGCCTACCAGGGCATGCTCCTGACCTGAGCATAGTGTGGCCGTCGGCACTGAAGGCCAGTGAGGTGACAGCGCTGTAGTGGGCAGTCAGCACAGCCAGGCACGACCGATCCTGCAGTGACCACACGCGGATGGCGGCATCTGCGGCCGAGGAGAAGAGCAGCAGGCGTGTGGGGTCTGGGTGGAAGGCCACCAGGCTGTAGGCGGGACAGGGTGGGTGAGCTGAGCAGCCTGGGGGTGCCTCTGTACTCTCCCTCACCCCCCATTCCCCACACTCACTGCACAACACCAGGCGAGCCTCGGAAGTGGTGTGTCCCATAGTGCCGCACAATGTCCCAGACGCGCACAGCCCCGTCACAGCCGCCTGCGGGGAAGCAAGGTGAGGGGCTGGAATGCCCAAAGACCCTCCATCTTTGTCTGCCACCCACCTGCCGAGCAGGGCCCTACCTGTGGCTAGCAGCGTGGAGGTGGGGTCAAAGGCCATGGTGGCCACGGGGGCTGTGTGTATCGCCTTCCAAAGGCGGGTAACGCTGCCCTCTCGCCAGGCCCACTGAGCCAGCAGCAACGCCCGGCTGGCTGTCACCAGCACCTAGGGGAGGATACAGGTCAGCAGAGGGGTGACAACGCTCTCCTTGCAGCTTCCTGGACTCAGTCCCCACTGGGCCCCACCCTGCATACCTCATCATCAGGGCTGAGATCAAAGGCAGTGATATCCTCCTGATCCTCCTAGGGGAAAGAGCAGTGTGCAGAGAGCTGTGTAAAGGGGCTGGCCCCGCCACTTGCCCCTCTCCCACTCAGGTTGCCCTCACCTGCTCCAGACTCTGCAGCACGGCCCCTGAGGCCACCTCCAGAATGTTGACTCTGGTGCCACAGACGCAGAAGAGGTGCTGGCCAGTCTGGTCCAGCTGGGGACAAAGGGGTCTCAGCCAGGCAACATTTTGCACCCCCTGCAGCCTCCAGCTGCCCACCCCCAACCCTTCCCCAGACCCATACCTGTGCTTTTCCACCCTTGTAGAAAGGTTCGATTTTGCGCTCCACAACATAGCTAGAAGAAGAGTGGGGGGAAGTGAGCGCCACCCACCCCCTCGATCCCCAGGGTCCAGCCCTGTGCTGGGTGTTCCTCTTGAGGTGACCACAATGGCCCCTGCCCTTGAGTTTCAGGGCAACAGCAGGGGCGGGGCAGGGGGTGGAACCAGCAGCACTGCAGGGGGCTGTGGCCACTCCCAAGTCACTGAGAATCAGAGATTCAGAGCTGGCTGGTGATCCCTGAGGCAGTAGGGGGTGGGCCTGCGTTAGGCGGAGGCAGACCAACACCCCTGGGCTCCCAGGGATTCCTCAGGAGAGCCAGGTGAGTCCCTGGGGCCACCCCTGCTGGCGGTGGGTAGCCAAGTCTGGGTAGCAGCCCAGAGCACAACCTCCTAGCATTTTCATCCCTGAGATCTGGTATACCTCTTCCCTTCCCTGGCTCCTCCCTCTGTCCCCAGGCCTACCCAGAGCCCAGGTCCCATGAGCAGCTGTCATTTCTGTGACCTCAACCTGCCCCTCCTCCTTCCCTCTCCACTGCCTCCACCTGGTCCAGATCATCACAATCTCTGGCCACTTCACTGGGCCCCCTATCTACGTCTTAATCCTGCTGCTAGGTGCCTTTCGGAACATAACTGAAGACGTCACTGCCCCACGTCAGACCCTCACTCTGTCCACATTACCTCCCAGACCTTCTCCAGAAGGGCTTCCGACAACCTTGCCTCTGCTTCCCTTCCCTCTCATGGCCCACCATGGTTCCTTTCCCAGCCCCTGGGACAGGTTTCCCATCTTCCCCCTGTCCCCTGTGTGCGGCCTGGGCTTCCCTTCCCAGATGTCAGGGCCTGGCTCAGTGCGCTTCTGGAAGCTTGACTGCCAAGACGAAAGCAACCCTTCAGCCCCTGAATCCAGTCGACCCTCCCGTGGCGGTGCTGCCAGCCAGGGGCTTTCCTTTACCAGTGCTTGGCACAACCAAAGCCCCACAGCCGCGGATGGAAATGATAATCCCATGAGACTGCACTGCCAGGGCGGGGGCACCAGCAGTGCTGTTCAGCAAAGGCTTGGGGAGTGACAGGGCACAGGACTGAGGGCCTCCTGAGCTTCTGCAGGCCTGCCCCTCTCCTGCTGTCTCCCTGGTCCCTGGAGAAGAGGGTTCGCGGGTGAAAGTCCTCAGGCCGTCTCCCGCCGTTTGCCAGGACCAGCCCCGACCTACCCTCAGCCCTCCCCTCCTCTCATCCGGACTTCTGGTCCCCACTTCACCCCACAGCCGGCTTCTCGTTGAGCCCACGCTGCTGCGCCCGGGCTTAGGTCGCTGTCCTCCCCGAGAGCAGTCGGGGCCTGCTCTCCCACCTGGTATCATCGCAGCCTCCGCGACCCCGCGGGCCGGCGCACACATAGCCTCTCCCCTCCCAGACCCCAGTAGGTACCCACTCCACGCGCGCCTCCGCTACGCCTGCTGCGAACCTAGCTCCCTCCCCGCGTGGCCCCAGCGCTCCGAGCTTACTTGGCCTTGAAGCGGCCCACTCCGGCCGCGGTCTCTGCCATGTTGCGGCTGCCGCTCCCGCCGAAACCGGCTAGAACCCCGGCAGCATCCACCGCGTGAGGAGTGAGGTTGGCACGGAGCTCCGCACTCCCGGCGCGCTGCGATGACGTCACCACGCGCGCTCCCTGTGACGTCGCCGGTGCCGCGCGCTTGTCGCCATCTTTGCTGCAGGGAGTGGTAGCTGCATCAGGGAGTGGTAGCTGCATCCGGAAGTGGAAGCGGGCGGAGGCGTTTCCGGCATGGAGGGTGGGCTGTGAGCCGTGACGGTGCTGTGCGGGCCGGTGGGGGTAAACAGGCGTGGGTGACATCGCCGTAGCCTGGCCTGGTTTTTTTTTTTTTTTTTGAGATAAAGTTTCGCTCTTGTTACCCAGGCTGGAGTGCAATGGCGTGCACCGCAACCTCGGCTTCCTGGGTTCAGGCAATTCTCCTGCCTCAGCCTCCTGAGTAGCTGGGATTACAGGCACGCGCCACCACGCCCAGCTAATTTTTTGTATTTTTAGTGGAGACGAGGTTTCATTATATTGACCAGGATGGTCTCGATCTCTTGACCTCGTGATCCACCCGCCTCGGCCTCCCAAAGTGCTGGGATTACAGGCTTGAGCCACCGCGCCCGGCCCGTTTGTTTGTTTGTTTTTTAAGACGGGTTTCACCATGTTGGCCAGGATGATCTTGAACTCCCAACCTCAGGTGATCCACCCGCTTTGTTCTCCCAAAGTGCTGGGATTACTGGCGAGAGATAGGGCGCCTGGCCAGCCTGGCCTTTTGATAGCAGTATAAAAAGGCATTCGTAGCCAGCGTTTACTCCTGCCCTTTGGCGTTCTGGAAATTGGGGCAGCAGCAGTTGGGTGAGGTCCAAGCGTAGAGCGGTGAACCTGACCCTGCCTCGGGGCTTGCAGTGTGGCTCATGATAAATAACACAGGAAAATGAATAAACCGTGTAATTTCAAAGGCATTCATATATTGAGCACCTTCTGTGTGCAAAGCACTGTTCTTGGCACTGGGGGAACACCAGAGAAGAAACTAAACGGGAGAAGAGTGATAGTTGCTAAGCGCTGTGGAAAAAAACAGAAGGGATGGAGTGGAGGGGACCCCGGAGGAGGCTGTATTGAGGTGACTCCTGAGCAGACACAAGTTCTCGAAGCAGGGAGCCCTGTGGTGACCTTGGGAACGAATGGTGCTGAGGAATGGTCAGGGCACAGGCCCTGGGCTGGGGGTGCCAGGCGTTGAGTAGCAGCAAGCCGAGTGGCTGCAGAGAGTGGGTGCAGAGGGCAGAAGCCATGCCGTTGCCTGTGAGCCGTGGGGAGGAGTTGGCTTTTACTCCGAATTCACGGTTTTGAGCCATTTGTGCTACTGGCTGTGAAGTTGGTAGAACAGTCTGGTAGAAAGTAACTGGGCCAGGCTGGGTGCAGTGGCTCACTCCTGTAATCCCAGCACTTTGGGAGGCTGAGGCAGGCAGATCATGAGGTCAGGTGTTCGAGACCAGTCTGGCCAACACGGTGAAACCCTGTCTCTACTAAAAGTACAAAAATTAGCTGGGCGTGGTGGCGGGAGTCTGTAATCCCAGCTACTTGGGAGGCTGAGGCAGGAGAATTGTTTGACCCTGGGAGGTGGAGGTTGCAGTGAGCTGAGATCACAATGCTACTGCACTCCAGCCTGGACGACGGAGCAAGACTCTGTCTCAAAAAAAAGAAGAAAAAAAGTCTCAGGAAAAAAAGAAAAAAGAAAAAAAAGTAAAGAAAATAAAAAAAAAGAGGGCCGGGCGCGGTGGCTCAGGCCTGTAATCCCAGCACTTTGGGAGGCCGAGGCGGGTGGATCACGAGGTCGAGAGATGGAGACCATCCTGGTCAACATGGTGAAACCCCGTCTCTACTAAAAATACAAAAAATTAGCTGGGCATGGTGGCGCGTGCTTGTAATCCCAGCTACTCAGGAGGCTGAGGCAGGAGAATTGCCTGAACCCAGGAGGCGGAGGTTGCGGTGAGCTGAGATTGTGTCACTGTACTCCAGCGTG
Organism: Saimiri boliviensis; assembly: GCF_048565385.1. Classification (NCBI taxonomy): domain Eukaryota; kingdom Metazoa; phylum Chordata; class Mammalia; order Primates; family Cebidae; genus Saimiri; species Saimiri boliviensis. The sequence goes on along the minus strand of NC_133460.1, from coordinate 9,226,448 downwards.
GCAACAGAGACTCCAAATCAAAAAAAAAAAAAAAAAAAAAAAGATTCCAGGAGAACTTCCCCAACCTAACAAGGCAGGCAAAAAACAAAAAACAACAACAAAAAAAAAAAAAAAAAAAAAGAGAGAAAAACAACAAAAAAGATGAAAGCAGGCAAATGGAGGCAAAGGGAAGAGCTCTCTAGGCAGGGGGAATAGCCAGGCCAAGCCCAGTGGTGTGACAGAACACAGAGCCCATGGAGAAAGCCCAGAGTAGCCCTGGGAGGAAGGGAGTCATGCCTGGAAAGGGCAACAGGGATGCACAGGTGACAGCTGTGAGGGGCACAGGTGACGGTTGTGAGGCCTGCAGGCACACAGGTGGGCCAGGCCTGGGCTCTGCGTTTATTTATTTAAAAAGTACCTCGGCCCTGAGCACCCCCCAACCTCAGCCCAGAAGCTGCCTTCTGGGGCAGCCTCGGCCTCGGCCGCCTCCTGTGGGGTGCCCTCCAGCAGAGCGGTGTCTTCCTCCAGGAAGTTGCCCAGCTCTGCCAGCTCTCGGCGGACAATACTGGTGGCCCGGTGCAGCCGGCGCACACGCCTCAGCAGACACAGCAGCAGGGTTCGACTGCGCTCCTGGCGCGCGCTCCAGGCGTTGTGCAGCTCTCGATAGCAGTTGTGGTGAGCATGCTTGGTTGGGTCCAGGGTGGCCCCGCAGCCCAGGGGGCAGCGCTGCTGGGCCCTTTGCTGGCAATGCTTCCGGTGCTCAGCCAGGGCCCCACGCGGGACCCGCGAGGTGCAGCCTTCGTTGGGGCAGGCCATTGGCTCGAAGGGGCACAAATCCTGGTGCCCTTTGCGATGGGCCAGGGGGCATGTCACCATGCAGCCAGCGTTGGCGTTCTTGCACTGAGGGTGAAGGAGAACACGTGTGAAGCAACCCAGGCGGGATGCTCATGGGATCCCCCGTCCCTGGCTTCCCACTCACCAGGAACCAGGGAACCGGGAGCCTCCCGCACTTTTCTAACTCCAGTGAGGTGGTGGAGAGAGAACATGGGCCAAGTGCATGGAAGTGGGAAGAAGGCAGACATTCCAGGGAGGGGATGAGGCCTGACGCTTGGGGAACTGAAAGGTCCACAACTGGGTTGGTCTGGCGAGTGGTATGGATGCCAGGCTCCCCTCCCTGCCCCTGGAGTCTCGTTTTGTTGCCCAGGCTGGAGTGCAATGGCATGATCTCGGCTCACTGCAACCTCTCTGGTTCAAGCAATTCTCCTGCCTAAGACTCCCAAGTAGCTGGGATTACAGGCGTGTGCCACCATGCCTGGCTAATTTTTGTATTGTGTGAGTAGAAACAGGGTTTCACCATATTGTCCAGGCTAGTCTTGAACTTGTGATCCACCTGCCTCAGCCTCCCAAAATGCTGGGATTACAGGCATGAGCCACCCATGCCCATCTCAGGTTTTCCTTTTAACCTCAGTTTACCCATCTGTAAAACTAGAGGGCTGGAGAGTAGTGGCCAGCACACCAGGCACTTCATCCTCTAAAAATCCTTTATAATCTGCATTTTACACTGAGACCCCAGGGGATTGGAAAGGTTAGGTGACTTGCTTAAAGTCACATAGCAACTAAGCAGTAGAGCCACGATTCAAACTCAGCCATGTCTAATCACCCAAGACTGTACTAATTTCTCTCCGAAGATGGGAATTCTCCTTACCCCCTAACCTGGCCCTGCCCCACCCCTACAAGGGTGAGAAGGGTCGAGGGTCGGGGGAGTGGGTCCTTCGAGCTACCTTGACTTCCAGGCGGCTAATGGTTTTCCGGAGTTTATTCTCGTGAACGATCTTTCTCCTTTTCACAGGTTTCCTGCAGCACGGACAGGTCTTTTGTCTGAAGGAGGCATGAGTAGGGGTGAGTGTTAGGAATGGGAAGGGAACCCTGGTCAGCTCTTCACTCGGTGACCCAGGTGGTCCCTTCATCAGCTAGAGGAGGCATCATGGCATATTACAGGGAGCTCTCAGCTATAAGGCTGGGGCAGGGGTCTGCAGACACCACCCAGAGAGGGGCACATGTTTTAGTTTAGGGAGATTTGGTGGCTGAGTCTTCTGGCTGACTTTTCCCCTGTTGTGGGCCACAGCAGTGCCCCGTCTCACTGCTGCCCTCCCAGCACCGTGGGTACCCGGTGGCACCTGGTTAGCCACTGGAGGATGCACTTTTTGCAGAAGATGTGGCTGCATGGCAACCTCGCTGGCCTCTTGAGAACCCCATGGCAGACGGAGCACAGGAAGTTGGAGTCCGGAGGGCTGGCGAAGAGGTTGAGATCATACCCGCCACTCTGCAAAGGTCAAGCTGGTGTCAGGACCTGGCTGGGAAAGTGATCCAGTCCCCGGTCCACATATCTAGCAAAAGAGCCCCAGAAAGCTTTGGGTGGGGAGATGGGCCACAGGAGAACTTCAAGTAGAGGGGCTGGCACAGCACCCACTTTGAGGGAGCAACTGTGGGGGTTAGGGCCCCCATCCCAGGACTACTAATTCCTGGCTGGAGACAGTGGCTTTAGCCTGGAGTTAGACCTATCCAGAGCCTTCCAGAAGGTTTCCTTGTAGCATATGGGGCCTGCAACTCATTGCCCACCCTTTCCAAGTGGAGTAGGGTCGATCCCTGGACAACTGGGCATGTTTCTGGAGTCTCAGGGCTGAAGGCAAGAGGGCCCCAGGCTCACCATTATCTGTGACTGGACAGCAGCACCACAGGCCCCCAGGGCTCAGGAGCCTGTATTTAACAGTGGGTGTGGGCTGACATCACAATGGCATTGTCCAGCTCAAGCCAATCACACACTGGTTCAGGGCCCAGAAAACCTGCACAGCCCAGCAACAAACACAGATAGCCAGGCACAGTGGCTCACACCTGTAATCCCAGCAGTTTGGGAGACCAAGGTAAGGAGGATCACTTGAGCCCAGGAGACCAGCCTGCGCAACTCAGTGAGACCCCCACCTCTTTTTTTCTTTTTTTTTTTTTGTGACGGAGTTTTGCTCTTGTTACCCAGGCTGGAGTGCAATGGCGTGATCTCAGCTCACCGCAACCTCCGCCTCCTGGGTTCTGGCAATTCTCCTGCCTCAGCCTCCTGAGTAGCTGGGATTACAGGCACGTGCCACCACGCCCAGCTAATGTTTTGTATTTTTAGTAGAGACGGGGTTTCACCATGTTGACCGGGAGGGTCTCGATCTCTTGACCTCGTGATCCACCCACCTCGGCCTCCCAAAGTGCTGGGATTACAGGCTTGAGCCACCGCGCCCGGCCAACCCCCACCTCTTTAAAAAAAAAAAGTCACAGGGCTGGGTGCAGTGGCTCACCCCTGTAATCCTGACACTTTGGGAGGCTGAGGTGGGCGGATCACTTGAGATCAGGAGTTTGAAACCGAACATGATGAAACCCCGTCTCTACTAAAAATACAAAAAAATTAGCCGGGCAAGGTAGCAGGCGCTTGTAATCCTAGCTACTTGGGAGGCTGAGGCAGAATTGCTTGAACCCAGGAGGCAGAGGTTGCAGTGAGCTGAGATCGTGCCACTGTACTCCAGCCTGAGTGACAGAGAAACTCTGTCTCAAAAATAGAAAAAAAGTCACAGGGAAGGAGTAGGGCAGCAGGACAGCTCTTGGACCTTGGGATAGGTCAATGGAGCCCCCGGGCTTGAAGGCAGCTGACAGCTGATCCTCAGAAGCACTGGGTCAGAACCAAGCTTCATGGAGCTATTTCCCCAAGGCCAAGGCTTCACTGGGATCCTAGGGATTGCTACGTTCTCCTAGGGCTTAGGGGCTTTGGGCACTGACCCACTGGGGGTCTTCACTTAGGATCCAATACTCAGGTGGTAGCTCCAGGGCAACAAGAACTAAACTCTCCGGTGACCTGCTGCCCCAGAGCAAGGGGACCAGCCTCCCAAACCAGGTGTCTGACCCACTCCAGCCTAGCATCCTTGCGTTTATCTAGGCCTAGTTGGTCAAATCCTTTAGAATCTCACCTGGTCTCACAAAACAGCCACTCAAGTCTGAGCTTCCCATACTTGGTAGCGCTGTTGGCCCCACCTAGCAACCCTTAAGTAGGCCAGGGCACTTTACCTGCGAGTGTAGCGTTTACCTGAGGCATGCATGGCCAGATGACTGTTCCCATCTGGCTCTGCCACTTAAGAAGTGTCTGGCCGGGAGCGGTGGCTCAAGCCTGTAATCCCAGCACTTTGGGAGGCCGAGGCGGGTGGATCACGAGGTCAAGAGATCGAGACCCTCCTGGTCAACATGGTGAAACCCCGTCTCTACTAAAAATACAAAAAATTAGCTGGGCATGGTGGCGCGTGCCTGTAATCCCAGCTACTCAGGAGGCTGAGGCAGGAGAATTGCCTGAACCCCGGAGGCGGAGGTTGCGGTGAGCCGAGATCGCGCCATTGCACTCCAGCCTGGGTAACGAGAGCGAAACTCCGTCTCAAAAAAAAAAAAAAAAAAAAGAAGTGTCTGACCTTAAAAGTCACCTGCCAACCTCCTACATCCTATCCTTGTGTCCAAGCAGAGCTGGGATGGCCAGGAAAAAAGAAGAGGCATCTCGCTAGGGTTCTCCCCAACACAGCGTGAACAGATGCCACCTGCCAGGCTGATAGGCGGGACGGGGCCCCAAGAACACCCGCACGCAGTTAGACAAACAACTTTATTTGGAAGACGTTTCCAGCCGAGTCTCCCCGACCCCACAGTCCTGGCGACGTCGGTCTCAGGCGTGGGAGAACCAGTGCCCTGCGGAGAGAAGACAGGGCTAAGGGTCAGTGGCCAGGGCCAGACATCGCGAGCGACGGCATCCGGGCGGAGGCCGCGGCGCCTGTCGGGGCCTGGGTTTCACCGCCGCACACAGAGCAGCGCGTGGTGAGCTGAGGCCCCCGGAGGATCTAGGCGCCGAATCTCACCCGCGGCCACGGCCAAAGCCGGGGGTGATTTTCAACCAACGCCGTACTCCCCAACTACCAGGGGAATGCGAACAGCACACACAGCAGGACTCACCTACGCTGCGAGACTGGCGCACCCGACACGCGAGCGTTTGCAGCCGCTTTTCCGGCGACGTAGATTTCCCGGGCCGCGGCTGGCGCCAGACGTGCAGGCGCACGCAGAGCGCGCTAAGGGCGGAGCATCATGGAGCCAATCACAGGCTGTCTTATGGGAGTTTGTCGCGCTCCCGTCTGGGGCGGGGCAGCGGAGATCGCGCGGGACTTGGCTTGGTATAAAAGCTGCCTCCGCGCAGGCGTTGCTCTTCTTCTTCGACATAACACGTGAGTCGTAGGGCAGGCTTCTGCAGGCCTCGGCGGGGGCGGCGGGAATCTGTGGACATCGGATCCGGTCTACTTGCGCTCCTGGGCGGGAGCCCGCTTCTGGGTCTCGCGGGTGTCTGCTAGATGACTGAGTTTCACTAACTGGTTCTTGTCGCTTTCTCCAGCAAATGGCGGATGACGCCGGTGCAGCGGGGGGGCCCGGAGGCCCCGGGGGCCCTGGGATGGGGAACCGCGGTGGCTTCCGCGGAGGTTTCGGCAGTGGTATCCGGGGCCGGGGTCGCGGCCGGGGCCGGGGCCGGGGCAGAGGCCGCGGCGCTCGTGGAGGCAAAGCCGAGGATAAGGAGGTAGGTACTAGCTACGCCCTGTGTCGTGCCCTTGGGCGACGCCGGGGAGCGGCCCTGGTCACCCGCGCCTTTTCTGTTTCCAGTGGATGCCTGTCACCAAGTTGGGCCGCCTGGTCAAAGACATGAAGATCAAATCTCTGGAAGAGATCTATCTCTTCTCTCTGCCCATTAAGGTATTTGTCGGTCGTTGGGGCGTTGAGGAAAGGCGATCCCGGAATCGGCTGGGGTTGGAGGGTTGACATCTGCCATTGACCCGCATTAAAGGGGGCCCAGTGTCTCGTTTGAGAGGTTGAGGTTGTGTTGTGAGCTGGCTGAGGGGAGAGGTTTACGGTTGGAGGGAGAAGGCTGGATGGATACCTGAGCGAAGCAAGAGCCACAAAAGGCGTGTCGGCGCATTTTCTCACATTCGCTGTGAGATTGTTTACCCCGTTGCCGAAGAGCTGAGACAGAAACACAGTGTTTTGTTAATGCCATCCAAGAGGGTGACATTCAGGTTGTGGTAGGACTTTAAGGGTTAGCAAATTGGCATGGTTCGTGTGTATGGGACAGCTGTCAGCGACGTGCAGTGGGGAAAGGCTAATGGTACAATTGTCATGTGAGCGTTCCCTCCAGCAAGGTACGGTGGTCGTGGCTTGGATAAAGTAAAAGGAAACAGGAGCGGAAAGCCACATCTCATCAAACAAGTGGGAAAGGACAAATAGGGAGAAACGATTGAGGAAATGTAGGATTATGGTAACTTTACGTTTACATATATAGGCTTCCATTAAAACTGCCAAAACTAAGCAGAAAGGAAAAACAGTGGGGAAGGAACCCAAGTTGAGGGTTCACGACTTGGGTATTTTTGTGTGTGTGGGGTTCACGACTTGGGTATTTTTGTGTGTGTGAGGCAGAGTCTTGCCTTGTTGTCTGGGCTGGAGTGCAGTGGTGTGATCTCGGGTCACCCCAACTTCAGCCTCTTGAGTAGCTGGGATTACAGGCATGAGCCACTGCACCTGGCCGTGACTTTGGTTCTTGTGTGGGATAATGGTGTTGAATTTTTCTTTGAGGCGCTCTTCACAATTCTCCTGTTTGTTGCAGGAATCTGAGATCATTGACTTTTTCCTGGGGGCCTCTCTCAAGGATGAGGTTTTGAAGATTATGCCGGTGCAGAAGCAGACCCGTGCTGGCCAGCGCACCAGGTTCAAGGTACTCAGCTGTCCTGGAGAGGGCTGAGCCGGACTTGGCTTTCCGGGCCTCTCCCAGCTCTGCGTAGTTGCACTTGGCTTCACCCGTGTGACTTTCGTAATGGGGAGAGAGAGAAAAGATCTCCTCAGGACCTCAGATGGGCCTTACTGTGGCCTCTCTTTACTTGAGGGGCGCAACAGGCCCTGGGGTGTAGGCATGATGGGTGTAGAGCCACCGGCCGCCTCATACATGTCTCTTCACAGGCGTTTGTTGCTATTGGGGACTATAATGGTCACGTCGGTCTGGGTGTTAAGTGTTCCAAGGAGGTGGCCACTGCCATCCGTGGGGCCATCATCCTGGCCAAGCTCTCCATTGTCCCTGTGCGCAGAGGCTACTGGGGGAACAAGATCGGCAAGCCCCACACCGTCCCTTGCAAGGTAGGCTGGTGTGAGGTGGTGGGCCTGCCATGGGGCAGGCTCCCTTGGGCCCTCGTCTCCTGACTCCTGTCCTCACCAGGTGACAGGCCGCTGTGGTTCTGTGCTGGTGCGCCTCATCCCCGCGCCCAGGGGCACTGGCATCGTCTCAGCACCTGTGCCCAAGAAGCTGCTCATGATGGCTGGTATCGATGACTGCTACACCTCAGCTAGGGGTTGCACTGCCACCTTGGGCAACTTCGGTAGGTGACCCGTGCATGGGCATAGCCACAGCCTCTCAGCTCCGCTTAATCACATGGGTTCAGTATGTGCTTGGCGTGTTTTCAGGGAGGCAGAGAAAGGCTCTCCTAATGCACGACAGACCTGCCCAGAATGGCCTCTCTGTTCCTAGGAGGGCGACAGTTTTTGGGATGGGGGTCTTGCCTCAAGCACACTACTGACCTTGCTGGGGTTCTTCTGTTGTTCAGCCAAGGCTACGTTTGATGCCATCTCTAAGACTTACAGCTACCTGACCCCTGATCTCTGGAAGGAGACTGTATTCACCAAGTCTCCCTATCAGGTACTGGGCCTGCCTGGTAGGGTGGGGTGGGGTGGGGCTGGCCACTGCCTAGACAAGCACAGGCTCCAACAAGGTCACATCTTGTGCTCTAGGAATTCACGGACCACCTCGTCAAGACCCACACCAGAGTCTCCGTGCAGAGGACCCAAGCTCCAGCTGTGGCTACAACATAGGGTTTTTATACAAGAAAAATAAAGTGAATTACATTGCATTTTTCCTGTGTCCTGCATGTTTAGTGGTGGTTTGAATCCGGGAGGTGGGGCCAAGAGATCACACTAGAAACACAGGTTGAAGGGCTTTATTTCAGCAATAGCGCAGTCATAGGGAGCCACATGGCAGGGCACCCACAGCTGCCTCAGGAGGTGGCAGCAGCAGCAGCTGCTTTTGCAGCTTTTCTCTCTTCCAGCATCCTCTGCTTCTGTTTGGCCAGACATTTCCTGGCAGAACCGAGGGCTCCCAAGTCCTGATCTGAGAAAGCAATGGAGACAAGCTGGGGACCCAGGCCTGTGCTATATGCAAATGGAGCATGCTCAAGTGGGCAGAAGGGAGAGGGCTGGATTCGCAGTAGTTTCTGGCCCCTAGGCCTCAGGAGGCCTTGGGCAGTGACATTGACCACAGAAGGGGGGGGGGGTGTCACTCACAGCGATCCTGGTAGGCCTTGGCCACCTGGGTGAAGAGCTCCACTTCCTTGGTACAGTTCTGCTTGTAGTTTTCTCCCTCCCTCTGCTGACAGGCCTTGAGCCGTTCCTGGACAATGTTGACAATTTCTTGATCAACTTTGCTGGAGAAGAAAGGGAGCAAGAGAGGCTATTCACAAAGAATCCTTTCTCTGTACCCAGGAAGGAAAGTCGAAAGCAAGATCTTGGGGTCTGACTCCTCCCACATCACCTCTGAGATCTGGACATATTCTGGGTGGCTGAGGACACCCCGTGGCATCCCAGGGACCCCTGACCCGGCAGCACACATGGTACAGGTCGCACTTCCAGCTCGGCTCACGTACTAGTCCCTCTTCCACTGCATCTCAGCTTCAAACATGCACAAGAGATCATCCTCCTTGCACTCCGTGATGTCTGGCACGCGGCGGTACTGCCGGTGGTAGTAGTAATACCTGTTCTTAGCGTGCTGCCGCTCTATAAATTCTGCAAAGACAAATCCACAGACTCAGCCCCATTGGGTTGGACAGGCTTTTAGCTCTGTTATTTCTCATAAGCCCACTGAAGAACTTTATGAATGTTCCAGCATTTAGAGAACAGGCAATTAGTCTCTAAGAAGTGTGGCCAGCCAGGCAATCCTGTGAAGGCCTAGGCTACAGCTGATGGAGAGCATTACCTTACTCTGCCCCTCACAACCCCACCAGCAGCTCATTCTCACACACGGGACTTACTGGGACGCAGCTCTGCCAATGCAACTCCCCCAGCTGCACAGGGAGCCTCCAACATGCAGAACTTGACCTCCTTACAGCCTCAGCTTCCCCACTGGGAAATGAACAAGCTAGACAGAGAGCTCACACATCCAGACACATAGGACAGAAGTATTCTAGGACTGCTACAAAAGAGGGAGCTGAGTCCACTGCCACACGGTTTCCGGATCCTTGGGGGATTGATTGGCAGACTTCATCCTCTTACAAAAGAACCACCAGAGTATGCTACACACCCCAGTGTTCAAAGAGAACTGGACCAGGCTGAGTGTGGTGCCTCACGCCTGGAATCCCAGCACATATGGAGGCCGAGGTGGAAGGATCACCTGAGGTCAGGAGTTTGAGACCAGCCTGGCCAACACGGTGAAACCTCGTGTCTACTAAAAATACAAAAATTAGCCGGGTGTGGTGGTGGGCGCCTGTAATCCTAGCTACCGGGAAACTGAGGCAGGAAAATTGCTTTAACAGGGGGCGGGGCGGGGCGAGGGGGGTAGTAGCGGGGGGAAGCAAAGGTAGCAGTGAGCGGAGATGGCGCCACTGCACTCCAGCCTGGGCAACAGAGCAAGACTCCAGCTCAAAAAAACAAAAACAAAAAAACTGAACTGGACATTCTCCTGGTTGGTTACAGAAATAGTGAATTTGGGCATCTCGGCCATCACCCAGACACCTGGTCATCTGGCAGTGAGACGGGTCTAACGAGCCCCAGAATTTAGATGCTTCACGGTGCAGACCCCCTCTTAACCTTTGAGAGGCGCCTGAGGCCAACGCTACAGTGGAGAGGTTCCCCGGGCGGCGGGAGCCGGAGAGCAGTGCGGGGTCCTGGGGCAGTGGGCGCTGGGTGCGGCATGGAGAGAGGAGTCCTGAGAAGAAGCGGGGCGTCCCGGGGTGCAGGGGAGATGAAGGGGTCCCGGGAGGTGAGGCCCAGGGTGCAGTGGGAGGCCAAAGGAGGGACGGAGCTCGGAGGTCTGCGGGGGTGGGAGGTGTTCCCAGAGCGACAGGACCCCGGGGGCATTGGGGGATCCAGGCAGGGTGCAGGTCCAGGGGTCTCCGGGGGCCGACGAGCGAACCCCGGGCTGGGTCCTCGTACCTCTCACGAGGGTCACGGGTCGGTCCACGATGAGGTCGAAGGCCTTCGTCAGGTAGACGATGGGGTTGGGTAGCCAAGTCTGCGGCGACAGCGCCGGGGTGCGGGTCGGGGGCTCGGGGTACACATCCTTGTCCCAGGTGTCAGGCATGGCGGTGGCAGGCGCGGACTCCGCTCCCGAACACGCCGCCCAGGCCTCCGGCTCGGTCCGGGCACTGCGGCCTAGGACGCCCGCTACCGAGGACGTCGAGGGCGGCTGCGCCTGCGCGCTGGCGGCCACGAGGCACCATGGGACTTGTAGTTCCCCGGCTCTGCCCGGCGCGGGCGGGACCCGCCTCGCCGCAGGGCGCCCCCTTGTGGGGCCTCCGTTCTCTATCTGTGCCCAGCGCCTGCGCGGTGCTGGGGGCTTATCTCGGTGCCTGCGGGCAGCCGCGAACCAGACAGATGCTTGCTTACCGCGAAAGAAACAGAGAACAGGCAACAGACAGGACTAGGAGGGAGTCATTAGGTTCCCATTGCGTGCCAGGTATTGTGTTGAGTGCAGTAGCGAAGAAGATAAACAGCCCGGCTCTGATGGAGAACAGAGGCCGTTAGAGCACACACGACAAAGTGAACAAATAACATGCAATTCCAAATGCCCTACTCCTCCAGGAAGTCTTCCCGGATTGCCTAGCTCTTACAGACTTATCTGGGTCCCCCTCTCTACCAGGGCCCCTCATGGACTGGCTGCTGCCAGTGAACCTGGGGGCCTGCCTGGGACAGGGCAGGAGGCAGGGCTTGCCCCTAGGCAGCTCATAGAGAGAAGGGACTCCTACTTTGGGCATAGAGCCCTCTGGCCGGCTTTGATGATTCTATCCTGGCCCTGGGCACTTTGGTGCTTCTAGGCAGCTCTGCTGAGCAGACCCCTGCTCGCACCTGTAATTACACCGGGCATGGCCCCTGGCTGGTATCCAGGAGGACACTGGTCATGTCCTGCCCTGAGGCTGAGGCCAGTGACAGAGCCATCAAACACTACAGACAAGCAGGATCTAAAGTCACAGAAACATCAGATCTTCACGTTATGAACTTTTTTTTTTTTTTGAGACAGAGTCTCACTCTGTTGGCCAGGCTGGAACGATCTCCGCTCACTGCAACTTCTGCCTCCTGGGTCCAAGTGATTCTCCTGCCTCAACCTCCCAAGTAGCTGGGACTACAGGTGCCCACCCACGCCTTGCTAATTTTTTTGTATTTTTAGTAGAGATGGGGTTTCACCATGTCACTGGTCTCAAACTCCTAACCTCAGATGATCCGGCCGCCTTGGCCTCCCAAACTGCTGGGATTACAGGCATGAGCCACCAGGCCCAGCCAAACTCGTGGAAAGAAATACGAACCATGGGCCGGGCACGGTGGCTCAAGCCTGTAATCCCAGCACTTTGGGAGGCCGAGGCAGGTGGATCACGAGGTCGAGAGATCGAGACCATCCTGGTCAACATGGTGAAACCCCGTCTCTACTAAAAATACAAAAAATTAGCTGGGCATGGTGGCTCATGCCTGTAATCCCAGCTACTCAGGAGGCTGAGGCAGGAGAATTGCCTGAACCCAGGAGGCGGAGGTTGCGGTGAGCCGAGATCGCGCCATTGCACTCCAGCCTGGGTAACAAGAGCGAAACTCCGTCTCAAAAAAAAAAAAAGAAATACGAACCATGAGACCTAAAGAATCTTGACATTTTAGTAGCCTAGAATCTTAGTATCTATTGATGTAAGCTCCACAGATCTTAGAGACATCATAGGCCTGAAAATCTCTAGGATTCCACTGCTACAGAACTTTACAACCATAGAATCTTTGAATGGAAAGTGATTTCAAGGGGCACAGTGGCTCACACCTGTAATCCCAGCACTCTGGGAGGCCAAGGCAGGTGTGTGGCTTAAGCTCAAGACTTGGAGACCAGCCTGGGCAACATAGTGAGGCCCCGTCTCTACAAACAATATAAAAATTAGTGGTGCATGGTGGTAAGTGCACATGGTCCCAGCTACTTGAGAGACTGAGGCAGGAGGCTGAGGCTACAGTGAGCACTATGACTGCACCACTACATTTCAACATGGGCAACAGAGAGAAACCCTGTCTCAAAAAAAAAAAAAAAAAAGAAAAGGAAAGGAAAAAGAAAAAGAAATAAGAGATTTCAATTTCCTTTTCATTCCAAACTAAAGTTCAAAATTTAAATTTGGCCAGATGCTGTGGCTTATGCCTGTAATCTCAGCACTTTGGGAGGCTGAGGCAGGAAAATCACTTGAGGCCAGGAGTTTCAGACCAGCCAAGGCAACTTAGTGAGACACCCACCTCTACAACACAATACATTTAAAAATTAGGTCCTGCACTTAAGCCCAGAAGGTTGAGACTGCAGTGAGCTATGATCACACCACTGCACTTCAGCCTGAGCAATGGAATGAGACCTTGTCTCTTAAAAATAAATAAATAAGGCTGGGCTCGGTGGCTCACTCCTGTAATCCCCTGTAATCTTTGGGAAGGCAAGGTGGGCAGATCACAAGGTCAGGAGTTCGAGACCAGCCTGACCAACATGGTGAAAACCTGTCTCTACTAAAGATACAAAATTAGCCAGGCACGGTGGCATGTGCCTGCAACCCCAGCTATTCAGGAGGCTAAGGCAGGAGAATCACTAGAACCCAGGAGGTGGAGGTTGCAGTGAGCTGAGATTGGGCCACTGCACTCCAGCCTGGGCAACAGGGTAAGACTTCATCTCAAAAAATAAAATAAAAATAAATAAGTAAATCCATAAAAGTATCTCAGTGCTTATGGATGATGGGAATCAGATCTTTTTTTTTTTTTTTTTTCTTTTTTGAGATGGAGTCTCATTCTATTGCTCAGGCTAGAGTGCAATGCCATCTTGGCTCATTGCAACCTCTGACTCCCAAGTTCAAGTGATTCTCCTGCCTCAGCCTCCCGAGTAGCTGGGATTACAGGCGTGAACCACCACGCCCAGCTAATTACTGAACTTTTAGTAGAGATAGGGTTTCACCATGTTGACGAGGCTAGCTTTTTTTTTTTTTTTAAGACAGGGCCGGCTGGGCATGGTGGTTCACGCCTGTAATCCAAGCACTTTGGAGGCCAAGGCAGGTGGATCACCTGAGGTCAGGAGTTCAAGACCAGCCTGACCAACAAGGTGAAACCCCGTCTTCAAAAAAAAAAAAAAAAAAAAGACAGGGCCTCATTCAGTCACCCAGGCTGGAGTGCAATGCTACAGTCACGGGTCACTGCAGCCTTGACCTCCTGGTTTCAAGTGATCCTCCTGCTTCAGCCTCCCAAAGTGCTGGGATTAGAGGCGTGAGCCGCTTCGCCCAGCCAGGGATCTCAGTCTTGAAGCGCAGGGTGATCTTCAAGGCGCAGCTGGCCCTCTCCCACCTCTCTCCCATCATTAGTCCTGCTCCCCATTGTTTACCCAGCTGTCTCCCAGCCCTGAGGATGGGAATCCCCTCCACCTTCATGTCAGCAAACTGCTCCGGGCCCCTCCTCTTGGCTGCTGTCCGGGAGAAGGTCCCCACCAGGCTACCATGGCCTCCACCTTGCCCAGCCAGACCTTTCCTGGGAGGGTCATGACCCAGTCCCAGGGCCACTGAGAAAAGGAGTGTCAGCCCGGCTCTGGGTGACCCCCCCTTCAGGCTGCCCATCTGATACCCCAACACTGCCCCGCCCCAGCCTGCTCCTGGCACCAGAGACCCTGCTGACTGTGCCAGGGGCTAATCTGGGAGCTGGCAGCTGTGAGTCCTGGCTCTACCACTCGACCTCTGGCGGCGAGCGGGGAGGCCCCTTCCTGACCTTCAGGGATCTGCCATCATGGTTGGTGGGACCAGGGTGACATGGCGGGTGGGCTGGGGTTGGAGCTGGAACTCCAGGAGGAGGGGACAGCTGGGCTTCTGGACTCTCCCTCAGAGGGACAGCCTTCTGGCCTGTGAGGGGATGGGAGGCTGGAGGGGGTAGCAAGTGGGCGAGGGCTGGGCTGCTGGCCCTGGAAATAAACAGAGAGCAGCGGCCACCTGCCCCAGGAGCTCTTGGCTGCAATGCAGGCACAATCCTCCTGGACACCAGGCTGAGCGCGGAAGCCCGTGGCTATGGAGGCCCCATCCATGAGACGCTGCCCCGTGGCCAACCCTCCTCTTTTCTCCTGTAGACAGACGGGGAGGGGGCAGGGGCACTAAGCACCGGCCTCCCTCTGGGGCCTCTAGTCCCTTTTCCTAGGTATGGGTTCTGGGATCATCCAGCTCCACCGCCAGGGACACCCCGGCTCTGACCTCCTTTCTGCCCCCTAGTCCCACCGGAAGTTTTCCGCCCCTCGGCACGGACACCTGGGCTTCCTGCCTCACAAGAGGAGCCGCCGGCACCGGGGCAAGGTGAAGACGTGGCCGCGGGATGACCCCAGCCAGCCTGTGCACCTCACGGCCTTCCTGGGCTACAAGGCGGGCATGACCCACACTCTTCGTGAGGTGCACCGGCCGGGGCTCAGTGAGTCACCATTGGGCCCCTCGCGGGATGGGGAGGGCTGAACCTTCCAGATGCTCAGAACCAGAGCTCACACTCTTGGGAACCAGAACTCAGGCTCTTGATCCGGGCGGGCCACAGTCCCAGCACGAGTCCCTGCTCCCGGGAACCGTGGTGAACGCTGAGCACAGGCAAGGCTTCCGGGCGGGTTCTGTCATGGCCGCAGCCCGCATATGTGGACATCAAGGCACAAAGCAGTGAGGAAACTGTCCCAGGCACACAGGCAGTAAGGGCAGGTGCTGGGATTCAAACGCCAGCTCGGTGTCCCATGCCCTCGGTTCAAACCACCTGCCAGGACGGCTGTGGTTTTTGGCCATTACTGGTCTATTTCACGTACCATTATTTCAGATGTACACCTATGCGTATTGTTTGGTTTTCATTTTATTATTTATTTTTGAGACAGAGTTTCGCTCATGTTGCCCAGGCTGGAGTGCAATGGCGCGATCTCGGCTCACCGCCACCTCCGCCTCCTGGGTTCAGGCAATTCTCCTGCCTCAGCTTCCCGAGTAGCTGGGACTACAGGCATACGGCACCACGCCCGGCTGATTTTATATTTTTAGTAGAGATGGGGTTTCTCCATGTTGGTCAGGCTGGTCTCGAACTCCCGACCTCAGGTGATCCACCCACCTTGGCCTCTCAAAGTGCTGGGATTACAGGCGTGAGCCACCGCGCCTGGCCGGTTTTGGTTGTTTTAATTATAGATTTACAAGTACTTGTAAGAAATAATGCAGGCCGGGCACGGTGGCTCACGCCTGTAATCCCAGCACTTTGAGAGGCCAAGGCGGGCAGATCACTTGAGGCCAGGAGTTCCAGACCAACCTGGGCAGCATGGTGAGACCCTGTCTCTACAAAACATACAAAAATTACCTGGGAGTGGTGGTGAGTGCCTGTAGTCCCAGCTACTTGGGAGGCTGCGGGGTGGGAGGACGGCTGGAGCGTGGGAAGTCGAGGCTGCAGTGAGCTATGATTGCACCCACTGCGCTCCAGCCTGGCCAACAGAGTGAGACCCTGTCTCAAAAAAAGAAAAAAAAAAATCCATTGTAATTATGAAACTAACAAACGCTCATTTGGTCTTAGCTCCACCCTCTGGGGGAATGCTGCCCTGGCTGGCCCCACGCTCTCCTGGCCTACCCCTGTGAGCCCAGCTTTTCACTCCCCCCCCCATGGGCTTCAGGAGGTCCCCTTTCATGCCCCATCCCTGCATCTCATCCAGAAATTTCCAAACGGGAGGAGGTGGAGGCGGTGACAATTGTGGAGACGCCACCCCTGGTGGTGGTGGGCGTTGTGGGCTACGTGGCCACCCCTCGAGGTCTCCGGAGCTTCAAGACCATCTTTGCAGAACATCTTAGTGATGAGTGCCGGCGCCGATTCTACAAGGACTGGTGAGCACTGCCTTGGGTGGGCTGCCCAAGGGCTGCTGGGGCCACGGAGGTTGGTGCCCGAGGCTCTAGCTCTTGCTGGAATGATAGGTGTGGAAGAGTAGGAAGAGAAGACTCAGAGTGTGCGCCTGTAACCCCAGCACTTCGGGAGGCCAAGGCAGGAGGATCATTTGGGGTCAGGAGTTCGAAACCAGCCTGGCCAACATGGTGAAAGCTCATCTCTACTAAAAAAATTAAAACTTAAAAATAAAAAATTAGCCGGCTGGTAGATTACAGGTACGCACCTGTAATCCCAGCACTATGGGAAGCTGAGGCAGGCAGACTGCTTGAGCTTAGGGCTTCAAGAGCAGCCTGGGCAACACGACAAAACCCATCTCTACCAAAAAATACAAAACATTAGTTGAGCATGGTGGCACACACCAGTGGTCCCAGCTAAACGGAGGGCTGAGGTGGGCGGATTGCTTGAACCTGGGAGGTCCACACTGCAGTGGGCTGTGTTTGTGTCACTGCACTCCAGCCTGGGAGACAAAGTGAGACCCTGTCTCCAAAAACAAAAATGAAAGGATGGCCTCCAAACCCGGGGCATGGTGCCTAGCCACAGCACCCAACATACCCGTGCGAAGTGGGCCCAGCCGTCCGAGCATGTGGCAGGTGGGGTGGTCTCTAGGTGCCGGGACTGCAGGGCTGGCCGGCCACTTCTCTGAGCTTCCGCACCTCTGCCACTCGCTCTCGGGCCCCACGAGACAGTAAGGGTGCCCATGTTACAGAGGAGGAAACCGGGTCCCAGACAGGGAGGGACTGTCTCTGTTCAAAGATGGTGGCTGGAACCAGCTCCGAGGCCTCCGGGGTTGGGGGCAGACCCAGCGGTAGGCCCCTGCTTGGTGGGCTGGGGATGGGAATGGGATGGGGGCAGTATGGGCCTGGGGAGCTGCCCTGGTTATGGGGACTCTGAGCGCCCTCCTGTGGGTGGCTCAGGCACAAGAGCAAGAAGAAAGCCTTCACCAAGGCCTGCAAGAGGTGGCGGGACACAGACGGCAAAGAGCAGCTGCAGAAAGACTTCGCCGCCATGAAGAAGTATTGCAAGGTCATTCGGGTCATCGTCCACACGCAGGTCAGCCCCCAGCCCTCTGCCGTCGGCCAGTCCCTAGGCCCGCACCCCTCACCTCAGCTTCCACAGCTCTGGCACATGTCAGCCTAAAAATACCGGAGCTCTGGCACCAGAGGAGTGGCTGACTGGCCTTGCTGGCCACACGTGACCCCAGGGATGGGTGCTGAAAGGCATCAGTGCCTTTTGGGGTACCAGGGGTGTCACCCACACCAGCTAGTCGTCTAAGGCCCTGGCACGTGCTGAAGGGCTGGGTCCTCAGCCAAGTGTGGAGGGCCGATCACCTCTCTTCGGGTTCCGGCATAAGTGTGCGTAGGAATTGGGGTTTGTACCTGGGTCTGGCTTGCTGTAGGCTGACAGGCAGGTGGCATCCTCCAGCTTATTCTGGAATACTCTTTAGCATCCTTGTCCTCAGGAAAAGCTTCCCCAGGGCCTAAAACAGTACCCCCAACCTGAGCCTCCCACAGGCCCCTGAACCCACACTCCCCCTAGCAATTCACAGTTTCACAGGTCATGCCTGGGCTAGTCACCGTGGCACGTTCATCTCCCTGGACAGACTCCAGAGGGACAGAGGCCCTAGGTGGGGCCACAGCTGCCACCAAGAGCCTGGTATGCAGGAGGTACTCTATAAACACCGGCTTCATACATATGCTCCATACACACCAGCCCCATACACACCTGCCCTGTACACCTCTGTCCTGTACACGCCTGCCCTATATATACCTATGGGTCACTCTGTGGTGTATGCTGGCGTCTGTCTCCACCTCTGCATGGCACAGCCTGTGCGTCACACAGCACCAGCCAGAGACCTCACCCAAAAAAAAAAAAAATCAGGGCCACGCATAGTGGCTCACACCTGTAATCCCAACACTTTGGGAGGCCAAGGTGGGCGGATCACAAAGTCAGGAGTTTGAGACCAGCCTGACCAACATAGGGAAACCCCGTCTCTACTAAAAATACAAAAATTAGCCTGATGTGGTGGCGTGCACCTATAATCCCAGCTACTCAGGAGGCTGAGGCAGGAGAATTGCTTGATCCTGGGAGGCAGAGGTTGTAGTGAGCCGAGAATGACCCACTGCCCTCTAACCCGGGCAACAGAGCGAGACTCCACCTCAAAAAAAAAAAAAAAAAAAATGGCCGGGCGTGGTGGCTCAAGCCTGTAATCCCAGCACTTTGGGAAGCCGAGGCGGGTGGATCACAAGGTCAGGAGATCAAGACCATCCTGGTCAACATGGTGAAACCCCGTCTCTACTAAAAATACAAAACATTAGCTGGGCATGGTGGCGCGTGCCTGTAATCCCAGCTACTCAGGAGGCTGAGGCAGGAGAATTGCCTGAACCCAGGAGGTGGAGGTTGCGGTGAGCCGAGATCGCGCCATTGCACTCCAGCCTGGGTAACAAGAGCGAAACTCCGTCTCAAAAAAAAAAAAATTAGGTCAGGTGTGGTAGTTCATGCCTGTAACACCAGGACTTTGAGAGGCCAAGGTAGGCGGATCATCTGAGGTCAGCCTGGCCAATATGGCAGAAACCCAAAAATACAAAAAAACTAGCCGGGCATGGTGGGTGCCTGTAATTCCAGCTACTTGGGAGGCTGAGGCAGGAGAATTGCTTGAATCTGAGAGGTGAGGGTTGCAGTGAGCCAAGATCGCCCCACCGTACTCCAGCCTGGGTGACAGAGTGAGACTCCAAGTCAAAAAAGAAAAAAATCGGCTTACATCACAGTCTGCACTTGGAAGAAAGTCTGAGCTCCCCAATCCCAGTCCTGCCTGACTGCTGCCCACGCTCCTTGCTCCCCACCGTCTGGCCACAGTGGTCTCTTTGTCCCACCAACTTTCCAAGACCTCCCCTGCCAGCAGGCCTTTGCACATGCGGGGCCCGCTGCCCAAAGCCGCTCCAATCTTTGGCTAGTGGTTCCTTCTTGTTAGCAGCATCACCTCCTCAGAGGCCCTCCCTGCCCCGACCACTGTATCTCAAACATCAGCCCCCATAGCTGTCAGAGCACTCTGTCCTCACCAAGAGTTACCTGGCTTTGGCCGGGCATGGTGGCTCACGTCTGTAATCCCAGTACTTTGGGAGCCCGAGGCAGATGGATCACGAGGTCAGGAGTTCAAGACCAGCCTGGCCAAGATGGCGAAACCCCGTCTCTACTAAAAATACAAAACAAAGAATTAGCTGGGCGTGGTGGTGGGCGCCTGTAATCTCAGCTACTCAGGAGGCTAAGGCGGGAAGATCACGTGAACCTGGGAGGTGGAGGTTACAGTGAGCTGAGATCGAGCCACTGCACTCCAGTCTGGGTAACAGAGCGAGACTTCATCTCAAAAAAAAAAAAAAAAAAAAAAGTTACTTGGCTTCCTTCTGTCCTCCAGTGAGATGGTGGCTCCTGAGGTGTGTGACTCTGTCTGTCGCATTCCACCCTGCATCTGTGGTGCCTGACACAACACACGGCTTGCAGCCTCACCCCGGGAATACCTGTGAATGAATGCATGCGTGAAAGACAGCAGGGGCCACGGCCGGCCATGCCATGCTTGGTGGGGGTGTGATCCTGTGGGCCATGGCATGACCTCCAGTTGTGTCCTGCAGATGAAACTGCTGCCCTTCCGGCAGAAGAAGGCCCATATCATGGAGATCCAGCTGAACGGCGGCACGGTGGCCGAGAAGGTGGCCTGGGCCCAGGCCCGGCTGGAGAAGCAGGTGCCAGTGCACAGTGTGTTCAGCCAGAGTGAAGTCATTGATGTCATTGCTGTCACCAAGGGCCGAGGCGTCAAAGGTAGGGCTCAATGGGGATGGCAGCTCCAGGGCAGGCTGCCTGGAGGCAGTGGGGACCAGCCTGGCCTCTCGGCCACCAGCCCTGCCCACCTGCAGGAGTTACAAGCCGCTGGCATACCAAGAAGCTACCGAGGAAGACGCATAAGGGCCTGCGCAAGGTGGCCTGCATTGGTGCCTGGCACCCAGCCCGCGTGGGCTGCTCCATTGCCCGGGCCGGGCAGAAGGGCTATCACCACCGCACGGAGCTCAACAAGAAGGTGCGTCCACAGCCGGGGAAGGCGGACACTGTGGTTGGACCCCTGCCCTCAGTACTGGCCTCGGCAGGTGGAGTGCATGACCCAGACACTGCCAGGGTCATGAGATGCCCTCACCAGCGCTGAGGCTGAGCACGTGTGCTGATGGGCCTATATGGGCTGCTGGCCCCAGAGGCCACCTCCTGCCCCTGGCATGTGCCCCCTTCTTCTGGCAGATCTACCGCATTGGCCGGGGGCTACACATGGAGGATGGGAAGCTGGTGAAGAACAATGCATCCACTAACTACGACGTGACTGCCAAGTCCATCACACCGCTGGTGAGGGCTGGAGGGGGGTCAGGCTGGCCCAGGGGGCCTTGGGTATGCCTCAGCTGGGTACGTCCACCCCAAGGGCTCAAGATTTGTGCCCCACAGCTGGACGCTGCCCCCCAGACATGCTGGGACACAAGGCTTTGACATCTGGGCAGTCATATGGGACCCTTGCCTCAGCTGTCCAAAACATATGGATATAGTCGCAAGCAAGAAATCCCTGCTGCATCCACATCCTCCAAGGCTCCTCTGGAGGCACCTTCCACTCCAGCCGCTGTCATGTGGGTATGGAGTGTGGCAGCTTCTACTGTGGCCTGGGAGTCAGGCCACATGGGCTCAAACTGCATCTCCAGGACTTAGCAGCTGTGGAGCTTGGAGCAAGTGATCCTCAGTCTCCCCCCCCAAAAAACGTAGATTATTGAGTAAGATAATGCATGAAAAGTTCTCAGCAACTGGGCTCGGTGGCTCAGCCTGTAATCCCAGTACTCTAGAAGGCTGAGGTGGGCAGATCACAAGATCAAGAGTTTGAGAACAGCCTGGCCAACATGGTGAAAGCCCATCTGTACTGAAAATACAAAAATTAGCTGGGTGTGGTGGCACACACCTGTAATCCCAGCTACTCAGGAAGCTGAGGCAGGAGAATTGTTTGAACCCGGGAGGCGGAGGTTGCAGTGAGCCGAGATTGCGCCACTGCGCTTCAACCTGGGTAACAGGGTGAGACTCTGTCTCAAAAAAGAAAAGGACTTAGCTTGTGACTCAGATGCTTTCCTCAGTAGGGGTGGCGTGATAGTCACCCCTATACCTGGGGGCTGGGCATGGGGCTCCCTCCAATCACAGCCCGCTGTGGGGATTCTCCTAGGGCCCCCAGCCACCTGCTAATTCAGAAGCCCTGTCTGGCCCTGGCCCCTGACCTGTCTCCTCTGCAGGGTGGCTTCCCCCACTATGGGGAAGTGAACAATGACTTCGTCATGCTGAAGGGTTGCATTGCTGGTACCAAGAAGCGGGTTATTACGCTGAGAAAGGTTGGCAGGGCCGGGTGGGGTGGGGAGTGGGTACCTGAGGGATGCCAGCCTGTCCTGCCCTGCAGCCTGCTACAAGGCGGATGCAGTGGGGGGAACAGAAAGGGAGGGGTCTGGCAGGAACTAGGTGTGCAAGACCTTCCTGGTGGTGTGGCCTGGAGGTCACAGCAGGGTGATCAAGATCCCCACCCTTGATGTCTACTTGACACGGGTTCCCCAGTCCCTCCTGGTGCACCACAGCCGCCAGGCCCTGGAGAATATTGAGCTCAAGTTCATCGATACCACCTCCAAGTTTGGCCATGGCCGCTTCCAGACAGCCCAAGAGAAGAGGGCCTTCATGGTGAGCTCAGTGTCCCCCATCCTTGTTCCTCTCTTGGGCTCCCATTCCACATCCAGCCTGCCTGAGTAGGGAAGCTGGAGCTGGCAGGGACTCCCCTTCGCTCATCTGCAGGAGAAACTCTTTTTTTCTTTTTTTTGAGATGGAGTGCACTGGCATGATCTTGGCTTACTGCAACCTCCACCTCCTGGGTTCAAGTGATTCTCCTGCCTCAGCCTCCTGAGCAGCTGGGACTACAGGCGTGTGCCACCACACCCAGCTAATTTTTTGTATTTATAGTAGAGATGGGGTTTCACTGTGTTAGCCAGGATGGTCTCGATCTCCTGACCTTGTGATCTGCCCGTCCTGGCCTCCCAAAGTGCTGGAATTACAGGCATAAGCCATCGTGCCCAGCCTGCAGGAGAGGTTCTTAAGAGTCTACTCCTGGACACTGATTCTCTAGAAGAGAAGGGGTAGGAACCAGCCTTGGAATGGGTAACCTGGAGCCTGGCTGAGGGCGGTGTTTCTGGCCAGACTCCTGTGACTAAGCCTTGTCTTGCACCACCCCCGCAACCAGGGCCCCCAAAAGAAGCATCTGGAGAATGAAAAGCCAGAGACTTCCGGAGACTTATAGGCTGCGTGGGGTGGATGAGCGCTGAAGTGCAGCGTACCCACTGTCTGCCCTGATGCTGAATAAAGGCCGGAGGCGACTCTTCCTGCAGTGTCTTGGAGCGATTTGTAACCGCCCAAAGGGGTTCACCTTGCCCACCACCTAGACAAAGCTACTTCATTAAGACAAGGGAACTGCTGGCTGGGTTGGCTCATGCCTCTAATCCCAGCACTCTGGGAGGCTGAGGCAGGCGGATCACCTGAGCTTGGGAATTCGAGACCAAACTAACCAACATGGAGAAACCCCATGTCTATTAAAATACAAAATTAGAGGCCGGGCGCGGTGGCTCAAGCCTGTAATCCCAGCACTTTGGGAGGCCGAGGCAGGTGGATCACAAGGTCAAGGGATCGAGACCATCCTGGTCAACATGGTGAAACCCCGTCTCTACTAAAAACACAAAAAAATCAGCTAGGCATGGTGGCACGTGCCTGTAATCCCAGCTACTCAGGAGGCCGAGGCAGGAGAATTGCCTGAACCCAGGAGGTGGAGGTTGCAGTGAGCCGAGATCGTGCCATTGCACTCCAGCCTAGGTAACAAGAGCGAAACTCTGTCTCAAAAAAAAAAAAAAAAAAAAAAAAAATTAGCAGGGCGTTGTGGTGTATGCCTGTAATCCCAGCTGCTCAGGAGGCTGAGGCAGGAGAATCGCTTGAACTCGAGAGGCAGAGGTTTCAGTGGGCCGAGATCGTGCCACTGCACTCTAGCCTGGGCAATGAGAGTGAAACTCCGTCTCAAAAAAACAAAGAAAAAAGGGAATTGCAATAGATAAAGAGTAATTCACGCAGAGCCGGCTATGCTGGCTCTTCAGGAGACTAGAGTTTTATTGTTACTTAAATCGATCTCCTTGAGCATTCAGGGAGCAGAGTTTTTTTTTTTTTTCTTCTTTTTTTGAGACGGAGTTTTGCTCTTGTTACCCAGATTGGAATGCAATGGAGCGATCTCCGCTCACCGCAACCTCCGCCTCCTGGGTTCTGGAAATTCTCCTGCCTCAGCCTCCTGAGTAGCTGGGATTACAGGCATGCTCCACCATGCCCAGCTAATTTTTTGTATTTTTAGTAGAGACGGGGTTTCACCATGTTGACCAGGAGGGTCTCGATCTCTTGACCTCGTGATCCACCCGCCTCGGCCTCCCAAAGTGTGTTTTAAACTATAAACTATAATCTGAGTTTCTCCCAAAGTTATTTCAGTCTACCACCAGGGATGAACAAGGACAGCTTGGATGTTAGAAGCAAGATCGAGTCGCTTAGGTTACAGCTCTTTCACCGACTCAGTCGTAATTTTGCAAAGGCAGTTTCAGCTGGGCGAGGAAAGGCTGCCTGACCTGCGGTGGCTCGGGGCTTAGCACCAGGGACTGAACGGGGAAAACACTGCTCTACGTTGCGCGCCACCACTTACCTGGCCAGACCCCAAGTGGGTCCTCAGCTACCAGAGCGCTCGGGGCGACAGCGGTGGGACCCCGGGGAAGTAGCCCAGAAGTTGTCCCGGGGAGTTACTATGGGCGGGGCCTGCTGGGGAGATGGGATTGGACCGGCCCCCGGGAGGGGCGGTGCCTCGAGGAAAAGGCCCAGGCGTGGTCTCTGGGAGTTATTGATGGGTGGGGACTACCGGGAAAATGGGATTGGACCTGCAATAGGGAGGGGGCGGAGCCTCAGGGAAGCAGGCCCAGAGAGGTCCTCGGGAGTTACCGGTGGGCGGGGCCTGCTGGGAAGATCGGATTGGACCGGTCCTCAGGAGGGGCGGGGCCTCCCAGAGGCGGAAGCCGGGATTCGCCTCCCGGGGAGCGATTGGTCCTCGGAAGGGGCGGGGAGGTGGGCGGGGGTCCTGGCGGTCGCTGGGTCGACAGCCTTGGGTCTGTTGGCGGCAGCGAGTGCGTTGCGGTTACGGTGGCGCCATGTCGTTCTGCAGCTTCTTCGGGGGCGAGGTTTTCCAGAATCACTTTGAGCCGGGTTGGTCGTGGGGCCTTTCGCAGGGAGGGCGGGGGGGGGAAAGGTGGCGGGGGGGGGAAGGAGAGGAGGGTGGCAGGACGCACATTAGAGAGGGCGCCGCCGTCCTCCGGGAGTGATGTCTCCTTTAAGCCAGGAATGGGGGTGAGTGTGGCCACCAGGGAGAAGCGAACATAAGTCAAGAAGACTGCGGAGGAGGAGGGATCCTGGGGGCGCGGAGACTGGGGTACCCGATGAGAGGGAGCTTTGGGGGTCACCATCCTTGAGGAGGGCAGGCCTCGAGTGTGAATGTGCCCTTTCGGATGGGGTGAGTCGAAGGGACCGGGGTACATAGTGGTAGTATCCCTTCCCTGTCCATTCACTCCAAAGTGATGGCGGTGGGGGAATTCCGGTTAGGGTCGGGACTTTGGAGAGGCGCGACAGAAGTTTTTCTCCAGAGCCAGCTCCTGTGGCCTGGCCGCCCCTCTGCGGGTCATCCCCCAGGTGTTACCCTGGCCCTTCCCATTCCCCCAGGTCAGGGATCTGTGGGAGGAGTCCAGCAAGCATAGAATGTCCCCTTCAGATTTTTATGTGCCAGCCCAGGTTCCTCCTCACCTGCCCAGGGACTCCAGATTGGGGAATCAGGATTGCCACTAGGCCCCTGCCAACGGCCAGTGGAGTTTGACCAGGCAGACAGGATGGGGTGGTTTGGGGTGTGGCAAGCCCTCAGCACTGGCCCCAGGCTGTGAGAAGCCCTGGGGGCTGGGCTGGCCTGGTAGTGGATTAATTTGGTAAAAACACATCCACAGGCACATTTTAGATGCTGGGGCGGATCTGCTGGGTGTCAACCTTGTAGGGAACTGGGCTGTGGCACAAGACCACCCGGCAAAGCCTCCCCCAACAAGACTCTCCAGATGTGGACCCCCGTTGTCCTCAGGCTGCTCTGCCAAGCCAGAAACTCCTCTCCCACGGCAGCTGCTGGCTCCTCTTTGCTTTTTTCTCCAGTTCCTGGAAAAGGCTGGGTAGTTTAGTCTCCATGTGAGGCTATCCCCAGGTGATGGGTGAGAGTGACTCACCACCCCTGGAGGTTCCTGTTTTTTTTTTTTTTTTTTTTTTTTTTTTTTTTTTTTTTTTGAGACGGAGTTTCACTCTTGTTACCCAGGCTGGAGTGCAATGGCACGATCTCGGCTCACCGCAACCTCCGCCTCCTGGGTTCAGGCAATTCTCCTGCCTCAGCCTCCTGAGTAGCTGGGATTACAGGCACGTGCCACCATGCCCAGCTAATTTTTCGTATTTTTAGTAGAGACGGGGTTTCACCATGTTGACCGGGATGGTCTCGATCTCTCGACCTCGTGATCCACCCGCCTCGGCCTCCCAAAGTGCTGGGATTACAGGCTTGAGCCACCGCGCCCGGCCGGTTCCTGTTTTTAGTCCTTGAAACGGTTCTGCAAGACAGTTTTGCAACTTTCCAACTCGTTTCACTCCAAAGTGATCCTTTGGTGGTAGGCTGAAATCTGTCCTCCCCAGCCCTCCTTCTTCCTGGGATCCTGTGTGGCCTGGAGGCCTTTCTCTGGAACTGTTCTCTTCCTGCCTGGAGAGCAGGGCAGTGCCTGGGTGTCCAGCTTAGGGCCTTGTTGGGCAGCAGGGAGGGCCACTTGAGAAGGGAGAGGGACCAGGTGGTTGGGCCACATCAAGGCCCCTGCTGTGTATGTCCCCTGGAGGGTTGGGGCGGGGGCGAGGCGGAGCTCCGTGCCCTCATTGGACTGCCCGGGTTCCTTCATGCTGCACACACTGTAGCTGGGTGTCTTTGCATCACCAAGCAAAGACGGAAATGGTAGGAGAGGCCCCATCACAGGACTATGTGAAGAATCAAGGAGATAATTGCGAAAGATGACTCCCCAGTCTCTGGCACATCTACTAAACATGAGCTCAGTACAGGTCTCCCATGTCGGCGGGTACACGGGGACAGAGTGTGGGGCCCACCCTGGGAATGGGGACAGCACTGCCTTTGCCTGGGCCCATGGATTTGGGAGCGTGACCCCAGAAAGGCCAGAGCTGACAGCTCCACACTTGCCTCTCCTCTTACCACAGGCATTTACGTTTGTGCCAAGTGTGGCTATGAGCTGTTCTCCAGCCGCTCAAAGTACGCACACTCATCCCCATGGCCGGCGTTCACTGAGACCATTCACGCCGACAGCGTGGCCAAGCGTCCGGAGCACAATCGATCTGAAGCCTTGAAGGTAAGAGGCCACGGGGATGGGGGAGGCATGGGGGTGGCCAGGGAGAGCAAAGAGCCCACCTCACCTTCCTCCCTCTGCTTGCCCCATGGCTCCAGGGGCTTAGAGGCTGTCTGTTCCAGGCCTGTGGCTTTCACCAGGGAGCTGCCACCCCAGGCTATCAGGAGAGCCTGGCCTTCTGGTGCAAATGTGGGAAACAGGACAGAGTTCCTGTCCAGGCTCCAGGACCAAGATCAACCTCTTACGTGGCCTCTTACATTGGGGATCTGCTTGGGAAATGGATGTGTGTGAAGAAACACCATCTCCCGGCCCCAGTGAGGGCCATTACTGCGGCTGTTTCATGGCCAGAAGCTCATGAAGCTGCCTTGTGATCTTTCCAGGTGTCCTGTGGCAAGTGTGGCAACGGGTTGGGCCATGAGTTCCTGAACGACGGCCCCAAGCCGGGGCAGTCCCGATTCTGAATATTCAGTAGCTCGCTGAAGTTTGTCCCTAAAGGTGAGCTTGCCTTGCACAGCTGGGGGCTAGGCCTGTTGGTCTTCGAGCCCAGGGTTGGGGGTTCCAGTGTTTGTGTTCATCTACTTACCATGACAAGGTATGGGGCCACCAAGTCATGCTGCCTGGGAACTGCTCAGGGTCCTCCTGAAAGGTGGCTGCAGGGTAGGGACAGGGGGGCCCGTGTTCTGCTTCCTCGCCTGGTTGATCATGAGTATACCAACAAGGGGCACTGGAGTGAGAATGAGGCAAACGCTTTTCTCAGGAGGCGTGGCCTTTCCCTGAGGCTAGTGTCAGGAGTGGGGTGGACAAAGGCTGAGGCTCTGGTCTGTGCAGCCGTCTCCCACTGGCTGGGACTGTGGCCCTGCTTCGCAGCGCTCTGAGTCTGCTGCCTCCTCTGTGGACTGGACATGGTAGTAGGGCTGGTGAGGACAGGTGCGTGTCATGTGCACCTGCGCCTGTCATACCGTAATAGGTTGATCATTCCTCATTTTTTTTTTTTTAATTTTGAGACAGGGTCTTGCTCTGTTGGGCAAGCTGGAAGCCATCTCGGCTCACTGCAATCTCCACCTCCCAGGTTCAAACAATTCTTCTGTCTCAGCCTCCCGAGTAGCTGGGATAACAGGTGTGTGCCACCACACCCAGCTAATTTTTGTATTTTCAGTAGAGACGGGGTTTCACCATGTTGGCCAGGCTGGTCTTGAACTCCTGACCTCAGGTGATTCACCCACCCCAGCCTCCAAAGTGCTGGGAGTACAGGTGTGAGGCCCCGCGCCCGGCTGATGAATCCTCATTCTTGTTGGCAGTGTTCTTAGCGTTGGGAGCTTGTGTCTGGGTACTGTTTGTCACCTCTGTGTGTTTCATCTGAGCACAGCCTTCTCTCTGGTCCACTGCCCTCCCGCTCACACAGATCCTCAGGCATCACTGCACATCTGTCTGCAGGCCCAGCCTCCCCGAGACTCTTCCCTGAGCTCTGCGTTGGAATCCCAGATCTTCCCTCAACATCCATAGGACCGTGGCCACTTCCCTATTCTCAGCTTCATTCTCTCTAAAATTTTTTTTTTTTTTTTCATTTTAAAAAATGTATATTTGCTGATATTTTCTTTTTCTTTTTTTTTTTTTTATAGAGATGAAGTCTCACTCTGTTCCCCAGGCTGATCTCCAACGCCTAGGCTCAAGAGATCCATTCACTTTGGCCTCCCAAAGTGCTGGGATTATAGGTGTGAGCCACTGTGCCCAGCTTTTTCTTAAATTTAAATTAAATTGAATTTTTTGAGATGGGGTCTCACTCTGCCACCCAGGCTGGAGTGCAGTGGATGGAACAAGGCTCATTGCAGGCCCAAACTCCTGGGCTCAAGCAGTGCTCCTGTGTCAGCCTCCCAAGTAGCCAGGTCTAAAGTGCATGTCAGCACACCTGGTTAATTTTTTTTTTTTGAGACAGAGTTTCGCTCTTGTTGCTCAGGCTGGAGTGCAGTGTGTGATCTTGGCTCACCACATTTCTGCCTCCCAGGTTCAAGTGATTCTCCTGCTTCAACCTCCTAAGTAGCTGGGATTACAGGTGCCTGCCACTATGCTGGACTAATTTTGTATTTTTTTTTTTTTTTTGAGATGGAGTTTCGCTCTTGTTACCCAGGCTGGAGTGCAATGGCGCGATCTCGGCTCACCGCAACCTCCGCCTCCTGGGTTCAGGCAATTCTTCTGCCTCAGCCTCCTGAGTAGCCGGGATTACAGGCACGCGCCACCACGCCCAGCTAGTTTTTTGTATTTTTAGTAGAGACGGGGTTTCACCATGTTGACCAGGAGGGTCTCGATCTCTCGACCTCGTGATCCACCCGCCTCGGCCTCCCAAAGTGCTGGGATTACAGGCTTGAGCCACCGCGCCCAGCTAATTTTGTATTTTTAGTAGAGATGGGGTTTCTCCATGTCGACCAGACTGGTCTCAATCTCATGACCTCAGGTGATCCACCCACCTCGGCCTCCCAAAGTGCTGGGTTTATAGGTGTGAACCACCGCGCCTGGCCCACACCTGGTTAATTTTTAAAATTTATTTTTTTGGAGACAGTCTGGTTCTGTCACCCAGCCGGAAGTGCAATGGCCGATCTCAGCTCACTGCTATCTCTGCCTCCTGGATTCAAGCAATTTTCTTGCCTCAGCCTCCCGAGTAGCTGGGATTACAGATGCACAGCCACTACACCCAGCTAATTTTTGTACCTTTAGTAGAGACAGGATTTCACCATGTTGGTTAGGCTGATCTGGAACTCCTGACCTCGTGATCCACCTGCCTCAGCCTCCCACGGTGTTGAGATTACAGGCGTGAGCCCCTGCGCCTGGTCAATTTTTAAAATTTTTTATAGAGATGGGGGTCTTACTATGTTGCCCAAGCTGGTCTTAAACTCCTCTGGGCCTTGGCCTCCAAAAGCGCTGGGACTGCAGGTGTGAGCCACCGCGCCTGGCCTGAATGGGGTTGTTAACAGCACATGCTCATGGCCATCGCAGCGCTGGTAAATCGAGCAGCCTGGTACATATCCATGGTAAACTTGCAGTGATATTTTTGTTCTTTTGTCATTATTTGTCCTCCGTGTGAGTGGAGGGAGGAGAGACTCTGGGTTCCCCTGTGGATCTCAGAACAAAATGGGGTGCACAGACTCCGATGAGTCGGGCCTCTGGTCCTTTCAGCTCTCCTGTGGCCTGCAGGCCAGGGCAGAGGTGAAGGGCTCAGGGAACGGTGACTTGTTTTTCTCTCCCTTCTCTCCTTTCTTTTAGGCAAAGAAACTTCTGCGTCCCAGGGGCACTAGGCGGGCAGCCCATACCTACCCCGGATGGCCACCGCACTGAGGCCACACGCTGGCCACTCCACCTTGGAGTTGGGACCCTAGGCATCAAGACAGAAAGTAGGCAGGGCATGGTACTTGAAACATCGGGAAGCTCCTGACGCCCCAGCTCTGAACAAGACCTTCTTGTTTCTTGGAAAAGACACTCATTTGCTGATGGTTCGTGCCTTCTGCCAGGACAGGCCTGGGCTGCACAGCCACACTGTCAACTTAGCTCCCCCCTGCCCACTCGGGGTGCCTCCAGGAGGTGGGCTCTGGGCGCAGCTGGTCTCTGAATGAGGTTACACTCCCACTTTCTTTTCCTGGCCCTGTCTCTGCTCATTGAGACCATGGGTCCCAATTCCAAGACAGACTCTCATTGTCACTGAAGCTTAGGCCCACATTTCCCAGGCGGCGTAGAAGACAGAATGGAAATGGAGGCTGCCCCTGCCACCCACCCCAGCCCCAGTCACTGCATGATCCACTCTGGTCAAACCCTTCCAGGCCAGCCAGGGTGGGGATGGTCCGTGACCTGCTGGGAAGGCAGGCCGATGGGCAGAGCCTGGGTATCTCGTCCACAAGGGCAGAAACCTAAACCCTGTTTCACAATCTGTGCGGAAGTAGCTTGCCTCACTCGGGCTTAGCAAAGCGCTGTTGCTCCATTACTCTAACCAGCACAGGGCAGGGGCCCCGAGCTCACACCTGCCAGGAGGCCCTTCAAAGGTGTGTGACTGTGCCTTACTGGACAAGCTCAGAGGTCTTTCCATACGGGAGGGTGGGTGATGCTGAAGTTACCCTCCATCTTAAGTCATTTCTTTTTGGAGTAATCAGACAGAAATCAATAAACAAATGAAACACCCAGACATAATGTCTTTTTTCTTTTTTGAGATGTGGTGGGGTCTGGCTCTGATATCCAGGCTAGAGTGCAGTGGCGCAGCATGGCTCACTGCAGCCTTGACCTTGTGGGTTCAAGCCACTCTCGCACCTCAGCCTCCCAAGTAGTTGGGACCACATGTGTGCACTGCCACGCTGCATCATTTTTACATTTTTTGTAGAGATGCGGTCTCACTATGTTGCCCCGGCTGGTCTTAAACTCCTGGACTCAAGTGATCCTCCCACCTTGGATTTCCAAAATGCGGGATTACACGTGTGAGCCACCATGCCCCGCCCCTGCTGTCTTTATTAACATCAGGGATGCCAGGACATGCGTGTCAGGCCTTTATATAATTTTTAAAAATTTTGAGGCCGGACGCGGTGGCTCATGCTTTGTCTCAAAACAAAAAACAAAAACACCTTTTTTTCCCCCCAATATTGACTGAGTATCCTTTCAGTAAATATGTGCAAAAAAGGGCCAGGTGCTGTGGCCACACCTGTAATCCCAGCACTTTGGGAGGCCAAGGCGGGCAGTCATGAGGTCAAGAGTTTAAGATCATCCTGGCCAACGTAGTGAAACCCTGTCTCTACTAAAAAGACAAACGTTAGCTGGGCATGGTGGTGCCTGCCTGTTTTCCCAGCTACTTAGGAGGCTCAGGTAGGAGAATAGCTTGATCCCCGGAGGTGGAGGTTACAGTATTTCAGCCCAGGCAACAGAGCGAGACTCCATCTAAAAAAAAAAAATAAAATAAAAAAATAAAGCCAGGCATGGTGGCTCACACATATAATCCCAGCACTTTGGGAGGCCGAGGTCGGTAGATTACCTGAGGTCAGGAGTTCGAGACCAGCCTGGCCAACATGGTGAAACCCCATATCTACTAAAAATACAAAATTGCCGGGCGTGGTGGCTCAAGCCTGTAATCCCAGCACTTTGGGAGGCCGAGGCGGGTGGATCACGAGGTCAAGAGATCGAGACCATCCTGGTCAACATGGTGAAACCCCGTCTCTACTAAAAATACAAAAAATTAGCTGGGCATGGTGGTGCGTGCCTGTAATCCCAGCTACTCAGGAGGCTGAGGCAGGAGAATTGCCTGAACCCAGGAGGCGGAGGTTGCGGTGAGCCGAGATCGTGCCATTGCATTCCAGCCTGGGTAACAAGAGCAAAACTCCGTCTCAAAAAAAAAAAAAAAAAAAAAAAAAATACAAAATTAGCCTGGTATGGTGGCACATGCCTGTAATCCCAGCTACTGGGGAGGCTGAGGCAGGAGAATCGCTTGAACCCAGGAGGTGGAGGTTGTGGTGAGCCGAGATGGCACCACTGCACTCCAGACTGGGCAACAAGAGTAAAACTGTTTCAAAAAAAAAAAAAAAAAAAAAAACTGCCAAAAAAAATATGGCTGGGGATGCAGCTGTGTGATGCTAGCATGTGTAGAGGAAACTCCAAGGGTGGGGTCAGGGAAGGGGACTCTGAGGAGGCCTTAGCTCAGCAGTGACGGGCGCAGCACGTGCATAGGCTCGGCACACATGGGCCTGCCTCAGGCCCTGGAGGGCATGTAACAAGGTGTGACCCAGGAGAAGGCGCACTGTTCTCCCGAAGAAATGCAATGTCTTCCCAATTTATAGCCACAGAAATCAGGGGAGCATGTGGGAGTGGATATTAAGGGTGGATGTTTTGTCCTCCAGAACCCATAGCTGGCAGTGCCCCAAGATGGGGCCAGTTGGGATGTGAAGTAAGGAACACTGACCACCAGGGTGTCCAGAGCTTTTATTTACTTTTATTTATTTATTTAAGACGGGGTTTCACCATGTTGGTCAGGCTGGTCTTGAACTCCCGACCTCAGGTGATCCACCCACCTTGGCCTCCAAAGTGCTTGGATTACAGGTGTGAGCCACTGCACCCGGCCTATTTACTTTTATTTTTTATTTTTTGCACTCTGTTAGGCTGGAGTGCAGTGGTCTCAGCTCACTGCAACCTCTGCCACCTGGGTTCAAGTGATTCTCCTGCTTCAGCCTCCAGAGTAGCTGGGATTACAGGCATGCACCACCATGTCCAGCTAATTTTTGTAGTTTTAGTAGAGACAGGGTTTCACCTTGTTGGCCAGGCTGGTCATAAACTCCTGACCTTGTGATCTGCCCACCTCGGCCTCCTCAAGTGTTGGGATTACAGGCGTGAGCCACTGCACCTGGCCTTTTAATTTAATTTTTAAAAAAGCAAAGATAAGGCCTTACCATGTTTCCCAGGCTGGTCTTTAGCTCCTAGGCTCAAGCGATCCTCCTGCTTTGGCCTCTGTGGGAAGTAGAAAAGTTCCTTTTCTAGGTTTCCTTTCTTGTTAAAAATGTAAGTGTGCTAATAACTTTAAGCCCTATCCTATGTAGCTGTTAGACACGCCATGCTTACAGGCATGTAGTACATTCTATGTCCTTGTACTTTAACCAGGATATCTGTGCTGGACGTGCTCACAGTCATGTCCTAGCTCTCCATTGCTTTTACCTGTTTATAAAAGTTTTAAGTTGTTAACCAATTGGGTTGTAGTTTAGATTGTGAGGTCTGACTCCAGCCAATGGAGATCAGACACAGCAGTAAGGACGACCCCAAATGCATGAGGGATAAATGTGTGTTTTCCTTTGTTCATTGTACTTTTGTGGCATGACGGCTAGCGAGGAGGGTACCCTTCCTGCAGTCCAGGAGGTAAAAATTGCATTGCTAGGCCGGGCGCGGTGGCTCAAGCCTGTAATCCCAGCACTTTGGGAGGCCGAGGCGGGTGGATCACGAGGTTGAGAGATTGAGACCATCCTGGTCAACATGGTGAAACCCCATCTCTGCTAAAAATACAAAAAACTAGCTGGGCGTGGTGGCGCGTGCCTGTAATCCCAGCTACTCAGGAGGCTGAGGCAGGAGAATTGCCTGAACCCAGGAGGCTGAGGTTGCGGTGAGCCGAGATCGCACCATTGCACTCCAGCCTGGGTCACAAGAGCGAAACTCCATCTCAAAAAAAAAAAATTGCATTGCTGAAACATCCCTTGTCTCAGTGCTGATTTTTCTTTGTGCTACTGAGCATCTATTTCCAACAGCCTCCTGAAGTACTGGGATTACAGGTGTGAGCCACCACGTCTGGCTGTGCTTCGTGATATTTGGTCATGGCACAGAAAGCAGGGGAGGATGGGTGCAGTGGCTCATGCCTGTAATGCCAGTACTTTGGGAGGCCAAGCAGGTAAATAACTTGAGGTCAGGAGTTCGAGACCAGCCTGGCCAACATGGTGAAACCCTGTCTCAACTAAAAATACCAAAATTAGCCAGGCATGGTGGCGGGCACCTGTAATCCAAGCTACTTGGGAGGCTGAGGGACGAGAATCACTTGAACCCAGGAGGCGGAGGTTGCAGTGAGTCGAGATGGCACTGGTACACTCCAGCCTGGGCCAACAGAGTGAGACTCTATCTCAAAAAAAAAAAAAAAAAAAGCAAGCAAGCAAGCAAGGGGAGCCAGGAGACCTTACAGCAGAAATAATGGGGGAAGGAACAGAAGATTGGGTCGGGTTGCATTGATTGATATGGGTTCACTAAGCAGAGGTTCTGGACTTCATGTTGCCACTGCTGGGGTTTGAAAGGGCTCTGACTGGGGCCAGGTGTAGTGGCTCATACCTGTAATCCCAGCACTTTGGGAGGGCGAAGTGGGCAGATCACGAGGTCAGGAGTTTGAGACCAGCCTGGCCAACATGGTGAAACCCCGTTTCTACTAAAAACACAACAATTATCCAGGCATGGTGGCACGCACTGTAATCCCAGCTACTCGGGAGGCCGAGGCAGGAGAATCGCCTGAACCCAGAAGGCGGAGGTTGCGGTGAGCCGAGACCACACCATTGCACTCTAGCCTAGGTGACAGAGCAAGACACTGTCTCAAAAACAAAAACAAAAACAAAAAATAAAAAAAAATAAAAAAAAAAAAAGGCTCTGGCCGGGCGCGGTGGCTCAAGCCTGTAATCCCAGCACTTTGGGAGGCCGAGGCGGGTGGATCACGAGGTCAAGAGATCGAGACCATCCTGGTCAACATGGTGAAACCCCGTCTCTACTAAAAATACAAAAAACTAGCTGGGCGTGGTGGCGCGTGCCTGTAATCCCAGCTACTTAGGAGGCTGAGGCAGGAGAATTGCCTGAACCCAGGAGGTGGAGGTTGCAGTGAGCCGAAAACGCGCCATTGCACTCCAGCCTGGGTAACAAGAGCGAAACTCCGTCTCAAAAAAAAAAAAAAAAAAAAGGCTCTGACTGGTTGGTTGGTTGGTGAGCTACAACATAGACCAAAAAGTGACCTACGCAAAGTGCAGCTGAAATGCCAGGCCTAGCTCTGTGCACAGGAGAGCATGGGACTCAAAAGCTTGGGGAGGCGGGAGCGTCCGAGCGGATTTATCATTTCAGACCTACTCCCCCACCCTGGGAGAGAACAGGGGACACGCCTCTTACTAGCCCCATGAGAAATACATCTGTGAGGGGAGCAGGCCTCCTTCAAGAGCTCGGAGCTCGCTTTTCTCCCGCAGGTCTGGAATGACACAACTGCAGTCCCTGGCTTGGGAAACCTACGTGGAGGGGAGTAGCCGGATCCCGGGTAGCAGGGGCCAGGTGGCAGGGCTCAAACACGCACAGCAAGGTGAGCGTGGCTGCCAGAGTGAAAGCATTCAATCAGCGATCACAGTAACATGGGTAACCCCCCATCTAGGCATTGAGGAAGGAGAGCTAAGCAGAAGCCTGGCACAGTTAAGGCCTGAAGAATATCTCAGTTTATAGTGTTACCACTCAGTTATTTCCCTTTATACAATCCTCCCTATATAATCATATATTAGTTCATAGACTGAGCGCCTAAAGAATATCTTACCACTCAGTTATTTCCACATATATATATAACTATATCTTAGCTCATAATTGGAGGAATGCCTAGAGTGGACACAGTACAGAGCATGAATTAAGGAATAAGCAGCTTATAGTCGGAGGAATGTCTGGAGCAGACACGGTGCAGAGCATGATTTAAGGGAAAACAGTTATACTAGGACAAGAACCCATGGCCCAGGCGGCAGCGTTCAGTATTGGAAAGATAACCGTTGTATGGCAGGCTTGGGGCGAGAGCCACTGCTCCTGATAAAGGAGTTATCGGACCTTGCTCCAGTTCTTGTGGAAGGCTGCCCTCAGACCGGCAATCCACCTTGGTGACTGTGAACTTTATCAGCTCTTGCTACTGTGCTGCTTGAAAAGCATCTTCCCGGCCGGGTGCGGTGGCTCAAGCCTATAATCCCAGCACTTTGGGAGGCCGAGGTGGGTGGATCATGAGGTCAAGAGATCGAGACCATGCTGGCCAACATGATGAAACCCCGTCTCTACTAAAAATACAAAAAAGTAGCTGGGCATGGTGGCACATGCCTGTAATCTGAGCTACTCAGGAGGCTGAGGCAGGAGAATTGCCTGAACCCAGGAGGCGGAGGTTGCGGTGAGCCGAGATCGCGCCATTGCACTCCAGCCTGGGTAACAAGAGCGAAACTCCGTCTCAAAAAAAAAAAAAAAAAAAAAAAAAAAAAGAAACGAAAAGCATCTTCCCATAGAATCTACTGGAAGCTGCCAGAAGGTGGCAGTAACCCCAACAGCTCTGTCACTGCTGTGTGACTTAAAACACCCTCCTATAAATCTTCTTAGAAGTAGCTTGCCCAGCCGGGCGCGGTGGCTCAAGCCTGTAATCCCAGCACTTTGGGAGGCCGAGGCGGGCGGATCACGAGGTCAAGAGATCGAGACCCTCCTGGTCAACATGGTGAAACCCCGTCTCTACTAAAAATACAAAAAATTAGCTGGGCATGGTGGCGCGTGCCTGTAATCCCAGCTACTCAGGAGGCTGAGGCAGGAGAATTGCCTGAACCCAGGAGGCGGAGGTTGCGGTGAGCCGAGATCGCGCCATTGCACTCCAGCCTGGGTAACAAGAGCGAAACTCCGTCTCAAAAAAAAAAAAAAAAAAAAAAAGTAGCTTGCCCATAGATAGAGGTATTGCACACTGCACCCTCTTCACTGTTCACAGCCCACCTTCAAGCCTCGGTGACCTAATGGGGGCGGACTCCT
Source organism: Saimiri boliviensis (assembly GCF_048565385.1). Taxonomy (NCBI): domain Eukaryota; kingdom Metazoa; phylum Chordata; class Mammalia; order Primates; family Cebidae; genus Saimiri; species Saimiri boliviensis. The sequence goes on along the minus strand of NC_133460.1, from coordinate 9,189,417 downwards.
TACTGCACACGGCCCTTGCCTTCATGGGAACCGGCCCCTTGCGGCGCACTGTCCACCTCCTGGCCTAGGTGACCTAATGGGGGTGGACCCCTTGTTTTATTGCTCACCACCCTATCACTGTCCCTAAAGATGACTTCACTTGCTGCCCTGCCCCCTAACCTATACACAATAAATACTCATGCTTCTGAACATTCGGGGCCTCGCCTGACTCCGCTTATAGGTGGCGTGGCCCCCTGAGCCCAGCTGCATTTTCCTTGTACTTCTGTGTCATGTCTCTTTATTTCTGGGATCCTGCGCCTCAGCACAGCATGAGGGACACCCCATGACGCTGTGGGGCCCTCAGCCCTATACAGTAAAGACCCACGGCATTGACCCGTGGACCATGGTGTTCCCAGATGTAAAACAGATGGAAGCCGACTGAACTCTTTTTTTTTTTTTTTTGAGAAGGTGTCTCATTCTGTCACCAGGCTGGAGTGAAGTGGTCCAATCTCGGCTTACCGCAACTTCTGCCTCCAGGGTTCAAGCAATTCTCCTGTCTCAGCCTCCCGAGTAGCTGGGACTACAGGCATGTGCCACCACTCCCAGCTAATTTTTTGTATTTTTAGTAGAGATGGGGTTTTATCATGTTGGCCACAATGGTCTTGATCTCCTGACTTTGTGATCCACCCGCCTCGGCCTCCCAAACTGCTAGGATTACAAGTGTGAGCTACCGCGCCTGGCTGGGGTGTTGGTTTTTTTGAGACGGAGTCTCAAAACCTGTAATCTCAGCACTTTGGAAGGCTGGGGCGGGAGGACAGCTTGAGCCTGGGAGGGTTCCTTGCATCCTGCTCTCTGTCTGAATGTCCTTCTCTGCCAAGAAACAGACATCAGGGCCGGGCGCAGTGGCTCAAACCTGTAATCCCAGCACTTTGGGAGGCCGAGGCGGGTGGATCATGAGGTCAAGAGATCGAGACCATCCTGGTCAACATGGTGAAACCCCGTCTCTACTAAAAATACAAAAATTAGCTGGGCATGGTGGCACATGCCTGTAGTCCCAGCTACTAGGGAGGCTGAGGCAGGAGAATTGCTTGAACCCAGGAGGCGGAGGTTGCGGTGAGCCAAGATCGTGCCATTGCACTCCAGCCTGGGTAACAAGAGCGAAACCCCGTCTCAAAAAAAAAAAAAAAGAAAAGAAACAGACATCAACAAGTTCCTTCTGTCCAGCCAGATCTCCCAAGGCCCCGGGGGTTCTGAGGATCCACCCTGCCCGAGCTCATCTCGACCCGTCTAAGCCAGATGACCAGGAAGATGGTCTGTCTGTCCATCCTCCAGCTGTGAGACATGTGGAGGGTCAGCCTGATGTCTCGGCTGGGAGGGGAGATGGGCTGTGCTGCTCCCGATGTTGGGCCCAGTAAACCCTGTCCCTTGGGGAGGTGACAAGGAGGGCCAAAGCAGGAAGAAACGGAGAGGGGAAGAGGCGGGGAAGGTCTCATTTGAGACCTACTCACCCACCCTGGGGAGCCAGGCCATGCTGGGAGGAAGGCCCTGCCCAGCCTCAGATCCAGGACCAGCGTTCTGGCTACATCTGTGCCCCCTTCACAGACTGTAACTATTTCTTCGATTTTTCTTTTCTTTTTCTTTCTTTTTTTTGGACACAAAGTTTCACTCTTGTTGCCCAGGCTGGAGTACAATGGCAAAATCTTCTCGGCTCATTGCAACTTCCACCTCCCAGTTTCAAGCCATTCTTCTGGCTCAGCCTTCTGAATAGCTGGGATTACAGGGGACCGCCACCACACCCAGCTAATTTTTTTGTATTTTTAGTAGACATGGGGTTTCACTATGTTGGCCAGGCTGGTCTTGAACTCCTGACCTCAGGCGATCCACCTGCCTTGGCCTCCCAAAGTGCTGGGATTACAGGGCTGAGCCAGCGTGCCCAGCAACTGTAACTATTTCTTTTGGGTGACTTTGATCCCTGTCTCCACCTACTCATGAGCTCTACCAGGGCAGTAACAGGTTCAGTCTTGATTCCTTTCATGGCTCCATGCCTGACCAGAGTGAGAGCTCATGTTTGTTGAGTGACTGTGCACGCTCGTATGTGTGTGCGTGTGTATGTGTGTGCGTGTGTGTGTGCGTGTGTGTGTTGCGTGTCCCTCACTCCCTGACACCCCTCTCTACCTCTTTCCCAGTCTGTCCCCTCCCCAGGGTTGGCACTCCCAGCCTGGGCCCTCACAGGTAAAGGCAGTGCCTGTGAGCTGTGGCCCGACTCTGGAAAATGATTAGCGACCCGGCCCTCCACAGGGGACAGCTGTGGCAGACTTCACACAGCGAGGAGGAGCTCTGAGAACTCCCTCTCCCTGAGAACCACACCCTCCACCCCTGAGACCCGCTCTGCCCCATCCGATCTGCACCCCAGCTGTGCACTGCCTGCCAGGATTCCTGTGAGGGGAGCGAGAGGAGGGGGCTGCAGCCAGAGGGCAGGCCCAGCTGTCCTTGATTTGTGTGGGGTTTTTCCACTTTGGATGCTGATTAGCCTGAGCTCATCAAGGATGTGGTTTCCTCCCAGGGAGGGGCTCCACAGAGGCCAGCCCCCCATTCCTGCCTTCCCCCGAGGGCCCGCTGTTCCCAGTTCACCCTGGTGGGAACTGAGGCGGGGCAGGAGCCCCTTGCTAGGGTGGGGCAGTGCTAACAGCAAGGGCTGTAGGGGCCCTCAAGGCCAGCTCTGGGCCAGTGTGGTGGCTCATGCTTATAATTCCAGCACTTTGGGAAGCTGAGGTAGAAGAATCACTTGAGCCCAGGACTTTAACACCAGCCTGGGCAACATAGTGAGATCCCGTATCTACCAAAAACTGTTTTTCATTCTTGACCTAGCCACTTTAATTTGTAACTTAAACGTACAATATAAAGTTGATAATCCTTGAAATTCTCACCTGGCTCTTGTAAAGAGTGAGTCTGAGTCTACACCTTCAGTCTTCGTCATCAGGAGGGATACCTAATTCTTCATCTGTCCACTGGGAAGGATCAGGAGACGGACAGTGACTCAGCATTCTTCATCTGTCCACTGGGAAGGATCAGGAGACGGACAGTGACTCAGCATGACTTCTGAGTCATGCCAAAAGCGCCAGAGAATCCAGAACCATGTGGTTGCACTTAAGATCTCACTCCAGGCCGGGCGCGGTGGCTCAAGCCTGTAATCCCAGCACTTTGGGAGGCCAAGGCGGGTGGATCACGAGGTCGACAGATCGAGACCATCCTGGTCAACATGGTGAAACCCCGTCTCTACTAAAAATACAAAAATTAGCTGGGCATGGTGGTGCGTGCCTGTAATCCCAGCTACTCAGGAGGCTGAGGCAGGAGAATTGCCTGAACCCAGGAGGCGGAGGTTGCAGTGAGCCGAGATTGCGCTATTGCACTCCAGCCTGGGTAACAAGAGCGAAACTCCGCCTAAAAAAAAAAAAGAAAAAAAAGAAAGATCTCACTCCAGATCACCTGGGTTCTGGTCAGCCAGGGGAACTGTCTATACCGGGGCGTAATGTGCACACCAGCACCAGCATGAAGGACTCCACCTTCAGCAGCCCGTGCGCGGCCGCTTCTGAAAAGGAGGTCTCCAACGCCAGAGAAAGACGCCAGCCAAGTCAGAGCCAATATGCTCGCCCATGTCTGCCCCGTTGTTCCCGGCTCAAAAACTGTTTTAATTAGTCAGGCATGGTGGTGCACACCTGTGGTCCCAGTTACTCAGGAGGCTGAGGTGGGAGGATCTCTTCAGCACAGGAGGTCAAGGCTGCAGTGAACTATGCACCACTGCACTCCAGCCTGGGCCACAGAGCAAGACCCACTCTCAGGAAAAAAAAAAAAAAAAAAAAAAAAGCTACCTCTGTCACCTCCTAGTAGGTGACCTTAGCAGGAATCCAGGCCCTGTGATCCTGTGAGCCTCACTTCCCTACTGTATTAAAGTTGGCCCTCGTCCCACTCCCTGAGCACTGAGCTCCTAAGTGCTTGGTGAATGTTCTTTATGATAAGGATCCAGAGAACATGCGGTATGGTCACAGAAGAATGGGTGCCCGGAGGGTGCTCCCACCCTGGGGAACCTGAGTACCTACCTCATAATTCCGTCTTTTCTGCAGACAAGGCTGGAGTGGAAGGGCATCACTGGCCTCACAGTGGCTTGCTGAACCCAGGGACACTGTGACACAGAAGGGTTGTGGGGCTGCCCAGGATTTGCCACGGCAGACCAGATTCCCAGCGTCGGGAAGGACGCTTCCCCAGTCTTCAGTCCCATGCCTGCTGGGAGCCTGCTTGGGGCTGCAGGGTTTGCCAGAGGAGCCAGACCTCTCCTGTGGAGAGGTGGCCCCCAGCCTGCTTCCAGTCGCCCTCATTCCTTTCCCTTGGGTCTTCCTGGAGGAAGCAGCACAGACAGAAGGCGATTTGTTACTAGTTCCTGTCCACCTCCCACAGTGAATAACTGGGCCCTGCAAACTGATTCTTGCCCACTCACCTGGCTCAGCTCAATTTGTAACAATGTTGGCTAGGCATGGTGGCTCACGCCTGTAATCCCAGCACTTTAGGAGGCTGAGGCAGGAGGATCACGAGGTCAAGAGATCCAGACCATCCTGGCCAACATGGTGAAACCTGTCTCTACTAAAAATATAAAAATTAGCCAGGCGTGGTGGCGCCCGCCTGTAGTCCCAGCTACTAGGGAGGCTGAGCCAGGAGAATCGCTTGAATCTGAGAGGAGGAGGTTGCAGTGAATGAAGATCATGCCACTGCACTCCAGCCTGGCGGCAGAGCTAGACTCAGTCTCAAAACCAACCAACCAACCAACCAACTAACCAAAACATAATTGATGGAGCTCAGGAGCTCACACCTGTAATACCAGCACTCTGGGAAGCCGGGGCGGGGGATTCCTTGGCCCAGGAATTCAAGGCCAGCCTGGGCTCAGGCCTGTAATCCCAGCACTTTGGGAGGCCAAGGCAGGTGGGTCATTTAAGCCCAGGAGTTTCAGACCATCCTGGACAACATGGCAAAAACCCGTCTCTACTAAAACTACAAAACTCAGCTGGGTGTAGTAACAAACCTGTAGTCCTAGCTATCCGGGAGGCTGAGCTGGGAGGATTGCTTGAGTCCAGGAACTCGAGGCTGCAGCGAGCCATGGTCGTGCCACTGTACTCCAGCCCAGGTATCAGAGACCCCTTTTTTTTTTTTTTTTTTTTTTTTTTTTTTTGAGACGGAGTTTCGCTCTTGTTACCCAGGCTGGAGTGTGCAATGGCACGATCTCGGCTCACCGCAACCTCCGCCTCCTGGGTTCAAGCAATTCTCCTGCCTCAGCCTCCTGAGTAGCTGGGATTACAGGCACGCACCACCATGCCCAGCTAATTTTTTGTATTTTTAGTAGAGACGGGGTTTCACCTTGTTGACCAAGGTTGGTCTCGATCTCTTGACCTTGTGATCCACCCGCCTCGGCCTCCCAAAGTGCTGGGATTACAGGCTTGAGCCACCGCGCCCGGCCTCAGAGACCCCTTTAAGAAGAAACCACCAAACTGTAATCATGACAAACGAAATCAAACTGGAGAGGTGGGGTCAGCCCAGGTCAGAGGCAAGGACGGTGGAAACCTTTGAGGGAGCGACCTGGTCTGGTTATCACTTTGCAGAGAGGGCCCTGGCTGGGGGAAGGCAGCTGGGAGCTCTCTGGGTTGTCGGGAAGAGAGGTGGGCGAGGAAGGAGGCCTGGCAGGTGGAAACCCAGGATCTGGCCCTGACGGCGGGCCAGGTCCGGGCAGCCTAGGTCTCACCCAGCTGCCCTGGAGAAGGGGATGGGGGCGTCCTGCTTCCACCCACGCCCACGCACGCCTACCGTTCCCACCAGCCGTGCCGCGCCCGCCCCCAGCTCTGTCCTGCTCTGGTGACCCCAGACAGGGCACACGCGGCCGCGACTGCGCTGCCTGTAGCGGTCACTTCGTGAAGGCCAGCTATCTCTTGCAGCCGCCCCTGCACCCTCGGACGCCCAGAGGCCTTGGCCTGGGTGCCAGGCACCCCCCGGAGGGCGGGCGTGGCGGAGGGGCCTTCTCCGCGAGCACCGCTCGCCGCCTCCGCCGCGCCACCCCGCGGCTACCCGGGGAACTGCAGCGTCGGCCCATACCCGCGCCTGCGCACTCAGACCCGCCCGGCCCGGCCGCGCGGAGCGAGCTTGCCCCCTGCCGGTCAGGTCTGCGCACGGTCCCGCGCCCGGGTCCGGGGTGCCGCCTCGAGGGCCGGGGCTTGCAGCGGGTAGGCGGCTCCCGCGCCAGGGGCCGCAGTCCCACCTTAGGTTCTGCGCGGCAGCCGACACCCAGGGGAGCAGAAAGCGGTGGGTGAGCAGGAGTCCAAAGCATGGTCGGTCCCCATTCGTGCCGCAGACGTCTCCTGGTGGCTGCTCCGACCCAGGCCTGGGCCCTGGCCAGGGATCACAGTGTCCTGGACACAGAGTTCCTCTTTCTGCCCCGTCCCTCGCCCGAGGTGACCACCCAGCCGTGCCCAGGCGTGCCCGCTGCTCCTGAACCCAACTCTTGAGAGGCAAGGCTGTGCCCTCGGGAGGAAGGGGAGGCACCCTCAGAGTCTTCTGTTTCTCAAGGAAATCGAGGGGGCAGCCCCGAGGATGGGGTGTAACCCAGAAGGAGCCGGAGGGCGGGGTGGCTGATTCCACACAGACGCTCCATTGCTGGAAACACCACCCCGTTCTCTAGTGACACCGGCACACAGCCCTTGCCCACAGCCATCCCTTGCTGGGCCCTCAAATTGGAGTCTGCTTGCTGCCCACCCCCAGAAGCCAGTCGCCCCCTCCCACCTTCACCTCCCTACCACACCCCTCCTAACTTGGATGTGCAGATGAGCCTGCGGCCCTGGGGTGCAGGCAGCATTCACCGCTCCCCAGCCCCCACGCAGGCTCAGCACCCCTGCGCTGCTGTGGTGAGATATCCTGGCAGGCCTCCCACCTCCCAGCTACAGGCCTGGACGCAGCGACACAGTGGAGCCCGGGACACAGCCCTGGGGACACAGCCCTGCACACAGGGGCCCAGTTTGCAGGTGAAGGCCAGTCTGCTCTGGGGCCTGAGTCCACTCTTGGAATCATGCTGGCCCCCGATGCAGAGGTGGGAGTGCTGCGAGAAGGCAGCACCGTCCAGACCCTGCCTGGCTCCGCGCCTCTGAAGTCCGCTGCCTGCTCAACAACTCCCTCTCTGCCGCCACAGAGCCGCCTTCCACAGGCCCTGCCCGCAGAGCCCTTCCCAGAGCCACTGTTCCTCCTGCAGGGAGAAGCAGAAACGGGCAGGTGTGGACAGAGAGGACCTGAGCTGGCTGCCTGGAGCAGTACTGGAAGCCCCGCGCACCCCTGCCAGGCTGACCGTCACCAGCTGACCTGGCATGGCAGGAACCTGATCAGTCGGCCAAGTGGCCACGTGTGGCCCAGAGTGGCAGGGCCCCAGCCCAGAGAGGGAGTTGTCGGAGCTCCTCCTTGCTGTGTGAAGTCTGCCCCAGCTGTCCCCGGTGGAGGGTGGGGCCATGGCTCACAGGCCCTGCCTTTGCCTGTGAGGCCCCGCCTTTTCCTGTGAGGCCCCAGCCTGGGGGTGCCCACCCTGGGGAGGGGACAGACTGGGAAAGAGGTGGAGAGGGGTGTCGGGGAGGGACACACACACACACACACACACACACACACGCAGTCACTTAGTCATTCAGCAAACATCAGCTCTCACTCTGGTCAGGGGTGGAGCCATGAAAGGAATCAAGACTGACCCCATCTCTGCCCTTGCAGAGCTCATGGGTAGGTGGAGACAGGGATCAAAATCACTCACAAAGAAATAGTTACAGTCGGTGAAGGGGACAGAGACACAGCCAGGACACTGGTCGTGGATCGGAGGCCAGGCAGGGCCTTCCTCCCAGCATGGCCTGGCTTTCCAGGACTCCCCACTTCTTCCCCTCTCTGTCTTCTCCTGCTTTGGCCCTCCTTGTCACCTCCCCAAGGGACGAGGTTTACTGGGCCCACCAGTGGGAGCAGCACAGCCCATCTCCCCTCCCAGCCACGACATCAGGCTGACCCTCTGCATGTCTCACAGCCGGAGGATGGACAGACAGACCATCCGCCTAGTCGTCTGGCTTAGACAGGGGTCAAGATGAGCTCTGGCAGTGTGGACCCTCAGAACTGGCAGTGTGGACCCTCAGAACCCCCGGGGCCTTGGGAGAATCTGGCTGGGCAGAAGGAACTTGTTGATATCTGTTTCTCGGCAGAGGACATTCAGACAGAGAGCAGGACACAAGGGACCCTTCCAGAATGCAGGGACACTCCCCACCCTCTGTCCCTACGGCCTGGTCTGTCCATTACCTTGTAGCTCAGAGAAGGGGGATCCACAGTCCACGGGTCATACAGGAAGGAGCTGGCAGAGCATCGGACCTGGGCCCCCCAACTGCAAGGCCAAGGAGGAGCTGCTCAGGTGTCCTGGGGAGGAGGGAGGAAAGCCACTGTGTGGGTGAGGAGCATGGATAAGAAGTTCCTGAAATTATCATATTTAACCTTCACAAGCCACTCCGCGCAGTTACTATATGATTGAGCAATTCCACTTCTAGATATGTTCCCTACAGACAGGAATCCTATGTCCACACCAAACCATCTACCTGGATGTTCACGGCAGCACTATTCATAAGAACCCCACAGTAGACATCAAAGAGGGAATCAGCAAAAGGTGGTCCATGCATGTGATGGAGTACTACTCAGCCATGAAGAGGAGTGAGGCACTGACACACGCCACAGTGCGGATGAACCTGGAGAACATTATGCTGAGTGAGAGATGCCAGACACAAAAGGAAATTGTATAATTCTCTCTCTTTTTTCTTTTTAGAGATAGAGTCTCACTCTATCTCCCAGGCTGGAGTGCAGTAGTGCAATTTCAGCTCACTGCAACCTCTGCCTCCTGGGTTCAAGTGATTCTCCTGCCTCAGCCTCTCACGTCACTGGGATTACAGGCCTGTGCAATCATGCCTGGCTAATTTTTTGTATTTTTAGTAGAGACAGGGTTTCTCCATGTTGGTCAGGCTGGTCTTTTTTTTTTTTTTTTTTTTTTTTTTTTTTGGCCGGGCGCGGTGGCTCAAGCCTGTAATCCCAGCACTTTGGGAGGCCGAGGCGGGTGGATCACGAGGTCGAGAGATCGAGACCAACCATGGTCAACATGGTGAAACCCCGTCTCTAATAAAAATACAAAAAATTAGCTGGGCATGGTGGTGCGTGCCTGTAATCCCAGCTACTCAGGAGGCTGAGGCAGGAGAATTGCCTGAACCCAGGAGGCGGAGGTTGCGGTGAGCCGAGATCGCACCATTGCACTCCAGCCTGGGTAACAAGAGCGAAACTCCGTCTCAAAAAAAAAAAAAGAATTTTTTTTTTTTTTAAATCAAATATTCTTTTCTTTTCTTTATTTATTTAGTTTTTTTTTTTTTTTTTTTTTTTTTTTTTGAGATGGAGTTTCGCTCTTGTTACCCAGGCTGGAGTGCAATGGTGCGATCTCGGCTCACTGCAACCTCCGCCTCCTGGGTTCAGGCAATTCTCCTGCCTCAGCCTCCTGAGTAGCTGGGATTACAGGCACGAGCCACCATGCCCAGCTAATTTTTTTTTGTATTTTTAGTAGAGACGGGGTTTCACCATGTTGACCAGGATGGTCTCGATCTCTTGACCTCGTGATCCACCCGCCTCGGCCTCCCAAAGTGCTGGGATTACAGGCTTGAGCCACCGAGCCCGGCCTTATTTAGTTATTTTAAAGACGAGGTTTCACCATGTTGGTCAGGCTGATCTTGAACTCCTGACCTCAGGTGATCCACCCGCCTTGGCCTCCAAAGTGCTAGGATTACAAGTGTGAGCCACCACACCCAGCCGAGGCTGGTCTTGAACTCCCAAACTCAGGTGATCCACTCGCCTCAGCCTTCCAAAGTGCTGGGAATACTGGTGTGTGCCACTGCGGCCGGCTAGTTTGTAAATTTTCTATAGAGACAGTGTTTTGCTTTGTTGCTCAGGTTGATCATGAACCCCTGGCTTCAAGCCATGATTCTCTTTCTGTGAAATGTCCAGAAAAGGCAAATCCATAGAGACAGAAAGTAGATTCGTGGTTGCCAGGGGCTGGGGAAATGGGAGAGAATAGGACATAATTGCTAATAGACACAGAATTTCTTTTTGGGGTGATAGAAATGTTCTAAAATTGATTGTGGGCCTGGCGCGGTGGCTCAAGCCCATAATCCCAGCACTTTGGGAGGCCGAGGCGGGCGGATCACGAGGTCAAGAGATCGAGACCATCCTGGACAACATGGTGAAACCCCGTCTCTACTAAAAAAAAAAAAAAAAAATTAGCTGGGCGTGGTGGTGTACACCTGTGGTCCCAGCTACTTGGGAGGCTGAGGCGGAAGAATTGCTTGAACCCAGGAGGCGGAGGTTGCAGTGGGCCGAGATTGTGCCACTGCATTCTAGCCTGGTGCCTGGCGACAGAGTGAGACTCTGTCTCAAAAAAAAAAAAAAAAAAAAAAAAAATTGATTGTGGTATGATTGCACAACTGTGAATATACTGAAAACCAAGGATTTGCAGAGGACAAGTGGCTGGAGTGTATGGTGTGTGAATTACATTGAAATAACGCTGTTCCCGAAGAGACCCTTCAGCGTCACCACTGGGGTCTTCAATTTACAAAGAAGGGTCTGGGCCGGGCACAGCAGCTATGCCTGTAATCTCAGCACTTTGGGAGGCTAAGGCAGGCGGATCATGAGGTCAGGAATTTGAGACCAGCCTGACCAACATGGTGAAACCCTGCCTCTACTAAAAATACAAAAATTAGCCAGGCGTTGTGGCACGTACCTGTAATCCCATCTACTCTGCAGGAGACTCGCTCGAACCCGGGAGGTGGAGGTTGCAGTGAGCGGAGATAGTGCCACTGCACTCCAGCCTCAGAACAAAACAAAACAACCTGGTGGCTCAGAGTTGGTGGGAGCCTGAGGAGGAGGCAGGGCTGGACCAGCCTCAGACCAGTGTCTAAGCTTCATCCCAGTTCCAGCCCGGCCTTAAGCTCCACCCCATCCTCTACTGCCCGGGGCTCTCTGCTGCTGAGGCTTCACCCACATGGTTCCTTGGCCTGAAATGCTGTTCTCCTCCTCTTCAGCAGGCTGTCACCTCCAGAAAGCCTTCCTGACCTCTCCTCCCATGCATACCCTTCCACTGAGCCCGCGTGTCTGGGGCCCAGTTCTGGGGTCTGGTCAGCGGTCTTCACCCTGTCAGCCCCGTGTGGCCCCCTCTGACCGGGGCTGCTGAAGGGTGGGAGCTGCGGAATGTCTGTGGGTTGTGGAGGGCCTCTGCCCTTTGAGGCAGCCCAGCTGCTGGGACTTGTCCAGATACCATTAGGGCTGGAATGGCTCATTAATGAGCAGAGCTCAGGGCAGGGGCTGTGAGCCAGTGGCCGGAAAGATGCTGGGCCTTTTCAGGGAGCCTGTGCCTGCCTGGCACCAACCCTTCAGCCAGGAAGGCTGGGGCAGAGGCAGAAGGAGGACCTGGGTCTAATGCCATCTTTCCCCGGGGACGGGGCGAGTTGCTCACCCTCTCTGAGCCCCGCTGGCCTCCCCTGCAGGCTGTTGCTGGGCATTCAGTGCACCTGGTGGGATGTGAGGATCCTGCAGTGTCCAGCGTCCCACAGGTCCCAGCTGAAAGGCCCCGGAATCTCACGCCCCTCAGAGGCAGCCCCTAGGGCAAGTCCTGGGCTCCTTCCCTTCCCCAACACAGAGCTCCCTGAGCCCTTCGAACCTCCAGTGGGGGCCACTTTGCCAACTTCCAAAATGTGTTACTGACATCTCAGGGGAGTTCCAGGTGGACAAGGCTGGGCAAATGGGGTGACCTAGTAGACAGAGTAGGTCTCAGGCCTGAATTCAGCTCACCGCTGGGACCCTGGGAGGGAAGCCTGTCTTCTCTGGGCCTGTCCCCTCCATTCTAAAACTGTAACTAGAGGTGACTTGGCCTCTCAGCTGCCAGGCTGTGACCCTGATGTGTGGCAAGGCTGACTGTCAGCTGGGAGTGTAGGACGCACCCCATTCCTGGCCGCAGACTTCCCCTACACTTTCTGGGACCCCTGTCTGCACACTAGGGTGCTGGCCGGTCCTCCTCCCTTGGCAGGCCGAATGCTTCCTCGGTCCGCTTGGTCTGGCGATGAGGCTCCCACTTCTGCAGGCCAAGGCTCAGCCCGTGCACCTGCTGCGCACGTCCCGGAGTAGGTCGCGGCGGGGGGTGGCGGGGGAGGGCGTCCGCTTTCAAACAGAAGGTCCGGGGCCCGCGAACCGCCCTGTCCCTGCCCTTCGTCCCGAACCGCCGCCGCTGCATCGTCCCCGCGCAGGGATGAAGACGTCCTAGCCAAGCGATCCAGAGCCTGGGGTCTCAGAGCGGGAGCGTCTTTGTAGTCCTGGCAGCTCGAGTCGCGCCCGGGTGGTGGCGGCTGCCGGCTGGTCCCAGACCCGGCAGTGACCTCGGAGGGGGAGGGCGTCCCGGCCCCGCCTCTGGACCCGCCTCGCGCCCGCTCCCAGGCTGCGGGGCCGCGGGGCGCAGAGCAGAAACCGGGCGCCCACGGGCTGAGTGTCGCGCGGGCAGGGATGCGCGCCCTCCTGCGGCCCCCGATCCCGGGACAGGGCGCGGCGCGACCCCATGGCAGTTAGCGGCGGCCTGGGCGGCGTGGCCGTGGGCGGCCAGGGCGCTGGGGCCGGTCAAGGGGCAGCTCTGCCGGCGTCCCGTGCGCCGCTGCTGCTCGTGGTCCTGGTGCTCGGCGCCTACTGCCTCTGCGCCCTCCCCGGCCGCTGCCCGCCGGCCGCCAGCGCCCCGGGGCCGGCCCCGGCGCCAGCCGAGCCGTCCAGCTCCGTCCGCCGCCCGGGAGCCACGGACCTGCCTGTAGCCATCGGCCCCGGCCGCCGGCGCTTCCCGCAGGCGCTCATCGTGGGCGTGAAGAAAGGTGGCACGCGCGCCCTGCTGGAGTTCCTGCGGCTGCACCCCGACGTCCGCGCGCTCGGCTCCGAGCCCCACTTCTTCGACAGGTGCTACGAGCGCGGCCTCGCCTGGTATCGGTGAGCACCCTGGCCCGTCAGCCCGGTCCGCTTACGTGCGCGGCCCGGCCGGCGCCTTCCTGGGGAGGGTATCGTGTGCTCCAGGGAGCATCGGGGAGAGGTCTCCGGGCACTGGGGCTGGGACCACCCTGTTGGGGGGCCCAGGCTTGACCCAGGGACGCGGCTGGGGAAGGAGGAATAGTACCTGGCTAGGATTTCCTAAAACTTTGAAGACACTGGGGGAAAGCCCCGGTTCCCTTCGCTCTACTGAGGGACCTACTGGGACTGGGGGTGGCGGTGCGATCCCAGCCGGGAGGTCCTTCCTAGCCCATGGGATTGCCTGGGAGCGTTAGAAATGCCTCTCCTGCCCTGTCACTGGGCACGCAGGTGTGACTCTCTGACCCCTGGCCAGGTACCCTAGAAAGGGCCCTCCAGATTCCAGGCTGGGCAGATGGGGTGACTTAGCAGACAGAGTAGGTCTCAGGCCTGAAAGCGTCCTTCCTCCCCAAGACCCCCAACTCTGGGCACAGGAACCCTCTCGGTGGTCGTGGGAGTCCGGAGAAAGTCTGGGTTTGGAAAGGAGGAGGCTGCCTTTAGGTGAGTGCCCAGGGTGACTCCAGCCCCAAGCATGGGGTTCTGTGGCTGTTCTGCCTCTACTTAGGATGGACGTGGGCTGTGGCAGTGGAATGTGGGGAGCATGCAGCCCCAGCTGAAGCACCCCGCTCTGGTGGCTGTTCACCCCCAAGCTTGGACGGAGCCCCTGCCAAGAGCACCCTGTCCAAGGCCACCTGGCAAATCCGTGGGAGCGGCAGGACCCAAGCACTTCACCTCCAGATACTCCAGTTTCTCGGTTGCGGATCTGCTGATCCTCTTTCTCCCCCAACTCCTACCCCTATTTGTTAACTTTGCCTTTTGCCTTTTGCAGGAAAACGACTCTTGGGTTTGGAGGGCAGGCAGGGAGGGGCTCCGTGAAAGCAGGGGGGCTGGCTTTTGAGATCTGGAGGGCTGGTGCCAGCAGCAGGTGCTGGGGAAGTCAGGTGGTGGCTGGGGGAGGTGGACTCCATCCTGGAGCTCACCTGGCTGAATCAGGCATCATCAGCTCAGGCTCTGGGGCCAGACCTCACTCCCCTGATGGCGGGCAGGATTCAGAATGCATCCCTAATCCCTGCTGCTGGGAGGAGGGGAGGAGGAGCTACTTGGGAGGCTGAGGCAGAATAATCGCTTGAACCCGGGAGGCAGACGTTGTAGTGAGCCGAGATAGCGCCACTGCTCTCCAGCCTGGGCAACAGAAAGAGACTCTGTCTCAAACAAAACAAAAAACCAAAAGAAAAGGAAGAAGAGGCAAGGAGTGGGGTGAGAAGGGGAACCCCTTAGTTCCTGAGGCGCAAGGGCAGTGGGTGCAGGGAGGGGCCTGGGCTTCTGTGGGACTCCACTTCCCATCAGTCCTGGAGAGAGGCTCCTGTGTTGGGGATGCAATCCCCCAGCACTTTCTGGCTTTGACATCTGCTGAGTCCCAGGCCCGAGGTGCGGGGCAGGAGGAGGGAGGCTGAGACAGAGGAGGGAGGGTCGCCCAGGGCTGGATGGAAGCCGCAGGGAAATGCACACCAGATGAGGCGGGCTCCGAAGGGAGGGAGGGTCAGGAGGGTCCTCAGAGCAACTTGTCAGATGTTTGTCACACGGAGGTCGAGTCCTCTCCCCTCCTCCCCCATCTCTACCACCCTTATCCATACCCGGGCTAGGACAGGCTTCTGATGCCTGGGGAGGGAAAGTAATTGATCCCAAAGATCTCAAATCTCTGAGCTGGTTTGTGCAAGAGGGGACCTCGAAAACCCTTGCCACCTCCCCGTGTTCCCACCCCCCTTCCACGGCAGGGGGTCTGGGAACTCCATCCCGATTCGGAGTTCTCTCTTTGGAGAGAAAGTCTGGGGGGGCGAACATTCCTGCGTCTCTCCAGCAGCGTGAAGAGGAGGCTGTTCAGTCACTGGTGTGACATTTGGGAAAGGAAAGGGGTGGGCTCCCGGTCTCCCCCGGTGCCTGGGGTCAGGGTGTGTCCCTGATGGGAGAGAAGGGCCTGGGGCGTCCTTCCTGGCAGAGGGATGTGAAGGGAAGCAATGACTTCTGATGAGGCCTGGCAGGGTCTGCCCGCCCTGGCTTCTCTCTGTGGGTATCGTCATCGGGGTCCCGTGGTGGGGGGGGGATACCTCCCCTTCACATGACCTCCTCTCACGGACAGGAGTGCCCCTGAGCTGCTGGGCCTCAGACCACCCGAAGTCTCTGTGTTTATTAGTGGGACACTGGGTGCAGTTCCCACGTGGATTCCAGCTGCAGGAGGTGGGATGGGGAGTGCAGGGGTTTGGGGACCGAGCCCAGCCTTCCAGATGGGCTGGAAGGAGGCAGCCCCCAAGGGTGGGAAGAGGGAAGGCTGAGCCCCATGCTCACCCCTGGTACCCCTCCTCCTCCAGTCTCAGTGTGGCTGCCTCCAAAGTGACAGCAGGCGGGTGGAGGGAGTCCCTGCTCCCTCTGCCGTCAAGATGGAGGAGGACTTGTCCGGTGACGTCTGTAGGCCAGCTCTGCCCAGGGCCTGGCTCTGAGGGGCCAGTAGGCTCCCATGCCACCCACTCCCACTCTGCCCTGCTTATGCGTGGTGTTGTGGGGAAGCCTGTATTCTCTCCCACTGTCCACACACATCCTGTCCCACCTCCAGCATTCTCTGCTGAGCACCCCAGCTGAGTTTTCCTGGGGGTCTGAGCAGGGGACTCAGGTCCTGAATCTGGGGATCACTTCTGGTACTTCAGCCTCCTGGCAGGGGGCACTCCTGGGGCAGTCAGCAGGAGTGTGGGAAGCCCCCTCAGAGGGCAGGAGGCAGAGTAGGGCATGGCCGGGCAGGGCACCCCTCCCTAACACAGGTCCCACAGCCTTTGCCTCTATTGACCTAGTTCCCACCCTTCCCCCGCTCTCCCTTGGAGCTGTTTGCTCAGCTGATCTGCCCCGCCCTGCCCTGCCCAACCTCACCCTGCACTACCTGGCTAGCAGGTGCTGCCCTGGACACTCCTGGGGGTGCCTGGGCCTGCCTGGGCTGGGCACCAGGATGGGCTCTCTGCCCAGGTAGGCCAGTCCTGGGGTAAGGTCAGCTGATTCCCCCGGGACCTTGGGACTGGCTCAGTGCCCTCCTCCCCTGGGTCACAATGATGAGGAGCTCAGAAAACCCCCCTCCCCAGCCTGGCATCAAGGCAACTGGCAAGATCTGGGGGTCCACAGCGGCCCAGGGTCTTGGGAAGGATCCTCAGACCAGCACAGCCACATTTCCGACTTTCCTCACATGTGCTGGGCTCTGCTGGTAGCTTTTTGGTCTCCTGAGTCCAGGCCCAGGTTGATGAGAATTCGAAGATCTACAATTAAAGATGGGGAGAGGCCGGGGGAGGTGGCTACGCTTGGAATCCCAGTACTTTGGGAGGCCGAGGAGGGTGGATCACTTGAGGTCAGGAGTTTGAGACTAGCCTGGCCAACATGGAGATTGAGACTAGCCTGGCCAACATGGAGAAACCCCATCTCTACTAAAAATACAAAATTAGCTAGATGTGGTGGCGCATGCTTGTAATCCCAGCTAATGGGGACGCTGAGGCAGGAGAATTGCCTGAACCTGGGAGGTGGAGGTTTCTGTGAGCTGAGATCATGCCATTGCACTCCAGCCTGGGCAACAGAGTGAAACTGCATCTCAAAATAAAACAAAACAAAAAACGGATGGGGAGAGAGGCTGGGCGGGGTGGCTCACCCCTGTAATCCCAGCACTTTGGGAGGCTGAGGTGGGTAGATCACTTGAGGTCAGGAGCTCAAGACCAGCCTGGCCAATATGGCGAAACCCCGTCTCTACTAAAAACACAAAAATTATCTGGGTGTTGGGGCGAGGGCCTGTAATTCCAGCTACCTGGGAGGCTGAGGCAGGAGAATCACTTGAACCCGGGAGGCAGAGGTTGCAGTGGGCTGAGATCACGCCACTGCACTCCAGCCTGGGTGACAAGAGTGAGCCTCTGTCTCAAAAAATAAATAAAAGATGAGGGGAGAGATGTAGTTACATCAGGGTGGGGCGGGGAGGGTGACTTTATGTTGAGGACATTGTCAATAATTGGTGATTTAGGGCGCTGGAGGTGAGGATGGCAGAGATTGTGTAGGGAAGATACACGGGTGGTGAGGGGCATGTTGGGGCGACCATCACCCTCTTATCCTCAGAGCAGCAGGAGGCAGGGCAGGCGGCGCTCGGCTGGGCACCCTCACAGTACAAGTTCTAGGCTGCCCAGCCACGCACGTTAGGAGGGGTGGGCCGCGCGGGGAGGAAGCCTTGCCTACCTTGGAGGCCTGGGCGTCTCCCAGGGGCCGGTCTAGGGCTGGGGAGGCTGAGGCCCCGTTTTCTCACATCCGTCCCACAGGAGTCTGATGCCGCGAACCTTGGACGGGCAGATCACCATGGAGAAGACCCCCAGCTACTTCGTGACGCGAGAGGCGCCCCGCCGGATCCACGCCATGTCCCCGGACACGAAGCTAATCGTGGTGGTGCGGAACCCCGTGACCCGGGCCATCTCCGACTACGCCCAGACGCTCTCCAAGACCCCGGGCCTGCCCAGCTTCCGCGCCCTGGCCTTCCGCCACGGCCTGGGCCCCGTGGACACGGCCTGGAGCGCCGTCCGCATCGGCCTGTATGCGCAGCACCTGGACAACTGGCTGCGCTACTTCCCGCTGTCCCACTTTCTGTTCGTCAGCGGGGAGCGCCTGGTCAGCGACCCCGCCGGGGAGGTCGGCCGCGTGCAGGACTTCCTGGGCCTTCGGCGGGTCGTCACGGACAAGCACTTCTACTTCAACGTCACCAAGGGCTTCCCCTGCCTCCGAAAGGCCCAGCGCGGCCGCCGGCCCCGCTGCCTGGGCAAGTCCAAGGGCCGGCCCCACCCGCGCGTGTCCCAGGCTGTGGTCCGGCGCCTGCAGGACTTCTACCGGCCCTTCAACCGCAAGTTCTACCAGATGACGGGCCAGGACTTCGGCTGGGACTGAGTGGCGCCCTGGGGATGCCCAGCACCTTGACTGACATCGGCTCACCTGGCCAGAGCAGCCTGTGTGCACATGGTGCGCGGAGGGGACTAGTTAGGAAAGCAAGCTTGGGACACGGTGCGGTGGCTCACGCCTGGAATCCCAGCACTTTGGGAAGCCGAGGCGGGCAGATCACAAGGTCAGGAGTTCGAGACCAGCCTGGTCAACATAGTGAAACCTAGTCTCTACTAAAAATACAGCTCAAGCCTGTAATCCCAGCACTTTGGGAGGCCGAGGCGGGTGGATCACAAGGTCGAGAGATCGAGACCAACCTGGTCAACATGGTGAAACCCCGTCTCTACTAAAAATACAAAAAATTAGCTGGGCATGGTGGCGCGTGCCTGTAATCCCAGCTACTCAGGAGGCTGAGGCAGGAGAATTGCCTGAACCCAGGAGGCGGAGGTAGCAGTGAGCCGATATCACGCCATTGCACTCCAGCCTGGGTAACAAGAGCGAAACTCCGTCTCAAAAAAAAACAAACAAACAAAAAAAATTAGCCAGGTGTGGTGGCTGGCGCCTGTAGTCCCAGCTACTCGGGAGGCTAAGGCAGGAGAATCACTTGAACCTGGGAGGCAGAGGTTGCAGTAAGCTGAGATCATGCCATTGCACTGCAGCCTGCGTGACAGAGCGAGGCCCTGCCTCAAAAATAAATAAATAAATAAATAAATAAATAAATAAAGCTTGGACCCAGATTTTTCTTCAAGACCTTGAGGTTGGACGGTGGAGGGGCCGCCCCAGGGATGTGATAACTATACCAGTGAACTCCACTGGGCACTGACTGTGTGTCTCTTGTCACCCAAAACTCTTTTTTTTTTTTTTGAGATGGAGAAAACCTCTGTGGCCCAGGCTGGAGTGCAGTGTCATGATCTCGGCTCACCGTAGCCTCCACTTCCCAGGTTCCAGTGATTCTCCTGCCTCAGCCTCCCAGGTAGCTGGGGCTACAGGCGTCTGCCACCACGCCTGGCTATTTTTTTTTTTTTTTTTTAAAGATTGGGTTTCACCGTGATGGCCAGGCTTGTCTTTAACTCCTGATCTCAGGTGATCCACCCACTTCGGCCTCCCAAAGTGCTAGGATTACAGGCGTGAGCCACCGCACCCGGCACCTAATTTTTGTAGAGATGTGGTTTTGCCATGTTGGTCAGGCTGGTCTCGAACACCTGCCCTCAAATGATCCGCCTGCCTTGGCCTCCCGGTGCTGGGATTACAGGTGTGAGCCACCCACCGCGCCCAGCCCAAAACTCATTCTTTGTACACCCTCAGAGGTGGGCGGTGTGCCTTGTCAGGTCTAGCATGTGAGCTTGGAGAGGCTCAGGGCATGCCCAGTGACACGCAGCTTAGTCCTAGTGACACTCGGGGCCACACACTTCTCAGACCTGGGAGGCTGGGCAAGGCTGTCCTCAGGTTCAGGATGAGGACGCTGACGCCACAGGCTGCTCTGTGGACTGGTGGGGCAGGATTAAAGTTAGGTCTGCACCTACCACCTTGGTTCATTCCGCATCCAGATGCACAGCGGACTCTTCCTTCTGGAGCTTTCTGTGGAACTGCCCGGTTGTTCGTGAGAGCAGCGAGTGTTGGGTGTGTGGGTAGGGCGATGATTAACAGCCTCGTAGACTTCCTTGTAGAGCCCCACCCACTCCCAGGCCCCACCCACTCCCCCAGGCTCCTGCTGCCCTAGTTCCGCTGTGTTCTGGGCCCTCCGCTGGGGACAGGGCTGGAACCAGTGGCCATCTGCAGCCCAGCTGCCTGCTCATAACTGAGGCAAGACTCAGGTAGGCTGGGGTGCCCAGTCCACCCCGTGTCCCGGGCACGGGAGGGTCCCCTCAGTCATGACTCTCACCTGCTCCTGGCCACGTACGGTCTTCCAGGGGCCCACCAGCTGTCCTGATGATGACCCCGGGGCTGCTTGGGCTCAGCTCCAGGCCTGTCTTGGGGCCTGGCTGCGGTCTCCACAGCCTGGCTGAGCCTTGGGTCCCACCCTGATGTGGTCTTTCTGCCTCTCTTGGAGGCCCAGACACAGGCAGTGAGGAAGGATTTGCAGGAGGGCCGCCTGTCAGCCTCCCCTGCCCTCTGGCTTTGAGCCAGTGGCTCCATCCGTGACCACAGCCACTGTCTGCCACACGACGGCTGGGTAAGGAGGGGAGGCAGGGGCTGCGTCTGGACACCCACCCCTATTCCTGTTAGTTTCTGGGCCCAGTGGCCTCTCCCATCTGTCTGCAGCTGCCCTAAGGGGCAGGTGCTTCCTCCAAGCCCCTCCGTCCCAGGCCACAACAGAGGCAGGTTCCAGGCTCCCTTCAAAGCACCCACCCAGAGACTGCAGTGGCAACGTGGTGGGCAGATGTGGCCCCAGATGTGGACAAGTCATAGGCCTAGAAGTTCTGATGTGGGTGGAGGGGAAAGAGCCTGCCTGACTGACAGCAGCCACGGGAGGAGGGAACAGACTCCACCTGGGATCCCTGCCTGGAGGGGATCACTGGGCTTGGCTGCTCTGGCCTCACCCCGTGCACAGGTGCCCCCTGTGAAGACGGCCCAGCTGCCTGCCCTGGATGGTGGGGCTGGAAGGGAGACAGGACAGCCCCTGGCTCCTGGTGACCCAGTTCCCACTGGGTGCATGTGGATTTCTTCTTCCCAGACACACCCTTCCCGTGCCGGGACAGTTTCACCGGCAGTCACAGAGTAAACCAGATCCTAGTATTTTACAATGCTGTGATCCCCGCCTTCACCCTTTACTGGTTTTAGGATGAAAACCAGACTCCTGACCACAGCTGTTACAGCCCTGTAAGCCTTGCCTGCCCCTCAGCCCTACGTGCACCCCTCATTCCAACACGCCTGCCACACTGGCACCTGCCAGCTCCTTCCACCGCCGTGCTCTGTCCGAACTCACAGGCTTTGCATGCACTGTTCCCTCTGCCTGGAATGCCTTTCCCTGCAGAAGGTGCCCACGGAGATGGAGGCAGCCTTTGAGGGGCAGCTGTGCCTTCACTGAGGCTGTGCTACTTTCCTCCCTCTGTTGAGAGTTCCTTTTCTGAGCCCACCAAATCACCCCACTGTTCCCTTCCTGACACGGAGCTGTGAGGGGTGGGGCGATGGTTTGCCTGGCTCTGGGGCCTGAGCCCAGGGCCTGGGGGGCAGGCCCTGGAAGCAGCGAGGGGAGAGGGTGGGCTGGCATGTTGTGCACCCTGCAAGTGGGAGCTCCACCTAACCTCCAGCACCCCATGAGGGTGAGGTGCCCAGCTGTGCCTCTGAACACACGGAGGGCAGATGTGGGGGGACCTACGGGCTGCATGCCGGGAGGGGCTCCCTGGGAGAGTCATCGGCCTTTAATTAAAGTCCCTAAATTGCTTCCCTAGCTGCTTCGTGGGTCTTCCCTGTTGGAATGTTCCAGATGGGTCTAGAAGTGCTGATTCAATTACCCTCTTCCTGTTCCGCCCTGTGGAGGGGAAGGGGCCTGGAGCATCTGCAGCCCTCCTGCCCCAGCCGGACTGGGATGGAATGGGTCACGGGCTGGGGTGGGGCTCCCCACAGCCCTGGGAGTCCAGGGAGGGGCTCGGAGAAGCCTGGAGAGGAGGCTGCTTCCACCTCGAGGGTCCTCACAAAGCCCTGGCCCTCCTGTCCCTTCTGGCCGACGGGGACGGGTGGGTGGGACCGGGTGGCCATGGTGTTCGCCCTGAGCCTTGCACACATGGGCATGGAAGCCTTGAGCAGGCCCTGGCCCCAGCAACCCAGCCCCAAAGGGGAGACAGGGAGGGGTCAGCCCCTGGGCCCACCCTCTCCATGGGCCTGAAAATATTTATGAAGCCCCATAGCTGTGGTAGAGGAAGGGCCAGCAGCTTACCTGCCTCTCCCTGTTCCAGCATTTCCTTTGAGGCCCAACCCTCCAAGTTCTCTCTGAGTTCCCCGGTTTGCAGGGAGTGGTGGGAGAAACTTCCTCCCTCCCCTCGGGCAGGCGTCCTCACTGGGCTGATTGCCTGACCTGGGGGTCCTCAGAGCTCAGTTGGGGCTGCTGACCCCAGCCCTCCATGGGGGGATGGGCCTGCGGCCACTGGTTCTGAGTGGCCCCTCTGCCTGAGGCTGGGCCGTTTGCCTTGTGGTCAGAGCATGGGGCTGGAGGGTCAGGGCAAGGAGGCCTCTGACTCGCTCCCTCCCAGGCTCCTCAGGGTGGCTGTGCAGGCCAGAGCCAGGGGAGGGACGGGGAAGCTGCCCCCACGCCTGGGGTGAAGCCTGGATTGTGGGGTTCCATGGTGGTGAGCGCCTGAGTCCCCTTTGTGCAGGAGGAGAGGTGCTGTGGTGAAAGGTCAGTTTCCTCTGGGCCACGTGGCCAGATCTAAGGCCCCTCACAAGCCCAAGATGGAAACATCCTGGGCTCCAGGAGGGGGCCGGGCCACAGGTGAGTGACTTAAAATGAACTGAGTCCCCTTGGAGCTTCCTTCCCTACCGGTTTCCTGGCTCCTCAGGCCTGAGCCCCTTCTCCTGTCTGCCAGCCTGCCCCAGGTGCCTTGTTCCCCTAAGGAGCTGGGTTTCCAGGTGGCTTCCTCTGCAGCCGCTGGGCCATGGCCCAGGACAGGCTGGGGACCCCATGAAGGCGTGGAATGCCTCCCCTGTCCCTGCAGAAGCTGTGCAGGGAGGGGCTGCAACTTCACTGACCTCAGGAATGTGGTGGTTCATTTCTGCGGGACGCTGCCTTTCTAGAAGTTTCCTCTCAAACTGGCAAGGGCTGACTTCTGCAGTCTCTGTCATTGGGACCAATGCTTATGCCAGAGGGTGGGGTGAGAGGCGGGGAGTCAGGGGCAGCCTCCGGCTCGTGATGATGAATCCGTTTTATCCATTTTAGCCCTGGGGATGCTCTGGGCAGCTGGGAGCCGTCCATGCCCCTGCGCAGGGCCATTGCCTGCAGGAAGCTGCCACTCCTGAGGCCCAGACTCCTTTCGTGCCCTCACGAGCTCTTGGGTCCTGAGCTTGCTCTTCCTGTGTCCTGCATGCCAGCCTTATTCCCCTGGCAGCACATGAGCCCCTCCTCCGTCTGTGCTCCTGGATCCGGGGAGGCTCTAGGAGTAGAGGTGGAACCTAGCTGAGGGTCTGGAGAAAGGGGAGGTGTTCAGGGCACAGTGACTGAGAGCCCCATGGTGCATCTCCTTCCGCCGACAGGCACCCAGCCAGGGCCAGAGCGTGTGCTTCTGAGAACTCCACGGCCCACAGGGCAAGGGTGCGGGGCCCACACAGAGGCCCAGCAGTGGGGGCGACGAGCAAACCACACAGCTGCCAAGAAAGCAAAGCATGGGCGGGAGGGGTGGCTCATGCCTGTAATCCCAGCACTTTGGGAGGCTGAGGTGGGAGGATCACAAGGTCAGGAGTTGGAGAGCCAGCCTGGCCAACATGGCGAAACCCTGTCTCTACTAAAAATACACAAATTAGCTGGGCCTGGTGGCATGTACTTGTAATCTCAGCTGCTTGGGAGGCTGAGGCAAGAGAATCACTTAAACCTGGAAGGCGGAGGTTGCAGTAAACTGAGATTGTGCCATTGGATTCCAGCCTGATCAACAGGAACAAAACTCCAACTCAAAAAAAAAGTTTGAACATACAATTATGCTAGTACTTGATAATGATAACTAACACCTATATTACTGATTGATGTATTTACTAACAGTATTTCTTATTGTTAGGGTGTACTCCTATTTATTTTGAGACAAAGTCTCACTCTGTCACCCAGAGTAAGAGTGCAGTGGTACAATCTCAGTTCACTGCAACCTCTGTCTCTCAAGTTCAAGTTATTCTCCTGCCTCAGTCTCCCAAGTAGCTGGGACCACAGGTGCCCACCACCATACCTGGCTAACTTTTTGTATTTTTAGTAGAGATGGGGTTTCACCATGTTGACAAGCTGGTCTTGAACTCCTGGCCTTTAACTCCACCTGGGCCTCTTGAAATGCTAGGATTACAGGCATGAGCCACTACACCTGACCCCTTCTATTTATGTATATGAAAATATTAACTGTAGGGCCGAGCGCGTTGGCTCACTCCTGTAATCCCAGAACTTTGGGAGGCTGAGGTGGGCAGATCATGAGGTCAGGAGTCTGAGACCAGCCTGGCCAACATGGTGAAATGCCGTCTCTACTAAAAATACAAAAATTAGCTGAGTGTGGTGGTGCATGCCTGTAGTCCCAGCTACTGGGGAGGCTGAGGCAGGAGAATTGCTTGAGCCAGGGAAGTGGAGGCTGCAGTGAGCCGAGATTGCGTCACTGCACAACAGCCTGGGTGACACAAATCCATCTCAAAAAAAAAAAAAAAAAAATTAATTGTAGGGCTGAGTGTGTTGGCTCACGCCTGTAATCCTAGCACTTTGGGAGGTCAAGGCGGGTGAATCACGAGTTCAGAAGATCGAGACCATCCTGGTCATGGTGAAACCCTGTCTCTGCTAAAATACAAAAAATCAGCTGGGTGTGGTGGTATACAGCTGTAGTCCCAGCTACTCAGGAGGCTAAGGCAGGAGAATCGCTTGAACCTGGGAGATGGAGGTTGCAGTGAGCCAAGATTGTGCCACTGCACTCCGGCCTGGCAACCACAAGACTCCATCTCAAAAAAAAAAGAAAAAAAAATAGCTGGGTGTGGCGATGGGCACCTGTAGTCTCAGCTACGAGGGGAGGCTAGGGCAGGAGAATCGCTTGAACCTCAAAGGCAGAACTTGCTGTGAGCCAAGATCGTGCCACTGCACTCCAGCCTGGACAACAGAGTGAGACTGAAACTCAAAAAAAAAAAAAAAAAAAAAAAATTACCTGTAAGCAGCCTGAAGCAGGTCCTTCAGGATGTACCTGGAAGAAGGCATTATTATCAGAGGAGATGAAGGCTCCATGCGTTGATTGCCCCTAAAGACCTTCCGGTGGGAGAAGACGGGGAGGTGGGACAGCGATTTGAGATCCTGGCCCTGGCAGGCCTAACTATGCTCTAGTGTGTGTTTGTGTCATAGCCTCTAACCAAAAAGTTTAAAAAGTAAAAAAAAAAAAAAAAAATTATAGAGAAAAGCTTATTGAACAATGTAAAGAAAGCAAATACTTCCTTACAGCTGCGTAATGTGTTTGCTTTAAGCTAAGTGTTACTATAAAAGTGAAAAAGTTGGCCGGGCGCGGTGGCTCAAGCCTGTAATCCCAGCACTTTGGGAGGCTGAGGCGGGTGGATCACGAGGTCAAGAGATCGAGACCATCCTGGTCAACATGGTGAAACCGCGTCTCTACTAAAAATACAAAAAATTAGCTGGGCATGGTGGCGCGTGCCTGTAATCCCAGCTACTCAGGAGGCTGAGGCAGGAGAATTGCCTGAACCCAGGAGGCGGAGGTTGCAGTGATCCGAGATCGCGCCATTGCACTCCAGCCTGGGTAACAAGCGAAACTCCGTCTCAAAAAAAAAAAAGTGAAAAAGTTTAAAAAAAAGGTTATAAAGTAAAATATTTATAGTAAGCTGTTTCACTTATTATTAAAAAAATATACATTTCATATATATATATATATATTTTTTTTTTTTTTCAAGATGGAGTCTTGCTCTGTCAGCCAGGCTGGAGTGCAGTGACATGATCTTGGCTCACTGCAACATCTTCCTCCTGGGTTCAAGTGATTCTCCTGGCTCAGCCTCCTAAATAGCTGGGATTACAGGTACTTGCCACCATGCCCAGCTAATTTTTGTATTTTTAGTAGAGATGGGGTTTCACCATGTTGTCCAGGCTTGTCTTGAACTCCTGACCTCAGGTGATTCGCCAGCCTTGGGGTCCCAAAGTGCTAGGATTACAGGCATGAGCCACTGCGCCTGGCTTTTTTTTTTTTTTTTTTTTTTTTTTGAGACAGGGTCTTGCTTTTGTTGCCCAGGCTGGATTGCAGTGGCATGATCTTGGCTCACTGTAACCTCTACCTCCTGTGTTCAAGCACTTCTCCTGTGTCAGCCACCTGAGTAGCTGGAATTACAGGTGTGTACTACTACGCCAGGCTAATTTTTGTATTTTTAGTAGAGACGAGGTTTTGCCATGTTGTCTAGGCTGGTCTTGAACTCCTGACCTCAAGTGATCTGCTTGCCTCAGCGTCCCTAAGTGCTGAGATTGCAGGTGTGATTCACCACGCCCAGCCTTACTGTGCATTTTCTCTGTATAGATATGTTTAGATACAGAAATATCTGTTATCGTATTATAGTTGCCTACAGTATTCAGTATGGTAACGTGCTGGATGGGTTTACAGCCGAGAAGCAATAGGCTAAAGCAGGCGTCCCCAGACTACGGCCCGCGGGCTGCATGCGGCCCCCTGAGGCCATTTATCCGGCCCTCCGCCGCACTTCAGAAAGGGGCACCTCTTTCATTGGTGGTCAGTGAGAGGAGCACAGTATGTGGCAGCCCTCCAACGGTCTGAGGGACAGTGAACTGGCCCCCTGTGTAAAAAGTTTGGGGATGCCTGGGCTAGATCATGTAGCCACGGTGGTGTGTAGTGCTAGGTTTTCTTTTTTTTTTTTTTTTTTTTTTTTTTTTTTTTGAGAAGTTTCACTCTTGTCTCCCAGGCTGGACTGCAGTGGCATCATCTCAGCTCACTGCAGTCTCTGCCTCCTGGGTTCAAGTGCTTTTCCTGCCTCAGCCTCCCGAGTAGCTGGGATTATAGGCACCCACCACCATGCCCAGTTACTTTTTCTTTTTCTCTTTTTTTCTGAGACACAGTTCACTCTGTTGCCCTGGATAGAGGGCAGTGGCACAATCTCGGCTCATGGCTACCTCCATCTCCCGGGTTCAAGAGATTCTCCTGTCTCAGCTTCCTGAGTAGCTGGGATTACAGGTGTGCACCACCACACCTGGCCAATTTTTGTATTTTTAGTAGAGATGGGATTTCACCATGTTGGTCAGGCTGGTTTTGAACTCCTGACCTTGTGATCCACCTGCCTCTACCTCCCAAAGTGCTGGGATTGGTTGAGAGAGATCCAAGATGGCTGATCACCAGCAGCTCAGGATTGTAGCTCCCAGTGAAAGTGCAGAGAACGAGAGGACGCCACACTTTCAGACGAATTTTTGTTGCTCACGGACCAGGAGACTCCCAGCAGAAGAGCCCTTTGGGTTGCCAGTGCGAGTCTTGTGGCCGGCGTGGCAGTTTTGCCAGTGCCTTGGTGCGGCGGTTCTTGGTGCAGTTAGAAAAGCAACATCAGGCCGGGCGTGGTGGCTCACGCCTGTAATCCAAGCACTTTGGAGGCCAAGGCGGGCAAATCACCTGAGGTCAGGAGTTCAAGACTAGCCTGACCAAAATGGTGAAACCCTGTCTTTAACAAAAAAAAAAAAAAAAAAGAGCCGGGCGCGGTGGCTCAAGCCTGTAATCCCAGCACTTTGGGAGGCCGAGGCGGGTGGATCACGAGGTCAAGAGATCGAGACCATCCTGGTCAACATGGTGAAACCCCGTCTCTACTAAAAAAACACAAAAAAGTAGCTGGGCATGGTGGCGCTTGCCTGTAATCCCAGCTACTCAGGAGGCTGAGGCAGGAGAATTGCTTGAACCCAGGAGGCGGAAGACCAACCTCAAGGCACATAATCGTCAGATTCACCAGGGTTGAAATGAAGGAGAAAATGCCAAGGGCAGCCAGAGAGAAAGGTCAGGTTACCCACAAAGGGAAGCCCATCAGACTCATAGCAGATCTCTCAGCAGAAACCCTACAAGCCAGAACAGAGTGGGGGCCCATATTCAACATCCTTAAAGAAAAGAACTTTCAACCCAGAATTTCATATCCTGCCAAACTAAGCTTCATAAGTGAAGGAAAAATAAAATCTTTTGTGAACAAGCAAGCACTCAGAGATTTCATCACCACCAGGCCTGCTTTACAAGAGCTTCTGAAAGAACCACTACACACAGAAAGGAACAACCAGGCTGGGCGCGGTGGCTCACGCCTATAATCCCAGCACTTTGGGAGGCCGAGGCAGGTGGATCACGAGGTCAAGAAATCGAGACCATCCTCATCAACATGGTGAAACCCCGTCTCTACTAAAAATACAAAAATTAGCTGGGCATGGTGGCACACGCCTGTAGTCCCAGCTTCTTGGGAGGCTGAGGCAGGAGAATTGCTTGAACCAAGGAGATGGAGGTTGCTGTGAGCCGAGGTCGCGCCATTGCACTCCAGCCCGGGTAACAAGAGCGAAACTCTGTCTCAAGAAAAAAAAAAAAAAAAAAAAAAAGGCCGGGCGCGGTGGCTCAAGCCTGTAATCCCAGCACTTTGGGAGGCCGAGGCGGGTGGATCACAAGGTCAAGAGATCGAGATCATCCTGGTCAACATGGTGAAACCCCGTCTCTACTAAAAATACAAAAAATTAGCTGGGCATGGTGGCTCGTGCCTGTAATCCCAGCTACTCAGGAGGCTGAGGCAGGAGAATTGCCTGAACCCAGGAGGCGGGGGTTGCGGTGAGCCGAGATCACGCCATTGCACTCCAGCCTGGGTAACAAGAGCGAAACTCCGTCTCAAAAAAAAAAAAAAAAAAAAAAAAAAGAAAGAAAGAAAGGAACAACCAGTATCAGCCTTTCTAAAAATATACCAAAAAGTAAAGAGCATCAACATAATGAAGAATTTACATCAACTAATGGGAAAAATAGCCAGC
The DNA here is from genome assembly GCF_048565385.1 of Saimiri boliviensis. NCBI lineage: Eukaryota > Metazoa > Chordata > Mammalia > Primates > Cebidae > Saimiri > Saimiri boliviensis. Next base: position 9,160,712 of record NC_133460.1, on the reverse strand, counting down.
TAACATAAAATGGCAGTATTAAACTCACATATATTATTATTAATCCTAAATTTAAATCGACTAAATCCCCCAATCAAAAGACACAGCCAAAACCCATCGGTATGCTGCATCCAGACCCATCTCACAAGCAAGGATACACAAAGACTCAAAACAAAGGGATGGAGAAAGATTTACCAACCAAATGGAGAGCAAAAATAAATAAATAAAAAGCAGGAGTTGCAATTCTCACCTCTGATAAAATAGACTTTAAAGCAACAAAGATCGCCGGGCGCGGTGGCTCAAGCCTGTAATCCCAGCACTTTGGGAGGCCGAGGCGGGTGGATCACGAGGTCAAGAGATCGAGACCATCTTGGTCAACAAGGTGAAACCCCGTCTCTAGTAAAAATACAAAAATTAGCTGGGCATGGTGGCGCGTGCCTGTAATCCCAGCTACTGAAGAGGCTGAGGCAGGAGAATTGCCTGAACCCAGGAGGCGGACGTTGCGGTAAGCCGAGATAGCGCCATTGCACTCCAGCCTGGGTAACAAGAGCAAAACTCTGTCTCAAAAAAAAAAAAAAAAAAAAAAAAAAAGCAACAAAGATCAAAAGAGGCAAAGAAGGACATCACATAATGGTAAAAGGATCAATGCAACGAGAAGAGCTAAGGATCCTAAATATATATGCACCCAATACAGGAACACCCAGATACATAAGACTTATAAACAGACTTAGACTCCCACATAATAATAGTGGGAGACTTCAACATCAAAATTAGACAGATCAATGAGACAGAAATTAACAAGGGTATCCAGGACTTGAACTCAGATCAGAACAAGTAAACTTAATAAACATTTATAGAACTCTCCACTTTAAATACACAAAATATACACTCTTATCAGTACCACATCACACCTACTTACAGGTTTAAATGAAATATTGGTTGGCTGCTTGTTTGTTATTTTCTTCCCTAATTTTTTCCTGTATCCATTATTAAGCACAATTATTGGTAGAAAAGAGGTTTTCAATATCCATTTTTAGACTGCATTCTAGCCTGGGCAATAAAGCAACACTTCCGTTCTCTCTCCCTCTTCCTCTTCCTTCCTCTCCTTCATTCTTTTTTTCTTTTTTTTTAAAAAAAAAAAACAAAAAGCAAAGTGCTGGGATTACAGGCATGAGCCACTGTTTCTGGCTTTTTTTTTTTAGAGACAGGGTCTTGCTCTGTCGCCTAAGCTGGAGTGCAGTGGTGCCACCATAGCTCACTGCAGCCTTAAACTCCTGGGCTCAACCAATCCTGCTGCCTCAGCTTCCTGAGTAGTTGGGGCTGCAGGCACACGCTACCATGCTTGCGTAACTTTCCTTCCTCCCTGACCACTGAAGCCATGGAGACAGCCAGGCACACATGCCACCTGCAGGGGGCGCCCCTGCTTCGGAGCCCTGGGGCCTGGGACGTCCAGCCCCACCTCTTATTTTTTTAAAATTTTTTTATTTTTTTATTTTTTATTTTATTTATTTTTTTTGAGACGGAGTTTCGCTCTTGTTACCCAGGCTGGAGTGCAATGGCGCAATCTCGGCTCACCGCAACCTCCGCCTCCTGGGTTCAGGCAATTCTCCTGCCTCAGCCTCCTGAGTAGCTGGGATTACAGGCACGTGCCACCATGCCCAGCTAATTTTTTGTATTTTTAGTAGAGACGGGGTTTCACCATGTTGACCAGGATGGTCTTGATCTCTTGACCTCGTGATCCACCCGCCTCAGCCTCCCAAAGTGCTGGGATTACAGGCTTGAGCCACCGCGCCCGGCCAATGCCCAGCTAATTTTTGGTATTTTTTTCTTTTTTTTTTTTTTGGAGACGGAGTTTTGCTCTTGTTACCCAGGCTGGAGTGCAATGGCGCGATCTCGGCTCACCGCAACCTCTGCCTCCTGGGTTCAGGCAATTCTCCTGCCTCAGCCTCCTGAGTAGCTGGGATTACAGGCACACACCACCATGCCCAGCTAATTTTTTGTATTTTTAGTAGAGACGGGGTTTCACCTTGTTGACCACGATGGTCTCGATCTCTCGACCTCGTGATCCACCCGCCTCGGCCTCCCAAAGTGCTGGGATTACAGGCTTGAGCCACCGCGCCCGGCCTAATTTTTTGTATTTTTAGTAGAGACGGGGTTTCACCTTGTTGACCAGGATGGTCTCGATCTCTCGACCTCGTGATCCACCCGTCTCGGCCTCCCAAAGTGCTGGGATTACAGGCTTGAGCCACCGCACCCGGCTTATTTTTATTTATTTATTTTGAAACAGGGACTCGCTCTGTCACCCAGGCTGGAGTGCAGTGGTGCGATCTCAGCTCACTACAACCTCCGCTTCTCAGGTTCAAGCGATTCTCCTGCCTCAGCCTCCCGAGTGGCTGGGGTTACAGGCGCCCACCACCATGCCTGGCTAATTTTTGTATTTTCAGTAGAGACCGGGTTTCACCATGGTGTCCAGGCTAGTCTCGAACTCCTGCCCTCAAGTGATCTGCCCGCCTTGGCCTCCCAAAGTGCTGGGGTGACAGGGGTGAGCCTGCCACCCCACCTCCTGAGGAACTAAGAGACTCTTCTGACTCTTCCTCCCCCTCAAAGCCAGGCTCTGGTTCCGAGGCTGAGGAATTCCTTTCATGCTGCCTAATCTCAGCCACATTGTGTGTGCTTTTTGCTGAAGGAACCGCCGAAAACAGTCAGTCAACCAAAACAGTTATGCAAAACTGTTGCCAGCAGGATTTCTTTCCCAAGTGTTCTGATCAGCACAGAACAATCGCGGATCTTGTTCTCCTCGTCTCTGCTCCCAGCACTCCTGGGCCGGCCCCGCGTACAGCGGGAGAGCTGGACGGACCTGACCGCCTCCCACGGTCAGATGCTATTCCGTCTCCCACGAGGGAGGACCACGACTTATCTGATGGAAAGCTGGTCTCCTGCTGAGAATGGGCAGCTGTGCAGCAGGGGAGGGGACTCCTGCCAAGCACGCCGGGGTTTTGGGGAGAAGCATCTGGAGACTGGCCCCCGGTTTCACTGTCTGGATTCTGGCTGGGAACTGGGGCAACTCTCTTGTGCAGGGATGATTGGGGGCTCTAGGCATCCATCACTGGCTGGTCCTCTCAGGGTGCACAGTTGGGGGATGCCTGCAGGCCTGGGGAGAACACGGCTAAGGTTCCAGAGTCGCTGGCAAGCCTCAAACAAGCTGGAGGATGCACAATCGGGACTCCCCTGGTCCCTGGGGAGATCACTGCTGGACTCACCATAAGCTTAGAAAAAGCCCAGGATGGCCAGGTGCCGTGGCTCACGCCTATAATCCCAGCCCTTTGCGAGGCCAAAATGGGTGGATCACTGGAGGTCAGGAGTTCAAGACCAGCCTGGCCAACATGGTGAAACCGCATCTCTATTAAAAATACAAAATTAGCCGAGCTTGGTGGCACATGCCTGTAATCCCAGTTACTCTGGAGGCTGAGGTAGGAGAGCCGCTTGAATCCAGGAGGCGGAGGTTGCAGTGAGCCAAGATCATACCACTACACTCCAGCGTGGGCAACAGAGTGAGACTTCAGCATGGGCAACAGAGTGAGACTCCATCTCCAAAACAATAAAAACAAAACAAAACAAAAGTTAAAACTTTAGCCAAGCATGGTGGTGTGTGCTTGTAGTTCCAGCTACTCAGAAGGCTGAGGTGGGAGAATCGCTTGAGCCCAGGATTTCAAATTCTAAATGATCAGTTGCAAACTGATTTTCTTTCTATACTGATTAGCCCAACTCATTCCAGGATTCCTGCAACATACTATGCTGATGTACAAAGATAAATAAGACGTTGACTTACTGATCAGAGGACAAAGAAGGAAATATTTGGGTTGTATCATCATCCAACAAGAAGCATTCCTGTGACTTGTATGCAAAGACGAGAAAACCAGGGAGACGTGATTTGCAGATACAGTACGGGCTGTGCTGATTTGTAAAAAAAAAAAAAAAAAGACAGAATAGCCAGGTGGAGTGGCTCACTTCTGTACCGCACTTTGGGAGGCCAAGGTGGGTGGATCACCTGAGGCCAGGAGTTTTTTTTTTTTTTTTTTGAGATGGAGTTTCGCTCTTGTTAACCCAGGCTGGAGTGCAATGGCACGATCTCGGCTCACTGCAACCTCCGCCTCCTGGGTTCAGGCAATTCTCCTGCCTCAGCCTCCTGAGTAGCTGGGATTACAGGCACGCGCCACCATGCCCAGCTAATTTTTTTTTTGTATTTTTAGTAGAGACGGGGTTTCACCATGTTGACCAGGCTGGTCTCGATCTCTTGACCTCGTGATCCACCCGCCTCGGCCTCCCAAAGTGCTGGGATTACAGGCTTGAGCCACCGCGCCCGGCGAGGCCAGGAGTTTTTGAGACCAGCCTGGCCAACAAGGAGAAACCCCATCTCTACTAAAAATACAAAAATTAGCTGGGCCTGGTGGCGGGCACCTGCAATCCCAGCTACTTGGGAGACTGAGGCAGGAGAAATGCTTGAACTTGGGAGGCGGAGGTTGCAGTGAGCCAAGATTCTGCTACTGCACTCTAGCCTGGGTGATGGAGCGATACTCTTAGTCTCAAAAAAAGAAAAGGAAAAAGACATGCTTAAATTTTAGGTTTCACTTGTCATCTTCTAAAGCTGTGCTTCTCAAACAGTGAGCAGACGAATGACCCGGGAATCTTGTTTTTTTTTTGAGACGGAGTTTCGTTCTTGTTACCCAGGCTGGAGTGCAATGGCAAGATCTCAGCTCACCACAACCTCCGCCTCCTGGGTTCAGGCAATTCTCCTGCCTCAGCCTCCTGAGTAGCTGGGATTACAGGCACGCGCCACCATGCCCAGCTAATTTTTTTTTTTGTATTTTTAGTAGAGGCGGGGTTTCACCTTGTTGACCAGGATGGTCTTGATCTCTTGATCCACCCGCCTCGCGGCCTCCCAAAGCGCTGGGATTACAGGCGTGAGCCACCGCGCCCGGCCCGGGAAACTTGTTAAAATGCAGATTCCAATTCAAGGGGCCTGGGAAGGAGCTTGAGGTGCTGTGTTTCAAACCAGCTCCCCGATGGGGCTGATGCTGACACAAGTAAGATCCCTGTGCACACAGACTGTTTAGGCTGGGTCTTCTCTAATTTGCATACACAGTATCCCAGCTCTGACATCCAGGAACATCAAGCTTGTTCTTTCCTGCCCCTACCTCTGCTTGGAATACTCTCTGCCACCTCTTCACTCCTCCTCCAGGAAGCCTTCCTTGCCTGCCTGCTCTCTGCCCCCGCCCCCCCAGGACTCTCGGGAGCAGACTGTGAGGAGCATGCCCCAGGGCAGAGGTTCTAGGCCTTGGCTACAAATTAGAATCCCCTGGGAGCTTTAAGCCACCCACTATCACACCTGAGACCAATAAAACCAGAATTTCTGGGGGTGGGACCTAGCGTGGGTGAAAACAAGTAGTTCACAGGTGTCTATCAGGCACAACATTTGCAAAGTATTGACGGCATCTGATGTCTCTTTAAACCTGTCGGTAATAGTTCACTGTAACAGTTCACCACAGCCAGGTGCCATGGCTCATGCCTATAATCCTAGCACTTTGGGGGGCTGAGGCAGGTGGGTCACTTTGAGCCTAGGAGTTTGAGACCAGCTTGGGCAACATGGTGAGACCTCGTCTATACAGAAAATACAGAAATTAGCCAGGCATAGTGGCGCACGCCTATTGTCCCAGCTATCAGGAAGCTGAGGTCAAAGAATTGCTTGCGCTCCGGAGGTAGAGGCTGCAATGAGCCAAGATTACACCACTGTACTCCTGCCTGGGCAACACAGCAAGACCCTGTCTCAGAAAACACAATAAAATTTAAATTTTTTAAAAAAGGCCAAATCTGGTGGCTCATGCCTGTAATTCAAGCACTTTGGGAGGCTAAGGCAGGCTGATCACTTGAGGTCAGGAGTTTGAGACCGGCCTGGCCAACATGGCAAAACTCCATCTCTACCAAAAATATAAAAAATTAGCTGGTGGCTGGGCGTGGTGGCTCACGCCTGTAATCCCAGCACTTTGGGAGGCTGAGGTGGACAGATCAAGAAATCAGGAGACTGAGACCATTCTGGACAACATGGTGAAACCCTGTCTCTACTAAAAATACAAAACTTAGCTGGGCGTGGTAGCTTGTACCTGTAATCCCAACTACTTGGGAGGCTGAGGCAGGAGAATCACTTGAACCTGGGACGCAGAGGTTGCAGTGAGCTGAGATCGCACCACTGCACTCCAGCCTGATGACAGATTGAGACTCTGTCTCAAACAAAAAAAAAATTAGCCAAGTATGGTGGCGCATGCTTGTAATCTCAGCTACTCAGGAGATTGAGGCAGGAGAATCACTTGAAACTGGGAGGCGGAGGTTGCAGAGGGCTGAGATCCCGCCATTGCACTCCAGCCTGGGTGACAGAGTGAGACTTCGTTTCAAAAACAAGAAACAACACACACAAAACAAAACAAAAACAAACAAACAAAAAACCAGGCCAGGCACAATGGCTCACACCTGTAATCCCAGCACTTTGGGAGGCCAAGGCAGGCAGATCACCCGAGGTCAGGAGTTAGAGACCAGCCTGGCTAACATGGTGAAACCCCATCTCTACTAAAAATACAAAAAATTAGCTGGGCATGGTGACACAGGCCTGTAATCCCAGCTACATGGGAGGCTGAGGAGAATGGGGTGAACCTGGGAGGCAGAGGTTGCAGTGAGCAGAGATCACGCCTTTGCACTCCAGCCTGGGCAACAAGAGCAAAACTCTATCTAAAAGAAAAAAAAGAAAAGAAAAATGTTCTGGCCCCTCGCCTGAAAGCCCCCTCAACAGCAGCTGCCATTTGCTCTAATTATGTACAACTGCCCTAGCCCCTGGAATGACCCGTTTCGATGTTCCTTTGCCGACTGCAGGGGAAGAATTGCACCCACACGTTCAGCCCGTCCTGCTCAACAGTCTTCCTCCCCGAGAACCTGCGTCGGGCCTGCCCTGGCCCCACAGGCGATGCCTCCGACCCCGGGGGCCGTGTGGACCCAGATGCACAACTGACCTGGAACACGACTGAGCGACATCAGACCCAGCGTCAGGCGCAGAGCTGTTCGTTCTGTTGGAGAACATTCCAGAGGTTCCGGAAGCCGGCAGGGCTTGGGGCTCACCCGAGTTTCTGTGTCAGGAGCTCTCCCCAGGCATCTGCTGTGACTCAACTCAACAAAGCTTCACTGAGTACGAGCTTGGGTCAGGTCCCGAGAGCGGATTGAGGGAGGAGCCACACGGATGGGGGGGTTGCTGCGGGGGGCGGGGGCAGAGAATGAACTCGCGCGCCAGTGCTTGGTGGGCAGAGCCCGGGGTGTTGGAGGCCAGTTCAGGAGCTGGGTTCACTCAGTCTGTTTGGTCATGGGATCAATGGGCCCCCACTGGAAAGTTCTGGAATGAGGGACCCATCTCTGAGGGTGTGCCAGTGGCTGGCTGGCCACTGCTCGCAAAGCCAGGGAGGCAGGGAAGGGGCTCCTGCCCAGCTGGCCAGTGGCTGAGACGCCAGGCTCCAGGTCGGCTGTGGGTTCCCTTCCCCACAACCCTGGCATTCACACAGGCCATCGTGAGTGCCTTCGCTTCATCTCTGGGCTCTGGCTTCAGGGTGTTAGTTCTGTATACACTTCTTTTCCTTTATTTTTTATTTTTATTTATTTATTTATTTATTTTATTTTATTTTTGAGACGGAGTTTTTGCTCTTGTTACCCAGGCTGGAGTGCAATGGCGCGATCTCGGCTCACCGCAACCTCCGCCTCCTGGGTTCAGGCAATTCTTCTCCCTCAGCCTCCTGAGTAGCTGGGATTACAGGCACGTGCCACCATGCCCAGCTATTTTTTTGTATTTTTTAGTAGAGACGCGGTTTCACCATGTTGACCAGGATGGTCTCGATCTCTCGACCTCGTGATCCACCCGCCTCAGCCTCCCAAAGTGCTGGGATTACAGGCTTGAGCCACCGCGCCCGGCTTTATTTATTTATTTTTGAGAAGGAGTCTCGCTCTGTCACCAGGCTGGAGTGCAGTGGCACTGTCTCTGCTCACTGCAACCTCTGCCTCCCAGGTCAAGCAATTCTCCTGCCTCACCCTCCCGAGTAGCTGGGATTACAGGCATGCACCACCATGCCTGACTAATTTTTGCATTTTTAGTAGAGATGGGGTTTTGCCATGTTGTCCAGGCTGGTCTCGAACTCCTGACCTCAGGTAATCAGCCTGCCTCGGCCTCTCAAAGTACTGGGATTATAGGCATGAGCCACCACGCCCAGCCTACACTGCTTTTTTTTTTTTTTTTTTTTTTTTGAGCTGAAGTCTCACTGTGTCACTCAGGCTGGAGTGCAATGGCGTGATCTCGGCTCACTGCAACCTCTGCCTCCCAGGTTGAAGCCATTCTCCTGCCTCAACCTCCCAAGTAGCTGGGACTACAGGTGTGTGCCGTCCAGCCAATTTTTTGTATTTTTAGTAGAGATGGGGTTTCACCATGTTAGCCAGGATTGTCTCAATCTCCTGATCTCATGATCTACCTGCCTCGGCCTCTCAGAGTGCTGGGATTACAGGTGCAAGCCACCGCGCTCGGCTGTACACTGCTTTTAAGTCTTACATTGTGCACCAGAGAAGAGTCAAACAAAGCAAATATTAGCAGCAGAAAACACCGTTTCTCTGTACACATGACCCAGGTGTATCGCAGAGTGAACACGGTGAGTGTGCATACTCGGGAAAGGCGCAAGAACTGACATTTTACAAAGGTCCCTGAAGGGGTAGAAAACAGGCCCTGAGAGGCACAGGTGCCAAAAATGATTGTCATGAATCAATGGGAAAGTGTGTTTGTGCAGCGCCACTGGCATCTGATATGTTGGTTATAATTGGCTGCCGCCAGCCCTGTCTCCTTTATTAATTGCACATATTTCTCTTGATGAAAGTGACATGCTGATAGCAGCGATGTGGGCTTGAAGACGAGAATGCCTTTCTATCTAAGCCTCAAGTCACATTTGTGATCCGAACCTAAGACAGAGAGGAGCCCAAAGGTCACTTCTCCTCCAGGAACGTCTGGATGGATGGCTTATTGGAGCTGCTCGCATAATTGTACCACCTTAAGGTAGCCACACAGTGACAGTTTTCCTGGGTCCTTTAAATCATGATGCTTGATAGAATGACTCTGCCTGAAGCCTTCCAGCAGCTGGAGTTTGATTCTGCAGGCAAAGAAAACAAAGCCGTTGCGAGGACTTCCAAAATTCAAACCACTCAATCCACCAATGATTGCTAAGATCGTGGGCTCGAGTTCAAGGAGGAACAGGATGTATACATGATACCAAAGTATCAAAACGAAAACAGTGATCTGGCCAGGCGCAGTGGCTCATGCCTGTAATCCCAGCCAGCACTTTGGGAAGCTGAGGTGGGCTGATCACCTGAGGTCAGGAGTTCAAGACCAGCCTGACTAATAAGGCAAAACCCCATCTCTACCAAAAATACAAAAATTCGCCTGGCATGATGGCACATGCCCATAATTTCAGGTACTCAGGAGACTGAGGCAGGAGAATTGCTTGAACCCAGGAGGCAGAGGTTGTAGTGAGCCAAGACTGAGCCACTGCACTCCAGCCTGGCCAACAGAGCCAGATTTAGTCTCAAAAAAAAAAAAAAAAAATTGATCTTTGAGGCTGGCACAGTGGCTCATGCCAATATCCCAACACGTTGGGAGGCTGAGGCAGAAGGATTGCTTGAAGCCAGGAGTTCAGAACCAGCCTGGACAATGTAGCAAGACCCTGTCACTACAAAAAATACAAAAGTTAGCTAGGTGTACTGGCAGGTGCCTATAGTCCCAGTTACTTGGGAGGCTGAGGTGGGAGGATTGCTTGAGCCCAGGGAAGCCGAGGCTGCAGTGAACTGAGATCACACCACCCACTCCAGCCTGGACAACAAGGAGACCTTGTATCAGGAAAAAAAAAAAAAAAAAAAAAATTATTATGAAAGAAAGAAGAAAAAAAAAAATGTGACTGGGCATGGTGGTCATGCCTGTAATCCCAGCACTTTGGGAGGCCGAGATGGGTGAATCACCTGAGGTCGGGAATTTGAGATCAGCCTGACCAACATGGAGAAACCCTGTCTCTACTAAAAATATTAGCTGGGCATGGTGGCGCATGCCTGTAATCCCAGCTACTCAGGAGGCAGAGGCAGGAGAATCGCTTAAACCTGGGAGGTGGAGGTTGTGGTGAGCCAAGATCATGCCATTGCACTCCAGCCTGGGCAACGAGAGTGAAATTCCATCTCAAAAAAAAAAAAAAAAAAAAAAAGAAAGAAAGAAAAAGAAAAAATGCTGTGTCTAAGTGGACCCATGCAATTCAAACCTGTGTTGGTCAAGGGTCAACTGCACTTTAAGAAAAAGGGCTTTTTGGCCGGGTGCGGTGGCTCAAGCCTGTAATCCCAGCACTTTGGGAGGCCGAGGCGGGTGGATCACGAGGTCAAGAGATTGAGACCATCCTGGTCAACATGGTGAAACCCCCTCTCTACTAAAAATCCAAAAAATGAGCTGGGCATGGTGGTGCGTGCCTGTAATCCCAGCTACTCAGGAGGCTGAGGCAGGAGAATTGCCTGAACCCAGGAGGCGGAGGTTGTGGTGAGCCGAGATCGCGCCATTGCACTCTAGCCTGGGTAACAAGAGCGAAACTTCGCCTCAAAAAAAAAAAGAAAAGAAAAGAAAAAGAAAAAGGGCTTTTTTTTTTCTTTTGTTTTTTAAGACGGAGTCTCACTCTGTCACCCAGGCTGTAGTGCAGTGACATGATCTTGGCCCACTGCAACTCGCTGCAACCTCCACCTCCCGGGTTCAAGTGATTCTCCTTTGTCAGCCTCTAGAGTAGCTGGAACTATAGGCGCCTGCCACCTTGCCCAGCTAGTTGTATTTTTAGTAGAGACTGGTGTTCACCATGTTGGCCAGGATGGTCTTGATCTCTTGACCTCGTGATCTGCCCACCTTTGCTTCCCAAAGTGCTGGAATTATAGCTGTGAGCCACAGTACCTGGCCTGTTTTGTTTTTTTGAGATGGAGTCTCACTCTGTCACCCAGCTGGAGTGCAGTGGCGTGATCTCAGCTCACTGCAACCTTTGCCTCCTGGGCTCAAGCGATTCTCCTGCCTCAGTCTCCTGAGTAGCTGGGATTACAGGCACCCGCCACCATGCCCAGCTAATTTTTGTATTTTTAATAGAGATGAGGTTTCACCGTGTTGGCCAGGCTAGTCTTGAACTCCTGACCTCACGATCTGCCTGCCTTGGCCTCCCAAAGCGCTGGGATTACAGGTGTGAGCCACCACGCCTGGGCAGAAAAAGGTTTTAAAATGTTTACAAAAGAGAAAGAAAAAAAAGTTAGGCTTTCCTGTCACCTTCTGGTGAAAGCAGGCCACCTGACGTCAGTCTCTTCCTGTACTTCATCCTCAGAATGGCGCAACCGATAGCTATATCTTTATAGTGAATAATTGTGTCTGTGGTGGTTTGATGGCCTCCTGCACGGGAGCTGTCAGGTGCACTTTCGTCAGCAGAGCAAAACCATTGATTTTCTGCCCATCGTTCCAAGGCACAAACTGAGCAGTTGCCGGTAGCCAGGATCAGAGCTGGAGGGTCCAGCCCTGGAGCCCAGAACCCTTCCTACCACTGGTCCCAACAAGGGTGGATAAAATGTTCTCTCCCTACTGAATCACATTCTGGTGCAGTTTAACTTCCAAGAAAGAGGCCAGGCAAGGCCAGGCACAGTGGCTCACGCCTGTAATCCCAGCACTCTGGGAGGCCAAGGTGGGTGGATCACCTGAAGTCAGGAGTCCAAGACCAGCTTGGCCAATATGGTGAAACCCTGTCTCTACTAAAAATACAAAAATTTGCCAGGTGTGCTGGCGTGCACCAGTAATCCCAGCTACTTGGAAGGCTGAGGTGAGAGAATCGCTTAAAACCGGGAGGTAGAGGTTGCAGTGAGCCAAGATCACACTCAAGCCTAGGCAAGAGAGCAAGACTCCGTCTCAAAAAAAAAAAAAAAAAAAAAAGAAAGAAAATCAAGAAAAAGGCCAGGTTCATTCCTGTAATTCCAGCACTTTGGGAGGCAGAGGAAGGTGAATTCCTTAAGCCCAGGAGTTTGAGACTAGCCTGGACTACACAGTGAGACCCTATCTCTACCAAAAATGTAAAAATTAGCCAGGCATGCTGATGCAAGCCTGTAGTCCCAGCTACCCAGGAGGCTGTGGTGGGAGGATTGCTTGAACCTGGGAGGTGTAGGCTCAAGTAAGCCAAGATTTCACCACTGCACTCCAGCCTGGGCAGAGTGAGACTCTGTCTCAAAAAAAAAAAAAAAGGAAAGAAAAAGTAAAGCACCTTTAGTCCAAAGAGGATCACAGGAGGGTTGTTTTGCCATTTTTCTGATGGCCTGAGCCCTGGAAGCCAGCAAGCACCGTTACAGAATAATGGGCAGGGCAGCAGGTGGCCACGCTGCTGGCTGGAAGCACCGGAGGAGGCTGTATCCGGCCTGTGCACAGAGAGCTCCCGGCTTGTGAATGCACGCACTCCCACGACTGGCTGTGTACTATACCTAACAGTTGTGATGTGTTCATCATTGCACCATATTGTTCTTAATCACTTTTTTTTTTTTTTTTGAGACGGAGTTTCACTCTTGTTACCCAGGCTGGAGTGCAATGGCGCGATCTCGGCTCACCGCAACCTCCGCCTCCTGGGTTCAGGCAATTCTCCTGCCTCAGCCTCCCGAGCTGGGATTACATGCACGCGCCACCGTGCCCAGCTAATTTTTTGTATTTTTAGTAGAGACGGGGTTTCACCATGTTGACCAGGATGGTCTCGATCTCTTGACCTCGTGATCCACCCGCCTCGGCCTCCCAAAGTGCTGGGATTACAGGCTTGAGCCACCGCGCCCGGCCTCTTAATCACTTTTTAAATAGAACCTGTGCGTGTGTGTTGTCTAGGTGAACATAGATGGTGCCTGTCCCTGGGGAGACGAAGAGAATTAAATCTCGGAATTTGAGAGACACACTCTTCTCCAGAACACAGTGCCAGCGGCAACCCCAGGCGGCGGTAAGGGACATGGCAGCAGTGGGCTGGGTCAACTACAAATATCTGCACAGGTGAACACTTTAGAAAAGGAAGTCCAATGGAGCATTCAGGTGGCTGAGGAGAAGGATGAGCCTCACGGAGCCCCAAACCCTGAGCTTCTTCAGGGAGCGGCCGAAGCCTGTGTTCACACACAGACCCAGCAGCTAGCCCCCCTCCACCGCACAAACCAGCCACAGACAGGCCAAGGTCACTTGTGGCCTTGTGGCATGCAGCCTGGGGTTAATTAAGACCTGATGTCCAGGCACAGTGGCTCACGCCTATAACCCCAGGCCTTTGGGAGGCTGAGGCAGGAGGATCACTTAAGCTAAAGGGTTCCAGACCAGCCTAGGCAACATAGTGAGATCCCATCTCTACAAAAATTAAAATTAAAAAGTAGCCGGGTGCAATAGCTCACGCCTGTAATCCCAGCACTTTGGGAGGCCAAGGCAGGTGTATCACGAGGTTAGGAGTTTGAGATCAGCCTGGCCAACATGGTGAAACCCCGTCTCTAGTAAAAATACAAAAATTAAGCTGGGCGTGGTGGCTCATGCCTGTAATCCCAGCACTTTGGGAGGCCAAGGCGGGCGGATCACGAGGTCAGGAAATCAAGATCATCCGGGCCAACATGGTGAAACCCCGTCTCTACTAAAAATACACAAAAATTACCTGGGCGTGGTGGCACACGCCTGTAGTCCCAGCTACTGGGGAGGCTCAGGCAGAATTACTTGAACCCAGGAGGCGGAGATTGCAGTGAGCCAATATGGCGCCACTGCACTACAGCCTGGGTAACAGTGTGAGACTCCGTCTCGGTTAGGGGGGAAAAAAAAAAAAGTAGCCAGGCCAGATGCAGTGGCTGACGCCTGTAATCCTAGGATCTGGGAGGCCGAGACAGGTGGATAACCTGAGGTCAGGAGTTTAAGACCAACCTGACCAACAATATGATGAAACCCCATCTCTAAAAAAATATAAAAATTAGCTGGGCATGATGACGGGTGCTTGTAATCCCAGCTACTCAGGAGATTGAGGTGGGAGAATTGCCTGAACCTAAGAGGTGGAGTGAGTCAAGGCTGTGCCACTGCACTCCAGCCTGGGGTGAAGAATCGAGACTCCATCTCAAAAAAAAACAAAAGTAGCCGGGTTTGGTGGTATGTGCCTATAATCCTGGCTACTCAGAAGGCTGAGGTGAGAGGATCACTTGAGCCCAGGAGGCAGATGCTGTAGTGAGACAAGATCGCGCCCCTGCACTCCAGCCTGGGCGACGGAGTGAGATTCTGTCTCAGAAAACAAAACAAAGCAAAAGGATGAACGGTCAAATGTATGTTCATCTGTTAAATGTTTACTTTTCTTTACTTAGGATGACAGTAAGTAGCAAACAGAAGCACTGTGACAAGCTGAGAGAGGAAGGAGTGAAGGAAAAAGAGACTGGGAAAAGCACAAAGCTTTCTATTTTAGTACCTTTTGCAGCACTTTTTGTCTGAGTTTTCATTGTGCACCAGGCCCTAAAAATGATGTAGCCAGCCTTGGATGTGATTCACACACACAAAAGCTCCATGGAGCCTTCGGTTATTATTATTGTCACCCAGGCTGGAGTGCAGTGGCTCAATCTCAGCTCCCTGCAACCTCTGCCTCCCAGGTCCAGGTGACTCTTGTGCCTTAGCCTCCCGAAGGGCACAGGTGTGAGCCACCACACCTGGCCACTAGATTCTCCCCACCCCCACCCCCATCCCGAGACGGAGTTTTGCTCTTGTTGCCCAGGCTGGAGTGTAATGGCGCCATCTCGGCTCACCACAACCTCCGCCTCCCAGGTTCCAGCGATTCTCCTGCCTCAGCCTCTGGAGTAGCTGGGATTACAGCCTCCTGAGTAGCTGGGATTATAAGCATGAGCCACCATGCCTGGCTAATTTTGCATTTTTAGTACAGACAAGGTTTCTCCATGTTGGTCGGGCTGGTCTTGAACTCCTGACCTCAGGTGATCCTCCTGCCTTGGCTTCCCAAAGTGATGGGATTACAGGTATGAGACACCATGCTGGAACAATTCTTTTTTTAAGGGATGATTTGCAAAAATAAATGTCAGCAACTTGGGAGCAGTGCTAGACCAAGGCCCGTTTTTGCTCTACTTCCTAACCCTGAACCGAATGTAACTAAGTCAGTGGGCACCTCCACCGCCTGGATACTCCACCCCCTTCCAACTGCAAGCTCCTCAAAGATGAGGGCAACGTGGGTTCCAAAAAGCACGTGATACGTGAATGAATGTGTGAGTGAGTGCAATCTGTCCACATGGGTGTCAGTTTTCCTGCTAGTGAAACCAACTGCAACAAAAGATTTTTTTTTCCCTAAGGCAAAGAAAAAAGAAGAAAAAAGAGAAAAAAGCCTTCCACAGATTGCTTGCCTCATAGGCTGTGTCCACAGAAGAGAATAGATTGCGTTGAAATCCAGGAGCCTTTTCTCTGAAACCCAAAGTCTGTGAGGAGCGGAAGGTGGATGATGGGAAAATCTGATAAAAGAGTCTAATATTCAAAAGAGCCCGGTTAAATGTGCACAGCCTTGAATGGAGACGTGAGCCAGACGCTCTCAGGATGCACTGAAATTGTTCTGTTATCTAGATGAGACAGAAATGTTTTGGAGGAGTGATGGTGGAAGACAGCTGAAGACTTCCTGTCATTTGAGCGTTTATAAACCCTCCCAGTCTCAATCATTGCTCCTAAAAGCATCCACATTAAGATGATGATTAAACGCAAATACTTCATCAGGTGTCCCTCAAATCCCAGGGCACAGATGGGCTGCCTGCTACTTCCCGCCCTGCATCAAGGGAGCACTGAAGCGGTAGCCCAGGCTTGACTGAAGGAGGATGCCCAGGGTTCTCCTTGGGGATCCCCTGATAAGGAGGAATAAGACCCATCCTTAGGTGGATTGAACTTTTCTTCAGGAATTCAGTTTCATCCGCCGGTAACAAAAAACTCAATATAGGGCTGGGTGCAGTGGCTCACGCCTGTAATCACAACACTTTGGGAGGCTGAGGCAGGCAGATCACTTGAGCTCGGGAGTTTGAGACCAGCCTGGCCAACATGGTGAAACCCCGTCTCTATTAAAAATACAAAATTAGCTAGGTGTGGCGGTGGGCGCCTGTAATCCCAGCTACTTGGAAGGCTGAGGCAGGAGAATCGCTTGAACCTGCGAGGCTGAGGTTGCAGTGAGCCGACATGGTGCTACTGCACTCCAGGCGGGGCTACAGAGCGAGATTCCATCTAAAAAAAAAAAGAAAGAAAAAAAGAAAGAAAACTTTAGCCTGATGTGGTGGAGCTCATCTGTAGCTACTCAGGAGGCAGAGGTGGAAGGATTACTTGAGCCCAGGAGGTCAAGGCTGCAGTGATCTGAAATTGCACCGCTGCACTTCAGCCTGGGCAACAGAGTGAGACCCTGTTTCAAAAAAAAGAAAAAGTCAATTTATATGGAATCGTTGTGATATTTTAACATATTTTCTCTCTCTATATATATATATTTGTATTTTTAGTAGACACGGGTTTTCAGTTTCATCATGTTGGCCAGGCTGGCCTTGAACTTCAGACCTCAGGTGATCCACCCGCCTTGGCCTCCCAAAGTGCTGGAAATATAGGTGTGAGCCACCACACCCGGCCTTCCTGATAGTTATTTACAAAGAACACCATTTTTTTTTTTCCAGAAAATTTTCAGGAAAAAAATATTTTCAGATTGTTCCACTGACTTACACATAGGAAACTGCTAGAATAAATAAATCTTGCTTATTTGGGAGCCTGGCAAAACATGAATGAAACATTGCACGCAAAGTCTCTTCTTTTAGTCCATGGCTGAAAGCCTGTGAAACGACCTGATGAGTGGCTGATATTGTATAAGACGGTGACCTAAAAACCTCGTCAGTGCCCTGGCATGCCATCTGCAACAGCAGGGTATGATCATAATGAGCTTTATTGACATCACAGGTCTGAGAGCATAGATGGTATCCATTTCCAGTTGTTTAATTGAAGCAGCAAAAGATCTTGTAATATGGAGTTGACATGGAGAGTTTGTCAAGCTACAAGAAAATTTTGCAAGATCTGTGACCTTGGGTCATAAAATGACTGATCAAGAGGGAGCATTTTGTCATCCAGTAGAAGTGACTATATCGACTTATTTTATTCTTAGCTCTAATACCAACAGAGAGAATGACCTGCTTCGTATTGCTTTATGTTTCAACCCAGAGTGACCCTGTGGGCAAATCAATACAAGTATTTTCTAAAATAAGCTATAAATAAATAATAAAATAAGAGGAACTTTTATTTTTATAGTACTGAAAAAAAATGGGAAGGTCTTGAAATTCTGCAATATAGCCTTTTGAAGCTAATGCCAACACACATAAACACTAACTCAGGAAGACAAATATTGATGATTTTCTTCAATGTTTTGCATGAGGCCATGTTACACATAATTCTTTCTTATAAGTAAAATCTTTATTTTTTTATTATTTATTTTTTTTATTTTTTATTTTTTGGAGACAGAGTGTCGCTCTTGTTACCCAGGCTGGAGTGCAATGGCACGATCTCGGCTCACCGCAACCTCCGCCTCCTGGGTTCAGGCAATTCTCCTGCCTCAGCCTCCTGAGTAGCTGGGATTACAGGCACGCGCCACCATGCCCAGCTAATTTTTTGTATTTTTAGTAGAGACGGGGTTTCACCACGTTGACCAGGATGGTCTCGATCTCTCGACCTCGTGATCCACCCGCCTCGGCCTCCCAAAGTGCTGGGATTACAGGCTTGAGCCACTGTGCCTGGCTTTTTTTTTTTTTTTTTTTGAGATGGAGTTTCGCTCTTGTGGCACAGGCTGCAGTCCAATGGTGGGATCTTGGTTCACTGCAACCTCTACCTCCTGGTTCAAGCAATTCCTCTGCCCTAGCCTCCCAAGTGCTGGGATTACAGGCATGAACCACCATGCCCAGCTAATTTTTGTATTTTTAGTAGAGACTGGGTTTCTCCATGTTGGTCAGGCTGGTCTTGAACTCCTGACCTCAGGTGATCCACCCTGGCCTCCCAATAGTGCTGCTGGGATTACAGGCATGAGCCACCATGCCCGGCCCAAAATAACATCTGATTTAGGGGCAAAACACTGAAAGTCACACAAATTGTAAGGATTTTCTTTTTTTTCTTTTGTTAAAATAAAAAAAAAAATTTTTTTTGAGAAAAAAAGAATAATAAAAAGAATAAAGAAGAGGAAGAAAGAGAAAGAGGAAGAGGGAGAGAGAATGGGGGTATTGCTTTATTGCCCAGGCTAGAATGCAGTCTAAATATGGGTATGCCTATAATTGTCCTTAATAATGGAGACATAAAATAAAATGAGGGAAGAGAATAACAAACAAGGAGCCAACCAACATTTCGTTTAAACTTCTAAGTTGATATGATGTGGTACTGATAAGAGTGTATGTTTTGTGTATTTAAAGTGGAGAGTTCTATAAATGTTAATTACGTTTACTTGTTCCAGATCTGAGTTCAAGTCCTGGATATCGTTGTTAATTTTCTGTCTCATTGATCTAATATTAATGTTGAAGTCTCCGACTATTATTGTGTGGGAGTCTAAGTCTCTTTATTAGTCTTTTTTTTTTTTTGAGACGGAGTTTCGCTCTTGTTACCCAGGCTGGAGTGCAATGGCGCGATCTCGGCTCACCACAACCTCCGCCTCCTGGGTTCAGGCAATTCTCCTGCCTCAGCTTCCTGAGTAGCTGGGATTACAGGCACGTGCCACCACGCCCAGCTAGTTTTTTGTACTTTTAGTAGAGACGGGGTTTCACCATGTTGACCAGGATGGTCTCGATCTCTCGACCTCGTGATCCACCCGCCTCGGCCTCCCAAAGTGCTGGGATTACAGGCTTGAGCCACCGCGCCCGGCCTTCTTTATTAGTCTTATATGTCTGGGTATTCCTGTATTGGGTGCTTACATATTTAGGATCTTTAGCTCTTCTTGTTGTTGCATTGATCCTTTTATCATTATATAATGTCCTTCTTTGCTTCTTTTGATCTTTGTTGCTTTAACAACTATTTTATCAGAGGCAAAAATTGTAACTTCTGCTTTTTATTTATTTATTTTAGCTCTCTGTTTGGTTGGTAGTTGGTAAATCTTTCTCAATCCCTTGTTTTGAGTCTTTGTGTATCCTTGAATGTGAGATGGGTCTGGATGCAGCATACTGATGGGTTTTAGTTTTTTATCTAAATTGTCTGTCTGTCTTTGGATTGGGGGATTTAGTCAATTTAAATTTAGAATTAACAATGATATATGTGAGTTTAATACTGCCATTTAATATTAGCTGGCTATTTTGTCCATTAGTTGATGTAAATTCTTCATTATATTGATGCTCTTTTTGGTATTTTTTAGAAAGGCTGATACTGTTTATTCCTTTCTATGTGTAGTGGTTCTTTCAGAAGCTCTTGTAAAGCAGGCCTGGTGGTGATGAAATCTCTGAGTGCTTGCTTGTTCACAAAAAACTTTACTTTTCCTTCACTTATGAAGCTTAGTTTGGCTGGTTGTGAAATTCTGGGTTGAAAGTTCTTTTCTTTAAGGATGTTGAATATTGGTCCCCACTCTCTTCTGGCCTGTAGGGTTTCTGCTGAGAGATCTGCTGCAAGTCTGATAGGCTTCCCTTTGTGGGTAACCTGACCTTTCTCTCTGGCTGCCCTTAGTATTTTCTCCTTCATTTCAACCCGGGTAAATCTGACGATTATGTGCCTTGGAGTTGCTCTTCTTGAGGAATATCTTTGTGGTGTTCTCTGTATTACCTGGAGTTGAATATTACCCTGCCTTACTAGGTTGGGAAAATTTTCCCGAATAATATCCTGAAGCGTATTTTCCAGCCTGGATTCATTCTCTTCGTCACATTCAGGTACACCTATCGAGCGTAGATTAGGTCTTTTCACATAGTCCCATATTTCTTGGAGACTTTGCTCGTTCCTTTTTATCCTTTTTCCTCTAAGCTTGTCTTCTTGTTTTATTTCATTGAGTTGGTCTTCGACCTCTGATATCCTTTCTTCTACTTGATCAATTCGGCTGTTAAAACTTGTGCATACTTCACGTAGTTCTCGTATTGTGTTTTTCAGCTCCATCAATTCACTTATATTCCTCTCTAAATTGTGTATTCTTGTTAACATTTCGTCAAACCTTTTTTCAAAGTTCTTAGTTTCTCTGGATTGTGTTAGAACAAGTTCTTTTAATTCACAGAAGTTTCTTATTATCCACATTTTGAAGCCTGCTTCTGTAATTGGAACCCACTCGTTCTCCATCAAGCCTTGTTTCGTTGCTGGTGAGGAACTGGGATCCCCTGCTGAGGGAGAGGCGTTCTGATCTTGGGTATTCTCAGCCTTTTTTGGCTGTTTTCTTCCCTTCGTTGTAGATTTATCCATGTGGTCTTTATAATTACCGTCTTTGTAATTGGGTTTCTGAGTGGACGTCCAACTTATTGATTCTCAGCGCCGAAATCTGAGCAACCCACTGTGCCGACTAAATCAGCGGCGTTAAGATTGATGGTGCTTTTCTGACTCTGCACCAAGAACCAACGCTCCAAGGCGCCGGCAAAACCACCTTGCCGGTCACAAGAGTCGCGCTGGCGACCCGTGGGGCTCCTCCGCTGGGAATCTCCTGGTGCGTGTGCAACAAGAATTCATGTGAAGGTGTGGCGTCCTCTCCTTCTTTGCGCTTTCACTGGGAGCTACAATCCCGAGCTGCTAGTGATCAGCCATCTTGGATCTCTCTCCATCAGGATTTTTTTTTTTTTGTATGAGATGTAATGGAGTCTTGCTCTGTCACCCAGGCTAGAGGGCAATGGTGCGATCTTGACTCACTGCAACCTCCACTTCTGGATTCAAGCAATTCTCCTGACTCAGCCTCCCTTGTATCTGGGATTACAGGCATTCGTAACCACACCCAGCTAATTTTTGTGTTTTTAGTAGAGATGGTGTTTTGCATTTTGATCAGGCTGGTCTTGAACTCCTGACCTCAGGTGATCCACCTGCCTTCGCCTCCCGAAGTGCTGGGATTACGGGTGTGAGCCACCTTGCCTGGTCCACAATATGTTAATAATAGGGGAAACTGGGCATAGGCCATATAGAAACTCCCTGAACTAGCTTCTAAATTTTTCTGTAAATCTGAAACTCTTCTAAAATATAACATCTAATTTTTAAATTCTATTAAACAATTCTCATATCAACTTTCTGTAAAGGACTGGCAAAGATTCTTCTCTACTGCATTTTTTCTTTTTCTTTCTTTTTTTTTTTTTTTGAGGCAAGGTCTTGCTCTGTCGCCCAGGCTGTAGCACAGCAGTCTGATCTCGGCTCATTGCAGCCTCAGCTTCCCTGGGCTCGAGTGATTCTCCCACCTCAGCCTCCCAAGTAGCTGGGACTACAGCTGAGCAGCCACGCCTGGCTATTTTTTGTAGAGATGGGATTTCACCATGTTGCTCAGGCTGGTCTCAAACTCCTGAGCTCAAGCAGTTCCCCCGCCTCCACCTCCCAAAATGCTGGGATTACAGGCATGAGCGACTGTGTCTGGCCTGTTTTTACATTTTCAAAAAATGCATTGAATATCACATACATAGAAAGACCATCAGTGCCTAGGCTATCAGTGCACAACTCTATAAATGTTCACAAAGGGGACAATTTACCACTGCTCAGACCAAGGAACAGAAGGCAGCCAGCACCCCAGAACCCCCTCACTCCCCTTCCTCTTCCTACCCTGTCCTCAGCAACGGTAAACATGACTGGAACTTGTAAAGTCATGTTTTTGTTCTGCTTTTTCTTTTTTCAGACGGAGTCTTACTCTATCGCCCAGGCTGGAGTGCAGTGGCGCGATCTCAGCCCACTGCAACCTCTGCCTCCTAGATTCAAGCGATTCTCCTGCCTCAGCCTCCTGAGTAGCTGGGACTACAGGCGCACACCACTACTCCCAGCTAATTTTTGTATTTTTAGTAGAGACGGGGTTTCACCATATTGGCCAGGCTGGTCTCAAACTCCTGACCTTGTGATCCACCTGCCTTGGCCTCTCAAAGTTCTGGGATTACAGGCATGAGCCACTGCCCACCGCCCTGTTCTGCTTATTTTTCCCATTGTTTTTTTTTTTTTTTTTTGAGACAGAGTTTTGCTCTTGTTACCCAGGCTGGAGTGCAATGGCGCGATCTCAGCTCACCGCAACCTCCACCTCCTGGGTTCAGGCAATTCTCCTGCCTCAGCCTCCTGAGTAGCTGGGATTACAGGCATGCGCCACCATGCCCAGCTAATTTTTTGTATTTTTAGTAGAGACGGGGTTTCACCATGTTGACCAGGATGGTCTTGATCTCTCAACCTCGTGATCCACCCGCCTCGGCCTCCCAAAGTGCTGGGATTACAGGCTTGAGCCACCGCGCCTGGCCTGTTCTGCTTATTTTTAAACCTCATATAAATGAATCATAGACAATCTCACACTGCATTTTAGTAGAGACCACCGTTCTCATCTCTAGGGCTTTTGACACTTCTCAAATCCTATAAATTGTAAAAACAGGCCGGGCGCGGTGGCTCAAGCCTGTAATCCCAGCACTTTGGGAGGCCGAGGCAGGTGGATCACAAGGTGAAGAGATCGAGACCATCCTGGTCAACATGGTGAAACCCCGTCTCTACTAAAAATACAAAAAACTAGCTGGGCGTGGTGGTGCGTGCCTGTAATCCCAGCTACTTAGGAGGCTGAGGCAGGAGAATTGCCTGAGCCCAGGAGGCAGAGGTTGCGGTGAGCCGAGATCGCGCCATTGCACTCCAGCCTGGGTAAGAAGAGTGAAACTCCGTCTAAAAAAAAAAAAAAAAAAAAAAAAAAAAAAAAAATGTAAAAACAGTATCATTATTTTACACTCAACTGTTTCAAGCATCCTAAATAAGGTTCCCAAACCCACAAAAGCCAGGGATTGTCTTCGATTTGCTGTGGCTTCACCTGTTTTCATCCAGGTTGCTCATGCCCACCTGTTCACCCTTATGAGAACCCATCACACTAAGAAGACAGAAAACAGGCAGGGTGCAGTGGCCCAGGCCTCTAATCCTAGCACTTTGGAAGACTGAGGTGGGCGGATCACTTGAGGCCAGGAGTTCAAGAGCAGCCTGGCCAACACGGCGAAACTCCGTCTCTACTAAAAAAACAAAAATTAGCCAGGCATGATAGCACATGCCTGGAATCTCATCTACTCGAGAGGCTGAGGCACGAGAATCACTTGAACCTGGGAGGTGGAGGTGGCAGTGAGCTGAGATCAAGCCACTGCACTCCAACCTGTGTGAGAGAGTGAGACTCTGTCTTAAAATTAAGGGCCGGAAGTGGTGGCTCACGCCTGTAATCCCAGCACTTTGGGAAGCCGAGGCAGGAGGATCACGAGGTCAAGAGATCGAGACCATACTGGCCAACATGGTGAAACCTGGTCTCTACTAAAAATACAAAAATTAGCTGGGTGTGGTGGCACGCACCTGTGGTTCCAGCTACTCAGGAAGCTGAGGCTGAGGCAGAAGAATCGTTTGAACCCAGGAAGCGGAGGTTGAGGTGAGCTGAGATTGTGCCACTGCACTCCAGCCTGGCGACAGAGCAAGACTCCATCTCAAGAAAACAAATAAATAAATAAAATAATGCAGGGCCTGGCGTGGTGGCTCACTCTTGTAATCCCAGCACTTTGGGAGGTTGAGGTGGGTGGATCACTTGAGGTCAGGGAGTTTGAGACCAGTCCGACCAACATGGAGAAACCCCATTTCTACCAAAAATACAAAAAATTAGCTGGGCGTGGTGGCGCATACCTGTAATCACAGCTACTCAGGAGGGTGAGGCAGGAGAATCACTTGAACCCGGGACCCATGAACCGAGACTGCGCCATTGCACTCTGGCCTGGGCAACAAGAGTGAAACTCCATCTCAAAAAATAAATAAATAAGTGAATAAGGCCGGGCGCGGTGGCTCAAGCCTGTAATCCCAGCACTTTGGGAGGCCGAGGCGGGTGGATCACAAGGTCGAGAGATCGAGACCATCCTGGTCAACATGGTGAAACCCCGTCTCTACTAAAAATACAAAAAATTAGCTGGGCATGGTGGTGCGTGCCTGTAATCCCAGCTACTTAGGAGGCTGGGGCAGGAGAATTGCTTGAACCCGGGAGGCGGAGGTTGCGGTGAGCCGAGATCGCGCCATTGCACTCCAGCCTGGGTAACAAGAGCGAAACTCCGTCTCAAAAAAAAAAAAAAAAAAAAAAAAAAGTGAATAAGTAAATAAATAAATAAAACTTGGTATGGTACATTTATTATAATAAACAGGCCGGGCGCGGTGGCTCAAGCCTGTAATTCCAGCACTTTGGGAGGCCGAGGAGGGTGGATCACAAGGTCAAGAGATCGAGACCATCCTGGCCAACATGGTGAAATCCCGTCTCTACTAAAAATACAAAAAATTAGCTGGGTATGGTGGCACGTGCCTGTAATCCCAGCTACTCAGGAGGCTGAGGCAGGAGAATTGCCTGAACCCAGGAGGCGGAGGTTGCGGTGAGCCGAGATCGCGCCATTGCACTCCAGCCTGGGTAACAAGAGTGAAACTCCATCTCAAAATAAATAAATAAATAAATAAACCCGTATTGCTAAATTAGTATTAGCCAAAGGCCATAGTTGACTCAGGTTTCCTTACCCTCCCCTCATCTTCTTTTCAGCTCCAAGCTTCCACATTGCCTTTGGGCACCACGTCTCCCTGGGCTCCTCTAGGCTGTGACAGTGTTTCCGGCAATCTGGACAGTTTGGAGGAATGCTAGTGTTGGCTTTCGCAGAAGACCCCTCTATTGCGATTCATCTGGTGTTTTTCTCGTGACTAGATGGGTTATGGGCTTGGGGAAGTCTAATGACACTTTGTAAAATGTTTTTGGAGGAGCTGTTTATTGTGTTCCCGAGTGTCTCTGTACAAGGAACTATGTGATGATTCTGCTGTTTATTTTGGGGAAAAAAATATGTAGGGCTGTCCCTTCAGGTTATATTCAAGTTTGTATGCTTGCTTGGTTAGGTAACAAAATCTATATAATCAGGATGCTGTGGTGGGAGGATCACTTGAACCCAGGAGTTGGAGGCTGCAGTGAGCTACAATCACACCATTGCACTCCAGCCTGGGAAACAGGACACAACCTTGTCTCAAAAAGCAAAAGAAAAGCAAAACACACACACACACACACACACACACACACAACTACTATTGAATTCAGTGTTTTCCTTTGTGATTCACAAAGCCAAGCTAAATGTGGATGCTGGAAACATCGATCCCTTCTGCTGTTTGTGTATGGTGTCTGCCTTTCCTAATAATTCTTTTTCTTTTTTTTTTTTTTTTGAGACAGATCTGTTTTTTGTTTTTGTTTTTGTTTTTGTTTTTTTTGAGACGGAGTTTCGCCCTTGTTACCCAGGCTGGAGTGCAATGGCGCGATCTCGGCTCACCGCAACCTCCGCCTCCTGGGCTCAAGCAATTCTCCTGCCTCAGCCTCTTGAGTAGCTGGGATTACAGGCACGTGCCACCATGCCCAGCTAATTTTTTGCACTTTTAGTAGAGACGGGGTTTCACCATGTTGACCAGGATGGTCTCGATCTCTCGACCTCGTGATCCACCCGCCTCGGCCTCCCAAAGTGCTGGGATTACAGGCTTGAGCCACCGCGCCCGGCCGAGACAGATCGCGTTCTGTCACCCAGGCTGGAGGGTGGTGGCTCGATCTCAGCTCATTGCAACCTCCACCTCCTGGGTTCAAGCAATTAGCTTGCCTCGGCTTCCTGAGTAGCTGGGATTACAGGCATGTGCCCATGCCTGGCTAATTTTTGTATTTTTTAATGGAGACCGGATCTCACCATGTTGACCGGGCTGGTCTTGAACTCCTCACCTCAAGTGATCTGCCTGTCTTGGCCTGCCAAAGTGCTGGGATTACAGGTGTGAGCCACTGCACCTGGCCAAAAATTTTCTGGTTTATAAGAAACAATTGAGATGCCTCCTGAAAAAAAAATAAGAAGAAACAAGGTGGCGAAACAGAAATGTGACTTTTTTTTTGAGACAGGGTCAGCCTGTGTTGCCCAGGCTGGGATGCAGGGGTGCAACCATGGTTCACTGCAGCCTTGAACGCCTCGGCTGAAGGGATCATCCCCCCGCAGCCTCACAAAGTGCTGGGATTATAGGCACACATAGCACATCTGGCTGATTTTTTCATTTTGTGGAGACAGTGTTTTGCCATGTTGACAAGGCTGGTCTCAAATTCCTGGGCTCAAGTGATCTTCTCGCCTTGGCCTCCCACAGTGCTGGGATTACAGGCATGAGCCAATGTGCCTGGTGCAAAAGTGAAGTTAAAAAGTGTTAGAAACCAATACAAGGGAGGGCTGGGCACAGTGGCTCTCACCTGTAATCCCAGCACTTTGGGAGGCTGAGGTGGGCAGATCATGAGGTCAGGAGTTTGAGACAACCCTGACCAACATGGTGAATCTCTGTCTCTAATAAAAATACAAAAATTAGCTGGGCATGGTAGTACACGCCTGTAATCCCAGCTACTCAGGAGGCTGAGGAAGGAGAATTGCTTGAACCCAGGAAGTAGAGGTTGCAGTGAGCCGAGATCACGCCACTGCACTCCAGCCTGGGTGACAGAGAGGGAATCCATCTCAAAAAAAAAAAAAAAAGTGGCCGGGCACGGTGGCTCACGCCTGTAATCCCAGCACTTTGGGAGGCCGAGGCGGGTGGATCACGAGGTCGAGAGATCGAGACCATCCTGGTCAACATGGTGAAACCCCGTCTCTACTAAAAATACAAAACATTAGCTGGGCATGGTGGCACGTGCCTGTAATCCCAGCTACTCAGGAGGCTGAGGCAGGAGAATTGCCTGAACCCAGGAGGCGGAGGTTGCGGTGAGCCGAGATCGCGCCATTGCACTCCAGCCTGGGTAACAAGAGTGAAACTCCGTCTCAAAAAAGTGTTAGAAACCAATACAAAGGAAAGAATTTCCCACTTTGTGATCTGTGGGTGTCCCCTGAGTGGAACTAGGACACCCATAGAATGCTGCTGTGGCCATGGGCCCTCTGGGGCTATTTGCATGTGAGCCCTAAGAAGGAAGGTGGTGGGAGAAATTGGCACACGGAGGAAGCCTGTCTGTTAACAGTAACTACTCTCTGCCGCTTCTGTTTTTTCCCTACTTAATTCAGGGACAATGTGAACTGAAAGAGGGAAATGAATGGTAAAGTCATTTCAGCAGGTGCAGCCATGTTGGTACCAGTTAGCCACAGAATGCAGTGTCTCACATTTTCCTATCCATTATTTGATGGTATGCTAACTTTGACCTTTATGAGTTTTGTTTTTTTTTTTTGAGACAGAGTCTTGCTCTCTTGCCCAGGCTGGAGTGCAGTGGCATGATCTCAGCTCACTGCAACCTCTGCCTCCTGGGTTCAAGCAATTCTCCTGCCTCAGCCTCTGGAGTAGTTGGGACTACAGGTGCCGCGCTACCATGCCTGGCTGATTTTTGTATTTTTAGTAGAGATGGGGCTTCACCATTTTGACCAGGCTGGTCTTGAGCTTCTGACCTTGTGATCCTCCTCCCTCCCAAATTACGGGGACTACAGGTGTGAGCCACCATACCCAGCCTTTAGGAGTTTTTTTTTTTTTGTTTTTTTGTTTTTTTTTTAATTTAAGGGAGTCATTTATCTACATTTTACACATTGTTTTAAGGTTCTACGATCTTACAGCAAATTGTTATTTTATTTTTATTTATTTATTTATTTTGAGATGGAGTTTTACTATTGTTGCTCAGGCTGGAGTGCAATGGCGTGATCTCAGCTCACTGCAACCTGTCGCTCCCAGGTTCAAACGATTCTCCTGCCTCAGCCTCCCAAGTAGCCGGGATTACAGGCACCCACCAACACGCCTGGCTAATTTTATATATATATATATATTTTTTTTTTTTTTGAGGCGTAGTTTCGCTCTTGTTACCCAGGCTGGAGTGCAATGGCGCAATCTCGGCTCACCGCAACCTCCGCCTCCTGGGTTCAGGCAATTCTCCTGCCTCAGCCTCCTGAGTAGCTGGGATTACAGGCACGCGCCACCATGCCCAGCTACTTTTTTTGTATTTTTAGTAGAGACAGGGTTTCACCATGTTGACCAGGATGGTTTCGATCTCTTGACCTCGTGATCCACCTGCCTCGGCCTCCCAAAGTGCTGGGATTACAGGCTTGAGCCACCGCGCCCGGCCAATTTTATATTTTTAGTAGAGATGGGGTTTCACCATGTTGGTCAGGCTGCTCTCAAACTCCTGACCTCAGGTGATGAGCTTGCCTTGGCCTCCTAAAGTGCTGGGATTACAGGTGCGAACCACCATGCCCGGCCAAATTATTATTACTGTAAGTTTTTCAGACAGGGTCTGTCTCTGTCACCCAGGCTGGAGTTCAGTGGCACGATCACAGCTCACTGCAGCCTCAACCACCCCAGCTCAAGTGAGTTTCCCACCTCAGCCTCCAGAGTAGCTGGGACTACAGGTGTGCACCACCACCATGCCTGCCTAATTTTTTTTTTTTTTTTCAGTAGAGATGGGGTCTCACTAGGTTGCCCAGGCTGGTCTCGAACTCCGGGACTCAAGCCTTGGTCTCCCAAAGTACTGGGATTGTAGACCTGAGCATACAGCAGATTAAATTAAGGGCTAAACTAGCAGCAAGCGCTATGGTACGGTATAAATCTGCTGGTCATAGCACAAAGTTACCTAGATACGCCCTGTTAAGTGAATATAATGCCCTTTCCCCTTTTTTTTTTTTTTTTTTTTTTCCACAGCTTCATCATGTATCAAAGGCAGGTACTATTTGAGAGTACTGAATGATTCACTCAGTAAGCACCAGCTATGTACGAGGTGCTACATTGGCGGTGGAGCTCCAGTCTGGCAGGAGAGTGAGAAGTAAAAGCAAATAAATACATGATATTTCCCACAGGAAATGCACTTGGTATGCATCTCCATCCCACTGGATCTCTCCAGACTTCTTATTTGACAGATAAGGAAAATGAGGTCCAGAAGCCTGGGTGACACAGCTGATTAGCGGTCAGGCTGCCATTTTGACCAGAAAGACTGACTTTTCGTTTTTGCAATGCACATTCACCCCTCCTAAACCCCATTTATTTTCTCACTTCAGACAACTGCGCAATAAAACTGCTGAGATAAAAGCGCTCTGATTAATGCACACTGAAATGAAGACTGCTGAGAAATATCTATCATCCTTTTCTCAGAGGGATCATTTTAAAAATGGAAATTGGTCTTTTGTACTTGTGGTCTCCGCTTGCTTCCTTAAACATTTGCAAAGTATGAGACCAATATAAATAGGTTCTCAAGCTCTGAGCAAACCCTTTACCATGTAAAGAAGCTTCAGAAAGAACAAAGCCCAAGCTCTGGACCCAGAGTAGGGGAGGAGCAGTGCTGCCCATTCTGCTGTTCTCCGACACTGAACCGAACCCGAACCGCGTCGCGTCGCGTCGTAAAGGAGCGATCAGGGACTCTGAGATAATCCAAATGGGCAACGGTTATCATTCAAATGGTATAGTGGCTTCACTCCAGGTCGCTCTTAAAAATGTTTTCTAGAAGTCACAATGAAGTGATGGGTGTCAACCCCATGGAGAATGACATGGAGAACAATGAAGAGAAACAACATTGGGACCAAGCACAGTGGTTCATGCTTATAACCCCAGCACTTTGGGAGGCAGAGGTGGGAGAATTCTTGAGCCCAGGAGTTCGAGACCAGCCTGGAGAACCTAGGGAGATCCTATCTCTACGAAAAAAATACAAAAAAATTAGCTGGATGTGGTGGGGCATGCCTGTAGTTCCAGCTACTTGGGAGGCTGACACGCGAGGATCGCTTCAGCCTGGGAGGTTCAGGCTGCAGTGAGCCGTGATTGATCTTGGAAGCCTGTCCCACTGGAAATGTACTCAGGTGACAACAGAAGGAAGGGCCCATGTCTTGGGAGGGCTGTCATGGCCATGGCCATGGGATCGCACCACTGGACTCCAGCCTGGGTGACAGAGCAAGACCCTGTCTCAAAAACAAAAAGTAGACGTTTTAACATATTGCAACAGTATCTGTTTTAAGGTTCTAAGATCTTACAGCAAATTATTGTTATTATTACTTTTTTTTTTATTTATTGATTTAGAGACGAAGTTTTGCTCTTGTTGCTCAGGCTGGAATGCAATGGCGTGATCTCAGCTCATTGCAACCTGCGCCTCCCAGGTTCAAGCCTGCCAGGTACCTGGCAATGATGCAGATGGCTGGAGTACGGTGGTGCATCTCGGCTCACTGCAACCTCTGCCTCCCGGGGTTCAAGCGATTCTCCTGCCTCAGCCTCCAGAGTGGCCGGGACCTGGCTAATTTTTGTATTTTCAGCAGAGATGGGATTTTACCACGTTGTCCAGATTGGCCTCAAACTCCTGAGCTTAAAACCATTCTTAAGGTTGGGTGACTGCAACAGACACTGTCTGGCCCACAAAGCCCTTCACATATAGCAATTTACAGAAGAATTTGCGCTCCTGTGATAGACCGTATTGACGGTTTCTGCCCAGGGAAAGGTGTGCTGGCAGCCCTGAGAAGCAGTGTGTGGTGAGATTCATCCCTCTGGAGGGTATGGAGTGGGCTGGGGCAGGGGAGATGAGAGCTCCTGCAGCGTGCTGCTCTGTCACCCGGCACAGCGCTGCCAGAGCCCCGGGAAAGGTGGCAGCAACAGATGTGGAGAGACGTGGGCAGGTGCTCAGGAAAAACAGAACCTGGGCCCTGACAATGAAAGTGGAGGAGAAGAGGGAATTCAAGGCTGCCTCAGACTCTGAGCTTCAGATACTAGGTGTTTACCAAAGAACTGGCAGATGCTGTGCTGGCTTGAGGGGAGCTTAGAAGCTGAGCTTTAGACACCTGGCAATGCTGCAGATGGCTGGCAAGGTGGAGCTGGAACAGCTCGGTCAGAGATGTCGCTAATGGCCATGTAGGCGGTAAAGACACGCTGCAAAGATTTAGGAGGGTTTAAAAAATTATGTATGTTTATGGCCGGATGCAGTGTCTCACACCTGTAATCCCACAACTTTGGGAAGCCGAGGTGAGTGATCGCCTGAGGTCAGGAGTTCGAGAGCAGCCTGGCCAACATGGTGAAACCCCGTTTCTGCTAAAAATATAAAAATCAGCCAGGCCGGCCGGGCGCGGTGGCTGAAGCCTGTAATCCCAGCACTTTGGGAGGCCGAGGCGGGTGGATCACGAGGTCAAGAGATCGAGACCATCCTGGTCAACACGGTGAAACCCCGTCTCTACTAAAAATACAAAAAATTAGCTGGGCATGGTGGCGCGTGCCTATAATCCCAGCTACTCAGGAGGCTGAGGCAGGAGAATTGCCTGAACTCAGGAGGCGGAGGTTGCGGTGAGCCGAGATCGTGCCATTGCACTCCAGCCTGGGTAACAAGAGCGAAACTCCGTCTCAAAAAAAAAAAAAAAAAAAAAAAATTAGCCAGGCATGGTGGTGGGTGCCTGTAATCCCAGCTGCTTGGAAGGCCAAGGCAGGAGAATTGCTGGAACCTGGGAGGTGGAGGTTGCAATGAGCCAGATCATGCCACTGCACTCCAGCCTCTGCGAAAGAGCGAGACTCACTCACTCACTCTCTCTCTCTCTCTCTCTCTGTTTCATATAAATGGTGGTGAAACGTAGCCATGGGCATGACAGCCCTCCCAAGACGTGGGCCCTTCCTCCGTTGTCACCTGAGTAAATTTCCGGTGGGACAGGCTTCCAAAGATTAAAGCCTGTGGCTCGTGTGCTCATGCCCTCTTCTCCTGCTCCCTCCTTGCCACACGCTCCCTCTAGTACAGGGCACCAGGCATGCAGCACTTGGGAACCAATGTGGGTCCCTGGGCACGGACTACGCACACTAAGTTATTTCAAGCCTGGCACACTGTTC
Organism: Saimiri boliviensis; assembly: GCF_048565385.1. Taxonomy (NCBI): domain Eukaryota; kingdom Metazoa; phylum Chordata; class Mammalia; order Primates; family Cebidae; genus Saimiri; species Saimiri boliviensis. The sequence goes on along the minus strand of NC_133460.1, from coordinate 9,128,707 downwards.
ACTTCAGCTTAGCACCTCCCACCTTGTCCTGAGGCTTTCACTTCCAGTTTCCCTTCAGCATTCAACCTTTTTTTTTTTTGAGATAAGAGTCTCAAAGAGCTTAAGAGCTGAGCTTTAGATACTGGCAATGCTGCAGATGGCTGGATGCAGTGGGGCAATCTTGGCTCACTGCAACCTCTGCTTCCCAGGTTGAAGTGATTCTTCTGCCTCAGCCTCCCGAGTAGCTGGGATTACAGGCGTGTACCACCACGCCCAGCTGATTTTTGTATTTTCAGTAGACATGGGGTTTCGCCATGTTGTCCAGGTTGGTCTCAAACTCCTGACCTCAAGTGATCTGCCTGCACTGGCCTCTCAAAGTGCCGGGATTATAGGCAGGAGCCACCGTGCCTAGCCCACTGTTCAACATTGCTTCTGTCCTACTGCAGCCAGTCAAATGCCAATGTCCACAACGGGGTGACTAGAATCAATAACTTCATTGGACATTAAATCACTACTTTAACTTCTTTAAAATGACTTGCAGAGTGTAACTGGGTTATTTGTAACTGGAAGGATACATTATTGAGGGGATGGAGACCCTGTTCTCCACGATGTGCCCATTTCACATTACATGCCTGTAACAAAACATCTCATATACCCCATAAATATATGCACCTACGATGTACCCACGAACATTTAAAAAATAAAAACAATTTAACAAATGCCAATGTTTATGTTTCACCTCTCGGTTTTTCTGCTCATGAAAAAAAGTTCTTTCTTGCCTGAGCCACCTGGACCCTAGAAGATACTCTCCTTCCCACACTCCTGAAGCCCGACTTTCTGGAACATTCCTGGGCCCTTGGTCCTCGCGGCTACAGAGCCGCTGCTGCTTTGTTTCTCATGAACTCTCTTTACTCCAATGCTTCTTCACATTTTCAGGAATCTACTGCTCCGAAAACATCCTTTTTACTGTCTTCCCTTTGGTCGTTTGCTCCAAAAGCTCTTAAATTGCTTCTTTTTGCTCCTAAACCCAATTTCCGCATCCTAGTCCTTCCCATCTCTTTTGCAGGTCACCTCACTCCTCTTCTCTAGATAAGCTTCTGCTAAAGTTTACAAAAATATCTGTAAATGTTAGCATATCTACAATCTATTTAAAAGGTGATTAGGCTGGGCACGCCTGTAATCCCAGTGCTTTGGTAGGCTGAGGCAGGAAGATTGCTTGAGTCCAGCAGTTCAAGACCAGCCCCGACAATACAGTGAGACGCACATCTCTACAAAAAGTATAAAACTTAGCTGGGCATGGTGGTGTGCACCTATGGTCATGGGAAGCTGAGGTGGGAGGATCACCTGAGTCCAGGAAGGTTGAGGCTGCGGTGAGCTGTGATTGTGTCACTGCACTCCAGCCTGGGTGACAGAGTGAGACCCTGTTTCAGAGGGAAAAAAAGATGATTAGCTGGGCGCGGTGGCTCAAGCCTGTAATCCTAGCACTTTGGGAGGCCGAGGCGGGTGGATCACGAGGTCAAGAGATCGAGACCATCCTGGTCAACATGGTGAAACCCCATCTCTACTAAAAATACAAAAAACTAGCTGGGCGTGGTGGCGCGTGCCTGTAATCCCAGCTACTCAGGAGGCTGAGACAGGAGAATTGCCTGAACCCAGGAGGCGGAGGTTGCGGTGAGCCGAGGTCGCGCCATTGCACTCCAGCCTGGGTAACAAGAGCGAAACTCCGTCTCAAAAAAAAAAAAAAAAAGATGATTAGTCCTTTGATGGAGTGAGGAGTGAGGTGTGAGACTCATTATGCTAGTAATTAATCTCTTAGTATTTCAGCTCCTGGGAGGAATATTGTAGTCACAGGATCAATGTTGGAAAAATTATTTTTGTAATTAGTTTTGTTAAATAAAAGCTTGTATTGTAATTCATTAAAATAACTGTCAATTTTTTCCTACTGATTAGAACATGTAAAGCTTATGACTATATATTTTGCCTGTCACTCCTTTGTGACAGCTCCTGGATGTTTTGACAGCTGGCATGCTCTGGGGAGTGTAGCCAACTACTGTTTCTTTAGCCAGACGTATGAGCTGTTTCAGCTCTGACCCTTGTTCACTCACCCTTGACTTCTATATCAAGCGGCATGGGCGAGCTAGCATTTCTAACGCTTGTTTCTGTTCATGTACATCTAGAATATATTGACAAGTCAATTCTATTGTTAAGAACAAACCAATTTCACAGAACTGCTATAAAAAATGGAAGAAACAAATTCTTTACACAAGGGAGTCCTAATCTCATGAACGTACAACAATTCCACTCTTGCAGGTGTTTTGAAGTGTCATGTCTTATGAGAAGCCTGTTGTGTCCTGGTGAAGCTGATACTGTTTGCTTAATCTTATGTAGATTTCTGCAAAAAATTAATTTACCAAAACATGACAAAATTTTTAAAAATTTAGCCGGGCATGGTGGCTTAAGCCTGTAATCCCAGCACTTTGGGAGGCCGAGGCGGGTGGATCATGAGGTCAAGGGATCGAGACCATCTTGGTCAACATCGTGAAACTCCGTCTCTACTAAAAATACAAAATATTAGCTGGGCATGGTGGCACGTGCCTGTAATCCCAGCTGCTCAGGAGGCTGAGGCAGGAGAATTGCCTGAACCCAGGAGGCGGAGGTTGCAGTGAGCCAAGATCGTGCCATTGCACTCCAGCCTGGGTAACAAGAGTGAAACTCCGTCTCAAAAAAAATAAAAATAAAAAATAAAAATTTAAAATATTTCTTCACTGAGGGTCAAACGAAAAATGCATGAAAGCTATTTTTATATTTTTTTCTCTCCTTTAAAATGGACTTAAAATGCTAGTTTATTCTTTTGGAAAGATAAAATACTTTTTTAATCTATTTATTTATTTTGAGATGGACTCTTGCTCTGTCATCCAGGCTGGAGTACAGTGGCTCAATCTTGGCTCCACCTCTCAGGTTCAAGTGATTATCCTGCTTCCGCCTCTGGAGTAGTTGGGACTACAGATGCCAGAAACCACACTCAGCTAATTTTTCTATTTTTAGTAGAGATGGGGTTTCACCCTGTTGGCCTGGCTGGTCTCGAATTCCTAACCTCAGGTGATCCACCCGCCTCAGCTTCACAAAGTGCTGTGATTACAGGCGTGAGCCACTGCGCCTGGCCAAAAATATGTTCTTGTAAAGACAGAGATTGGGTGGCCAGGCGAGGTGGCTCACACCTGTAATCCCAGCACTTTGGGAGGCTGAGGCGGGTGGATCACCTGAGTTTAGGAGTTCGAGACCAGCCAGGCCAGGCCAAGATGGTGAAACCCCATCTCTACTAAAAAATACAAAAATTAACTGAACATGGCGGCATGCACCTGCAGTCCCAGCTACTTGGGAGGCTGAGGCAGGAGAATTGCTTGAACTTGGGAGACGGAGGTTGCAGCTGAGATCTGCCATTGCACTCCAGCCTGGGTGACAGAGTGAGACTTCGTCTCAAAAAAAAAAAAAAAAAAAAAGAAAAAGAGACTGAAAAGGAACAGGGAGAAATAAAACACTCAACTCTTCCCATTATATTTGAAATGGTGAAATGCAGGTACCTTAGTTTTCTTCCCACTATTATTTGAGAATTTAAAAACTAAACAAATGAGGAAAAGAAAAACTGTATTGTGGGAAGTAGAAAAGTTCCTTTTTAAAGTCTCCTTTCTTGTTTAAGAATAAGCATGCCAATAATTCTTTGTTAAGCCCTATCCTATGTAGCTGTTAGACATGCCATGCTTACAGGCATGGAGTACATTCTATGTCCTTGTATTTTTACCAAGATATCCATGCTGGATGTGTTCACAGGCATGTCCCAACTCTCTATTTGCTTCTACATGTTTAAAAAAGTTATAAGTTATTAGCCAGGTTTTAGTTTAAATTGTAAGGTCTGCTGGCTCCAGCCAACAGAGCTCAGACATGGCAGTAAGGACAACCCCAAATGCGTAAGGGATAAATGTGTCTGTTTTACTTTGATCATTGGAGTCTCCTGGCAAGATGGCTAGCAAGGGTACCCTTCCTGCAGTCCAGAAAGCAAAAATTGTGTTGCTGAAAGATACTTTGTTTCAGTGCTAATTTTTCTTTGTGGCACAGAGCATCTATTTCCAACAAATATCTTTTCAGAATTCCTGAATTCATGTTATGATAACTGGCCTTAAGAGACGTTTGTGCAAAATCCTAAGTTTGTTTTTTTTTTTTTTTTTTGAGACGGAATTTCGCTCTTGTTGTCCAGGCTGGAGTGCAATGGCGCGATCTCGGCTCACCGCAACCTCCGCCTCCTGGGTTCAGGCAATTCTCCTGCCTCAGCCTCCTGAGTAGCTGGGATTACAGGCACGCACCACCATGCCCAGCTAATTTTTTGTATTTTTAGTAGAGACGGGGTTTCACCATGTTGACCAGGATGGTCTCGATCTCTTGACCTCGTGATCCACCCGCCTCAGCCTCCCAAAGTGCGGGGATTACAGGCTTGAGCCACCGCGCCCAGCCTAAGATCCTAAGTTTTAAGTGAAGCAGCAGCCATGCAGCTCTGGAGTCGGCGTGGGGAATGGAGGTGAGTTCCCATCATAGCTCTCTGTGCTGCCTGCTTTGGGCAGCAGCCAGGCCCTCAGCTCCTTCAGCTCCCACCACATCTCCTCCACTGGCTGCTCAAGAGTCCTGAGCTGGGTGTGTGTGCATCATGGAGGTGGCGGGTAGCAGCTTATTGTTTGGCATCAAGGCTGGAGGCAGTGAGAGACAGATGTGGTTCCAGCTTCTCACTCTCCCTGCTTCACACAGATTTTTTTTTTTTTTCTACCAGCGCTTCTTGCTACAACTGGCTTCAGCCAATGTAGGTGCAGAAGTCAGTGGGAGGCAGCTCCCTGGGCTTGCTCCCATAATCACGGAAAATCGAATCCCTATACTTAATTTATTTTGATTTACTTTAAAATTTTAAATGTATTTATTTTGGAGACAGGGCCTCACTCCATTACCCAGGCTGGAGTGCAGCGGTACAATCATGGCTCACTGCAGCTTCCATCTGTCAGGCTCAAGTGATCCTCCTGCCTCAGCCTCCCAAAGTGCTGGGATTACAGGCATGAGCCACTGCACCTGGCCTAATTCCTTTTTGCTTTTGTTTTTTGAAGCAGAGTCTTGCTCCCTGTTGCCCAGGCTGGAGTGCAGTGGCACAATCTCGGCTCACTGTAACCTCCACCTCCCAGGTCCAAGCCATTCTCCTTCCTCAGTCACCCGAGTAGCTGGGATTAAAGGTGTGTGCTACCATGCCGGCTAATTTCTATATATATATATATATATATATATATATTTTTTTTTTTTTTTTTTTTTTTTGAGACGGAGTTTCGCTCTTGTTACCCAGGCTGGAGCGCAATGGCGCGATCTCGGCTCACCGTAACCTCCGCCTCCTGGGTTCAGGCAATTCTCCTGCCTCAGCCTCCTGAGTAGCTGGGATTACAGGCACGAGCCACCATGCCCGGCTCATTTTTTGTATTTTTAGTAGAGACGGGGTTTCACCATGTCGACGAGGATGGTCTCGAACTCTCGACCTCGTGATCCACCCGCCTCGGCCTCCCAAAGTGCTGGGATTACAGGCTTGAGCCACCGCGCCCGGCCTCTATATGTATTTTTTTGAGACGGAGTCTTGCTTTGTCTCCAGGCTGGAGTGCAGTGGCGAGACCTCAGCTCACTGCAATCTCCACATCCTGAGTTCAAGTGATTCTCCTGCCTCAGCCTCCTGAGGAGCTGGGACTACAGGCACACACCACCATACCTGGCTAATATTTGTCTTTTTAGTAGAGAAAGGATTTCACCAAGTTGGCCAGGATGATCTCTATCTCTTGACTTCGTGATCTGCATACCTTGGCCTCCCAAAGTGCTGGGATTATAGGCATGAGCCACTGTGCCCGGCCATAATTTCTGTATTTTTAGGAGAGGTGGGGCTTTCACCAGGTTGGCCAGGCTGGTCTTGAATTCCTGATCTCAAGGGATCCACCCACCTCAGCCTCCGAAACTGCTGTGATTACAGGTGTGAGCCACTGCATCCGGTTGTAATTCTCTATTTAATGTCACTCCATGAGGGTTCTGCTTCCTCAATCACACAAATGAATTTTACCCCAACAGATATATACAGATATATCTAATGTTGATGTCATTTTAAATCAGTGGGGAATGGAAAGATGATTGATTCAATAAACATCACTGAAAAAAATTAGTTGACATTTGGAAAATACGTATCTTAATGTTGTTCATAAAAATGTTTTAAAAACCTCAAACTATAAACATATTGAGAAAAGTAGAATATGGGTATAACCCTGGCATACAGAAACAAAATGCAAACAGTATAAGGATCAAAACGTAAATATATCAAATTATCAAATAAATCAAAATTATAAGTTATTTAGAGGCTGTTTTTCAGGTTTGACCTACAGATTGTTAAAATAAAAATTCTGGCCGGGTGCAGTGACTCACACCTGTAATCCCAGCACTTTGGGAGGCTGAGGCAGGTGAATCACGAGGTCAAGGGATCAAGACCATCCTGGCCAACATGCTGAAACCCCATCTCTACTAAAATACAAAAAATTAGCTGGGCATGGTGGTGCACGCCTATAATCCCAGCTACTTGGGAGGCTGAAGCAGAATTACTTGAACCCAGGAGGCAGAGGTTGCAGTGAGCCAAGATCGTGCCACTGCACTCCAGCCTGGCACCTGGTGACAGAGTGAGACTCTGTCTCAAAACACAAAACAAAACAAAACAACAACAAAAAAATTCTAAGGCCAGGTGTGGGGGCTCATGCCTGTAATCCCAGCACTTTGGGAGGACAAGGTGGGCAGATCACAAGATCAGGAATTCGAGACCAGCCTGGCCAATATGGTGAAACTCTGTCTCTACTAAAAATACAAAAATTAGCTGGCGTGGTGGCGGGCGCCTGTAATCCCAACTACTTGGGAGGCTGAGGCAGGAGAATCACTTGAACCTGGGAGACAGAGGTTGCGGTGAGCCAAGATCGCGCCATTGCACTCCAGCCTGGGTGACAGAGCCACACTGCATCTCAAACAAACAAACAAAAAATTCTAGGTAGCTGGGCTCAGCGGTATAAGCCTGTGTTCCCAGCTCGGGAGGCTGAGGCAAGAGGATGGCTTGAGCCCTGGAGTTCAAGGCTGTGGTACACTATGGTCACACCTGTGAATAGCCACTACACTTCAGCCTGAGTAATATAGTGATATCCTGCCTCAAAAAACACCTCAGAGATTGACTGTGAGTTAAGGCATCCAGCTATATGCTAAAGTTGGGCAAATTTTACAAAATGGAAAGAGAGAGAAGAGAGAAAAAGATAGACAGACAGAGTATTGGTGCTTGAATGGAGCTTTATGGATAAAGGGTGTCGTGGGCCCGGTATAGAGCCACCAACCTTCAACCACAACAGGGAATCAGGATTCCTTCTTGGCTAGATAGCAGCTACAGGTTAGGAGACAGCTGAAGAGCTAGATGTCGCTGGAGACAAAGAGCTCAAGCTTGGAGAACAATAAAGAACCTTCTCCAGCTGCATTCATCAAGGACTCACTCCGCCCTATTGCTGACCATTCCTGCTCAGTCTGCAGTCAGAAACTCTCTTTCCATCTTTATCTTCCTTCAGCCTCTTGCGGTTTTTCCTTTCCAGGCCTTCTACGATTTGCCATTAAAAAAGACAACCTCTACTCTTTTTTTGTATTTTGATAAACACTGAAGAAGACGGAGCTGTTAAATTTATCTTGGGGAAACCTCAGAACTGGTCTATTTGGTGTCGTGGAAACTCTTCCTGCTTTCAATACACGATTAGTAATCAAGTGTTTTGTATACTTGTTTTCAGTTTTCATTTCCACAAAAAGCACTGTAATTATAGCGATTAGAATAAAATCTCATAACTATTAAAAAAAAAAAACAAAAACAAAAACCCAGGGCTCTGCTTAGGCAGTTCTCACGGGCTGTCATCACCTGTCTTCCCTGTTTTGACAGCTTCCTTCTAATTGCAGCCCCACGAGTCCTGGGCTGGCTCACTGCTCCCTTGCCTCCTCCAGGCAGAGTGAGCTGCTCTCTGGCACTTCCACCTGCCTTCTCCCCCAGTGTGCACATCACAGTCATAGTGACTGTCTATGTACTATCTCCTGCCTCAGAAGACTGAGCTCCTGGGGCCATGGATTGTGGCTCATGCTCATCCCTACAGCTCCATCCCTCTCTACACAGGCCCAACAGACGGTCAATGTGGAACTAAGTCTTGGTCTCCCTGATGATGGGTGTTCCTTGCCTCAACCTGTTCCACACACAGATGCCTGATCACATCCTAAAGCAAAGTTGATTACGCCACCCTCAATTCAAAATTGTTTCCTGGCTGACTTTCGCTTTTGAAACTCAATTGTTAGCATTCAGGCCTTGAATGTGGTGCACCAAGGACTGTTAGAATAACTGGAGAGAAAAGGGTGAGGTGAGAGTCCAAGTCAGGGTCGAGGTTAGACAAACTGATCTTAAGTAAATTAAGAGCCCAGTGAAGCACACAATTTCCTCTCTCCCACTCTTCCTCAAACACTCCTCGAGCACCACGTGTCAGTTTCTGTGCTGAGTCTTAATAAAGGACCCCGAAATGACACAGACTTTGTTCTGTCTTTCCATGTTGGCTATTGTCTCACTCCACTGGTATGCTGCTGAATGTTTAACAACTGACTTTCTGGGAGGAAGATTTTAAAAAAGCCCTAATTTCTACAGTTTACCAATTGCTATGGTGTAAATATTCCCACCATAGCTGATTTCAAGTCTCCAATATGATGTCATGGAACACAGAGTTGGAAAAAAATGTGCGCTAGCATACCATTATATAGTATTCCCATCATACAAATACGATAGATGTTAATCACTGCAAGAACAGAGAGCAGTAAAGCAGCAAAATAATTTGCCAGTGATAAATTTTGAGTGTTTTCTTCCTTTAATTACTTATTTATTTCATCATTATTATTATTATTTTTGACACAGTCTCGCCTTGCTCTGTCTCCTAGGTTGGAATGCAGTGGCACAATCTCAGTTCACTGCAACCTTCACCTCCCGGTTTAAATGATTCTCCTGCCTCAGCCTCCCAACTACCTGAGATTACAGGCATGCACCATGACGCCTGGCTAATTTTTTTTTTTTTGATACAGAGTCTTGCTCTGTCGCCAGGCTGGAGTGCAGTGGTGCAATCTCGGCTCACTGTAACCTCCACCTCCCGGGTTCAAGCGATTCTCCTGCTTTAACCTCTGGAGTAGCTGGGACTACAGGCGCCTGCCACCACGCCCAGCTCATTTCTGTATTTTCAGTAGAGATTGGGTTTCACCATGTTGGCCAGGCTGGTCTCCACCTCTTAACCCCATGATCCACCCACCTCGGCCTCCCAAAGTGCTGGGGTTACAGGTGTGAGCCACCGCGCCGGCCTCTACCTTTGTTTTTAATATAATGTATTTAATTGTCGACTTATAAAATTTATTTGTAAATAATGACGTCAAAAATGTAATTAACATCCACCTTGCAAAACTTCCGAAAATTTAACCATACGCTCTAGCGAATCCAGCACTGCCTTCCGATGTGGTTTTTGACGTTGCCCATTTTACTTTTTCACGTTTGGGGCTTTTCGTGGTCAGGACACGCAAAGCCAGGAAGAGGAACGAGGCCAACCGGAGTAGCGAAGCCCGGTTCCAGTCCCTAACGCGGCCACGAGGGGGCGACAGACACAGGCCAATGCGCAGCTGGGGACTGGAGGCCCGCTCGCCGGCGGGAACTGGAGGCCCGCTCGCCGGCTGGGCCTCTTCTCCGCAAGGAGGACCGAGACGCTTTTCCCGATATTTTGGGATGACCCGGCACAGAGGCGGTGGCGAGGGGTCTGGGGCGCCGAAGGGCCGCTCCCCACCCGGACTTAGGTACCTGGTATTGAAAACCAGCGCTCTCCATCCGCAGTGTCCCAAGTGGCTCCGGACACCATGCAAGCTCACTCTGGAGGCGGCCATAATCCCTGCCCGGCAGCCTCTGCGGCAGGAAGTTGGCTCGGCCGGTCTTCCGGCATCCCTCCGGCAGTTCCCGCACTTCCGCTGGGCGGGGTATCGGCCGCAAGTCCGGGTCGTTGGCTTAGCTGGTTGGAGTTAATCACCGGACAATTAGCTTATATTCATCCCGAATCCTACGACCAGCTGGATTGGTGAGGAGGCGACTGCAGCTTCCTCCTGAGTCACCTTGAGACAGCAGCAGCCCTTGGGGAAATGCAGGGAACGCGACTACCCAGGCTTCCTTCGTTGGGCGGAAAAGCCTGGAGTTTAGATGAAGAAACATGGATTTTTTTTTTTTTTTTTTTGAGACGGAGTTTCGCTCTTGTTACCCAGGCTGGAGTGCAATGGCGCGATCTCGGCTCACCGCAACCTCCGCCTCCTGGGTTCAGGCAATTCTCCTGCCTCAGCCTCCTGAGTAGCTGGGATTACAGGCGCGCACCACCATGCCCAGCTATTTTTTTTGTAATTTTAGTAGAGACGGGGTTTCACCATGTTGACCAGGATGGTCTCGATCTCTTGACCTTGTGATCCACCCGCCTCGGCCTCCCAAAGTGCTGGGATTACAGGCTTGAGCCACGGCGCCCGGCCAGAAACATGGATTCTTCTCTAGACCTCCTGCCAACTTTTTGCCTGACTTTGGGCAAAACATTTAACTCTGTGCTGGCCTTGGTTTCTTCAGTAAACACTGACTCCTGCCCCGTCCCGCCTTTTTAATGTTTATTTTTTAATTTTGGTGGGAGTCTTACTCTGTCACCCAGGCTGGAGTGCAGTGGGGCAATCTCAGCTCACGACAGCCTTGAATTGCTGGGCATTCCCCTTTCTTGTTGGCAGACAGTGCCCACTTCTCCAGGGAATTACTCCAGTGCTTCATCCAACCAGATTCGACACAGCCTACTGTGTTGGTCCTGGTCCGCTTGTCAAAGGGTGGCTCCCGAAAATAGCATCAAAACAAGCAGCTGATAAGACAAAACTGAGTTGTTGCCTATCATGCTAAGGGAAAACCTTACCTTGAAAGAGCCATTGTAGAGTGGCTGTGGGGAGGGCAAAATTGAGGTATTGAGGTTTTGGGGTTTGGTTTAAGGCAAGTCCTTTGATGTAGGGCTTAATCACGGCTGGGTAAGGATCACGTTATAATAGTTCAGGATTGTTGGTCACAGTAGTTGAGTATTGGTGGTCACAATGAAGTGAGGGCTTCAGACTCTTGGAGCTTTCTTTGATGCTACCCATTGAAGAGTTGTGTGGCTTTATGAATAAATGGATTTTCCTGAACTCAAGCAGTAAGGTTATTTGCAACTTTTGTCTTCCTGGGCAAGTGTTTCCTGAAATAGTAAAGTCACAGTAATACAGTCATGTTATTTCACTTCAGCAATTGTGAGCCAGAGTACTCTATTTGTACCCAGAGGCACCCTGTTATGGTTTCCTTGTGTGTAAGATGGGGATTATACTGCTGGGAGAAGGGGAGGAGCTGGGCATGTAGCAACACGTTGTAGCCTTTCGGTATCACAGCAATGTAGGGCTTACAAAAATGTGTGAGATCTGAAAAATTATTCTTACTCTCAAATAGGAAATGGAGTTGCAAAATGGAATTAAATAGCTGTTTAATGTCTCCTAGACATAATTATGTCCACTAGTCAAGTGTTATACCCAGGTGAGTTAGATGGAACAGTGCCACGCTCTGAGTTTCAAATTAGGAGTCCTTTATTTTTAGCCAGCAACTGAGAGATGGTTAATGCTCAAAATTCTCTCTGCCCTGAGGAAGGGGCTTGATTATCTTTTATACCTTGATTTAGGTAGGGGATGCGGTGCCTAGCTGGAGCAGAGTTTACAGAAGCAGAACAAGCAAGTTAGATAAGGAGGTTGGTAACTAGGAGGCAGGAGGTTCTCATGATTGTTGATTTTTAAAGAGGGTATACACAGGCGGTTCCCATGATGGCCGGTTACCAAGGAGGGTATTCGGTACTTGTCATATAATCAGTCAAAGGGCGGGGGGCGGGGGGGACATTCACAATGGCAGGTGGGTTTGCCAAGCAGGCTATGGTTACAAAGTTTATATGTTTCTATAGTTCTAAGTACAGGACGACTCAGCACAGTAGCAAGACCCAGGTATGCACCTAAGGGAGTTGTGGCAGGAGGAGTGAGGCGGAGGTCACAATGGAGTCTGTCTGGCTAACACAGGGTAGGTTAGCACAAAGCGCATGGTTATGGGTCCATTGCATTTACTCTGCAGAGGGAGGCTCATGCTCATGTGTTTGAAGCCACGTGATGGGGCTTCAATGCTAGGACTGCTCCAGACTAATCAAGGTCTTAAAGTGGCCCTGTGACATTTGAGTCCTGGCCTTTCCACTTCTGAGCCACGTGACTTGGGACCAACTCTTCCTTCTCTGAGCTAATCTCCTCATATGTACAGTAGGGAAGACAATGCTTGGGGCAGAATATGAAGGGTGAAGTGAGGTGGTGTGTTGAGTATAGTAGCAAACAGTTTTTGTTTATTTATTTTAATTTTTTTAAATTTTTGAGTCTCGCTCTGTCACCAGGTGCCAGGCTGGAGTGCAGTGGCATGGTCTCAGCTCACTGCAACCTCCGCCTCCTGGGTTCAAGCAATTCTTTTGCCTCAGCCTCCCGAGTAGCTGTGATTACTGGCATATGCCACCACACCCAGCTAATTTTTGTATTTTTTAGTAGAGATGGGGTTTCACCCTGTTGGCCAGGATGGTCTCAATATCTTAACATTGTGATCTGCCTGCCTTGGCCTCCCAAAGTGCTGGGATTACAGTTGTGAGCCACCGTGCCTGGCTATTTATTATTTATTTATTTATTTTTGAGATGGAGTCTCACTCTGTCACCAGGCTGGAGTGCAGTGGCATGATCTTTGCTCACTGCATCCTCCACCTCCCAGGTTCAAGACATTCTCCTGCCTCAGCCTCCTGAGTAGCTGAGACTACAGGTGCATACCACCACGCCCGGCCAATTTTTGTATTTTTGGTAGAGACGGGGTTTCGCCATGTTGGCCAGTATGGTCTCGATCTCTTGACCTTGTGATCCACCCGCCTTGGCCTCCAAAAGTGCTGGGATTACAGGCATGAGCCACCACCCCCAGCCAGTAGCAAACGGTTTTTGGAACCGAGGCCCAGATGATCCTGGGTGGCTTCAGCCCTGCAAACTGTGAATCTGGGAAAACAGACCCTGAGAGACATCATGGACCCATAGGTAGCAAGTCTGTAAGGACTCAGGGTTAATCAGTTTGGGAGAAAGCAAGAGAAATGAGGATGACATTAACCACTATCCCAGCCCAGGGAGCCTGGGACTTGTTCAGGTCAGTTCCTGCACTGACCCGCATATTTAACAACCAGCTCTTTACAGGCATGAAAAAAATCAGAACAGTCTTGCTGGAGACGCTGAAGGCCCTGTGTGAACAGACATTCACTCTTTTTTTTTTTTTTTTGAGACGGAGTGTCGCTCTTGTTACCCAGGCTGGAGTGCAATGGCGCCATCTCGGCTCACCACAACCTCCGCCTCCTGGGTTCAGGCAATTCTCCTGCCTCAGCCTCCTGAGTAGCTGGGATTACAGGCACGCGCCACCATGCCCAGCTAATGTTTTGTATTTTTAGTAGAGACGGGGTTTCACCATGTTGACCAGGATGGTCTCGATCTCTTGACCTCGTGATCCACTCGCCTCGGCCTCCCAAAGTGCTGGGATTACAGGCTTGAGCCACCGCGCCCGGCGACATTCACTCTTTAAGTGCCAGATTTGGAGGGGGAAGTCCAGTGGAGGAACTGGAGCAGCTGGGCAGTAAGGAGCACCGGGGACCTGGGGAAGTGGCTCTTTATCACCCTACAGTTGACATTCAGTTTGGCCCTACCAGGAGGCAGAGGTTGCAGTGAGCTGAGATTGAGCCACTGCACTCCAGCCTGGGTGACAGAGCAAGACTTCATCTCAAAAAAAAAAGAAAAAAGAAAAAGATATTTCAACTTATTCACCACACACTTGTAGTCAGATAAAGGATGCGGAAATGAATTCGCCAGTGGATGCAGAGCTATCAGAGCTGTTGATGTCCACAGAAGCATTTCTAGGCACAGGCGTTATTTACATGGCTCTCAGTTTTCTGTCAATGAGCTTCTGCCTCTACGCGGTAGCTGAAGCAAGGTGAGTACCCCTAGAGCAGGCGTCCCCAAACTTTTTACACAGGGGGCCAGTTCACTGTGCCTCAGACTGTTGGAGGGCCGCCACATACTGTGCTCTTCTCACTGGCCACCAATGAAAGAGGTGCCCTTTCCCGAAGTGCGGCGGGGGGCCAGATAAATGGCCTTAGGGGGCCGAATGCGGCCCGCGGGCCGGGCCGTAGTTTGGGGACGCCTGCCCTATAGGATGGGGCGATCCGTGGCGGCTCCAGCTTCTCATTGAAATAATTTCAGTTGCTCATTTCATATCTTCCTTACTTTTCCCTGCAGGATGAATAAAAGTATAGCAGGGAGAGTGTCACTTAAACTAAGACCTGAAGAGACCTGTCAGCTCTGAACTGGGATAGGTGGGGCAGAGTGTGCCACGGCCGTTAGCTAGAAAAGGGCTTAGTGCAAAGAGAGGACCAGTGTGGCTGGATGACAGTGGGCTGGGCAGAGTGATCATCGGGAGGCAGAGCGGTCAGCAGGGGCTGATGACGCCAAGCCCCGAGGGAGGAGCGCAGGAGTTAGAGGGTCTCCTGGGTGCAGTGGGCCCTGCTAGAGAGAGTTAAACTACAAAGTGCCGTGATCGAATTCATATTGTGCCAAGCAGCTCTGATTGCTGAGAGAAGAGACTTGAAGGCCCCAGGGGACCTGCCCACCTGTTGCACTGTCTGGAGAGGGGAACAGGGTCCTGTGCCCATGGAGGGAAGTGCCTGGGTCCACCCACTCCTTCCAGGCCTGACTTGCTGACGGACGGATATGGGTGGGGAGGAAAACGACAAACAGGACGCCATCCGGGCTAGCAACTGGAGAGCTGGGTGAACGGGAACGCCATTTTCGGAGCAGGGACGCCCGAGGGAGGGATGGATTGGAGTGACTCTCTACATCCCCTATTTTAAGATGCCTGTTGCACGTCCAAGTCCCCAGCGCCCAGATCATGGCTTGAAGGGACAGCTGTGGGAGTGGAAGTGGGGGCTCCACCAGCACAGAAGGGTGAGCCCATCTCAGCTGCTGACTGACTTTCCCCACACAAATGTGGCTCTCTGCCCCAGAGCTGTCTGACCTCCTGGTGGAGAAACTCCACTCTGAAGTATCATCGAAGCCACTCATTAGCAGTGATTAGTAGAGTCACTCATTTCCCTGGAAGGATGAGGCGGGAGGAGGACTGGGGCTAGAGGTGGCTCCGCACCCTGCGGGGGTGGCCAGAGCTGGTTTCTCTGCCTCCTCTCCTGGCAGGCATGATGTGGCTGCCCAGGTCACATTGGGGACTACGTCACAGCTAGGCAGGTGGCCCTGAAGGCAGAGACCTGCAGATCCCAGCTCTGCACAGCTCACTCTGGAACTGAACTCGAGTTCCTCATCTTGAAGCACCCTTAGATGTGGCCAATCCATGTATGGTCAGCCACCTCCTCTCCTGTGATCTGCAGACTCTCTGAAGCCGACAGACAGCCCCACCGTGACCTCTGATCTTAGGACTCTGAGGTCCTGCCCTTCCTCTGTGTCACTGATGAGTCACGGACAGCGTAGGAGCTGCCCAGCCCTGAGACGGGCACCCGGGGAGTCAGCTGGCTCCGCTTGCCCAGTTTCCCACTTCGACTCTTCCCATGGGCTGTATCCCAGTTGCCCAGGCTCTGTCCCATCCTTGCCTCCCTCCCTGCTTCCGGGCAGTGGAGGAGGAGCAATTCTTCCCAACTGAGCTCTCAGCCCAACGGGCTTTGAGGTGCAGCAAGAGTCAGTTCTGGCTGGTCCCAGGTAGAGGAGACAGAGGATGCTGGGCTGCTTGAGTCTCGCTTTAGATGTGCTGGACACATGATGGGCAATTTCAGGCCATCTTCTGGATCTCCCTGAGGCTTCAGGAAGCTGCTGAGCTGCCGGAAATCCAGACTGGGTTTCTGGTGGAAAGGGAGGAGGGGCAGAGCCTGGGGGCCGGGACTGAGACGGACACAGCTGAGGTCTCAAGGAGCCCATGGTGGAAGCAGAGAAAGACGCGAGGTCAAGGAGCATGGGAACGGTAGGGAGGACTCTGGGGCCTAGGACTGGGCTGGAACCCAGTTTGACCCGAGTCTCCGAGAGGCAGGGAAACCCCAAGTGCTACAGGTTAGGAAGGAAACAGGTTTCCGGGGCAGCTCAGAAGCCTCATCAGATGGAGGGACGTCCCCGTGGGAAGGTGGCAAAATGCCAGCTGGTGAGCAGTGTCACCTCAGCAGGTCCTGCAGCATCCCAGGGGCCAAACAGGCCAGATTTCTCAAAACCATTAGCACCCCAGAAAAACCCTGCCCACAGCCAGCCCTCACTCTCCTCCCTACCAGCCTCCTGAGTCCCTTCATGCCTCTAACAGTCAGATCCCAGCTTGACTCTGCTGCAAGTGGACAGTACCTTCCCCTGCCCTTAAGCAGAGGCTTCTCTATGGCCCCAGGAAGACCTCAGCCCAAGCACCCAGCCCCTGTGCCAGAGTCACATGGCCAGTTCCTGCAGGGGCTCCCGTGGCCTGCCTGAGTCTCTGCTTTGTGGCAGTTCCAGTCCCGTCATGTTTGTAGGTGAGTACGTGAGGTGTGTGGAACTCTGGCTGTCCACGCCTGCATGGTCTCCGATGGCAAATGTCACCCACTCGTTGGTCACCTCAACAGCCTCCAGACTTTAAATCCCCCCCAGGCTCCAGATGCCACGTTTCCCTCCAGCCGGACCTCTGCCCTGAGCTCACCTGCCCTGGGCCTCATCTCCAGCTAAACAGATCCAGAGTCACTCCTGATCCTGACCCCAACCCTCGCCCCAGGCAGCCACTGCCCCCACTGCATCAGCTCTGACCCCTTAGTCCTGTCTGCTTGGCCTCAGAGAAAGATCTAGAATCCATCCCTCTCCCCACATAATCTTCTGTCTCCTGGATGTGACGGGTAGCCCTGCTTCACCCCGGCCTCCTCACCACCAGGGTCACACTCTGTTGCCCAGGCTGCAACAGTGCAGTGACAATCAGCCAGGTTAATGTGGCCACTGCTGGGATCCTGCTAAAATGCAGCCAGAGCTGGAGGGGCTCCAGTTCCTCAATGAAGCCAAAGGCCCTGCATGCATCACCTCCTCTGCCCCTCTCTCCCTGCACCCCGGGGCCTCCCACCTGCGCCCACACATCCTGGCCTTGGCCTTTACTGTCCTGGGGCTAGAACGGTCCCCCGAGTCCACACAGCTCTCTCCCGTCTCAAGTCTCTGCTCAAATGTTACCCTCACGGGGAAGAACTGCCGGGGCTGCTTACTTAAGACTGTGTCTCTCCATCCTCGCCCACCCCAACCCCCACCCCCTCCCCACGCCTCTTGTCTGCTTTCATTTCCCCCACTGACTTCATCAGCTATTAGACTAAATGATTAGAACATTAAAAAAAAAATTTATAGAGAGGGAATCTCACTATGTTGTCCAGGCTGGTGCTGAACTCCAGGGCTCAGGTGATCAGTCCTGCCTTGGCCTCCCAAAGTGTTGGGATTACAGGCATGAGCCACTGTGTCAAACCTAAATGCTTTTTTTTTTTTTTTTTTTTTTTTTTGAGACGGAGTTTCGCTCTTGTTACCCAGGCTGGAGTGCAATGGCGCGATCTCGGCTCACCGCAACCTCCGCCTCCTGGGTTCAGGTAATTCTCCTGCCTCAGCCTCCTGAGTAGCTGGGATTACAGGCACTCACCACCATGCCCAGCTAATTTTTGTATTTTTAGTAGAGACGGGGTTTCACCATGTTGACCAGGATGGTCTCGATCTCTCGACCTTGTGATCCACCCACCTCGGCCTCCCAAAGTGCTGGGATTACAGGCTTGAGCCACCGCGCCCGGCCACCTAAATGCTTTTTAAATTTTTATTTTTATATATTTAGAGGATATTAGACCAGGTGCAGTGGCTCACACGAGGACTTTGGGAGGCTAAGGCAGGTGGGTCACCTGAGGTCAAGAGCTGCAGATCAGCATAGCCGACATGCCAAGACCCCGTCTCTACTAAAATCCAAACCTGAGCCAGGTGCTGTGGTGCACGCCTGTAGTCCCAGCTACTCGGGAGGCTAGAGCCCAAGAATTGCTTGAGCCCACAAGGTCGAGGTTGCAGTGAACCGAGATCACGCCACTGCACTCCAGCCTAGGTGACAGACGAGACTCCATCTCAGAAAAAAAAATTTTAGAGGGTGCAAGCACATTTTTGTTATGTGGATAAATTGTGTAGTGTAAAGTCTGGGCTGTTAGTGTCTATCACCCAAATCATGAACAGTGGATCCAAGAGTTAATTTCTCCTCCCTCGCCCCCCTCCCTGCCTTCCAAGCCTCCAATATCTTTCTTGCACCCTGTGGCCATGGAGCTCATTGCTTTGGTCCCACTGAGAAATGAGAACATGCAGCATTTGTCTTTCTGTGTTTCACTTGTTCCAATTAAGATAATGGCCTTCAGTTCCACCCATATTGCTGCAAAGACCTGATTTTGTGTTCTTTTTCATGGCTTCATAATGTTCCATTGTGTGTATATTCACCGCATTTTTTTAATCCGTCATCTGTTGATGGACACTTAGGTGGATTTCATGGCTTTGCTGTTGGGAACAGTTGCTGCAATGAACACACAGGGGTGGGTATCTCTTTGGTATAATGACTTATTTTCCCTTGCGTGGATGCCCAGTAGTGGGGTTGCTGGTCAAATGGTTATTGTAGTTTCAGATCTTAGAGAAATCCCCGTGCTGTTTTCCATAGAGCGAAATGATTTAGTTACTTTTTAAAATTCTGTTTCATCCGATGTCCACGTGGCTTTTGGTCTGCTCATTGCTGTATCTTCAGCACTTAGGACAGTGCTGGCACACAGGAGGTGCTCAGCAAATGCTTGTTGATTGAGTTAAGGAGGGCAAGGAGACTGTCTTATTTTCCTTGATAACTCCAGCACGTGGTGGGTGGGCTTGGTAGCCTTTGGTAGAACAATGAATGGATAGCCCTGTTCAAAGCAGCTCCAGGGCCGGGCGTGGTGGCTCACGGCTGTAATCCCAGCACTTTGGGAGGCTAAGGCCGGCAGATCACGAGGTCAGGAGTTTGAGACCAGCCTACATGGTGAAACCCTGTCTTTACTAAAAATACAAACATCAGCTAAGTGTGGTGGTGGGTGCCTGTAATCCCAGCTACTTGGGAGGTCGAGGCAGGAGAATTGCTTGAACTCGGGAGGCGGACGTTGCAGTGAGCCACGAATGTGCCATTGCACTCCAGCCTGGGCAACAAGGCAACAAGAGCAAGACTCTGTCTCAAAAAAGAAAAAAAAAAAAAAAAAATAGAAGAAAAAAAAAGCAGCTCCCCGGACTCCTGGGCCCACATCTGAGATGCCACCATTGGTGAGTCACTTCTTTCACCAGTGGTAGCTGCTATTAGCACAGAAATGCCCCAGTGGCCCTGTCAGTTATCACCACCCCAGTGCACATGGATCAGAGACCCTGAGGCCAGGCTGGCAGGGAGCGGGTAGTGGGTGGCAGGGGCATGCAGCTCATCTGACTCTTGCACAGGCAGGGATGCCGGCCAGCGTGTGGGTCTGGCATTGGCAGGCACTCAGTAAATATTTTGTTGAGTGAACGTTGAATCATGCCAGGGTCTCTGCCCTGTGGCGTTTCAGAGACTCCACCCTCTACACTCTAGTTATTGGGGAACTGGTCTCTGGGGCCTTTCCCCAGGACTTGTGCCAGGAAATCTTCACCCAGGACCTCAGGGCTTCCCCCTGCTCCTCCTGGGCCCTTCTCCTCAGGGCGGTCTTCCTGGCCACCCCATCTCGGGGACAGTGACATCTCGGGCAGGGCCCACGGCTACTCTTGGGTCTCCAGGGCAGTGAGTCAGGTGTTCAGAAAGGTAGAAAAGCTGGAATGGAGAGGAAACCCGAGTGGGAGGCAGAGAGGGAGGCCAGAGCGTTCGATCCCCAGCCACTTGCAGACTCACCTCTTCCACATTCATTTATTCATTCAACAAACATCCGCTGAGCCCCAGGGTGCAGCAGGCACTGACCACGATCCTGGGAGTCCACAGGGAGCCCCCCATCACCCACACTGTTCCCCCAGCACCCAGCTTCACAGTGGCCCTCCAGGGTCCAAGCTACCGCCCACCTCCTGAACACCTCACTGTCATCTGTCACCTGCCTCCCACCCCCAGGAGGACATGTGCTTCCGGAGCACAGGGCCTGTGTGTTATTCATCACGTATGTCCTGGTGCCCAGCAGGGCCTGGCACACAGCAGGTGCTCAATACATATTTGCAGAGTGAACTGGGGAGGCCACCCACCTTACTTCAGAAGGCAGTGGGGTGGGGAGCAGGAGGGCCCTGGCCACACTGGGTGCAGCGCTGAGCTGGGGATAGTGAGTAGGGTGGGGGTGCCCAACTCACATTTCTGCTCCAGGGCTGCTGCTGCTCAGAGACGCGGCCCCTCGCCTCTGCCACTCTGTGTTGTCTTTTCCTGCAGTTCCCCCAAACCCCCTCTGAGTTGTGGGACAGAGAATAACATATCCTCTGGGGCTCCCGAAGGCCCTGCTTTTTGACTTGTCTGTGGGTGGGGCAGGGCATGGCCTCTCTGCCAGGAGAACAAAATAATTGTCCCGCTGCCACCCTTACCCTTAACAGACCGAGGCGGTGGGCAGCGAAGAGTCCTCCCTCAGGGCAAATCGCATCCTGCTCAGAGCGTGGAGACCCTGAAGTAGCTGTGGTGGTCTGCCAGACCCCGACCCCTGCCACCGTGACTCGGCTGGGAGCAAGGTCAGGCACACCCTGGGTAGTGTGAGGCACCTCCTCCTCCAGGCTCCGAAAGCCCCCCGGCGGGGGGGGGGGGCGGCAGTCCCAGCAACCATCCCCAGAGTCGGGGTGCAAGTCCGGCTCCACCACTCACCCAGCAGTGGAGTATCTCAGGTGAGTCACTTAACCACTCTAGGCTGCCTCAGTTTCCTCATCTGCAAAGTGGGAATAGTAAGGAAATTTGAGGATTAGGTGAGGCGATTCATGGCACTCCTAAATGTTTGCTCTATTATATAAATCTTATATTGGTATCTGTATAAATACATTGATTACATACACTTTCACTGCTATGGTTGCTTTTCATCCACCCCCCGCCATAGCAAGGGCCCTGCTGGAGGCTTGTTGATGAAATGAGTGAAGGGGTGCAGGCTCCTGCCTCTGTGGAGGAGGAAGCCTGCTCTGCTGCGTGGGAGTGTCCCAAGTGTGGGGCACTGCGTGGGACTGTGGGGCACCGAGTCAGGGAAGGTCTCACAGGATCCAGCCTCAGGTTGCCATTGCCGCCGCTGGGTGGAAGCACCAAGAATCCACTCCCAGCCCAGGACCCGAACCGGCACAGCCCAACTCAGCCCAGCTGCTCTTTGGCTCTGGGGAGTCCCAGCCCTTCCAGGGGTCACTCCTTTCCCAACCCCCCCCCCATTGACCCAGCCCTGGTGCCCATGGGTCCTCCGCTTCCTGGGAGTTCAGGTGAGAGGTGAGTCGTCAGGTGTCTGAATGGCAGGGCCAAGCCCCACCCTCAGGAATGACGGGAGGGCAGCCACCAGGAGGCCACCTAGGTCGCCACTCACCTGATTCACAGCTTTTGGGAAGTGGGTTAACGGGATTTCCGAGCCCTGGGTTGGGCCAGGTCTCTGGGCTGAGTCACAGGGGCCCAGCCCCCTGCTGGTGGGAGCCGTTTACTGAGCCTCCCGCACCTCCTTGATCCCTAAGGCCCTAGGACCCCCCAACACCCAGTTCCCCAGAATTCAGCCACTCCAGACCCAAGAGCCATCCCCAGCCTGGAACCCCTCCCTTTCAGTGCCCTGGGACCTGCCTCTGCCCCGACAGTCAATGTTAGGACCACTGGGTCCAGGCTCTCTCCCCTGCCCTCCAGAGGCCACAGGCTGCACCCACAGCTGGAACCTGGGGTCTCAGCTAGAGACCCCCCTGCACCCCCCGCCCAGGCCCCAGCCCTGTAGCGGCTGGCTTCCTCCCCGAAGCCCCGCCCCCTGCCCATGACCCACAGCCGGGGTGGGGGTGGCCGAGGGAGCCACCTGGGGACTGGTCTGACGGCATTCCGCCTCCTGGGATAAAACCTGGGGCGACCTGCAGAGAACCTACACACCCTGACCCGCATCGCCCTGGGTCCCTCGAGCCTGCTGCCTGCACCCCCGCCCCACCAGCCATGGTGGTTTCTGGAGCCCCCCCAGCCCTGGGTGGGGGCCGTCTCGGCATCTTCACCTCCCTGCTGCTGCTGCTGGCGTGGACAGGTACCTCGTGGACAGGTACCTCGGAGGCTGCGCCTCCCTCCTCCCTCCCTCCTGCTCCCTCCTCCTCCCTCCCTCCCCTCCTGGTCTCTCATCTCTGCTTCTGCTCTCCGTTTATCTCTGGCTCCTTAACTGCTTGGTGCCTCGGTTTCTTCTACGTCTGTGAGGATTAAACAGAAAACGCAGCAAGCCCCCGGTGCACCTCGGCCCCCGGTTCCTGCCGCCGTGGTCGCCTTCACCTCCTCCCTCTCCTCCCTCTCACCTCCGTGTTCTCCCATCTTCTCCTCCCTTGCCTCTGGGGCAGCACCGTTTCGTTTTGTTCCTGGGGCAGGAGGTTACGGGGAGGGCACCAGCGGCAGCAGCGTCCAGGCCGGAGGGGCTCAGGTCTGTGCCTCCCTCGGAGGATCTGGTCCTGGTCGCCGGCAGACAGGCTGGACGGGAAGCTGCGGGAGGGCAGGGCCCCAGGAAATGCCCCGTCGGGAGGGGCCCTGGGGGTGAGAGAATTGAGGAGCTCCCTGGGCACTGGAGGGATGGGGGTTCCTCACCACCAGGTACTCAGGGGGACCCGTCCTCACTGGGCGCTGGGGGACTCTCCTTACTGGGTGCTGGAGGACCCGCCTTCACTGGGCGCTGGGACCCTCTTCACTGCGTGTTGGGACCTCCTCCTCACCGGGCACTGGGATTCCTTCTTACTGGGTATTGGAGAACCTTTCTCACTGAGCATTGGGGGCCCCTCACCACTGGGTCCCGGCGCCCCTCACTGGCCTGACCAATTCCTTCTCTTGCCCTCAGCCACCCTCAATGCGGCCAGGATACCTGGTGAGTGGGGGGGGGGTGTGCCCCTCGCCTGGGAACCGGTCAGAAAGGGGCTGGGGCGAGGCGGGAAGGAGCCGGAGGGGAAGGGAGGCAGGAGGAGACGCCGATAGGAGAAGAAAGGCTTGAGAGGTGGTGGGGCTGGAGGAGAGAGAGACCCAGGAAGGTGAACAGAGCCGAGTGGGCCGGATGAGGAAAGAGGGGGAGGGCGAGACCAGCTGCAGGTGACAGGGAGGGCGTGGGAGGGTCAGCGGAGAGCCAGGCTGGGGGGAGGGAAGGCAACGAGGAAGCGGGCGGAGCTGGGGGCGGGGGTGGGGTTTGGAGTGCAGGTGGAGCTTAGGGTGTGGGTGGGGGAGCTTAGGAGTTTGGGGGCCTGAACGGAGCTTGGGCTGTGGGCAGAGCTAGGGGTGCAGGTCTAGGGATTGGGATTCTGAGGGTGCGTTGTAGGAAGTTGGAGATGCCAAAACTTGACCCTCCCCTCCAGCTCCCCCAGCCTGTGGGAAGCCCCAGCAGCTGAACCGGGTTGTGGGCGGCCAGGACAGTGACGACAGTGAGTGGCCCTGGGTCGTGAGCATCCAGAAGAATGGAACCCACCACTGCGCCGGCTCCCTGCTCACCAGCCGCTGGGTGATCACCGCTGCCCACTGTTTCAAAGAGTATGTACAGCTCCGCTGGGGCACTTGATCCACCAGGCCCTGGGCTCCCTTCACAGGCTCTGCTTCTGGGCCTCTGTTCAATCTTGGAGCCCCTCAGTAGAGACCTCGATTCTACCCAGAAGCCTCTCCTGACTTCAGGGGCCTTCATCCTCCTGCTGTTCCCCCAGGCACCTCCTCCCAGACCCTCCTGGCTGATCCTCCCCTTGCCTTGCCTTCCAGCAACCTGAACAAGCCGTCTCTGTTCTCTGTGCTGCTGGGGGCCTGGCAGCTGGGGAACCCTGGCTCTCGGTCCCAGAAGGTGGGTGTCGCCTGGGTGCAGCCCCACCCTGTGTACTCCTGGAAGGAGGGTGCCCGTGCGGACATTGCCCTGGTGCGTCTGGAGCACTCCATACAGTTCTCGGAACGGGTCCTGCCCATCTGCCTGCCTGATGCCTCTGTCCACCTCCCTCCAAACACCCACTGCTGGATCTCGGGTTGGGGGAGCATCCAAGATGGAGGTGAGGCTTCTTCCTCTCCAAGGTGGTTGGGGGTGGATGGGGACAGAGGATCAGAGGATGGCAGACATGCAGGGACAAAGACACCATAAGCAGCAGAAGGGTGGAGGCCAGAGGCACGGCATGACAGAGACGGAAGAAAAGATGGGCTGTGATCCAGAAGAAACCTCAGTGGACGATTTCAGGCCATTTCTTTCTTTTTTTTTTTTTTTCCTGAGGCAGGGTCTCACTCGGTCACCCAGGCTGAAGTGCAGTGGTATGATCAAAACTCACTGCAGCCTCCACCTCCCAGGCTCCACAATCTTCCCACTTCAGTCTCCCAGGTAGCTTGGCCTACAGCTGTGTGCCACCACATCTGGCTAATTTTTGTATTTTTTGTAGAGACAGGATTTTGCCATGTTGGCCAGCCTGGTCTCAAACTCCTGGGCTCAAGCAATCCACCAGCCTCAGCCTCCGCCTCCCAAAGTGCCAGGATTATAGGTGTGAGCCACTGTGCAAGGCCTCATTTCTACTTAAAAAGTGTCTTTGGCTATGTTTTAAGGCAACAGCCAGCTCTGTGAAACTATTCATTGATACAGGAATGGCTGAAAGGAGGCGTGTCGTGGGACTAAGCTGAATACGGAGTGACTGTAAAAACAGGCCTGATTCGAGTGGGAACAGGCACCCCCTGGTGGCAGCATGCCACAATAGTGGGCAAAATTCTCAGGCGAAAATGCAGCCTCCTTAATTGTAAAATATAATTTTCAAACCGCCTCTAGAGGCCTGGAAGACATCATCTTGAAACTCAAACTAGTAAATAAAGAAGAAGCAGGGAAGCAGCAAGAGAAAGGTAGATGACAGATTGACAGGCAGATGGATGATAGAGACTAGGCCAAGGAAAAGAAACATACAGGCAGAAATGAGGAGAGATACAATGAAGACCTGAGAGAGAGAGAGAGAGAGTTTGAGAGAGACAGAAACTAACTAAGAACAGTGTAAGAAGATGACAATTTAACCAGATTCCAGAATAATTAAGAGAAATAAGGCCGGGCGTGGTGGCTCAAGCTTGTAATCCCAGCACTTTGGGAGGCCGAGGCAGGTGGATCACGAGGTCGAGAGATCGAGACCATCCTGGTCGACATGGTGAAACCCTGTCTCTACTAAAAATACAAAAAAAATTAGCTGGGCATGGTGGCACGTGCCTGTAATCCCAGCTACTCAGGAGGCTGAGGCAGGAGAATTGCCTGAACCCAGGAGACGGAGGTTGCGGTGAGCCGAGATCGTGCCATTGCACTCCAGCCTGGGTAACAAGAGCGAAACTCCGTCTCAAAAAAAAAAAAAAAAAAAAAAAAAAAAGAGAAATGACACCAGTTCAGGTGTCTGGGGATCCCACTGACTCTGTAGGGGCTTCTTCAAGTGCTAGAATTTCGGACTTTCAGTCCTCAACCTGCAGACCACAGGCTGTAGGAAAGGTATGGGGATCCCTCAGGTCCTGGTAATTTTCGACATGGACTGGACACTTACCGAACACTTTTTCTCTAACAGTCCTGGTGCTGGATGAAGCAGTGCAGAGTCTGAGACAGGAAAGGCTCTAACCATCTGTGGATATCAGAAAATGTATTAAAGAGGCAGAGTCCGAGGTTTCACACTCGTGTTCTGATTCAGCAGGGCCAGAGGTGGAGATCTGGAATTTCGATTTTCTGAACGCATCTTGGGAGAGCTAGAGAGCTAATCTGCTAGCCTTTGAGGAAGACTGCTGGGGGAAATCGGGGATGGGGTGGACAGTCCTTTGAGGAAGCAACAAGCAGGGGAGGCCCCAAGCCTGACTCCGTTTTCTTTCCTCCCAGTGCCCCTGCCCCACCCTCAGACCCTGCAGAAGCTGAAGGTTCCCATCATTGATTCGGAAGTCTGCAGCCGCCTGTACTGGCGGGGAGCAGGACAGGGAGCCATCACTGAGGACATGTTGTGTGCTGGCTATTTGGAGGGGGAGCGGGATGCTTGTCTGGTAAGCAACCCCCAGCCAGGAGGGCCTCGAGAAGGAGCCAGCGTCAGCCGTGTCCCCACTGAGCCCCACCACCTACCTCTCCCTAGCCTCCTCCCCAGAACTGGCTGTGCCTGACAGTCTCCAGTCCCCATAGACTCAGCCTCAGCCTGGCTCAGCCACTCACTTATTTGTTCAGACATTAAATTGGGCATCCCAGCTGCACCGCCTCCCCCTCCAGGAGCTTGCATTCCCTTCAGGGGGCTTCCCACGCCTCAGTGCCCAGAGCCCGCTCCAGCTCAGGGGCTGCCTGGAAGATGGTCAGATAGTGCAGCGGCAGCACCTGGGCCTGGAGGTCCTGAGGCCTGGCTGCAGCTCCTACTCTGCCGCCAGGGATTTCTCACCTGGGTGGAGCTTGGGTTCTGCCCCCTCCAGGAAGGAGAAATAGGCTCCCGGGAAGGGGCTCATCTGCCCCCTGACAGGGCACGGGCCCTGGGTTCTGCCACCCCCTGTGCCACGGGTGTTCCTAACCTCTCATCCTCTCTGCAGGGCGACTCCGGGGGCCCCCTCATGTGCCAGGTGGACGGCGCCTGGCTGCTGGCCGGCATCATCAGTTGGGGTGAGGGCTGTGCCGAGCGCAACAGGCCCGGCGTCTACATCAGCCTCTCAGCTCACCGCTCCTGGGTGGAGAGGATCGTGCAAGGCGTGCAGCTCCGCGGGCGCGCGCGGGGGACTGGGGCCCTCAGGGCACTGAGCCCAGACTCCGGGTCCGCCGCGCGCTCCTAGGGCGCAGGGGGACTCGGGGCTGGGATCTGGCCCGGCCAGATCCAGAGCTGGAACTGGATCTGCGGCGGGCTGGGGCAGTTTCCCCCGCTGTAAATAGACCCATCTACCTCTGGGGGCATCCGCATACCCGGCGTACCGCTGCTACCGAAAGAAGGCCCCGCCCCGCCGCGCTCCGCTCGGCGGCCTCCAGCCCCGCCCCCAAGACGTCAGGCCCCGCCTCCGGGCCCCAGTGCCCTTGTGTATATAAACGTTAATGATTTTTATAGCTATTTGTAATCTTTCCCACATACCTTATTTATTCCTCCAATTTCAATAAATTATTTATTCTCCAGTGTCTGTTTTTTTCCCATGCCTGGGTCACTGGAAAGCAAGGATCCAGAGGTGGTTAAGGCGGGGGCTTTTGTATTTTTATTAGAGATGGGGTTTCCTCATATTGGTTAGGCTGGTCTCGAACTCCTGACTTCAGGTGATCCATCTGCCTCGACCTCCCAAAGTGCTGAGATTACAGGCATGAGCCGCCATGCCAGGCCTTGGTTTGTTTTTTTGAGATGGAGTTTTGCTCTTGTTGCCCAGGTTGGAGTGCAATGGCAAGATCTCGGCTCCCTGCAACCTCTGCAATTGTCCTGCTTCAGTTTCCTGAGTAGCTGGGATTACAGACATGTGCCACAAAGCCCAACAAAGAAAAATTTTTGTTGTATTTTAATAGAGATGGGGTTTCACCATCTTGGCCAGGCTGGTTTAGAACTCCTGACCTCAGGTGATCCACCTACCTCGGCCTTCCAAAGGGCTGGGATTACAGGTGTAAGCCACCATGCCCCAGCCGAGGCTTGTTTGCTTTAAGCTATGGTTGCTTGGATTCTTTTACCTGCAGCTAAATACAGTCCTAACTGATACATCTGCTCCAAACCTTCTGTTTTGTAATGGTTTTAGACTTGCAGAAAACTTAAAAAAAATTTTTTTTTTTTGAGACGGAGTTTCGCTCTTGTTACCCAGGCTGGAGTGCAATGGCAAGATCTCGGCTCACCGCAACCTCCGCCTCCTGGGTTCAGGCAATTCTCCTGCCTCAGCCTCCTGAGTAGCTGGGATTACAGGCACGCGCCACCATGCCCAGCTAATTTTTTGTATTTTTAGTAGAGACGGGGTTTCACCATGTTGACCAGGATGGTCTCGATCTCTCGATCTCGTGATCCACCCGCCTCAGCCTCCCAAAGTGCTGGGATTACAGGCTTGAGCCACCGCGCCCGGCTGTTTTAAATTTTTTACAGAAAACTTTGTTTTCATGATACAGGATGTTAGATTTTATCAGCATAATTAAATCCCAGATAAATTACCCAAATTATGAAGACCTTTAGCTCCCAGCTATCCACAAGAATTTCAGACCCTCAAAGGGTCCCCCAGCTGGTTTCAGGTTTCCCCAACATTTTATTGTTGTTGTTAGAGACAGGGTCTTGCTCTGTGGCCCAGGCTGGAGTGCAGTGGTGTGATCATGGCTCACTGCAGCCTGGCAAAATAGTAGCTGTTAGTAAATGTTTCATGCGTTAGTGGTAATAAGTATCATTTGTTTCATCAGTTTGGTGGACAATGTGGATCTCTCTTTTTTTTTTAAATTGAAACAGAGTCTTACTCTCTTGCCCAGGCTGGAGTGCAGTGATGTGATCTTGGCTCACTGCATCCTCTGCCTCCCAGGTTCAAGCAATTCTCCTGCCTCAGCCTCCCAAGTAGCTGGGATTACAGGTGCCCACCATCATGCCTGGCTAATGTTTTTTTTTTTTTTAGGTAGGGTCTAGTTCTGTCACCCAGGCTGGAGTGCAGTGGCACGCTCTCTGCTCACTGAAACCTCTGCCTCCCGGGTTCATATGATTCCCCTGCTTCAGCCTCCTGAGTAGCTGGGACTACAGGTGCCCACCACCACACCTGGCTTTTTTTTTTTTTTTGTATTTTAGTAGAGATGGGGTTTCACCATGTTAGCCTAGATGGTCTCAATCTGCTGATTTCATGATCCGCTTACCTTGGCCTCCGTAAGTGCTGGGATTACAGGCCTTCTTTTTTCTAATCACTCAAGCACTGCGTTCTCTTTTTTTTTTTTTTGAGACCGAGTTTCACTCTTGTTACCCAGGCTGGAGTGCAATGGCGCAATCTTGGCTCACCGCAACCTCCACCTCCTGGGTTCAGGCAATTCTCCTGCCTCAGCCTCCTGAGTAGCTCGGATTACAGGCACGTGCCACCATGCCCAGCTAATTTTTTGTATTTTTAGTAGAGATGGGGTTTCACCATGTTGACCAGGATGGTCTCGATCTCTTGACCTCGTGATCCACCTGCCTCGGCCTCCCAAAGTGCTGGGATTACAGGCTTGAGCCACTGCGCCCGGCCGCGTTCTCTTATTAACAGAGATCCTTTCTCTCTTGAGACCATCTCACTACCTCCATGAAATATCCAAGAATTTCAGAAGTTTATGTGGGTCAAAGAGTCCAGTCCTATGAGAACTGGAAAATGCCATCATTCTTTCAGTTCTGTTGATTTGGTCAACATCAAGTGGTGGTGCCGATGGACACTGGTCTCCATAGTCCTACAGACGCCCCCCTTGTTCCACGGGAAAGACTTTGCTCAACTGGCCCCCTACCCTGATGACTTACATGTGGGATCGGAGGTCGAAGGTCTTCAAAGTCACACTCATAGGCCCAGCCATCATTTCACAGAGCACAGTGCCTGTGTGGCCATGTCTACAGGGCTTCTGGCCTGAGCCACAAGCTGCACATGAACAGATGCTTGGGCTAAGCCTGTGTGTATGAGTCCAAAGCTTGTACCATTTGCTGCATGATAGCCAAAAAGTCTAGAAACAAGGTGCTGGGGTAAGGAAGGCAAGTTTATTTCAGAAAGTCAGTAAACCAGGCCAGGCGCGGTGGCTCACATGTGTAATCCTGGCCCTTTGGGAGTCAAGCAGGCAGATCACGAGGTCAAGAGATCGAGATCATCCTGGTCAATACGGTGAAACCCTGTCTCCACTAAAAATACAAAAATTAGCTAGGCATGGGGGCGCATGCCTGTAATCCTAGTTACTCAGGAGGCTGAGGCAGGTGAATCACTTGAACCCGGGAAGTGGAGGTTGCAGTGAGCTGAGATTGCACCACTGGACTCCAGCCTGGGCAACAGAGTGAGACTCCATCTCACAAAAACAAAAACAGAAAGTCAGCAAACCAAGAAGATGGTAAGAACCTTAAGTTAATAGAATTTCAGGCTCCTTTTATGTTAGGGGAAGGAGGAGGATTGAAATCAAGAGGTGACCCATAATCACAGACATCTGGGCAGCAGTAAAAGGAGGGTACTGTGAAACTTGTTTGTCTTTAGTCAGGTCACAAGACTCTGATAAATCTTTTTTTTTTTTTTTTTTTTTTTGAGACGGAGTTTTGGCCTTGTGACCCAGGCTGGAGTGCAGTGGCGTGATCTCAGCTCACTGCAACCTTTGCCTCCTGGGTTCAAGAGATTCTCCTGCCTCAGCCTCCCACCTAGATGGGATTACAGGCACCCGCCACCGCACCTGGCCAATTTTTTGTATTTTTAGTAGATAAGGGGTGTCACCATGTTGGGCAGACTGGTCTTGAACTCCCCAAAGTGCTGGGATTTCAGGCATGA
Organism: Saimiri boliviensis; assembly: GCF_048565385.1. Taxonomy (NCBI): domain Eukaryota; kingdom Metazoa; phylum Chordata; class Mammalia; order Primates; family Cebidae; genus Saimiri; species Saimiri boliviensis. The sequence continues at coordinate 9,097,953 of NC_133460.1, read as the reverse complement.
GCCAGCACATCCGGCCGCTCCTATAAATCTTTAGCATAACATTGTTACTTGTGTGTACACTCCTTATTTCCTCGGGGGTAAGTTTTGAGAAGGGATTATTATCATGCTTGCTTTAAAGTTAAACTGTAAACTAAATTCCTCCCATAGTTCAGCCTACACACAGAGATAAGCAAATGCAGTTCACCTAAAAAGGTGTCACCAGCTGGAAGGGCAGTTAGGAGCCTGAACCCAAAAGTATCTGAGACAGGTCTCAATCAATTTAGAAAGTCTATTGTGCCAAGGTTAAGGGTTCGCCTGTGTCACAGCCTCAGGAGGTCCTGATGCCATGTGCCCTAGGTGGTTGGGTACAGTTTGCTTTATACACTTTAGGGAGACATAATACATCAGTCAATACATGTAAGATTGGCATTGGTTCAATCTGGAAGGGTAGGACCACTTGAAGTGGGGGGCTTCCAGGTCATAAGTAGATTTAAACATTTTCAAATTGGCAATTGGTTGAAAGAGTTATTATCAATAGAAAGAAATGTCTGGGGCTGGGTGAGGTGGCTCACGCCTGTAATCCCAGCACTTTGAGAGGCCGAGGCGGGCGGATCACCTGAGATCAGGAGGTCAAGACCAGCTTGGGCAACATGGTGAAACCCCATTTCTACTAAAAACATGAAAGTTAGCTGGGCATGGTGGCACGTACCTGTGGTCCCAGCTACTTGGGAGGCTGAGGCAGGAGAATAGTTTGAACCTGGGAGGTGGAGGTTGCAGTGAGCTAAGGGCGTGCCACTGCACTCCAGCCTGCGTGACAGAGCGAAACTCCATCTCAAACAAAACAAAACAAAACAAAACAAAACAATAAAGGAATGCCTGGGTTACGGTAAGGGGTGTGGAGACCAAGGTTTTACCGTGTGGATGAAGCCTCCAGGTAGCAGGTTTCAGAGAGAACAGGCTGTAAATGTGTCTTATCAGACTTACAGTTTGTATTGATCTTAATGCTGGTTGGCTTTTCTGAATTCTGAAAGGAAGGAGAGTATAACGAGCCATGTCCAACCCGTCTTTCCATCATGGGCTGAACTAGTTTTTCAGGTTAACCTTAGAATGCCCTTGGCTCAAACCATTCAGATGGTTGGAGGGTCTCAGAATTTTATCTTTGGTTTACGGGAGCAAAACGGACCTGGTTACGCTAGGCCTCCTTTTCACTGCTACTGGGCCACTCAAGGGAGAAATGCCTTTGCAGTCTTTGGGGTTCCTTTTTGCTAATAGACTCAGTTGGGACTATTACAATTAATCTGAGAAATTCTAATAATATCAAACCTCACTAAACTCTGCTTTTGTGACTGGTTTCCTAACTGTAGCTCATTCAGCTATTTAATGTTTTATTTACTATTTGGTTTTTACTCCCATTTCCTGTTTTTCTCCTGTTGGTGAATTTTGCATTCAATCCTTTCAGTTGCTTTAAATTTCCCACATATGAGTTACATCCTTCAAATTCCTGTTCCGCAATGACATGGGCTATAGGAAATGCTGCAGAGATGTATCTGTGTTGGTATTGCTTGTTGCCTAGCTTGTGTATCATAGCATGTGGCCAAAAGATACGTGGTTTAATCTGTGTACCAGGAAGTTGTGGCTATTTCACTGAGGACCCCATAAAGGCTTCATGACAGTTCCTTCTAGACATGCTCCTTAGCCCTATGCAAACTTACTCATGCCATTTCTCAGATTTGCATATCAAGTGGTCTTGAGAAGGTCATCTCAGGCTTAAACCGTCTACCAACAAAAGATTCCATCACATCTCCCCACAACAATGGTGCTCACTAGCCTAATGTTAGCAGAAGTAAAGAGACTGCTCACAAGATTCCAATTAATCAACATTGCTGTCCAGTGACACACACTCCTGCCTGCAAACCTAGAGGAAGCTGGCATTATCATGAAGTCGACCTTACCTCACTTCCAGTACAGAATGAACACTTGCCAGTTCCATGTGCATTAATTTACATTTCACCAGAACTGGGTGACACAGAGACTGGCTATTTTCACCCTGGATTTTTGAGACCAATTAAATTTTTTTTTCTGTATATCTCTAAAAGACAGGGGCATGAAAAAGACCTATAATATCATTATCACACTAAACAAAAGTAACAATTCATTGACAACAACAAATATAATTGATGTTCATATTTCCTGTTCTTAGGTCATTTTATGTTTCCAATGTGCATGTTTGAATCAGAATATTAAAGTGCTAAAGGATGATGTGCTAAACAGTTAAAATCAAGACTCATACAAATCTAAAATTAATACATGCCAATGTTTCACTTTTAGAGAGACAGGGTCTGCTATGTTGACCAGGGTGGCCTTGAACTCATGGCCTCAGGCTATCCTCCCACCTCCTCAGCCTCCCAAAGTGCTGGGATTACAGACATAAGCTATGGTACCCAGCCTTGCGCTTTTTTTTTTTTTTTTGAGATGGAGTTTCGCTCTTGTTAACCAGGCTGGAGTGCAATGGCGTGATCTCGGCTCACCGCGACCTCCACCTCCTGGGTTCAAGCAATTCTCCTGCCTCAGCCTCCTGAGTAGCTGGGATTACAGGCACGCACCACCACGGCCAGCTAATTTTTTATATTTTTAGTAGAGACGGGGTTTCACCATGTTGACCAAGGTGGTCTCAATCTCTTGACCTCGTGATCCACCCACCTCGGCCTCCCAAAGTGCTGGGATTACAGGCGTAAGCAACCGTGCCCGGCCCCCAGCCTTGTGCTTTTATTTAACTCAATTAATGACAAAACCAGTGAAATGTTACGATTGGCTCAAAGGAGAATTCAGAGTAGAAACACATTTCACACACCAGGAATACTTAAGAAAATTAATTTCAACCAGGAATGTTGAAATTAATTTGCCTAAATAGATGTAAAACCAGCTTCTTCCACTACAGGGGAGGGAAATCCATACAGGCAAAAATCATCTGCACTTCTCTAGACAATAACAATTTGCATTCCTATCAGTTATCTACAATTTACAGAGTCTTAAACAGCTCAAAGGGAGGGATCCCCATAGAATCAGAAAACCTGGAATAGTATGAGAGATAACCCATTGAATTTACCCAGTAATTTTTGTGGGTCCACTTGAAAGTCTTTCACAATTTTCCCTTACAAAATAAAGCTTATTCATTGCAGTTGACTGCTATATGTCTTAAATTTAATTTACTCAAGATGTTTCCCCTCCATCTCTTTTTTTCTTTTTCTTTCTTTCTTTTTTTTTTTTTGAGATGGAGTCTCGCTCTGTGACCCAGGCTGGAGTGCAATGGCACGGCCTCAGCTCACTACAACCTCCACCTCCCAGGTTCAAGCGATTCTCCGGCCTCAGCCTTCTGAGTAGCTGGGATTACAGGTGCCCACCACCACGCCCAGCTAAAATTTTTGTATTTTTAGTAGAGACGGGGTTTCACCATGTCGGCCAGGCTGGTCTCGAACTCCTGACCTCGTGATCTGCCTGCCTCAGCCTCCCAAAGTGCTGGAATTACAGGCGTGAGCCACCATGCCCGGCTCTCTTTTTTTCTTTATCATTTTTTTGTCGAATACCTGGTCATCTGTCCTTTAATCTCACCATCTGGATTTGCTGGTTGTGCCCCCCCATGATGTCTCTAATATAGTCCTCTGTTTCTGTGTTTCCTTCTGGACACCGAGTCCAGATTTGTGGACTCTTCAGGCTCACCTGTCCTGGACTCTGTTCCTATGTCCCACACCCCATATCTGGGGTCTTGGGCAAATTCAGGCACTCCTTGCCTGTCCCCTGGGTGGCTGACTGCAGAAAGACTGCAGATGGCCGGGCGCGGTGGCTCAAGCCTGTAATCCCAGCACTTTGGGAGGCCGAGGCGGGTGGATCACGAGGTCAAGAGATCGAGACCATCCCGGTCAACAAGGTGAAACCCCGTCTCTACTAAAAATACAAAAAAATTAGCTGGGCATGGTGGCGCGTGCCTGTAATCCCAGCTACTCAGGAGGCTGAGGCAGGAGAATTGCCTGAACCCAGGAGGCGGAGGTTGCGGTGAGCCGAGATCGCGCCATTGCACTCCAGCCTGGGGAACAAGAGCAAAACTCCGTCTCAAAAAAAAAAAAAAAAAAAAAAAAAAAAAAGACTGCAGATGTAGCAGTCTCTGTCCCCCTCCCAAGTCTGTAAATTCCAGGCTCTACTGCATTGAAGTAGGAGGGCTGACACGCCTGCCTTGGTGGTTGTGAGGAAGCTCCCGGCCCACCCCTCATACCATGGGACCACTACCGGCAGGGACGTTGCCCTGACGCAGCTGAACTCCCCCTTGCAGGCCTCTAATTTTTCCAGGAAATTCTATCTGGAAAACTAGAATACACACCGGTTGACTGTCTCCTGGCGATGGAAGCAGCTGTTGAGGATTATTGCCTAGATCAATTAGTCCATTAGATTGCAACATGGTGATATTCCTGTTCAATTTGTTAGCAGAAATTCCTCCAAAAAAAGAAACTTTTCATCAAGTATTTATCTTTGTTGCCCCTTTGATCCTATTTTTATGTTTTTGGCATCTATTTAATTATCCTCAAAATAATGAACTATTTCCTCAGCATACTCCAAAAATGATAAAAGAGGTATTTTTTGTAATATTACGAACTCATGAATTTTTTTTTTTTTTTTTTTTGAGACGGAGTTTCGCTCTTGTTACCCAGACTGGAGTGCAATGGCGCGATCTCGGCTCACCGCAACCTCTGCCTCCTGGGTTCAGGCAATTCTCCAGCCTCAGCCTCCTGAGTAGCTCGAATTACAGGCACGTGCCACCATGCCCAGCTACTTTTTTGTATTTTTAGTAGAGATGGGGTTTCACCATATTGACCAGGATGGTCTCGATCTCTCGACCTCGTGATCCACCCGCCTCGGCCTCCCAAAGTGCTGGGATTACAGGCTTGAGCCACCGCGCCCGGCCATGAATTTTTATTTATCTTATTTTATTTTGAGACGGAGTCTCCTTCTATTGCTCAGGCTGGAGTGAAGTGCCTCGATCTTGGCTCACTGCAGCCTCTGCCTCTGGGTTCAAGAGATTCTCCTGCCTCAGCCTCCCGAGTAGCTGGGATCACAGGCGCCACCACCAGGCCCGGCTAATTTTTGTGTTTTTAGTAGAGACTGGGTTTTGCCACGTTGGCGAGGCTGGTCTCCTACTCTTGACCTCAGGTGATTCACCCGCCTCGGCCTCCGAGAGCGCTGGGGTCACAGGCATGAGTCACCGCACCTGGTCTTATTTCATGTATTTAAATCACTCCAAGTTATTGCCCATACTGATGCTCCAACTGCCCCATCTTGGGCCAGTGGGAGTGTCTTCTAGTTGGTTCCTGAGAGGGAACCTTCCATCATACCTTCCAGAGCCTGAGGCCAGGCTGGGATAATGCTCCAGGACGCGCACACTGGAACCCAGCCGGACGGCACGGGAAGTCCGTCGGAAACCCTCTTGGAGTCCACCGGAAGTTCCGCGAACCACCCTCAACTTCCGGAAGAGCGCAGGAAGTTTGCTGGAAAACCGCCGGAAACGGACAGGAAGGAGTCCCTGCGACCGCGAAGCCTCCTGCAGCGCCCCCTGTTGGCAGAGGCTCGGCTAGGCCGAGATGAGGTTCACGACGTGGCCGCGTGAGCATCCCGGCTGCCTGTGGATGGTTGGGCGTGGAGCTGATAGGAGACGACAGTGGGGAGCTTCCCCAGCGATCGTGGGCTTCTCGGGTCAGGCTGACTTCAGGCCGGACTGGAGGCCCTGCACAACACCAAGCGCGTGGCGGGGTCCTCAGCTGCCTCGGGGACCGGTTCCACCTCTGCTTCTGGCCCTGGGATGGGGGCCAAAGGTTTTGGGCAGAGGCAGCAGCAGGAGGCAGTAGCACCTGGAAAACACTGTGTCTCCTGAGTTGACCCTTTCTGTCTGGGGGCTGTGCCCTGGATGTGTTTGTTTCCATAGCAACGAAGAGGGCTCCCCTGGGCTCCAGTCCCTTAGATAGGGTGTGCCCCGGGAGGGCGCTACAGGAGCTGCAGGTCCCTCTGGTGGGAAGGGAGCCTCGGGCAGCTCACCCCCGGCTGGCCTGTGTGGAGACATCACATTTCCTGGTGGGGGATGGGGGTGAAGAGGGTTGGTCCCCCCTGTGCCTTGAGCAGAGCCTACAGTGGGTGAAACAGTGGGGGTCTCCTGCCTGCCTGCAGGATGGGTGGGGCTTCCACATCGCAGCCCAGCAGGGTGGACTGACCAGTCCACTGACCTCTGGCTCCTTGGTGGGACTGGCCTGAGGTGGATGCCGGCATTCTGGCCTCCTCTAAACCACCTCCCTGGAACATGTGGGACAGGAGCCCAAGAGGCATCTGAGGAGGGTGGGTTCTGCCAGGCACAGAGGGCTCGCTCCAGTGTGATTGTCACTGGTTAATGACCCGCCATCCCCACCCCCCTTTGCCCCTCTGGTGCTATCCAAGGACTCTGACCCCATTGCAGTGTCTGTAGGGAAGAGGAGCCATGGGGCTTTGGGCAGGCCCCATCCTGCTTCTGCTGCTGTGCCTGCTGCCAGGTGAGGGGTGCGCCTCTGTCTTCTTCCTCCCAACCCCTGCCAGCCTGTGTGCTCCCCTTTGCTCTCTTGCTTTCCAGGGGCCCATGGGGATGTGCTGCCTTCGGGTAAGGACCAGCTGTGAACATCCCATCCCTGCACTCACCCAGCCCCTACTCCTGGCCAGGGAGGACTGGCCCCAGGGGACGTGCAGAGGCCCTTGGCCCTGGGAGCCTCATCCCTGGACATCAAGGGCAGAGGGATGTCAGGAAGTGTTAGGGTGAAGAGTGAGGCCGGGAGTGAGATGCTTTCTGAGAGGAAAGAAAGCTGATGTCCCCCAGCTGCCCATCCCTCTGCAGAATGCGGCCACCCCAAGGAGGCCGGGAGGATTGTGGGAGGCCAAGACGCCAAGGAAGGACGCTGGCCATGGCAGGTTGGCCTGTGGTTGACCTCAGTGGGGCACATATGTGGGGGCTCCGTCATCCATCCACGCTGGGTGCTCACAGCTGCCCACTGCTTCCTGAGGTGAGTGGGGCTGGGTAGGGGCAGCCGGGCGCTCATCACACCTCCCCTTGGTGGCTGCCTGCAGTGGGCTGTGTCTCCGTTCCCTCCCAGGTCTGATGATCCCAAGCTCTACCGTGTTAAAGTCGGAGGGCTGTCACTCTCCCTTTCGGAGCCCCACTCCACCTTGGTGGCTGTGAAGAGGCTCCTGATCCACCCTGCGTACCATGGGACCGCCACCAGTGGGGACATTGCCCTGATGGAGCTGGACTCCCCCGTGCAGGCCTCCCTGTTCAGTCCCATCTGCCTCCCAGAACCCCAGAACCCCCTCGCCTTTGGGACCCTGTGCTGGGTAACGGGCTGGGGGTCCAACCTGGAGAAAGGTAAGGGGGAGATGCACTCACCAGCCCCCACTCCTGGCCTGGGAGGACCAGCCCAGGGACCACGTGGAGCCAGCCTGAGCATGGTCTCCATAGCCTTTGGTCCCGTGTTTGTCTTCTCCCCCCTCCCACCCCACCCTGAAGCTGGGAGCACTGGGAGAACACTGGGAGACTGTGGGACTCCCCTTGGCTAAGGTGACCACCATATTGGATTTTGGGGATCTTGAGCCAGTGTCGAGGATTGTCCCTGTGCAGGGATGAATAAGCTGAGGCTAAGAGGTCATGAGATTAGCCAGGGTCATGGGAGAGGATCTGGGCTTGAGCCCCACTTCCTGACCCCACTGCCTCCTGGTTTGGGAGTTGGGAAGGGTAGGGTGGGTGGGCCGAGAAGAGGTGGGAGGTGAGAGGGAGGAGGCTCACCTGATGGGGACGAGTCTCGAGGTGGGCTCAGGCTGCCCCCCCATCATGTCTAGCCGTGTCGAGTGTCCTTCAGGAGGTGGCTGTGCCCCTCCTGGACACGAACATGTGCGAGCTGTTGTACCACCTAGGAGAGCCCAACCTGGCTGGCCAGCGCCTCATTCAGGACGACATGCTCTGTGCTGGCTCTGTCCAGGGCAAGAAAGACTCCTGCCAGGTGACAGCAGCTCCTGGCCACCCCATCCAGATGTGTGGGCTCTTTAGGCTCACCCTGTCCTGGACTCTGTCCCCATGTCCCACACCCCAGGGTCTCCAGAGGGACCGGAGTCGTTGCCTAGCCCCTTGGCCTCAGCAGCAGATTCTTGATGGCACTTGGGGCCCAGGTGTCTCCCTCAATGTGAACTTCATGGGGCCCTTCCTCTCTCTCCTCCAGGGTGATTCTGGGGGGCCGCTGGTCTGTGCCGTCAATGATACGTGGATCCAGGTCGGCATTGTGAGCTGGGGATTCGGCTGTGCCCGGCCGTTTCGGCCTGGGGTCTACACCCAGGTGCTAAGCTATACAAGCTGGATTCAGAGAACCCTGGCTGAATCTCACTCAGGCATGTCTGGGGCCCAGCCAGCCTCCGGCTCCCCCATAGGTGCCTCTGGGTCCAACCCAATGCTACTGCTGGAGCTGTTCAGCATACACTTGCTTGGGGCCCTGTGAACCAGGAGCCATGGATTCTGGGATTCCCCCTTCTGGTAGGATTGATGAAATCAAATAATAAAAACTGTAGGTGTGTATTTTATGTTTTTGCTTTTCTAGTAATTCATTTGTGTCGTTCTTTACAAAAGCATCTGGCTGTGGTAGATTGGGAGAGCGTGGTCCCTGCCCCAGACAGTGTCTGCGGGCTGTCTGCATCGTTAGGTTCACGGTGTCCAGGCTTGCTCAGGACGGTCTTGGACGATGTCTGAACTGTGTAGTTAAATAGGATCCCCGTCCCTCTCAAAAGTGTCCCAAAAGTGGGAGGAAAAGTTATATAGTCACCGTGACTCAGCCAGTGCAAGAGCCCGAGTTCCTTGAAGCCCACGGGATTTTCGGTCTCAGGCACCCTTGTGGTTGCCATGGCCACCAACTGGCTAATAATAGACCTTGTTCTCCCAGCTCCGCCCATGGAGCGTCCACACCCCTGCCCCCCACCGTGCCCGCTGCTGACTGCAGCCAGTGGGGGCCCTGGGGGCTGTCCCGGGCATGAACAGGGACTTTGAGGACATCGCCAATGTGGTGGACAGTGCCCTCTGCCTATGTCTGAGAAGCATAGGCAAAGCAGTGCCTGGCAGAGCCAGTTCCACGCTTGCAGGGAGGGATCCACTTGGACATTCGCATCCTGTGTCAGTTTAAGAAACTCACCGCCTCCATGAGACAAGGTGGCTGGGCTTTCGCTCCAGTTTGGCACCACCATGTCTGGGAGGAGGACCTCTGCTTGGGTGGGGCACAGTCGGGTGAACCTTTGTCCCGGCGCCACTCCCCTGCCCTGGAGGTGGCTGTCAGAAGCACCCCAGGGAGGAGAGGGGCTTCGAGGTCGCAGGTGGGTGGGCAGTGGTGCCTTCACCCCCACGCCTCCGCCCCCCCCAGGGAGCACCCTCAGCTGGGTGGCCTCTTAGGAAATTTAGGTTTTTCTGCTGCCCTAGAAGACTGGATGGTCTAGAATCATCGCTCCTTTTGCTATGGGCCTGTCTTCACAGGGTCCCACTGTGATGGCCTGGCCTCCTTCCAACCCTTTGCCTTCATCCCAGGAAGGATGGCATCCTGAAGGGGTCAATGGATCAGCCAGGAGATTAGCGTCCTGGGTAGAGGTCTCTGGCCTCTCAGCGTCTCTGTCTTGTCTCACAACTTTCTTTTGCTAATCACTTTCATGCATCAGTTTGCTAATGGATTCTCCAGCTCTTCACTCATTATAACCCCTTCCAGAAATCTAGTGAGGAGGGAAGGTGATGGATTAAAACAAAATCGTCACTTTTGCATTTCTGCTTAACATGTTAGCCGGGCGCGGTGGCTCAAGCCTGTAATCCCAGCACTTTGGGAGGCTGAGGCGGGTGGATCACGAGGTCAAGAGATCGAGACCATCCTGGTCAACATGGTGAAACACCGTCTCTACTAAAGATACAAAAAAACTAGCTGGGCATGGTGGCATGTGCCTGTAATCCCAGCTACTCAGGAGGCTGAGGCAGGAGAATTGCTTGAACCCAGGAGGCGGAGGTTGCGGTGAGCCAAGATCGTGCCATTGCACTCCAGCCTGGGTAACAAGAGCGAAACTGCATCTCAAAAAAAAAAAAAAAAAAAAACATGTTAGAGCTGGCAGTCCTCCCTCACACAGGCCTGAAGCACCAAGGGTATCTCAGAAGCACCAAGCCTCCCTCCTTACATATTAGCCCCTCCAGTCTCTCCTTTTTTCTTTTGTGACAGAGTCTCACTCTGTTGCCCAGGCTGCAGTGCAGTGGCTCAATCTCAGCTCTCTGCAGTCTCGACCTCCTGGGCTTAAGCGATCTTCCCACCCCACTGGGAGTACACGTGCACACCACCACACCTGGCTAATTTCTGTATTTTTAGTAGAAACGAGGTTTCACCATGTTGCCCAAGCTGGTCTTGAACTCCTGACCTCAAGTGATCTGCCTATCCCAGCCTCCCAAAGAGCTGGGATGACAAGCGTGAGCCACCGCATCCAGCCCACCCCTCCAGTCTCTTCCCCAGATGACCATGACCAGGACTGCGGTGCTATCAGCCCTGTCCCACTTCCATTCAGGAGGGCCCTGTCCAGGTTGTGCGTGTCTGTGTATGAATGTGTCTGTGTGTGGGTGTGTATTTATGTGGGTTTGTGTGTGTATGCATGTGTGTTTTTATGTGTATGTGTAGGTGTCTGTGTGTGTATGTATATGTGGGTGTGTATTTGTGCATGTGTGTCTGTGGGGTAGGTGTGTATGTGTGTGTATGTGTCTGTGTGGGGTTGTGTCTTTGTGGGTATTTGTGTGTGGGTATTTGCATGTGTGTATGTGTGTTTCTGTAAGGGTTGGTGTATATTTGTGTGGGGTGGGTATGTATTTGTGTGTGTATGTATGTGGGGATGTGTATGTGTGTGTGTTTCTCTGTGTGGGTGGGTATTTGTGTGTATTTGTGTCTATATGTGTGTCTCTGTGTGGGTGGGTATTTGTGTGTATGTGTGTATGTGTGTGTATTTGTGTGTATATGTGTGTCTCTGTGTGTGTATTTGTGTGCATGTGTGTGTATTTGTGTGTATATGTGTGTCTCTGTGTGGGTGGGTATTTGTGTGTATGTGTGTATGTGTGTGTATTTTTATTTTATTTTATTTTTTTTGAGACGGAGTTTCGCTCTTGTTACCCAGGCTGGAGTGCAATGGCGCATCTCGGCTCACCGCAACCTCCGCCTCCTGGGTTCAGGCAATTCTCCTGCCTCAGCCTCCTGAGTAGCTGGGATTACAGGCACGCGCCACCATGCCCAGCTAATTTTTTGTATTTTTAGTAGAGACCAGGTTTCACCATGTTGACCAGGATGGTCTCGATCTTTTGAGCTCGTGATCCACCTGTCTAGGCCTCCCAAAGTGCTGGGATTACAGGCTTGAGCCACCGCGCCCGGCCCATGTGTGTGTATTTGTGTCTATATGTGTGTCTCTGTGTGGGTGGATATTTGTGTGTATGTGTGTATGTGTGTGTATTTGTGTGTATATGTGTGTCTGTGTGTGTATTTGTGTGTATATGTGTGTCTCTGTGTGGGTGGGTATTTGTGTGTATGTGTGTGTATTTGTGTGTATATGTGTGTCTCTGTGTGGGTGGGTATTTGTGTGTGTGTGTATATTTGTGTGTAAATGTGTGTCTCTGTGTGGGTGGGTATTTGTGTGTATGTGTGTGTATGTGTGTGTATATGTGTGTCTCTGTGTGGGTGGGTATTTGTGTGTATCTGTGTATGTGTGTCTCTGTGTGGGTGGGTGTGTATTTGTGTGTATGTGTGTATGGATGTGAGTATACCCGGTGCTGGGGCTGGGGCTGTTCAAAATTATACTTACTGGGCTTGTGTTCCTTTCCCACTAATTCAATCTGTTTCATGGACGGACTCCTCAGCAGAGGTCTATTCAAACAACAGTGCCTTTATACTAGCTCCTAATGCTGACAGATTCCCTGCCCAACTTGAAGAGGAAGGGTTGAATTTTAATTTGTCTATTAGGTATAAATTTCCACCACTGTGCATAGGAAAAGCTTCTGAATGTTTAAAGTTTGATTATCAAAATTGAATGTGGACAGTGGCATTTGAAGGCAACATTTCTTGTCACGTACATAATGTGTTTAGTAGTTACTCTTTCCAAGTACTTACCCATGAGCTAAATTCTCCACAAACTTATAAAACCAAGGGGCGACTAGACTGCTAAATAAGGAGGCTGAAGGACCTTTTAGGTTTGACAGTATATTACGGGAAAATTATAATGCTCTAAAACCTGTTTTCTTTTTTTTTGTTTTATTTATTTATTTATTTAAGATGGGGTTTCACCATGATGGCCAGGCTGGTCTTGAACTCCTGACCTCAGGTGATCCACCCACCTCAGCCTCCCAAAGTGCCAGGATTACAGGCATGAGCCACCGTGCCCAGCTAAACTGTTTTATTACACAACTCTAATACAGAGATTATTATTGATTGGGCCCCAAAAGGATATCATTGGGTAAATTGTCTTAACCAAAATACCCATTGTCATAAATATAAGTATTTGTTAAATTATGTGGAAGGAGCATGGTCATCTTACAGACAAAGAAAATGGGTTTCTCCTTACCCACTCACATGGATGGAAAAGGGAATTGTTTCCTCCAGACCAAAAGTGATTCGCCCTATTGTTACTCCAGAAAGTCCAGAACTGTGGAAATTGGCTGTGGCTATATCTGGAATTAGATTTTGAAATACAACCTGTCGGCCGGGCGCGGTGGCTCAAGCCTGTAATCCCAGCACTTTGGGAGGCTGAGGCGGGTGGATCACAACGTCGAGAGATCGAGACCAACCTGGTCAACATAGTGAAACCCCGTCTCTACTAAAAATACAAAAAATTAGCTGGGCATGGTGGTGCGTGCCTATAATCCCAGCTACTCAGGAGGCTGAGGCAGGAGAATTGCCTGAACCCAGGAGGCGGAGGTTGTGATGAGCCGAGATCGCGCCATTGCACTCCAGCCTGGGTAACGAGCGAAATTCCGTCTCAAAAGAAAAAAAAAAAAAAAAAAAAGAAATACAACCTGTCAAAAAATTCTCCACAGAGGCCGAGCGTGGTGGCTCAAGCCTGTAATCCCAGCACTTTGGGAGGCCGAGGCGGGTGGATCACGAGGTCAAGGGATCGAGACCATCCTGGTCAATATGGTGAAACCCCCATCTCTACTAAAAATACAAAAATTAGTTCGGCATGGTGGCGTGTGCCTGTAATCCCAGCTACTCAGGAGGCTGAGGCAGGAGAATTGCCTGAACCCAGGAGGCGGAGGTTGCGGTGAGCCGAGATCGCGCCATTGCACTCCAGCCTGGGTAACAAGAGCGAAACTCCGCCTCAAAAAAAAAAAAAACCACACAAAAAAAACTTCTCCACAGAAGGACAGCTACTTACAAGATTGTTCTCACTCCTGAGAAAGTGGCGCCCATAAGGACTTGTGTTAAACCACCTTGTTACTGGTTGAAAAAAGAATGATCACGCCCAGCACTCAAACTATTGATTGTGACCAACGAAACTGTTTACTTGTATTGACAGTACCTTTGATGCTCAAAACAGCATTCTTGTGAGAGCAAGAGAGGGGCTATGGATCCCAGCTGCATTACCACATCTGTGGGAAGCTTCACCTTCTATTCATATAGTCAATGAAGCCTTTTTTTTTTGAGACGGAGTTTCGCTCTTGTTACCCGGGCTGGAGTGCAACGGCGCGATCTCGGCTCACCGCAACCTCCGCCTCCTGGGTTCAGGCAGTTCTCCTACCTCAGCCTACTGAGTAGCTGGGATTACAGGCACACGCCACCATGCCCAGCTAATTTTTTTGTATTTTTAGTAGAGACGGGGTTTCACCATGTTGACCAGGATGGTCTCGATCTGTTGACCTCGTGATCCACCCACCTCGGCCTCCCAAAGTGCTGGGATTACAGGCTTGAGCCACCACGCCCGGCGTCAATGAAGTTTTACAGGGGATACTTAAAGAGAACTGAAAGATTTGTATTCACCTTAATTACTGTAATTATGGGATTGATTGCTGTCACTGCTTCAGCCACTACTGCTGGTATTGCAATCCACAATTCTATTCAAACTTCTCACTATGTTGAAAATTGGCAAAAAGAATTCTGCTAGACTGTGGAACTCTCAAGCCCAAACTGCTCAAAAATTGGCTAATCAAATTAATGATCTCCGCCAGAGCACGATCTGGTTGGGAGGCAGAGTAATGAACCTTGAGCATGGCATGCAGTTACACTGTGCTTGGAATATGTCTGACTACTGAGTCACACCTTATGTTTATAATGAAACTCAACATCACTGGGAATCAGTCAGAAGACATTTAAAAGCATGGGATGGAAACTTGACTCTCGATATCTCTAAATTAAAAGAGCAAATCTCTGAAGCCTCCAAGGCTCATTTAAATACTGCACACGGATCAAGAGTATTTGACATAATCACCAATAACTTATCTGGACTCAACCCTACAGAATGGACGAAGTCCTTTGGAGGTTCAGTAGTGTTTCTAGCAGTGTTAACTCTTTTCTTTTCTTCCCTTTTTTTTTTAAGACGGGGTTTCAGCATGTTGGTCAGGCTGGTCTTGAACTCCCAACCTCAGGTGATCCGCCCACCTTGGCGTCCAAAGTGCTTGGATTACAGGTGTGAGCCACCATGCCCGGCCTAGCAGTGTTAACTCTTACCTGTCTGTGTTGTTTATTTCTCGTCTGCCAACGTGTACAGGGAATCCAACGAGACACTAGAAGCCAACAACAAAAAATGATGGCCATGGCGATTCAACAAGAAAGGGGGAGATGTGGGGGGAACCCCACAAGTGCCAAGGCAAGGGTCTGAAGCCTCAGCCTGTTCCCATATGAATATTGATTTAGAAAAAAATTAAAAATGTAGGCACATGGTTATTCCTTTATATAATCATATATACTCTAATAGTTACCTATAATCCTAAAGATATATACTCAATATAAACTTTAATTTTACTAATGACTATCGGGTTATGAAGTATGGAGCTCAGGTGACACCGTGAACAAGGTGAGCCTAAGGCAAGATGCTCTAAGCCCTCTGTGACACCCACGTAAGGGCAGCTGGAGGCGGCCTCGGCTGTGCGGCAGCGCCAGCGCTGGGAAAGGCCCGCTGTTTAGCCAGCTAGGGAAGGAGACGTCCGGAATGGCCGAGATGTCTCCTTCCTGGGGGAGTCAGGAGAAAACTCCGCTCCTCCAAGCTCTGTGGCAAGGCCCGGCGGCTGTCAGGGAGGCCCACAGACATCCGGGGGCTTAACTGTGTCTATGTGATGCTGGCTTCAGTGGTCACGTTCCATGTCCGCTCTCACGCTCCGCTTCTGCACCTGGCCCCTCTTTTTCTCAGAAGATAAGAATTAATGTCCTTGACATTTCTAACAAATATGCGAAGAGCGCTGATGCAGTAGGTTTTCTCCTCTGAGAAAGAGAGCAGCACCACCCTCTCAGGGATGCTGTGGAACCCTGTGTCAGTCCCACAATCTTTGAGGAGTCAGGCTTCAAGGCCACCACTCCCCACTGTCCCTCACCCCAGGCGCATCCAGTGGGCCTCTGCTGGCCACTCAGTCCCGGGCTTCTCTCAGTGTTCAAGGAGCCTCAGGGAGCCTCTGTCCTCTGCAGAGTCACCTCTGCCCTACCCTTCATCTCCGTTCACTGGGCTCCAGCACTGGGGCCTTTGTCCCCAAGGAACAGGGAAGGCTTTGGTTGTACCCCAGATCCAAGGACCAAACCTGGACGCATTGATTCTGCAGAAGCTTTATTTATTGGTAGATTCAGATTCAGCGTCCTGACTCAGTTACTCCAGTACCATCAGCCACCACAGCTCAGGGCTCTAGGGCTCTCTCAGGGCCCGTGGTGAACTCGGCCTCGGTCCCAGGAACCCGGCCAGGCACCAGGCACTGCCTGAGCCTGAGGAAGGCCCCAACTCCAGGTCACCCATGGGTCCCACGGAGCTTCTGTAGACTCTTGACCTGCCACCCTCAGGTGGAAGCCGTCAGGCTGAGCTGGAGAAGGCTCTGAGCCAGCGTCTCCCCACCTCTGCCATCCAGCGCTGCTGCCAGTGCTGAGTGGAGACAGCCCAGAGGTGACCCTGAAATGCCTGTCACTGTGCCCAGCCCTGCTTGCGTAGGCTGCAGAGCCAAGACAGCAAATACCATACATCCATGGGCATTTGGGTTGGTTCCAGGTCTTTGCTATTGTAAACAGTGCCGCAATGAACATATGTGTGCATGTGTCTTTATAATAGAACGATTATATAATCCTTTGGATATATACCCAGTAATGGGATTGCTGGGTCAAATGGAATTTCTGTTTCTTGTTGTTTTGCAAATATAGTATGATTTTAATTTGTAATGATAACATGCTTAGAAAACAAAAGATGTTCTAAAGTTTTACCAGACTATAAAAGGTTTTTTATTTTTTATTTTATTGCACTTTATGTTCTGGGGTACATGTGCAAAACAGGCAGGATTGTTGCAGAGGTACATACATGGCAATGTGGTTTGCTGCCTCCATCCCCCCATCACCTATATGTGGTGTTTCTCCCCCTTTTATCCCTCCCTACCCTCCCTACCCCCCACTGCCCCTCTCCTATTCCCCTCAACAGACCCCAGTGTGTGATGCTCCCCTCCCCGTGTCCATGAGTTCTCTCTGTTCAACACCCACCTATGAGTGAGAACATTTGGTGTTTGATTTTCTGTTCTTGTGTCAGTTTGCTGAGCATGATGGTTTCCAGATTCATCTATGTCCCTACAAAGGACACGAACTCATCGTTTCTTATGGCTACACAGTATTTCTTGGTGTATATGTGCCACATTTTCCCTGTCCAGTCTATCACTGATGGGCATTTGGGTTGGTTCCAGGTCTTTGCTATTGTAAACAGTACTACAATGAACATACGTGTGCATGTGTCTTTATAATAGAACAATTTTTTTTTTGGAGACAGAGTCTCACTCTGTCGCCAGGCGCTAGGCTGGAGTGCAGTGGCACAACCTCGGCTCACTGCAACCTCTGCCTCCTGGGTTCAAGCAATACTCCTGCCTCAGCCTCCCAAGTAGCTGGGACTACAGGCGCATGCCACCACGCCCAGCTAATTTTTGTATTTTTAGTAGAGATGGGGTTTCACCATGTTGGCCAGGATGGTCTCGACCTCTTGACCTTGTGATCTGCCTGCCTCGGCCTCCCAAAGTGCTGGGATTACAGGCTTGAGCCACCGCGCCTGGCCTATGATAGAACAATTTATAATCCTTTTGATATATACACAGTAATGGGATTGCAGGGTCAAATTAAATTTCTATTTCTAGGTCCTTGAGGAATTGCCACACTGTCTTCCACAATGGTTGAACTAGTTTACACTCCACCAACAGTGTAAAAGTGTTCCTATTTCTCCACATCCTCTCCAGCATCTGTTGTCTCCAAATTTTTTAATGATTGCCATTCTAACTGGTGTGAGGTGGTATCTCAAGGTGGTTTTGATTTGCATTTCTCTAATGACCAGTGATGATGAGCATTTTTTCATATGTTGGTTGGTCTCATAAATGTCTTCTTTTGAAAAGTGTCTGTTCATGTCCTTCACCCACTTTTGAATGGGTTTGTTTGTTTGTTTTTTTCTTGTAAATCTGTTTTAGTTCTTTGTAGATTCTGGATATCAGCCCTTTGTCAGATGGGTAGACTGCAAAAATTTTTTTCCATCCCGTTGGTTGCCGGTTCACTCTAATGACTGTTTCTTTTGCTGTGCAGAAGCTCTGGAGTTTGATTAGGTCCCATTTGTCTATTTTGCTTTTGTTGCCAATGCTTTTGGTGTTTTAGTCACGAAGTCCTTGCCTATGCCTATGTCCTGAATGGTGTTGCCTATGTTTTCTTCTAGGGTTCTTATGGTGTTAGACCTTATGTTTAAGTCTTTAATCCATCTGGACTTAATTTTAGTGTAAGGTGTCCCATGGTTTGAAATCCTCAGTGGAGAAGTGGCAAGGAATCCCAAGTCCCCCTCACCCCTTCATGAGGCCATGATCCCCACGAGGACGCAGGTCCCCTGACTCTCCCCTGCTCTTTGACCCAATGCAAAAGGAGAGGCCTACATCTCTGGAGTAGGTCTGTGTTGAGAGAAAGGGGAGCAGGGGAGGGAGCCTGCAGGAGGCCTCTCTGGACCCCCATCATTTTCCACACAAAGGCCCACTGTGCCATAAGCCAGGGCTGAGTGCGGCAGGGCTCTGGGGATTGGGGACTTCTCCCAGGCATAGCAGGCAGCACTGGGGAGCATTGGGCCCTGTCTGGAGACAGTTTTGGTTGTGACATAGGGGAGTATTCCTGGCCTATGGTGGGTGGACGCCAGGGATGTTGCCACATGTCCTGCGAGGCACAGGACAGCCCCCCCACCCTCCTCTCTAACAAAGAATTATCTCACCCAAACCTCAGCGCTAGTTCCCGCCCAGATGAGGACCGAGAGCCTGGAAGGATGGGTCTACAGGGTTGCCCTCCCCGGGCCCTCTGCTTCCTGTCCTGGCTGCGACTGCACCCTTGGTGTCCTTCCCTCCCATGGCCCGTGAGCCCCTGAACACGGGCTCATCCCCACTCCATCCAGATGTGGCACAGAGGAGAGACACAGGCAGCCTCCAAGGGCCACACCTGGAGGCACAGAATCTGGCATGCCTGTTGCACGGGGCACAAAGGGGTGGGTGGTCCACTTGGGGTCCCTCAGAGCCCACAGTGAGCTCAGCCTGGGTCCCAGGAATGCTGCCAGGCACCAGACGCTCAATTCAAGGTCACTCATGGTGGAAATGGGCCCCATGGAGCTTCTGTGGACCCTTTCCCCGCCAACCTCGAGTGGAAGCCGTCAGGCTGAGCTGGAGAAGGCTCAGAGCTAGCGTCTCCCCACCTCTGCCGTCCAGCGCTGCTGCCAGTGCTGACTGGAGACAGCCCAGAGGTGACCATGAAAAGCCTGTTACTGTGCCCAGCCCTGTTTGTGTAGGCTGCAGAGCCAAGACAGCAAATATCACACATCCGGGAGCCGTCCCCCAGGAAGATCCCCACCACCAGCTCCTTCCTGTCCCCATGGTGTCCCCTCACTCCTTCCTTCTGGATGGGGGCCAGAGGGCAAAGGAGGGTATAAAGGCGACCTGGAGGGACCCAGGCACAAGCAGACGCCAGCGAAGACTCTCCCGGCCAGGTAAGGTGCTTGGCTCCATGGTGGGGTCCGGTAAGGTCATGCTGGCCCTTGCTTTGGAGTCAGGAGCCCTCTCATCTTCCCCCAGATCCCTGGGATGCGCCAGCCAGAGGCCATGCTGCTGCTGCTCACCCTGGCCCTCCTGGGGGGCCCCACCTGGGCAGGGAGTAAGTCCGCGGGGTCTGCGCCCAATCTCCCCTGCCTCCCTCCAGACTCACTCTGGTCACAGAACCATCCTGTCTGGCTAGAGGGGCGGGTCCCCTGTTCTGGCAGAGGTCGCCCCCATATCACGGCATGGGGATTTTCTCCCCCTTGGTTCTCTCTTCCCTGCAGAGATGTATGGTCCTGGAGGAGGGAAGTATTTCAGCACCACGGAAGACTACGACCACGACATCACAGGGCTGCGGGTGTCTTCGGCTCTTATGGTGAAAAGGTGAGTAAGGCCGTGGTCATGGGCCCCACGCCATGTCCCGACCCGTCCCACAGTTTCAGGAACTCAGGGCAGGGATGGGCGCCTGTAGGCACTTTTCCCACTTCCTGCCCGGCTCCTGCCGATGCTTCCCGGCTGGAGCAGAGAAGGTCAGATGACCGTCCCCCCACCTTCTCCCTTCAACCCAAACTCGACTCAACCGAAAATGGCCTCTCCATCTCCAAGCCTGATAGGAAGGTCAGGGGAAAGTCTGTTCACTTACTGTCAGAGAAGACAGGAGGTGAGGGTCAGAGTGGACCACCGACTGAACATGAATCACGGAACTGTTAGAGGCAGAAATCCAGGCCATTTCCCTAACATCAGGGTGTCTCTGCTCAAGGTCTGGGATGGATTTCTGCCTTGCACTTAGGAGTTCTGGGGTCCTGGAGGAGGGCATGGAGAGAGAAGCCCAAGAGCAGAGGAGACAGCGTGTGGGCAGGGCGAGCCAGAGGGCTGTGTCCTCGGAGGGCACCAGGGTGAAGGAGGGACGCAGATGAGCCCCCAGGGGAAGCGCTGCTGAGCCCCTCGGCCGGTAAGCTGCTCTGCTCAGAGTGACTCGGGCTCCTTGGGTCCGGGCTCAGCCAGAGGCAGCTCCTGTGTGGGCCATCATGACAGCAGCCGGTGCCTTCTGGGGTCATGGGACCCGGGCACTGCACAGAGCTCTCCTCGTCACCACCTCGGTGACTCCTGCCAACAATCACACCCACTTTGCAGATGGGAAAACTGAGCCCAGAAAGCCTGGGTAACTAGTTCAAGATTATAGAGCCGGAAAGTGGTAGAACCAGGGTTGGTGACCAGTGAGTCTGTGTCAGGGACCCAAACGCTGATGGTGCTGGTCTCTGCATCCCAGGAAGGAGGGTGGGGGTGCTGGGGACCTGGATGTGCTGGGCCATCCCAGATCTGGACATCCAAAGCTTTGCCTCTCTCCCAGTGTCCAGGTGAGACTTGGCGACTCCTGGGATGTTAAACAGGGCGCCTCAGGTGGGCAGACCCAGGAAGTCATCCTGGAGCAAGGCGAATACATCATAAAAGTCGTTGGCGCCTTCAAAGTTTTCCTGCAGGGTATGGCCCTGTGCACCAACAAAGGCCGCTGTTTCTATTTTGGGAAGCTTGAGGGGAATTTCTTCTCTGCCTCCCCCAGCCAAGAGGGGCAGGGGCTGGTGGGCATCTATGGCGAGTATGGACTCCTCGGCATCAAGAGCATTGGGTTTGAATGGAACTATCCAGTAGAGCAGCAGACTGCTGACTGACTCTAATGACCATTAAAGGGGCCCATGGGTCAATAGGTTGAGTTATGTGGCCACCCAAGTTGAGGCCATCTGGGAGGTGGTGGCTGATGGTACTGGAGTAACTGAGTCAGGACGCTGAGTCTGAATCCACCAATAAATAAAGCTTCTGCAGAATCAATGCATACAGGTTTGGTCCTTGGATCTGGGGTACAACCAAAGCCTTCCCTGCTCCTTGGGGACAAAAGTCCCAGTGCTGGAGCCCAGTGAGCGGAGATCAAGGGTAGGGCAGAGGTGACTCTGCCGAGGACAGAAAGAGAGCAGCACCACCCCCCGCCAGGGATGCTGTGGGACCCTGTGTCAGTCCCACAATCTTTGAGGAGTCAGGCTGCAAGGCCACCACTCCCCACTGTCCCTCACCCTAGACCCATTCAGCGGGCCTCTGCTGGCCACTCAGTCCCGGGCTTCTCTGAGTGTTCAAGGAGCCTCAGGGAAGCCACCCACTCATCCATTCACTCAACAAACATTTGCCAAGGCCTTGTCCTCACCAGGCTCCCCTGGCACTGGGGGTATAAAGCAAAGGCCAAGTAGCCGGGCGCGGTGGCTCAAGCCTGTAATCCCAGCACTTTGGGAGGCCGAGGCAGGTGGATCACGAGGTCAAGAGATCGAGACCATCCTGGTCAATGTGGTGAAACCCCGTCTCTACTAAAAATACAAAACATTAGCTGGGCATGGTGGCACGTGCCTGTAATCCCAGCTACTCAGGAGGCTGAGGCAGGAGAATTGCCTGAACCCAGGAGGCGGAGGTTGCGGTGAGCCGAGATAGCACCATTGCACTCCAGCCTGGGTAACAAGAGCGAAACTCCGTCTCAAAAAAAAAAAAAAAAAAAAAAGAAAAGGCCAAGTTTCCAGCTGAGGGCAGATGCCTCATGTGTGGTAGGGGATGGTGCAGAGGCAGATAGTGGCAGTTCACTTTGCCATCCGCATGGATGGGGACACATGCAGCTCATGGTGCATAGGCACTTCCCCAGGCGTGAGGTGAGGGGGATGTGCTTCAGGGAAGTCTTCCTGGAGGAGGCAATGTCTGAGCTAAGTCTTAAAGGATGAGGGAGAATTAGCCAAGTGGAGTCAAGGGGAGGAGGGCATTACAGATTGAAGGCTCTGCATGAGCAAAGGCACGAGATGCAGACGGCTGGGGACAGCAGGCCTCACATTGTAATTTGTCACAGCAGAAACAGGAAATCAGTACAGGCCCTGGACCCAGCCCATTCTTCCTGTTCCCTTCCCGAGTCTCCAAGCCCACATTGGCACTTGCCAAGATCAGAGCCCCAGGGGCCTCCAGGGACAGGGTTTTCAGCCCTTTGGGACCATGATCCACAGACAGAAATTGATCCTACTTGAGACACAAGAAGCAACACGTGTAATGGAACAGCCAAAAACACCCAGTGGTCAGTCATCTAATGCAGCAGCCAAACACCCAGTGATTGTCTAATGCTACAGCCAAACACCCAGTGATCAGGGGAAGGGTCAGGTCCTGTTCCAAGGGCTCCACCCAAAGTCTCCACCCACAACAATGGAAGGACAGGACTTCAATTATCCTCATTTGCAAAATGAAGAAACTGAGGCACTGAGGGCAAAGTGACTGGTCCTACACAGCAGTTAGAGGCAGCGTTGGAGGTTGGCCTTGAGGTGGCCACGCTGCAAAGCCTGGCCCCTGAACCCCTATAGGGTCCAGCCCTATAGGGTTCTGTGAGCCGCTCCCTGCTGGTAAGGAGATGAGAAACTGTAGAATAAAAGAGAAAGAGAAAGAGGAAAGAGAGTTTGGGCTCGGGGGTCCACTGCCAACCAAATTGCGGAGACCTGCAGTGGCCCCGAGTGCCTGGATACTGACATTTATGGAGTACAAAGCGGGGGGCAGGGAAGGTAGGGTGAGGTACTGGTGGTCAGTGACAGGGTCAGGTAAATCACATGTCTTGGAGACAGAGGGCCCAGGACTTTCGTGTAGCTGAGGTGAGGAGAAAACCTACTGCATCAGCGCTCTTTGCATATTTGTCAGAAATGTCAAGGACATTAATTCTTTTTTTTTTTTGAGACGGAGTTTCGCTCTTGTTACCCAGGCTGGAGTGCAATGGCGCGATCTCGGCTCACCGCAATCTCCGCCTCCTGGGTTCAGGCAATTCTCCTGCCTCAGCCTCCTGAGTAGCTGGGATTACAGGCACGCACCACCATGCCCAGCTAATTTTTTGTATTTTTAGTAGAGACGGGGTTTCACCATGTTGACCAGGATGGTCTCGATCTCTCGACCTCGTGATCCACCCGCCTCGGCCTCCCAAAGTGCTGGGATTACAGGCTTGAGCCACCGCGCCTGGCCATTAATTCTTATCTTCTGAGAAAAAGAGAAACCAGGTGCAGAAGCGGAGCGTGAGAGCCGACATGGAACGTGACCACTGAAGTCAGCATCGCATAGACACAGTTAAGCCCCCGGATGTCTGTGGGCCTCCCTGACAGCCGCCGGGCCTTGCCACAGAGCTTGGAGGAGCGGAGTTTTCTCCTGACTCCCCCAGGAAGGAGACATCTTGGCCATTCCGGACGTCTCCTTCCCTAGCTGGCTAAACAGCGGGCCTTTCCCAGCGCTGGCGCTGCCGCACAGCCGAGGCCCCCTCCAGCTGCCCTTATGTGGGTGTCACAGAGGGCTTAGAGCATCTTGCCTTAGGCTCACCTTGTTCACGGTGTCACCTGAGTTCCATGCTTCATAACCCGATAGTCATTAGTAAAATTAAAGGTTATACTGAGCATATATCTTTAGGATTATAAGTAACTATAAGATTACATATGATTATATAAAGGAATAACTATGTGCCTACATTTCTAATTCATTTCTAAGTCGATATTTATATGGGAACAGGCCGAGGCTTCAGACCCTTGCCCCGGCACTTGCGGGGCTCCCCCCAACACTGGAGCCACCCCATCCTCCCCTCCCTGCCTTTACCCAA
This sequence comes from Saimiri boliviensis, assembly GCF_048565385.1. Classification (NCBI taxonomy): domain Eukaryota; kingdom Metazoa; phylum Chordata; class Mammalia; order Primates; family Cebidae; genus Saimiri; species Saimiri boliviensis. Next base: position 9,074,044 of record NC_133460.1, on the reverse strand, counting down.
CACTGTCCCATCTCAGTTCCCCTGGCCTCACCTGGACATCCCCACATGGGGCCTGAAGGGGTACAGGCCTGGGTTGAAGGGGTGGAAATGCTTGTCGAGGCTGGAGAAAAGGTGCATGAGGTTCAGAGAGAAACTTCTGAAGGAAGGCTCCTCCCCAGGGTCATGCTGGCTCCCCTGGAGCCCCTCAGTGGCAAGTGACAGAAATCTGCTTATGTGAGCAGGTACAGAAAAGACCTTTCCTGCCTTCCCCTGATTGGATAGCTGCAGTTCTGTCTCCCCCACTGGTCCTCTGCTCTGTCCAAGGAGGGCCTGACTTTTCTGACAGGCCCGATCCTGACTGCCATGCCAGCTTCTGCCTCTTGGGACCCATCCTGCTCTCAAAGTGCCCAAAGTATCTTGAGTTAGGGTCACCAATTTTAGTAAATAAAAACATAGCAAGCCTGGGCCACATAGCAAGACCCTGTTTCTACCAACCAACAAACCAATCAACCTGGGCATGGTGGCATGTGCTTGTAGTCTCAGTGACTCAGGAGGCCGAGGTGAGAGGATCGCCTGAGCCCAGGAGTTACAGTGAGCCATGATCGCACCAGTGCATTCCAGCCTGGGCAGAAAAAAATAAAATAAATAAATAAAAGAAACAATAAACACAAGTGAAAGAAACTTACTAAAACATAAATTTTAAAAGAATGAAATAGAACTTTAATCTCCAGGCTTAACTTGCTCAGAAGAGAAAAACAAAACAAAAAGAAAAAAGACCTTTGAGAAGTAAACGGTAACTAATGGAGCTGTAGGGCTGGTCCGAGGGAGGCCCCCAGTTGACCCTATGAACTTCTCATTTCTCTTGCAGAAAGGAAGGAGTTTCTTCTGCAAAGCAACTACAGATAACGCTTGTCAAAATATTTTCTTAAATGTGCTCTATGCCTGGGCTTTGATTTGCAACACGTTGAATGGCAAATCTGATTGTCGTAATTTTGAACTGGTGACGGGTGTAAGTTTCAAGGTGTCTGTGACCACAGTAATTGATATGGTCATCTCATGGGCATTGCATATGAGGTCACATTCATACCTGAAGCAAACATAAAATTTTCAGTCAGGAATAATAAAAATAAAGAGGTAAATGTTCCCTCCATCCCAGTTCATGGATTCTCTGCCTTTTTGATTTCTGATTTTTGTCCACAGACCCCAGGTTAAGAAGTGGCTCTCAATCAGCATTTAAAATTAAATAAAAATAAAAGCAGAGAAGAGAAAAAAATGTCAGTGTGTATCTCATGCAGAAAGATGAAGCTGGGTTGTGAAATCTTTGCCTACGTCTGGAGTTCAGGGGCCAGGCTTTGCAGCGTGGCCACCTCAAGGCCAACCTCCAACGCTGCCTCTAACTGCTGTGTAGGACCAGTCACTTTGCCCTCAGTGCCTCAGTTTCTTCATTTTGCAAATGAGGATAATTGAAGTCCTGTCCTTCCATTGTTGTGGGTGGAGACTTTGGGTGGAGCCCCTGGAACAGGACCTGACCCTTCCCCTGATCACTGAGTGTTTGGCTGTTGCATTAGACGATCACTGAGTGTTTGGCTGCTGCATTAGATGACCGCTGGGTGTTTGGCTGTTGCATTAGATGACCGCTGGGTGTTCGGCTGCTGCATCAGATGACCGCTGGGTGTTCGGCTGTTGCATCAGATGACCGCTGGGTGTTCCGCTGCTGCGGCTGCTGCATCAGATGACCGCTGGGTGTTCGGCTGTTGCATCAGATGACCGCTGGGTGTTCCGCTGCTGCATCAGATGACCGCTGGGTGTTCGGCTGCTGCATCAGATGACCGCTGGGTGTTCGGCTGCTGCATCAGATGACCGCTGGGTGTTCGGCTGCTGCATCAGATGACCGCTGGGTGTTCGGCTGCTGCATCAGATGACCGCTGGGTGTTCGGCTGCTGCATCAGATGACCGCTGGGTGTTCGGCTGTTGCATTCAATGACCGCTGGGTGTTTGGCTGTTGCATTAGATGACCACTGGGTTTTGGCTGTTGCATTAGATGACCACTGGGTGTTTTTTTGGCTGTTCCATTACACTTATTGCTTCTCGTGTCTCAAGTAGGATCAATTTCTGTCTCTGGATCATGGTCCCAAAGGGCTGAAAACCCTGTCCCTGGAGGCCCCTGGGGCTCTGATCTTGGCAAGTGCCAATGTGGGCTTGAAGACTCGGGAAGGGGACAGGAAGAATAGGCTGGGTCCAGGGCCTGTACTGATTTCCTGTTTCTGCTGTGACAGATTACCACAGTGTGAGGCCTGCTGTCCCCAGTCGTCTGCATCTCGTGCCTTTGCTCATGCAGAGCCTTCAATCTGTAATGCCCTCCTCCCCTTGACTCCACTTGGCTAATTCTCCCTCATCCTTTAAGACTTAGCTCAGACATTGCCTCCTCCAGGAAGACTTCCCTGAAGCACATCCCCCTCACCTCACCCCTGGGGAAGTGCCTACGCACCATGAGCTGCATGTGTCCCCATCCATGCGGATGACAAAGTGAACTGCCACTATGTGCCTCTGCACCATCCCCTACCACACATGAGGCATCTGCCCTCAGCTGGAAACTTGGCCTTTTCTTTATACCCCCAGTGCCAGGGGAGCCTGGTGAGGACAAGGCCTTGGCAAATGTTTGTTGAGTGAATGGATGAGTGGGTGGCTTCCCTGAGGCTCCTTGAACACTCGGAGAAGCCCGGGACTGAGTGGCCAGCAGAGGCCCGCTGGATGGGTCTAGGGTGAGGGACAGTGGGGAGTGGTGGCCTTGCAGGCTGACTCCTCAAAGATTGTGGGACTGACACAGGGTCCCACAGCATCCCTGGGGGGCGGGTGGTGCTGCTCTCTTTCTGTCCTCAGCAGAGTCACCTCTGCCCTACCCTTGATCACTGGGCTCCAGCACTGGGGCCTTTGTCCCCAAGGAGCAGGGAAGGCTTTGGTTGTACCCCAGATCCAAGGACCAAACCTGGATGCATTGATTCTGCAGAAGCTTTATTTATTGATGGATTCAGATTCAGCATCCTGACTCAGTTACTCCAGTACCATCAGCCACCACCTCCCAGATGGCCCTGTACCCCACCCTAGTGACCCATGAGTGCCTTTCATTCACATGCGGAAGTAACTGGTGACTCAGTGGTCGGCTCCTCTACTGGATAGTTCCATTCAAATCCAATGCTCTTGATGCCGAGGAGTCCATACTCGCCATAGATGCCCACCAGCCCCTGCCCCTCTTGGCTGGGGTAGGCAGAGAATAAATTCCCCTGAAGCTTCCCAAAATAGAAACAGCGGCCTTTGTTGGTGCACAGGGCCATACCCTGCAGGAAAACTTTGAAGGCGCCAACGACTTTTATGATGTATTCGCCTTGCTCCAGGATGACTTCCTGGGTCTGCCCACCTGAGGCGCCCTGTTTAACATCCCAGGAGTCGCCAAGTCTCACCTGGACACTGGGAGAGAGGCAAAGCTTTGGATGTCCAGATCTGGGATGGCCCAGCACATCCAGGTCCCCAGCACCCCCACCCTCCTTCCTGGGATGCAGAGACCAGCACCATCAGCGTTTGGGTCCCTGACACAGACTCACTGGTCACCAACCCTGGTTCTACCACTTTCCGGCTCTATAATCTTGAACTAGTTACCCAGGCTTTCTGGGCTCAGTTTTCCCATCTGCAAAGTGGGTGTGATTGTTGGCAGGAGTCACCGAGGTGGTGACGAGGAGAGCTCTGTGCAGTGCCCGGGTCCCATGACCCCAGAAGGCACCGGCTGCTGTCATGATGGCCCACACAGGAGCTGCCTCTGGCTGAGCCCGGACCCAAGGAGCCCGAGTCACTCTGAGCAGAGCAGCTTACCGGCCGAGGGGCTCAGCAGCGCTTCCCCTGGGGGCTCATCTGCGTCCCTCCTTCACCCTGGTGCCCTCCGAGGACACAGCCCTCTGGCTCGCCCTGCCCACACGCTGTCTCCTCTGCTCTTGGGCTTCTCTCTCCATGCCCTCCTCCAGGACCCCAGAACTCCTAAGTGCAAGGCAGAAATCCATCCCAGACCTTGAGCAGAGACACCCTGATGTTAGGGAAATGGCCTGGATTTCTGCCTCTAACAGTTCCGTGATTCATGTTCAGTCGGTGGTCCACTCTGACCCTCACCTCCTGTCTTCTCTGACAGTAAGTGAACAGACTTTCCCCTGACCTTCCTATCAGGCTTGGAGATGGAGAGGCCATTTTCGGTTGAGTCGAGTTTGGGTTGAAGGGAGAAGGTGGGGGGACGGTCATCTGACCTTCTCTGCTCCAGCCGGGAAGCATCGGCAGGAGCCGGGCAGGAAGTGGGAAAAGTGCCTACAGGCGCCCATCCCTGCCCTGAGTTCCTGAAACTGTGGGACGGGTCGGGACATGGCGTGGGGCCCATGACCACGGCCTTACTCACCTTTTCACCATAAGAGCCGAAGACACCCGCAGCCCTGTGATGTCGTGGTCGTAGTCTTCCGTGGTGCTGAAATACTTCCCTCCTCCAGGACCATACATCTCTGCAGGGAAGAGAGAACCAAGGGGGAGAAAATCCCCATGCCGTGATATGGGGGCGACCTCTGCCAGAACAGGGGACCCGCCCCTCTAGCCAGACAGGATGGTTCTGTGACCAGAGTGAGTCTGGAGGGAGGCAGGGGAGATTGGGCGCAGACCCCGCGGACTTACTCCCTGCCCAGGTGGGGCCCCCCAGGAGGGCCAGGGTGAGCAGCAGCAGCATGGCCTCTGGCTGGCGCATCCCAGGGATCTGGGGGAAGATGAGAGGGCTCCTGACTCCAAAGCAAGGGCCAGCATGACCTTACCGGGCCCCACCATGGAGCCAAGCACCTTACCTGGCCGGGAGAGTCTTCGCTGGCGTCTGCTTGTGCCTTGGTCCCTTCAGGTCACTTTTATACCCTCCTTTGCCCTCTGGGCCCCCATCCAGAAGGAAGGAGTGAGGGGACACCATGGGGACAGGAAGGAGCTGGTGGTGGGGATCTTCCTGGGGGACGGCTCCCGGACGTGTGGTATTTGCTGTCTTGGCTCTGCAGCCTACAAAAACAGGGCTGGGTACAGTGACAGGCATTTCACAGTCACCTGTGGGCTGTCTCCAGTCAGCACTGGCAGCAGCGCTGGACGGCAGAGGTGGGGAGACGCTGGCTCAGAGCCTTCTCCAGCTCAGCCTGACGGCTTCTACCTGAGGGTGGCGGGTCAAGGGTCTACAGAAGCTCCATGGGACCCACTACCACCATGGGTGACCTAGAGTTGGGGCCTTCCTCAGGCTCAGGCAGTGCCAGGTGCCTGGCGGGGTTCCCAGGACCCAGGCCGAGCTCACCATGGGCCCTGAGAGAGCCCAAGTGGACCACCCAGCCCTTTGTGCCCTGTGCGACAGGCACACCAGACGCTGGGCCTCTAGGTGCGGCCTTTGGAGGCTACCTGGGGATGAGCCGGTGTTCAGGGGCTCACAGGCCATGGGAGGGAAGGACACAAAAGGTGCAGTCCCGGTCACGACAGGAGGCAGAGGCCTGGGGAAGGCAGCCCTGCAGACCCGTCCTTCTGAGGTGTTTGTCCGCATCTGGGCGGGAACTGGCGCTTCTCTGGGGCTTGTTCCCAGGGTGCTGCTGATGGTCTCACTCCTTTCCCCCTCGCCCCTCCTGGTTGGGAGGCCTGTGCAGGAAGATGCTGTGTGCAGAGCACCAGCACCCTCAGATGCCAGCTGAGAAGGGCTCATGCTGGAGACATCTCATCCCAAGGATCCTGAAGGTCCCAGGGCCACCCCATGGGGAAGGAACTGGGGTCTGCAGAAGAGGTGGGGTGTCAGATAAGATTAGGGGAGAAGAGCCGGGCGCGGTGGCTCAAGCCTGTAATCCCAGCACTTTGGGAGGCCGAGGCGGGTGGATCACGAGGTCAAGAGATCGAGACCATCCTGGTCAACATGGTGAAACCCCGTCTCTACTAATGGTGCAAAAAATTAGCTGAGCATGGTGGCGCGTGCCTGTAATCCCAGCTACTCCAGAGGCTGAGGCAGGAGAATTGCCTGAGCCCAGGAGGCGGAGGTTGCGGTGAGCCGAGATCGCGCCATTGCACTCCAGCCTGGGTAACAAGAGCGAAACTCCGTCTCGGAAAAAAAAAAAAAAAAAAAAAAAGATTAAGGGAGAAGAGATAAAGGCCATTACATGCCCAAGTGAGGCAGGCACCAGCGGACAGACCGTAGCTCAAGCGGAGTTCCACACATGTCCTCAGGACACCTCTCGTGTGTGTATGGAGGCTGAAGCTCCGCAGGGCCTGTGACCAATGGGAATGGCCACAGGGCAGTGATCACCAGCAGAGGACCCCAGAGCCAGACGGGGGTCCAAGCCGGCTTCCTGATGGAGCAGGGCTGGGAACTGCGGGCACTTGCTTCGCCTCTCTGGGTCTCTGTCCTGTGTGCTTAACAACAGAACCTCCTGCTGAGAGTGCTGTGAGGAGCTGAGATCCTCCCCACGGGGCCGATTGCCCTGAGCCTTAGTCTTTATGCCTTGGGGGATAGTGTACAACATTAATTTTTGGAAAGAGTCAAAGGTGAGAAGTCACGGGGGGAATCTACCTGGAGATGCTGCTCCCGCTGTAGACGCATTTCTCAGGGAAGAAGGGTGTGAGACCAGTGTGTCTGGACCCCACGTGCTTCCCAGGAGGAGTCGTAGGGGAAGGGCTTTGGGCACGCACTGACTGGCTCTGGAAGTGCTGGCTTACCAGAAATGGGGATACTCGTCACAACGGGATGAGGGTGGGCAGGGGCTGCAGGAGGAATGGGTCTTTCATGACTTGAACCAGGTGCCTGCGCCAGGGGTGGCCAGCTATGGCCCAGCCAACCACCACATGATTCTGCCCAGCCCACAAGCAAAGAGAGCCTCCTACATGTCAACAGTGCTAGGAAACATTCAGAAGAATGGTGTCTTGTGGTCCATGAACATTCTGGAAATCCCCATGCCCCCGGTTCGTAAGTCAAGCATCATTGGCTCACAGCCGAGGGTGATCACTGGCATGTGACCTGGGGCTGCATTCATGCCTGCACAGAAGCATAACATGACTGTGACTGAGACCTGCAGCCTGTGAACCTAAAATTGTACTATCTGGCCCCTCACACAAAAAGTCCACCCATCCTGGTGGATACCTACCTATTCCTAAGAACCACCGAAGCCCTGTCCATGGTGCTGGACAGCAGAGTAAGGAAGGGGGCTCCCATGACTCCCAGCCCTGATGGGGCGGGAGCACAGCAGCACATTTGTCTTGGCACCTGACCCTTGTTCTGGCACCTGCACCATCACCCTGGAGGGGCTGGTCAGGGCTGGGCTTCCAGTGACCGGGGTATCAAGGTGAGGCCCCAATTGCACCTCTGCTGCCACCCTTCTGCACCCCCAAGGCTCTTCTGACTTTTGGGGACAGCAGGGGCCAGGTCCGGGAAGGGTCAGCGGAGCCCCACTCAGGAGAAGCCTCCTCCAGGGAGATAGAGGCGGAAGAGGCCGAGTCCTTGGAGGCGGCACAAAGCGGGTTGTGTTCTGGATCCAGCCTCGCCCAAGGGCACCTTCCCAAGTTTGCTGGCAGTTCAGAGGCCTTGTTTCTAACTCCAGGCTGGCAGGGTTTGGCGCCCAGAAGGTGAGTCATCTGGGCCAGGATGCCAGAAGCAGCAGCTGGGTTGGGGGGACTTGGAGGAAGAGCCTGGCCGGAGGGGTGCGGGGACTCGCCCAAATGCCCACTGGAGGGCTGTTGAGACGGCGTGAGCACGGTGATCACACACGCTCACTCACGTGCCCCAGACACACGCGCCTGCCCAGCCTCTCCTGCACTGGGGGCGGGGGTGTGCGCACACGAGGAACACTCCTCACCTGTGTGTCCCCACCTGGCAAGGAAGCCCACCTGGTGGGAGGCACCACCCTCCCCCCTGCCCCCTCCATCTGCCCTGGCCCATGTGCTGGCCCTGAGCCCGTCCTCAGGGAGACTCAACACAGGCCCTTTGTCCCTCGGGATCAGGGCTCCCCAGGAGGGGGATTTACTGAGCATTTATTTCCTGCCCCAGGCACGCCCCAGTCCTCACTGTGCCAGGACAGGGAACAATGAGGCCTTCTCCTGCCAGCAGAGGTGGTCCCAGGCCCTCAGGCCTGTGCGTGTTGGGAGGCGGGTTAGGGCCACAAGCCCCTGGCTTCCCCGGTCTCCCTGCCCTCCAGGTGTGGGGCTTGGGAAGACCCCTGTAAGGTCCAGCCCTACAGGGTCCTTTGAGCCCCTCTCTGCTGGTGAGAAGACAAGAAACTGTAGAAATAAAAGACACAAGATATGGAGATTGAGAGAAAGTTGGGGCCCAGGGGTTCACTGCCAACCAAAGTGCGGAGTCCAGCAGCGGCCCTGAATGCCTGGACGCTCCGACTTTCGTTGAGTACAAAGCTGGGGGCAGGGTAGGTAGCGCATGGCACTGGTGGTCGGTGATAGGCTCAGGTACATCACGTGTCATATAGGTCGTGGCCCAAGGCTTTCTAGTAGCCAAGATGAGTCAAGAAGCATAATGTGTCAGCACTTCTCTGCACTTGTCAAGAGAAAACAAAGACATTAAGATTATATTACTTTTACTGATTATCTCTTCTAAGAAAAAAGGAACCAGGTGCAGAAGCGGAACATGAGAGTGGACCTGGACCGTGACCACTGAAGCCCAGCACCACATAGAGACAGTTAAGCCCCCGGATGTCTGCGGGCCTCCCTGACAGCTATCAGGCCTACCGCAAGAGGTTGGAGGGGCAGAGTTTTCTGCTAACTCCCTCGAGGAAGGAGACATCTCAGCCATCTTGGATGTCTCCTTCCCTAACTGGCTAAATAGCAGGCATTTCCCCAGCTCTGGCGCTGCCACACAGCACAGCCAAGGCGCCCTCCAGCAGCCCTTACACTGGAGTGACAGAGGGCTTAAAGTGTCTTGCCTTAGGGTCATTCCTTTCACAATGTCACCCCAGGTTCACACCTGGTGACCTGAAAGGCATTAGTAAAAGAACTAAGATCACCTATGAATAACTAAAATTACGTATGAATAATTAAGATTACCTGTGAATAACTACTATGGTTATATCTCTAGTTATTTTCCTTCTTCATTATTTATATAATGAAGAAGGAAATAATAGGCTGGGGGCCCCCAGCCTAGTTATATGGAAATAGGCTGAGGCTTCTGACTCCTGTGTCTGCACTTACGGTGTCTCCCCAACACAGACCCCTCTGTGGCTTTGCAGCCTGAGCCACAGCAGACAGAAGGGCCTCCATCTACACCCACTCAGTGGGTGGATCCGCTGCAGCCTGGGGTCAAGGCTGGGCCTCTGAGAGAATCTCCCAGCCTCACTGAAGGCAGGAACCCGAGTCCCTGGTTGGATCTCCAGGTGGACCTGGCCTGGCTGAGACTCTGAGCCAAGCCAGGAGCTGAATTCTCCCAGGGGCCTCAGGGGTTCCCTAGGGCTCAGAAACCAGAGGGAAAGTCCTGCTGGATGAGGGAGGGGCAGGCTCAGAAGCTCAGGGGTCTTTGCCCTCTGCACCAGCAGGCTGAGGCCCGGCTGTGCATGTGACTGGCTGCTGCTGGGGATAAGGCCCCAAGAGAAGGCACCGCAGCCTTGAGCTCTGGAAACCCGCAGCTCCCACAGCCCGCCACACTCACTGAGTTCCCGTTGGTGCCATGCTCAGCGGAAGCATTTTATCTGCACTTTCCCCAGAGAAACCTAATACTTTTGTTGGAAAATCAGAACACTTAACCACACATTTTGCTCAGTCTTTTTTTTTTTTTTTTTTTTTTTTTTTTTTCAGTCTTTCATGTAATTAACATTCCACGAGTGCAAGTGTTGAAAATAGAATAAACTATATCCAAGTTTCAAGTTGAGGGAGGCAGGTTCCCAGGTTCTGGTTTCCCTAGCCTAGGCGACAAGAGTGAAACTCTGTCTGAATTAAAGAAAAAAAAAAGGCTCGTTTTGGAGGAGGGAGGAGAGCCCAGCTGGAGCCCTCAATGGGGACAGCCTGGGCAGGTGGGGACTGGCCATCCCTCTTCTGGGAGGAAGGGACTCAGGACCATTGTTTTCCCGAGAAAGTCCTGTGAAGGACCAGCAATGCCACCAGGCCCCACCTGGCTCTTGGGGGCCCCCAGGCTTTAAGGGGACTCCCGGCTTAGGGCCAGGCCCTTGATGCTGGAGGAGGTCATGGGTGGAGGATGGGGGCACCCAGCGGGCAGCCAGGACCCCAGGGCTGCAGACAGGAAAGGGACTGTGTTGTCCACCAGGTCTGGGCCACATCAACGAATGTGGTTGAGGATCCGCCCCTAGGAGCTGAAAGCCAGGGCGTTGCCAGGCCTGAGGGTCCCTAAACAGCCCTTGGGCCCAAGGCGGGTGAAGCTGGGGGGAGGGGACAGAGCTCCCACCGCCCCGCCCCCAGGGGGCGCCCCAGGCGCGACGCGGTAGGAGGCAGAGGGGGCGCCAGGCCGCCGGAGAGGAGGCCATGGGCGCTCGAGGGGCGCTTCTGCTGGCGCTGCTGCTGGCGCGAGAGGGACTCGGGAAGCCGGGTGAGCTCGGGGCGTGGCTGGCAGGATGGCGTAGGGGGGCGGTGGGGAGTCAGAGGCCGCGGGGAGCTCACTTCCTGTCTCCTACAGCGTCGCCGGAGGGGGAGCTGTTGTCAGGTAGGGTCCCCAGGACTTGCGATGCTTGTCAGGGCCGCTGGGCCGGGGTGCATAGGGGTGGGGAGCCCATCTACTGCTCTCTGGCCCCCGCCCCCGGGATTGAGAACTCTGTTGGTGTTGAAAGTAACTAATGGGCGCTGGGGGGGATAGGAGGGCCCTACGGACCACGTGGGAGGGTCCCCCGTGTCATCTACTTCCTGCTGCACACGCGGAGGGGACCCTGGGTGGGCAAAACGTGGTTTCCTGGACTGGGCTGACGAGAGAAAGGGAGAGGCTGGGCTTGGGGGGCGGCCTCCCGCAGCTCAGCAGTCCCTCTGACCATCTGAGGACCATGCGGCCAACGGATCATCCAGACGCGCATCCTGGGTGGAGGCAACGCCGAGCTCGGGCGTTGGCCATGGCAGGGGAGCCTGCGCCTGTGGGATTCCCACGTTTGCGGAGCGAGCCTGCTCAGCCGCCGCTGGGCACTCACGGCGGCGCACTGCTTTGACTCGTGAGTGGGAGTGCGAACGGAGGGGTGCAGAGGCGGGCAGCGGCAGGGTTGGGGGTGGGGAGTACCACCTAACGTTACCAACGCTCGGATGCCACACTTGGGCGTGAATGTTGTTCGCGGATGCGACCTGGTGTTCTGAGGCCAGGCTCTGCTGCAGTCGGTTACACCCACTGCAGCTCCCTTTGATTCCCCTGGAGGAAACCCTGTTTAGGTTCTTCCAGAATGTTCTTCCAGAACATTTCCACGCCATTTTTGGTATGCTCTTTTTTTTTTTGACCCAAAGTTCACCACCTTCCATCCCACCCTCATCCCCACTCCTGGTGGACGTGGAGCTCAGGTGTGGGCACTGAGCCAAGGCCAGCTCCCTGGGGAAGCTGTGTGGACTTCATTCCACCAAGCCGCATTGCCACGTGTCCATCTGCCCATTTCTCCTTGGGCTGCATGGGGGTGTCCCTGGAGGTCCCTGGATCAATACAAGTGTCCTTGGGACAGCTCTGGGAAGTGACAAGACCCCACCCTCTTGCTCTAGGAGCAGGTCCTAGGGCTTTGCATGTGGCCTCTCTGGGACCTTTCATTTCTCCAGTGGACCCTGGGCCAGGAGAAAAACTTGCTAATGGCGCCCAGGATGAGCAAGTCGTAGCGACTCCACAGTCTCCCTCCTGGGCTAGTCCCCAGGTGTGCTCAGGCAGCCAGCCCTCCATCCAGGGTCTCTGACTGCTCTCGTCTCGTCTATCAGCTATGGTGACCATGGTGATTCCTCTGGGTGGACGGTCCAGTTTGGCCAGCTGACTTCTGTGCCATCCTTCTGGAGCCTGCAGGCCTATTACACCCGTTACTTCGTGTCGAATATCTATTTGAGCCCTCGATACCTGGCGAATTCACACTATGACATTGCCTTGGTGAAGCTGTCTACACCTGTCATCTACACTAACAATATCCAGCCCATCTGTCTCCTGGCCTCCACATTTGAGTTTGAGAACCGGACGGACTGCTGGGTGACCGGCTGGGGGAACATCCAAGAGGATGAGGGTGAGGCTGGGGACAGGCGGGTCAGGGAGGAGCTATCTTTGTTCACCTGTTCCCCTTCATAGGTGCAACAGCCCCATGCTTGGTCTGGGGGCAGCCTACGCCCCTCCTGCTCACATTCTCCCCTTATCTGCCAGGGTAGGGACCAAACACCTATTTCTCTCCCTTCCAGAGGCTGTGGGGGCCAGCTTGGCGCAGGCCTTCGCGTGGTGGAGGGATTCTGGAGGGCTTGGTGACATAAACTTCAGACCTGGATTTGTTCTTGGATCTTTTCACCTCCCCCAGTGCCTACCAGTGCCGCAGGCATCAGGTTCCCTGGCTGCCTCTCCAAGCCTCCGTCATCCACCCTAGCTCTGGTCAACTCTCTTGGAGCACTGAGCCCATTCCTCTCTCCTGGAAACTTCCAAGCCATGTTCAACTGCACCTCCCATGGAAACCCCTCTGGGGGCCCTCCAGTGGGCCTGCCCTGGAACCTGCATGTCTCCAAACATGCATGCCCTGAAAGAACTGGGCCCAGCATCTGGAGGAGCCCCAGGGCTGGCAGCCCCAGACTGATTGTGTTCCCTGTATCAGGAATCCTCTTCCCTCTGCTCCCCGGTCTGGCCCACAACAGTAGTAACAATAACACGAGGTTCCTTGAGCACACACTGTGTGCCTGGCACTGTTCTAGGCTTGGGGACCCAGCAGTGGGCCAGACGAGGCCTCTCTTCCTCCTGGAACTCACCTAGGAATTGAGTTGGCAATGTTTTTATACCCATTTTACAGATGAGAAGACTGAGATGGTTATGGAAATTGCCAAGAACTAGTAAATGGAGAAGTCAGGGCCCCTTGCCTTAGGGAGTGTAAGGGATGTCCCCAAGTCACACCCTGGCAGTTGGAAGCAGGAGTAGAGAACTCAGCACTGGAGCCACCTCCCTCTAGAGGAGGGGTCCTTTCCCTTCCTTGAGAAGGGTCCCTGCTGCAAAGATGGGTGGGTGTGAACCAGAGGCATGGCCAGGCTGCCTCTGCCACCCTCTCTCCCGGGCCTGGGATGGACAAGTCACACCAACCCCAGGCTGTGCCTCAAGTCATAGTGCCTGGGAGGCAGGAGGCAGGCATTTCTGGAGCCCTCTGCCTGGTGTGCGCCTTTGCTCTGCCCTGGACTGGCTGTGAGGCCTTGGACAAAGCCATGGTGCCTCAGTTTCCTCCCCTATGAAATTGGGTAACAATAGTTCCACATCACAGGCTAGTTCCCAGGTCGTTAATCCTGAGGGCTTAGGAGAGGCTCCACCAATGGGAAGCACTGCCTGCAAGCTGGGTCTTGATGTCTTTGTCATCCTGGGACTCAGAGGCAGGAACTGGATAGGTGTGGGTTCCTGTCAGGCTCTGAGACTTCCCCAGCGCCTTGCCTTTCGATATCCCCCTGACTCTCCTTATCTGGGAGTGAGTCCTGATGACTGCTGCCTCCCAGGGGTGCTGGGGGAGCCCTAAGGGCACGTGACAAGCTTGTGCCAAGGCCCTGAATGCGCCCAGCTGCTACTGAGGCCAGCGCTGCACCCAGGCTGGTGCCACCCCCCCCCCGCCCCGCCCCTGGGTCTGGCCTTGGGTGCTCATCTTAACATCATCTCAGCTGCCTTCTGCCCTCCCCCTGCTCCTTTTGGCTAAGGAATCTTTCCACGGGTGCAAGCAGGGCCACTGTCGCCATTCTACAGATAGGGAAAGTGAGGCTGCGGAGAGCTCTGACAGCCTGTCCATCCCCCGGGCTTCTGTGATGAAGATGCTGAGGGCCTCTGCTGTGCTGGGGGCTGGGCCGGAGCTGGGGCTGATGAGGATGAACTGCCAGGTGCTGCAGGTGCCCCAGGGCCCACCCCCAAAGCCGATTCCATCCCTCCCTAGAGGGGCCTCAGGTTGCTGTCTCTCTCCTTCCCCCATCGTCTCCACAGAGCTGCCGTATCCTTACACCCTCCAGGAAGTGCAGGTCGCCATCATAAACAACACCATGTGCAACCACCTCTTCCTAAAGTCCGATTTCCGCACTGACATCTTTGGAGACATGATTTGTGCTGGCAATGCCCAAGGCGGGAAGGATTCCTGCTTTGTGAGTGTTCCTGCCACCATTCCCAGCCCGGGGCCTGAAAGCAACATGTGTTCCTGTGCCTTATTTGACCCTCAGGTTAACCCCAGGAGGTGGAGACTGTTGCCCCACTCTGCAGACCCAGAAACGGAGGACTGGCTGCTGCCGGGGGGAGGCGGAGGACGTTCACCCAGCCCACCCAGCCCCACAGCCCCTCCCACTCGGCCTCTCCCCTGCCCCACTCACTCCACCCCAGGCTGACCTCACCCCCCATGCCCCTCCGGCTCTCCAGGGTGACTCAGGTGGACCATTGGCCTGTGAAAAGAATGGAATGTGGTATCAGGTTGGAATTGTGAGCTGGGGAGTGGGCTGTGGTCGGCCCTATCGGCCCGGTGTCTACACCAATATCAGCGAGCACTTCGGGTGGATCCAGAAGCTGATGGCCCAGAGTGGCATGGCGCGGCCAGACCCCTCCCGCCTGCTGCTCTTTCTCCCTCTTCTCTGGGCTCCCCCACTTCTGCAGCCGGCCTGAGCCCACCTGAGCCCATGCAGGCTGGGGCCACTGCTAAGTCAGGCCCTGGTTCTCTTCTGTCTTGTTTGGTAATAAACACATTTGAGGTGACGCCTTGCAGAGCATTTCTCAAATGCAGCGGCTTCATGAACAGCCCATTCTCCCTGTGCAGCCAACCTGTTCATGCCCCTGGCTCACACCCACGTCTGTGCTGCACGATAGAACCATCTGGTTATTTCAATCAGAAAGAGAACTGTGCGTTGCCCAGGCTGGTCTTGAACTCCTAGGCTAGTTTCGATCTTCCTGCCTCACCCTCCTGAGTAGCTGAAGTTATAGATGAACATCGTGCCTGGCAATGGAACAGGAGTAGTTCCAGGGTGCCAGGAGCTGGGAGCCAGGAGTTGGGGTGTGTGTATTGGAGTAAATGATCCTGACACCCCACCAAGGATCCAGCACAGAAACGCCAGACATCCTGATCTTACCATGGACCCCCAAGGCTGACCTAGCACCAGGATGTAGGTGCAGGTAGTTTATCTGGGAGGTGACTGCAGGAAGTGGGGAAACCGAGGCAGGGAAGGAAGGAATACCAATGAGTTTGCACAAACAAGGAGATTACCACTGTAGGCAACTGAGGTGCAGTCCTGTGGGGGCCTTAGCATTGGCCCACTGAGGACAAGGACACCAGAGTGGGCATTTCTCTCTTGATACCCCCCCACACCCAGAGCTGGGGCAGCCCCAACATGAGGCTCTGAGCACCCAAGGAATAAGCAATAATGGTTCCTCTTGTGGGACTGCAGCTGGCAACATGTCTGAAAATCATGGTCCTCCCTTGGCAATGTTTTTATGTAAGTATGCATGTATGTATGTATTTACTTATTTGAGACAGTCTTGCACTTCCACCCAGGCTGGAGTGCAGTGGTGCAATCTCTGCTCACTGCAATCTCCACTTCCCAGGTTCAAGCCATTCTCCTGCCTCAGCCTTGCGAGTAGCTGGGATTACAAGCACCCACCACCATGCCCAGCTAATTTTTGTATTTATAATAGAGACAGCATTTCACCATGTTGGCCAGGCTGGTTTCAAACTTCTGACCTCAGATGATCCTCCTGCCTCAGCCTCCCAAACTGCTGGGATTACAGGCATGAACCACCTCGCCCAGCTGGATCTTTTTTTATTTTTTTAATGTTCATTTTTTCAGTTTATTGCATGAAGGAATTACACTAGTCCAAGTTAAAAGCAGACTCCAAATGGTTACATGAGACAAACTGTGAAGCTTTTAAACTTGTAACAAGGGAAGGAAGGGAAATTCTACCCATTGCATGGAAATCCTCACTTAAGTTCCCATGAGCCACAAGTACCTAAAACCCTTGAACCATCAGCTGATCGTCCTAAGCCAGTCCGACCTCTGCATGGAACTGGCCTAAGTTCTTGTGCTGGTCACCCTGTCGCTGAATTACTTCTCCATATTCTGGATGCTCAGTTACAATCCGATTGCAGGCAAATTTCCTCTTAAATGCCCTCACTAGTTGCTTTTTACTGTAATCCTCAGTGATCCCTTGGATAGTACCAAGGGGTTTCCTGTCATTTCTCTGTTGAATTCTTGCATGGATCTAATCCTCAGTGCCTGCAGGGAGCAGGTCATCACTCCCCTTTCCACCCCTTTGCCGTCTTTCCACCCCTTTGCTGATGCAAGTAAGTGATCTTACTTGCATTAGCAAAGGGGTGGAAAGACTGGAGTTTCTGGATAGCGGACATTAGAGACAATTCCTTTTCTTCGGTGGAGATGGCCTGTGGAAGGCAGTGGTGTGGCGGGAGAAGGCAGTGTGAGGGGGACAGAGCATGGGGGACTGAGAAGACTCTAAGGGGAGGTTGCTAAGTCCTTGGCTCAGTGACTGAGGCTGGAGGTGCTTTCAGATCAAGGGACAGAGTACACCTAAGTTACTTCCTATCTCTCACGGCCCTCCTGGTGATATAGGAGTTAAGGAGAAATTATTTAGGCAGATAGTGAGGGGAAGGAAGTCCTTGGTAAGGTTTTCTTTTTAATGAAAAGCAGCCTCCAAATTATTTTCTTTTCTAACAAAGAGCAGCTTGTAAAATCAAGCTGCAGATATAGACAAGCGAGCTGGAAGCTTGCCTGGCTGAATGGCAACAGCTGTGTCAACAGGAAAAGAATGGCTGGGGCGAGGCATGTCCAATATGGTGGCTCCATCCTCCCCTTTCCTCGTCAGTCACGTGCACGGTAAGGACCAGGCAACAAGGTGCAGCCCAGTAGAGACCTACTTTGCATAATAAAAGATTAGGGTGGGGTAACCAGTTTCCTCACACTATGTAAACGTTGCACCTAATCTAACCAATCTTGGGCCCTATGTAAATAAGGCACCGCCTCCTCAAGCCTGTCCTTGAAACCCTGGATACTCTGCCACCGCTGGCATGAGGTCCCACTCAAGGGCCCCTCTCTTTCATAGGAGAGTGAGCTGTTCTCCTTTCTCTTTCTTTGCCTATTAAACCTCCACTGTTAACCTCACTCCACGTGTGGTGTGTCCGTGTCCTTTATTTCCTGGGCATGAAGCAATGAACCTCGGGTATTTACCCCAGACAACAACGTTGCTTTACTGGGGGTCTTCTGAGTTCCCCCAAATTGTCTTTTAAGGCCAAATTATGAGACCATGGGCCTAAAATTAAGCCATCTGAACAAGCAGCATATTTCAACATGTTCCTTGAAGCTCCAAGTGCATTCTGATTCAAAGTGCCTCTCTGCAAGATACTGGTTCAAAGCAAACTGAGATTCCTTCCTGTCTGGAGTCTTCCTCTCCCATTCCTGCACCTCCTCCTCTTTATACGTAAAGACACAAGGTTTTGAAAAAATCATTTTGACCTTTGTGCTGTTTCTTTAAAGCAAAGGATGACATTTCCATGTAAAAGATATTCTCCCTATACCAGAAGCAAAGGTAACACTCTACCTTCAAGGGTGAGAAATTGAGACCAAGAGAATCCTGTACAGACATTTTAAGACTAAACTTCCCACTCTAGGGTCTCCTCTCTGCTAGAAGCTGAACACGCATCAAGACACCCCGGCTGTGGAAAGGAGCTTCCCGCTCTGTGTCTCCACTGAGTTGTTCTGTCACTCAATAGAGCTCTTCTTCATCTTGCTCACCCTCCACTTGTCTGCATACCTCATTCCTCCTGGTCACAGGACAAGAACTCAGTACCCACAAAATGGTGAAGATAAAGGAGCTGTAACACAAACAGGGCTGAACATGGCCCTTGCTCACCACATTTCAGGTGAAGAGAAGGGGAAAAAAGCTGCAGCCCTTCAGGGGAGTCCAGACCTGGGAGCTCCCTGAGTCAGGTCTGCGACTCCCTCTTGGGGCCCTCGTGATTCCTGGTGTCTTCAGGCTTCCAGGCACCACCACATTCTCCAGTGCCAGCCAGGGAGGCTGCTTATGGTGAGCCTGGTCCAGCGGCAGCACCCATGCCAGCATACCTGGAGCTGCCTGCCCCTGGCAGCACCTGGCATGTATGACTGACTGCTCAGTGGCTAGGCCCCATGCTCGTTCACACACCCCTCGCCATTCCATACCTGACTCGCGGTCCCACTCAGAGGCGTGGGATCCAGGCCAGCAGAGTGAGCCGAGCACAGCCTGCCAGGCTGAGTGGGTAGAATGAGCCGTTTCGCAGGCCCAAGGGAAACTCAGGGCAAGGTGCCACCAGCCACAGGTTTCCAGCCAGAAGAGCAACACCCCAGAGATCCTGTAACATTGTGAAGGCTTTGGAAAGTTGTATTTAAATTGTTCATAGCTCCGTTTTATCATCTACCTGTAGACTATACTAGACCCTACATTCTAAGTTCCTCCAGTCCAGTTTTCTCCTAAGGAATTACTCAAAGTGGAAGCTGCTCTTTCATAAAGCCCTAGGAGCTAAAACTAAACAACTTAACATACCTATCAAGGGACAAGTATTGTGCCTGATTTGTGGACCACACAGAGAATTCACCAATCATCAACACCAGAACCAGAGACTGCAAAACTGCCGGCCTCATACTGCAGCTCTTCCCAAGACCATCGGAACAAGATTCCATATGATGGTGGTCGGCTCACCCCTATTAATGCCCAGCTTTCTCCCTTGACAGGATAAGCTGTAATTAAAATTTTATATTCAGTAACTCCTTTGGGTAACTTGACAGAACCAGACCTACAAACATGATGTCCCCCACCTAGTGGGTAACTGTGGGGATATTGCTAACACTATTTTTTGTTCAAATTGTACTAGTGGCCCCTTTTATAGAGTTGGCCCTATCTTCCGCTTTATTTCAACCCAGTCATGAAACGCTACTCAATGGCTCCAACAGCTTTCACCTGGTTTTCTTCCCACTTTTTTTTCCAAGTTTTTTTTTTTTTTTTTTTTTTTAAAGGGATAGGGTCTTGTGGTAGGCATGGTGGCTCACGCCTGTAATTCTAGTATTTTGGAAGGCCAAGGGAGGCGGATCATGAAATCAGGAGTCCAAGACCAGCCTGATCAATATAATGAAACCCTGTCTCTACTAAAAATACAAAAATTAGCTTGGCGTGGTGGTGTGGTGTGCCTGTAATCCCAGATACTTGGAAGGCTAAGGCAGGAGAATCACTTGAACCTGGGAGGCAGAGTTTGCAGTGAGCTGAGATTGCACTACTGCACTCCAGCCTGGGCAACAGAACAAGACTCCATCTCAAAAAAAAATAAAGAGCGATAGGGTCTTGCTCTGGTGCCCAGACTGGAGCCATTGCAGTGGCGTGATCCTAGCTCACTGCAACTTTGAAGTCCTGGGTTCCTTCCACCCCAGTCTTCTGAGTAGTTGGGTCTACAGGCCCACACTACCACACCCAGCTAAGTTTTAATAATTACTTTATGTAGAGACAGGGTCTCATTTTGTTGCCCAGGCTGGTCTCAAGTGGGCAGTTAGCCCCAGCCTTCCGGCCAGATGCTCCAGCCTGGCCAAGCGGTCTGGGAATCCATAAGTATTTTTTAAACCTGTGAATATACAGTTCCAGATTTGTGATTTCATTATATGCAAACTGTGCTTCAGATGGGAAATGTCAGCCACACGACAGTCTAGTTAGGGACATGCATGCAGAAGTGTCTGAGGGGAAGTGCACTCACGTCAGCACCTGATGTCTGAGGAAGGAAGATGAAGCGATGGGTGGATAGAGGGTCTGGGACCTGGACAAACGCAGTGACACCCATACAGGAGAATGCTGAGGACTGGAGAGGCAGAGAGCACGTGGGTGTCACCGTAAACACCTTCTACTCTGTCATATGTCTGAAATTTGGGTGGTAAATGTAGGGGAAATGCCCGTTGACTGTGTCCTTGGAAGACAGCTCCCCAGGGTCCATTCTCAGTTTCTGCCATCTTGGTCTATCTGGACCTTCCACCCTCCAGTCTGGAAAATGCCAGGCCTTTCACATGGCTTGCTGTCGGGGACACAGTCAGGAACTGGTCTCCCGGACCAGCGACACCCCCACAGAGCTACTCTCTCTGCAGCCTCCCAGGTAGGGCTCAGCCATTTCCAGGAAGGAGATGAGCAACTCATTCAAACCAGTTTAAGGCTGTTCCAGTGCCCGACATCATCAAAGACGTCCTCTGGGCCGGTCGTCATTTATTAGTCCATACGATGACGTTCAGGAGGTGGGGCCTTCGAAGGTAATTTGGTTAAGATGACATCATGAGCACAGGACCCTGCCCCCAGTGATGGAGTTAGGGCCCATATAAGAAAAGGAGACGGCCGGGCGCGGTGGCTCAAGCCTGTAATCCCAGCACTTTGGGAGGCCGAGGCGGGTGGATCACAAGGTCAAGAGATCGAGACCAACTTGGTCAACATGGTGAAACCCCGTCTCTACTAAAAATACAAAAAAAATAGCTGGGCATGGTGGTGCGTGCCTGTAATCCCAGCTACTCAGGAGGCTGAGGCAGGAGAATTGCCTGAACCCAGGAGGCGGAGGTTGCGGTGAGCCGAGATCGCGCCATTGCACTCCAGCCTGGGTAACAAGAGTGAAAACTCCATCTCAAAAAGAAAAAAAAAAAAAAAAAATAAGAAAAGGAGACCAGGACCCTCCTCTTTGCCCCTCCCCAAATAAGGAGACTTGGTGAGAAGATGGGGGTCCACGCCAGGAAGGAGCCCTCACCAGCAGCCAGATCACTCAGCGCCTTGATCCTGGACTTCCAGCCTCCAGAACGGTGAGAAATAAACCTCTATTGTCTACCAGCCCCCCACGGCGTGGGGTTTGTGTTACAGCAGCCTGAGCTGACCCAGACGCCAGGCAGCAACACTCGGACCAGGGCGGGCTAGGAAAACCAGAACCTGGCAATCCCGCTTCCCTGTAGGGGGGAGACCCTGGAAGTGCCGAGGCAAGGGTCTGAAGCCTCAGCCTGTTCCCATATGAATATAGAAACAGAAAAGAATTAGAGGTATAGTTACATAGTTACTCCTATAATCATAATCACATAGTTATTCATATATAATCACAGACATATGTATACTCAATATAACCTTTTAATGATTATGGGTTTGAAGCATGGAACTGAGGTGACACTGTGAACAAAGTGAGCCTAAGGCAAGATGCTCTAAGCCCTCTGTGACGCCCCCATAAGGGCTGCTGGAGGGCGCCTCAGCTGTGCGGCAGTGCTAGCGCTGGGAAAGCCCCGCTGTTTAGCCAGCTAGGGAAGGAGACGTCCCAGATGTCCAAGACGTCTCCTTCCTCGGGGTAGTTTGGAGAAAACTCCGCTCCCCAGAGCTCGTGCGTCAGGCCTGGTGGCTGTCAGGGAGGCCCGCAGACATCCAGGGGCTTAATGTCTCTATGTGATGCCGGCTTCAGTGGTCACGTTCCATGTCCACTGTCATGCTCTACTTCTGCACCTGGCCCCTCTTTTTCTTAGAAGATAGAATCAGTAATAGCAATGTAAATCTTAACGTCTTTGTTCTTTCTTGACAAGTATGAGAAAAGGGCTGATGCATTAGGTTTTCTCCTCTCCTCGGCTACTTGAAAGTCCTGGGCCCCCCGTCTACAAGACACGAGATTTACCTGACCCTATCACCGGCCACCAGTACCTCACCCTACCTTCCCTGCCTCCTGTTTTGTACTGAATAAAAGTCAGAGTGTCCAGGCACTCGGGCCATGCTGGACTCCGTGCTTTGGCTGGCAGTGGACCCCCGAGCCCAAACTCTCTCTTTCTCGGTGTCTTGTCATTTACACAGTTTCTCATCTCTGCACCAGCTGAGAGGAGCTCATAGGACCCTGTAGGGTTGGACCCTACCCCTCCCTCGACTTGAAACTTGGGTACAGTTTGTTCTATTTTCAACACTTGCTCTCGTGGAATGTTAATTACGAGAAAGATTAGGCAAAATGTGTGGTTAAGGGTTCCAGTTTTCCAATAAAAGTATTGAGTTTCTCTGGGGAAAGTGCAGACAAAATGCTTCGGCGGAGTGTGGGACCGACGGGAACTCAGTGCGTGCGGCGGGGCTGTGGGAGCTGCAGTGCCTTCCCTGGGTCCTCCTCCCCAGCAGCAGCCGCTCAAGGGCCAGTCACATGCACAGCCCGGCCTCAGCCTGCTGGTGCAGAGGACAAAGACCCCTGGGCTTCTGATCCTGCTCCTCCCCCAGCCAGTAGGACCTTCCCTCTGGTTCCTGAGCCCCAGGGAGCCCCTGAGATCCCTGGAGGAGTCAGCTTCTGGCTTTGCTCAGAGTCTCAGCCAGGCCAGGCCTACCCAGAGATCCAAGCCAGGGACCCGGGTTCCTGCCTCCAGTGAGGCTGGGAGATTCCCTAAGGCCCATCCTTGACCCCGGGCTGCAAGAGGTCCCACCCACTGAGTGGGTGTAGATGGAGACCCTCCGGTCTGCTGTGCCTCAGTCTTTGGAGCCACAGAGGGGTCTTCTCAAGCCCCACACCTGGAGGACACGGAGGCCAGGGGCTTGTGGCCCTAACCCGCCTCCTAACACTCACGGGCCAGCGGGTCTGGGGCCACCTCTGCTGGCAGAAGGCCTCATTGTTCCCTGTCCTGGCACAGTGAGGACTGGGGCGTGCCTGGGGCAGGAAATAAATGCTCAGTAAATCCCCCTCCTGGGGAGCCCTGATCCCGAGGGACAAAGG
Organism: Saimiri boliviensis; assembly: GCF_048565385.1. NCBI lineage: Eukaryota > Metazoa > Chordata > Mammalia > Primates > Cebidae > Saimiri > Saimiri boliviensis. The sequence goes on along the minus strand of NC_133460.1, from coordinate 9,051,188 downwards.
GCCTGTGTTGAGTCTCCCTGAGGATGGGTTCAGGGCCAGCACATGGGCCAGGGCAGATGGAGGGGGCAAGGGGGAGGGGGTGTTGCCTCCCACCAGGTGGGCTTCCTCCCCAGGTGGGGACACACAGGTGAGGAGTGTCCTCGTGTGCGCACACCCCCGCCCCCAGTACAGGAGAGGCTGGGCGGGCGCGTGTGTCTGGGGCACGTGAGTGAGCGTGTGTGATCACCGTGCTCACGCCGTCTCAACAGCCCTCCAGTGGGCATTTGGGCGAGTCCCTGCACCCCTCCAGTCAGGCTCTTCCTCCAAGTCCCCCCAGCCCAGCTGCTGCTTCTGGCATCCTGGCCCAGATGACTCACCTTCTGGGCGCCAAACCCTGCCAGCCTGGAGTTAGAAGCAAGGCCTCTGAACTGCCAGCAAACTTGGGAAGGCGCCCTCGGGCGAGGCTGGATCCAGAACACAACCCGCTTTGTGCCGCCTCCAAGGACTCGGCCTCTTCCGCCTCTACCTCCCTGGAGGAGGCTCCTCCTGAGCGGGGCTCCGCCGACCCTTCCCGGGCCTGGCCCCTGCTGTCTCCAAAAGTCAGAGGGGCCTTGGGGGGTGCAGAAGGGTGGCAAGAGAGGGGCAACTGGGGCCTCACCCTGACACCCCAGTCATTGGAAGCCCAGCCCTGACCAGCGCTTCCACGGAGGTGGAACCAGACAGCATCAGAACCAGAGCAGGCGCCAAGACTAAAGCGAGGCTTTGCTTCCGCCCTCTCAGCCTCTGGCAACTTTCATTTTACTTTCTTCTTTTTTTTTTCTTTTTTTTGAGACAGAGTGTCACTCTTGTTACCCAGGCTGGAGTGCAATGGCGCGATCTCGGCTCACCGTAACCTCCGTCTCCCAGGTTCAGGCAATTCTCCTGCCTCAGCCTCCTGAGGGATTACAGGCACACGCCACCATGCCCAGCTAATTTTTTGTATTTTTCGTAGAGACGGGGTTTCACCATGTTGACCAGGATGGTCTGGATCTCTTGACCTCGTGATCCACCCGCCTCGGTCTCCCAAAGTGCTGGGATTACAGGCCCATTTTACTTTCTATCTCTAGCTTTTTACTCATCTAAGTACTTCGTGTGTATGAAATTGTACAGTGCTCGTCTTTTGTGACTGGATTATTTCACTGAGCACAGAGACTTTATGACTCATCCACGGCAAGGTGTGTGTCAGGATATCCTTCCTCCCTCCCTCTGTCTTTTCTTTCCTTCCTTCCTTCCTTCCCTCCCTCTCTTTTGTCTCCTTCCTTCCTTCCTTATTTCAACAGGGTCTCCCTCCATGGCCCAGGCTGGAGTGCAGTGCTGAGATCTTGGGTCACAGCAGCCTCCACCACTCAGGCTCAACCCAATCAGCTCACCTCATCCTCCTGAGTAGCTGGGAGCACAGGGCCACCACACCCAGCTAAGTTTTTATTTTTAATTTTTTGTAGAGAAAAGTGTTGTCCAGGCTGGTCTCAAACTCCTGGCCTCCAGTGATCCTCCTGCCCCAGCCTCTCAAAGTGTTGGGATTACAGGTGCGGGCCACTGCACCCGGCCCCCTCTAATTCTCTTGTCCTCTTTCCCTTAAGACAGCCAGAACAATGAATAAACAATTAACTTTCAATGAAAATAATTGAGGAAGAGCGCCAGAGCGCTTTAGAGGAGTAACAGAAGGCTGGGTGAGCGTGTCTGCATGAAGAACAGAGGAAACGCTGGGCCTGCACTGCACCCCGGTCCCCAACCAGGATCCTCTGGGAACAAGGCAAGGAGGTGAGCAAGGAGATGGCAGGAGCCCACCTGGAACACCTGCAGCCCTCACCGCCAGCGCCCTCTGTCCTCATGGGCATTAAGCCAGGCGAGGGGGCGGCCTGAGCGGCACAGCTGGGCTCCCACAGAGGACCCCACAGCCAGCCCTTTCCTGCGGTCATGTGACTACTGCACTGCGCTACTGCCGAATTGGAACTGGGGCCACAGCACATCTTGTCCTGGGATTGAGTAGCCACAGCTGCCCTTCATCCCCGAGATGAAGCCACCATCGAACCCTCAGCCTGGTGGCTTCACACCCCTCAACTGAGCTGTGAGCACCGGTTACACCCTTGCCCCTGGGGCCAAGCAGAGATGGAGGTGCTGCTCTGGGTAACCCTTCCCCTTTCCCCGGCCAGAGCTGAAGTCACAACCCGCCTCCTTGGCTGCTCAGAGGTGAAGTTGGAGAAGATGCTGCATTCCAGGAAACGGTGCCTGGCCACCCAGAATTGTCACATCCCTCAAGCCTAAGCGAAAGCAGCCTGCTTTCCCCAGGAGTTCAGTTCCCTGGCTGAGCTGAGCCGCTGTGGACCCCGGGGAAACAGGGCAGTGGCTGAGCTAAGACGCCGCCCTGTGGGCCAGCTCTGGCACCTTGCCTCCCTGGAGCCAGATCAGCCTCCTAGAGATGGAGCTTCAGAGACAGCCCTCTTCCTCGGAAGTGGGTCTCCCTGGGCTGCTCCCTGCCTTCCTCTGCAATGTGTGGTTCCCGGCTGCCTCGCTTCCCCACAGGGCCCAAATGACAGCTGTGCTCTGCCATTCTGCCACTGTATCTGACCTCATGAAGTCTGGGATACTGCCAAGCCCCACCATCTCGGAGTCTAGTGTCACTACTGCATGGAGCCTCAGCCCCTAAACCCTGAGTTACACTGAGCCCTATTGGCTCAGGTCCCGGAATTGCAGCCGTATCGCGATCCCCAGGTTTCAACCTGAAGCACCACATCTTCCCCAGAGTTGGGCTGTTGCTCTGCTCTGTCCTCCAGGGGAGAATCACAGCTACAACCCGGTCCCCTGGGCCTGACCTGCTAGTGGGTGCTTCAGAATTACAGATCCTGTGGGGGTGGGAGGCTGGGGGAGGGATGGCATTAGGAGAAATACCTAATGTAGATGATGGGGTGATAGATGCAGCAAACCACCATGGCAAGTGTATAATAACTATGCAACAAACCGGCACGTTCTGCACATGTATCCCCAGAACTTAAAGTCTAATTTGAAAAAAAGAATGATATATCCTGGCTCTGTGGGCAATACACATTCAACCTGCCACAGAGAATAAACCTGCACCCAATGGCCCAGGCCTGCTCTCGGTTTGTATACCAGGTCCTCGGCCTAGGACGCCAGCCCCACAGCTGGGTGGCACCCACAAAGCCAGCGCCACTGCACCTTCTTGTAGGCCACATCAGACTTGATACCAAAAGGTCCCCTTTGGCTGCATATCCCCATTGTGGGGAAAATAAGAATAGGAGGATCCCAAACCCTCTTGACATCAACGACATTAACAACCACGGCCACACATCTCATAGCCTGGGCCTTGAGGCCCCCAGTTATTGCTGATGCTCAACTACTGAGAGCCAGCTCGGCCACTGAGATCCCCACCCAGGCGGCGCTGAAGGAACTGAGAGGCAGACACTCAAAACAGCAACGTGGGCCTAGCCAAGAGGCCAGCAACCTTCCAAGCCGAGAGCCTCAGGCACTGACAGCATTCTGATTTGAGGGCCTCGAGCAGACTCTGACCCACGAGTTTCGTCTCTCTGAACAGGTGATGATTGTTAACAAACAGCTGTTTGGTATTTTCTCATAACACAAAATATGCCCAGTAGGCAGCTGGTGCCTATTTACCACTGATCACAGACAAACTAAAAGGTATTCTCCACGAGGGAGCCACAGGGGCAGGGTCAGATGTTCCGAGCTTAAAGAATTGTTTTAACTGTCGTATGATATTTATATATTGTCATGCCACTTTAGAATGCCCCAAGTAGTTTTCTACTTGGTGGGGGGGTGGTTAGGTTTTCCTTGCCATCGTTCTTCCTAGCAAACTATATATATATATATATATATATATATATTTTTTTTTTTTTTTTTTTTTTTTTTTTTTTGAGACGGAGTTTCACTCTTGTCACCCAGGCTGGAGTGCAATGGCTCGATCTCGGCTCACCGCAACCTCCGCCTCCTGGGTTCAGGCAATTCTCCTGCCTCAGCCTCCTAAGTAGCTGGGATTACAGGCACGCGCCGCCATGCCCAGCTAATTTTTTGTATTTTTAGTAGAGACGGGGTTTCACCATGTTGACCAGGATGGTCTCGATCTCTTGACCTCGTGATCCACCCACCTCAGCCTCCCAAAGTGCTGGGATTACAGGCTTGAGCCACCGCGCCTGGCCCGCAAACAATATATTCTATCATACACTCAGCGTTTCTCAGCAATCATTCACTCAGCATTTCTCAATATTCATAAACTTAACATTTCTCAACAACTTGACATTTCTCAATACTCAACACAGCTGAAGGGCTGCACGGAGACCATATCACTGCACCTATCAGGAAACACAGAAGTCCCACCCTTTCCAACCAGCACCCTAAGACGCAGCTGCAGGTGAAAGTCAGTCTCTATGAAAGCCACTCTAGAAACTTTGGAAGAGGCGATTGTTCCACCAGATGTACAGACATCAGTGCAAGGACACCAGAAACATGATGCAGCAAGAAAATCTGACACCACTAAAGGAACCTAAGTGTCTAGTAACAGACACCAATGGAAGAGGAAATCAGTGAATTGCCAGAAATAAATTCAAAATAATGATCTTAAGAAAACTAAATGAGGCCGGGCACAGTGGCTCATGCCTGTAATCCCAGCACTTTGGGAAGCTGAGGCAGGCGGATCACCTGAGGTCGGGAGTTCGAGACCAGCCTGACCAACATGGAGAAACCCTGTCTTTACTAAAAATACAGAATTAGCCTGGTGTGGTGGCACATGCCTGTAATCCCAGCTACTAGGGAGGACAACGCAGGAGAATTACTTCAACCTGTGAGGTGGAGGTTGCAGTGAGCCGAGATCGTGCCACCCAGCCTGGGCAACAAGAGTGAAACTCCTCTCAAAAAAAGGAACCCCTCGGCCGGGTGCGGTGGCTCAAGCCTGTAATCCCAGCACTTTGGGAGGCCGAGGCAGGTGGATCACGAGGTCAAGAGATTGAGACCATCCTGGTCAACATGGTGAAACCCCGTCTCTACTAAAGGTGCAAAAAATTAGCTGGGCATGGTGGCACGTGCCTGTAATTCCAGCTACTCAGGAGGCTGAGGCAGGAGAATTGCCTGAGCCCAGGAGGCGGAGGTTGCGGTGAGCCGAGATCGTGCCATTGCACTCCAGCCTGGGTAACAAGAGCGAAACTCCCATCTCAAAAAATAAAAATAAAAAATAAAAAAATAATAATAAAAAAAGGACCCCCCTCAACATGTGGGGTCGGGGGGCAAGAGAGAAACACTCACTCCTGGTATCCTTGGCCTCAGTGGGCCAATGCTGAAGCCCCCACAGGATTGTGGCCCAACGTCTCCCAGTTTGAGCGAATTCACTGGCATTTGTGCCTTCCCTGCCTTGGTTTCTCCATTTTCCCACCTTTGCTTCCTGGGATCACCTTCCAGATAAACTGCCTGCACCCATGTCCTGGTTTCAGGTCAACCACTGGAGTGACCAAAATAAGATCAGGAACATCTGGCATGTGTGTGATTGGGAACCCTGGGATGGGGGCAGTGGGAGCATTTCCTCCACGGTACCCCCAAGCCACGTCTTCCCACCTCTCTGACACACTGAATACTACCGCTCTTCCATCAGTTATCTTTCTGATTGAAATAACCAGAGGGTTCTGCTGTTTGCAACAAAAACCTGGATAACAATTTAGGAGTTCTGGTAGGGTCTTGGCCTGGACCGGACATGAGTGAAGAGGAAGGAGTCGTCCCTGAAGCCCCTTAGGTCCACAGAAACCTCTGCAAAGCATCCACTTTAACATGCACACGTATTTATTAGCAAATGGGACAAAAGGGGCTGGAATCTGATCCCAACCCTGTCCTTGAAGTGCCACATCCCCGGGGAAGCGAGCCAATACTGTGGTCTCCACTGTAGCCTCAGTCTCTGGTGGACTCAAAATGGCTGCAGGATCAGGGAGCCCAGAGCAGAGCAAGGAGCAGCAGCAGCTGGGAGGGGCTTGGCCTGGGCGTACTGGTAGACATCACCCTCTGGATCCAGTGGAAGTACACACTGATGTTTGTGTAGACACCAGGCCGATTGGGTTGACCACAGTCTATTCCCCAGCTCACGATTCCAACCTGATACCACAGTCCATCCTTGTCACAGACCAAGGGTCCACCTGAGTCACCCTGGGGAGCAGCATGGGTGAGCCCAGCCTGGGGCAGTGGATGGGGCAGCAGAGAGGCCATGAGAGCAGAAGGGTCTGTGGGCTGGGCAGACTGAATGCAAATCTTACTCCTTCTCATGGACTCAACCAACTCTTGGTTTCAATACTTAGAAGTGAGGCAACGGCCTCCAGAGGTTGACGAGTTAATCAGAATTTATGAAAAATGAGAACCATGTTTTGTAGGCTCAGTAGCTAAGACCGCACTGGCTTTCTCAGAAGAAATCGAAGCAGTGGGTTGGGAGTGGTTGTCGGGGAGGAGATGGTAGCTGCTCTCAGGCCCGGAGCTGGGGATGGTGGGATTCCCTAGTGGGGTAGAGGCACTTACTCTGCAGGTGTCTACACTGCCATCTTCAGCACCAGCACAAAACATGGAATCCTGGATGATACCACGGCTGGAGGGCTGTTCAAACAGGTAATTACACCTGGTGTTGTTTAAGATGGTGACTTGTGCTTCCCGGAGTTTGTAAGGAGGTGGCAGACGTTCTGGAGATAGGACAGAAAAGACAGCACCCTTTACCTCTCCTCTGCCATCTGGGGCAGGGAGAGGAGAAAGGACATGTGTTATAGTGGTGGTGAGGGGTTCCTGACACACCCACAGTGCCTGGCATTGCTCCTGACTCCCCAGCACCTAATACATCAAGAGCAATCAACAATATCACAAAATAACCCAATAGATGGCCAGGTTGTTGCAGAGCTTCCTGAAACTCAGTTTCTCTCTCCGTAGAATGGAGACGACAGCCCCTGCCTGAGTCAGTGGAGAGATTTCTTAGCCAAAGCATGGCAGGAGGAAGGGTTACCATATTGGTCAGGCTGGTCTTGAATTCCTGACCTCAGGTGATTCACCCGCCTCGGCCTCCCAAAGTGCTGGGATTACAAGCTCAGGCGCCCAACCTGTTTTTTTGTTTTTAATCTTTTATGCTATATTTTTACTGTTCCTCTTCTATGTATAGATACGTTTAAGTACATAAATGCTCACCAGTGTGTTACAAGTACTTCTGGTATTCAGTGCAGTCACAAGCTGTACAGGCACGTAGCCCAGGAGCAATGGGCTGTACCACAGACTCTTCGTAGAGTGGGCTGTGCCATCTGGGCTTGTGTGACTATACTCTGATGTTCACACAGTGATGAAAATGTCCCATGATGTGTGTCTCAGAATATATCCCAGTTGTTAAGTGATACAGGACTGTAGGCTAAAAATCACTGAATCATGTACTTTAACACTGAACACTTGAAAACGTTATGGTTTGTGAGTTGTCTCAATTTTTTAAAATCATTGCCTGAGGCTTCTGTCACCAGGGCCTCCCTCACTCCCCCTCAGTCCTGCAGGCCCTGGGCCAAGCTGGCCTATCTCTCACACTGTCCTCCTGGCCCCCGAAGTCCCTGGAAGGGCAAGAACTGAGTGTTTGGTCCCTGAGCTGACAGGTGGCAATGAGAGCAGAGAAGCAAGTGAGGAGAGACGGCAGCAAGCAGGAGAGGCTCGGGCTGCACCCCCAGGCCAAGGAGGAAGGGTGCTGTGTTTGTGTGGCGGGAACAGGGTAGAGGGTAATGCCCACCCCACACCCCCATGCCCCCACCGGTCTACCCCCAGCCTCACTACCGTTGGAGCCGAGGAAGCCCCAGCCGGTCACCCAGCAGTCCCGCCGGTGCAGGAAGATGAAGGTGGATGACTCGACGCAAATGGGTTGGACGTGCGAATTGTAGGCGACAGAGGAGGCCAGTCTCAGCAGGGCAATGTCATTGTATATAACCCCAAGGAAGCCAGGGTTCATAATGATATTCTGCACTTTGTAACGATTTCTTTGAGTCCGCAGGTTCCAGAAAGGCGGCCTGGAGGTCAGCTCGCCCAATTGGACCGTCCACTTGGAGGGATGATAGTGCCTGGCAGAAATGGAGACAGGGTGGGGAGCCCTGGAAATGAGGCGGGGGGAGGGGGCGCCTGAGCACTCTGGAGGCCCAGTCCCTGAGGCGAAGCTGCGGGTGGCTACTGCTTCCTCAGCTTGGACGCCAGTGGGAAGTCCGCGGCCCCGCCCCGCTCCCCCACGCAGACTCACTTTCGGAAGCAGTGCGCAGCCGAGAGCACCCAGCGACGGCTGAGCAGGCTCCCTCCACATCGGTGGAGTCTCCCCAGGCGCAGGCTGGCCTGCCATGGCCAGCGCCCGTGCGAGGATTCCACTCCACCTGTTACCAGCGAGTGTATTTCCCGGTGGCCGCAGGGCTCTGGGATGGACAGATGGACGCGGCTAAGCTGCAGGGGGCAGGCCCAACCCCGCCCTGTCTCGCCCCCGGGGTGGACGCAGGGAGGGGCGCCCCGGGGAACTGCGCGCCAAGAAGGTGACGCTGGGGACCCTCCCACGTGGTGGGAAGCTACCCGTCCCACCCCCAGGGCCCATAAGTTACTTGAGAGCATTGCGTTCTCGGGACCTGGAACAGAGATGGGTCCCATGCACCCCAGCCCAGAGGCCCTGGCAGGCATCGCGCGTCCTGGCGCCCTACCTGACAACAGCTTCGCCTGCTGCAACTCTGCAGGGTACAAGAAGTGAGCTCCTCACGGCCCCCACCTCCCGTCCTCCCCACCGCCCCCAGTCCTGCAGGCTGCGCCCCGAGCTCACCTGGCTTCCTGAGTCCCCCCAGCGCCAGCAGCAACGCCAGCAGCAACGCCCTGCGCACCCCCATGGCCTCCTCTCCCGCTGCTTGGCGCCCCCTCTGCCTCCTCCCGCGCTGGGCCCGGGGCGCCCCCTGGAGGCGGGGTCGGAGCTCTGCCCCCTCCCCCAGCTTCACCAGCCCTGGGCCCAAGGGCTGTTGAGGACCCTCATGCCTGGCAGCGCCCTGGCTTTCAGCTCCTTGGGGCGGGTCCTCAACCACACTCCTTGATGTGGCCCAGACCTGGTGGACCCCACAGTTCCTTTCTTGTGTGTAGCCTGTGGGGTCCTGGCTGCCTGCTTGGTGCCCCCTGTCCTCTACCCATGACCTCCTCCAGCACCAAGGGCCTGGCCCTGAGTCAGGAGCCCCCTTAAAGCAGGCAGGTAAGGCCTTCCTGAGGGCTACGTGGGGCCTGGCAGCATGGAAGTGCCCATCCTGTACAGACCCACAGAATGTCACAGCCCAGGGGCTCTCAGCCCCACTTCCTGCCCCCTGCCCTGCCGGGGGCCCCACACAGCTACCTGGAGCACACCTCGCGGTCTCCCGCCTTGTGGGAGGTGTTTCAGTGAGCAAATGTAACCTCTGAATCCAGGTCCACAACACCTGCAGAGCTCCCTCTACTCAGGAAAACCGTCACACTCTTGGTTAGGGTTTAGGGTTTAGGGTTTAGGGTTTAGGGAGTGAAAGGACTCAGGTTAAAGTCGGCAAACGAAAACGCACACAGGGCAGAGCGCAGGAGAGACCAGCAGGAAGGCCACGGTGAGCGCCCCAGGGGAGGCCTGTGGGCACCCCTCATTCTCCCGGCATGGAAGTGTGACAATCAGGGACACTGGCCTAAGCCCTGGCGGCAGGGTTTTACTGGAGGTTGTCGGTGTTGGCCTGGAGCAGCTGCATGGCTGACGTTAGTCAGCCTCAAGCTCCTCCAGAGGTCCCGTGATACTACACGGCCCATGGCCCCCCATTCAGTCATACTGTGCGCACCAGCTGTCAACCGGGGCCCAGGTTCCAGGTATGCAGAGGCATTCTTATCAGGCAACACATTCAAGATCTTAGAGTTTCCCTTAGAGGTTTGGATGTGTAGCATCTGAACACCCCAAGCCTATTGAGTTAACTATCTGCTGTAAGGCTACCCCGTGGCCCTCATGGCAAAAGGGTAGTATTTTTCCAAGCATCCATGACTTGGAATGCAAATAACAGCATGGGTGGGCCGGCCGGGCGAGGTGGCTGACAACTGTAATCTCAGCACTTTAGGAGACTGAGTAGGTGGATCACCAGAGGTCAGGAGTTTAAGACTAGCCTGGCCAACATAGTGAAACCCTGTCTACAAAAAATACAAAAATTAGCCAGCTATGGTGGCAGGCACCTGTAATCCCAGCTACTTGGGAGGCTTAGGCAGGAGAATCGCTTGAACCCAGGAGGCAGAGGCTGCCATGAGCCAAGACCACGCCACTGCACTCCAGCCTGGGCGACAAGAGCAACACTTGGTCTCAGAATAATAATGATGATAATAATAATAGCATGGCCCATCAGGAAAGGACCTGAGTCCTTGACCCCAGCTCCCTAGAGACTTCAGTGCACTGGCTGTGTGCTTAGTCTGGTGCAGGGAGGGCAGCTTCTACCCCACAAGCCCTGCCATGTAAAGCCTCGTAATTACCTATAGCTGGGCCTGCAAAAGCACACATTGGTTGTCAGAATGAATATGCCTCACGTGTGGAGCAGCCAGTGTGGGGCAGAGAGAGATTTAAATAACTACTTTTCACTCTAAAGCATTACATACAGTGTTATATAATTGTACTAGTTTCATGACCTGCATCCTCCATTGTCTACAGCTATTTATATTTCTTTTTTTTTTTTTTTTTTTTTTTGAGATGGAGTGTCTTTCTGTCGCCAAGGCTGGAGTGCAATGGCGCAGTCTTGCTGCAATCTCTACCTCCCAGATTCAAGTGATTATCCTGCCTCCCGAGTAGCTGGGATTACAGACACTGGCCACCCTGCTTGGCTAATTTTTGTGTTTTTAGTACAGATGGGGTTTCACCTTGTTGATCAGGCTGGTCTCAAACTCCTGACCTCGCATCTGCCTGCCTCAACCTCCCAAGGTGTTGAGATTACAGGCGTAAGCCATTGGGCCCAGACAGCTATTTATATCTTACGATTAGCTTGTACAGAAATATTTAGGGTCCATATTGCCTATGGTTGACTACCCAGTTCTCAGGCTGTTCATTTTCCATCAGTATCACATCCTAAGGGGGCGTTAACCCTGCCACTCGTACATTTGGCCATCAATATCACTATTATCACATGACACATTTATATGAGGTAGTTGAATTTTTCCCAGCAATGCTAGTGTTACATTACATTGCAATATGGTCCTGGTACAATTCAGTTTCATCATAGAACAAATCACTGAGATTACAGCAATATCTGCTAAACCTTCTCAACAGATCGGACGACCTGAAGAAATCTCTCAGTGTCTTTAACTTCCTTTTTAACTTAACAAATGCTTTTTTTTTTTTTTTTTTGAGATGGAGTTTCGCTCTTGTTGCCCAGGCTGGAGTGCAATGGTGCAATCCCACCTCACTGCAACCTCTGGTTCAAGTGATTCTCCTGCCTCAGCCTCCCAAGTAGCTGGGATTAAAGGCACCTGCTACCACGTCCAGCTAATTTTCATATTTTAGTAGGGTTTCGCCATGTTGGCTAGGCTGATCTCGATCTCCTGATCTCAAGTGATCCACCTGCCTTGGCCTCCCACAGTGCTGGGATTACAGGCCTGTATTTAATTTTATAAGCTCCCTGTTGTTGTTTTTTTTGTCCCCCAAATCAAATCCTAAATTAGGCCTCTGACTTAGACTTACTGCTGAAGGCTTATAAAAGCTATAAAAATTAATCACCATGAGATTATAAAATCTGTTTATAGCTTCCAAGCAGATCATAAATTCCAGTATCACCACCTCCAGCCTAATGATCACATATTCTAAAAGAGGTATCAGTTAGAGGACTCCCTTCAGCTCCATTTAAAAAAAAGTTCTGGCCGGGCGCGGTGGCTCACGCCTATAATCCCAGCACTTTGGGAGGCCGAGGCGGGTGGATCACGAGGTCAAGATATCGAGACCATCCTGGTCAACATGGTGAAACCCCGTCTCTACCAAAAATACAAAAATTAGCTGGGCATGGTGGCACACGCCTGTAGTCCCAGCTACTTGGGAGGCTGAGGCAGGAGAATTGCCTGAACCCAGGAGGCGGAGGTTGCAGTGAGTCGAGATTGCGCCACTGCACTCCAGCCTGGGTAACAAGAGCGAAACTCCGTCTCAAAAAAAAAAAAAAAAAAAAAGTTCCTTATCAGGTGTGATTAACTGCTCCTTGTGCTGCTAAGTCACAGGGAGTTGACTCCTGAGCACGAGTATCTCATCTAAAAAAGACACCAAGTCCTGCTGAATTTTGGACAACTATGCCAGTATTTGACATCAAACTCAAGTTAACCAAAGCCTCATCTTCAGACCCCGGAGAAGATGACAATCAAAATAAATTGCTTTCATGAGACACAGCTCCCGGCCTGTATTCAAAGACATTAAGACTCATTTAAAGGCTGGGCACAGTGGCTTATGCCTATAATCCCAGCACTTTGGGAGACCAAGGCGGGCAGATCATCTGAGTTCAGGAGTTGAAGACCAGCTTGACCAACATGAGAAACTCTGTGTCTACTAAAAAGCACAAAATTAGCCGGGCATGGTAGCCCATGCCTGTAATCCCTGCTACTTGACAGGCTGAGGCAGGAGAATCACTTGAACCTGGGAGGCGAAGGTTGCGTTGAGCCAATACTGAGCCATTGCACTCTAGCCTGGGCAGGAGTGAAATTCCGTTTCAAAAAAACCCCCCAAAAACTCATTTATTAATTTTGCCTCTACTTTAGTATAATTTGTTCTATTCCTTAATACTAGACAATTTAAGTGTTAGCTACTTGTGAGCTTCCTTTTTCTGTCATTGTCAAAACTAGGCAGGGATTATGATATTTTTGTTTACAATGTTGCTGATTCTTTGTGTTTTATTTTCTGGAGTCAAAAAATACCCCATGTTTTTTTCCCCCTTTTCTTTTTTGAGATGGAGTCTTGCTCTGTTACCCAGGCTGGAGTGCACAATCTCGGCTCACTGTAACCTCCGCCTCCCTGGTTCAAGCTATTCTCCTGCCTCAACCTCCCAAATAGCTGGGATTACAGGCGTGTGCCACCACGCCCAACTAATTTTTGTATTTTTAGTAGAGACAGGGTTTCACCATGTTGCCCAGGCTAGTCTTGAACTCCCAACCTCAAACAATCCTCTCGCCTCCGCCTCCCAAAGTGCTGGGATTACAGGCTACCTCATCCGGCCACCATCTTTTTCTTTTGACATATTTTTTAGCAAATAGCTCAAATTAAGTAAATAATGAAGATTCCTTTTCTCTCTCTGCCTGATATCTCTAAAATTTAAAACCTTTTCAGTCACACTGGGCCTAATCTGCTTTCCATTGGCAACGCACAGCTGCTAACACTATCCAGTGATAAGCATCCACCTTCGAGGCCCTAGTACTGTGTGAAAGAGATGGGTGTTTGAGATCGTAAGAACCAATTTGAAGGAGTAAAATTAGTTCAGACTCTCCAAATCAAGGACAAGCACATAGATGTCTACACAGCTAATAAGCTGAGGGACTTTGCCACCTGGGCCATTATGTGGCCCCTTTTCCATTCATCTCAACCATAAAGAATTTCCTGCTTCCCACAGACTTAAAAAAATTACTGAGAGGACATCAGGATACCTGCTGACAGAGCCTCCTGTTTGTTCTCAGTTATGGAGCGCAATTGCACGAATGAAGAATAAAAAATGTATTGGCCACCTTGGGTCAAATTATTAAAGAGACCACAAAAAGCATTTCAACAAGGCCAGGTGACATGACTCACGCCTGTAATCCCAGAACTTTGGGAGGCCGAGGTGGGCAGATCACGAGGTCAGGAGTTCTAGACCAGCCCTGGCCAACATGGCGAAACCCTATCTCTATTAAAAATACAAAAATTAGCCAGGCACGGTGGTGGGCACCTGTAATCCCAGCTACTCAGGAGGCTGAGGCGAATTGGGAGAATTGCTTGAACCCAGGAGGCAGAGGTTGCAGTGCCGAGATTGTGCCACTGCACTCCAGCCTGGGCGACAACAGTGAGACTCTGTCTCAAAAAAAAAAAAAAAAAAAAGCATTGCAACACAACAGAAATTGCTATCCTTAACTCAAGTGGTTTTAACAGAATGCTTTTTTTTTTTTTTTTTTTTGAGATAGAGTCTTACTCTGTTGCCCAGGCTGGAGTGCAGTGGCGTGATCTCAGGTCACTTCTACCTCCCAGGTTCAAGCAATTCTCCTGTCTCAGCCACCCGAGTAGCTAAGATTACAGCCGCGCACCACAACGCCCGGCTAATTTTTTGTATTTTTAGTAGAGATGGGGTTTCATCATGTTAGCTAGGCTGATCTCCAACTCCTGATCTCAGGTAATCCTCTTGCCTCGGTCTCCCAAAGTGCTGTAATTATAGGCGTGAGCCACTGCACCTCGCCTGGAATGCTTCTGTTTTATACAGATCATTACTACAAGCGTATAACTAAGTCCAAGATTACTCAATGCAAACAAACAAACACTTATACATAAGTCAATTTTATAGCCATGCTTTTAGGCTTTTGGGTTGTGGTTTTTATGTTGCTTAAAAGATCTTAAGGGTTACTGAGTGCCTGCCCACCTCAATTCCTGTCTGGCCTAGAATGTTTAATGGGCTATAAGCCTTTTGGCCACAGGGATCCCACCAAGGGACATAATGGACGCAGGGCAGGCAATGAGGCCACCCTGCCAATGACGTGGAACACAATCAAAGTTGGTCATCAACGCTGCCTGTATTAAGCCATAGTTGCATTGCTCTAAAGAACTACCTGGGCTGGGCATGGTGGCACACACCTGTCATCCCAGCACTTTAGGAGGCCGAAGCCAGCAAATCACTTGAGGTCAGGAGTTTGACACCAGCCTGGACAACATGGCAAAACCCTGTCTCTACTAAAAATACAAAAATTAGCCAGGCGTGGTGGCACGAACCTATAATTCCAGCTACTCGGGAGGCGGAGGCGAGAGAATTGCTTGCACCTGGGAGTTGGAGGTTGCAGTGAGCCGAGATTACATCACTGCACTCCAGTCTGGGCAACAAGAATGAAACTCCATCTTAAAAAAAAAAAAAAAAGAGAGAGAGAGAGAGAGAGAGGGAGAGAAAGAAATATCTGGCCAGCGTAGTGGTGCATGGCTGTAATCCCAGCACTTTGAGGGGCTGAGGCGGGCAGATCCCAAGGTCAAGGGATCGAGACTAGCCTGGCCAACATGGTGAAACCCCATCTCTACTAAAAATACAAAAACTAGCCAGCCGTGATGGTTCATGCCTGTAGTCCCAGCTACTCCGGAGGCTGAGGCAGGAAAATCACTCTAACCTGGGAGGTGGAGGTTGCAGTGAGCCAAGATCACCCCACTGCACTCCAGCCTGGTGACAGAGTGAGATTCCGTCTCAAAAAAAAAAAAAAAAAAAGAAAAGAAAGAAAGAAATACCTAAGACTGGGTAATTTATAAAGAAAAGTGGTTTAATTCACAGTTCTGCAGGCTGTGCAGGAAGCATAGCACCAGGCACCTGCTCAGCTTCTGGTGAAGCTTCAGGAGCTGATAATGACAGTGGAGGCAAAGGAGGGGGTGCCAATGGATCGCACAGTAAAAGCAGGAGCAAGAGTGGGGGGTGCCACACACTTTTCAACAAGCAGATTTCATGGTAACTCACTCACTATCGGGGGGAAGGACCAAGCCGTGAGGGATCCTCCCTTATAACCCAGACACCTCCCACCAGGCCCCATTTCCAATGGTGGAGATTTCATTTCAACATGAGATTTAGGGAGACAAATATCCAAACTATATCACTGCCAATGGCGGGTTTAGACCAAACAAAGGAAATGAGAACAAAAAATAAAATCCTAAGTTCCAGAATTTACCAACTGTTTCTCAGGCAAGGAGACCCCATAGAAACCTTAAAAACTGAGTTCCTGGCCAAGACAGAATGGTAAGTAAGACACAATTCGTTATGCTATCTCTTTTTTTCTTTTTGAGACACAGGTTCACTCTTGTTGCCCAGGCTGGAGTGCTATGATGCAATCTCAGCTCACTGCAAGCTCTGCCTCCCAGGTTCGAGTTTCTCCTGCCTCAGCCTCCTGAGTAGCTGGGACTACAGGCATGCACCGCCATGCCCAGCTAATTTTTTGTATTTAGTAGAGACAAGCTTTCACCATGTTGATCAGGCTGGTCTCGAACTCCTGACCTCAGGTGATCCACCTGCCTTGGCCTCCCAAAGTGCTGGGATTACAGGTGTGAGCCACTGCGCCTGGCCAAGACAGTATATTTGTGTTGTGTTTTTTACCAGAAAAAAAAAAAAAGAGAGAGAGAGAGAGTGGGGCTGAAGGGGAGGTGGGTCCAAGAGAGGGTCTGTGCCTCAGTTTCTCAACATGGGAGCCGAGACAGGGGTTAGGTTTGGGGGCTCTTTCTCACCTCTTCCAAAAATCAAATGTCCAGTATTTAACCAGTTGCAGACCCTCCTCTGAAAAAAACTCATTTCTCTGTCGGAATCCATTTCCTTAGTTGTCCTCAGATCCTCCAATCTCCCCCTTCACACTAAATTGCCACAGGCAGAGACCCAGCTCCTGCTGAACAGCAGTCCATCCTCCTAGCTGGCTTCCCTCCCAATGCTTGGCCCAAGTCCCCGGGGATGGCTGCATATTCTGAGGGACCATTGTCACTCTCACTCATACTGGTTCAGGTCTCCAGCTGCAACCAACACTGACTAAAAGGGACACTACCCACCTGGCCTTGCCCCCACTGTGCCCTCTAAGGGCAGCCAACCTGGTGTAACAGATGATTCTGGAGGCTCAGGGAGGATGGAAGTGTGCCTCTTTTATTTTTGCAGGACTAACCTAGCATTTACCATGCGCTAGGCACTGTGTCAAGTGCTGCATGGTTAACCTAGTTAATCTTCACCACAACCTACGAGGTAGATTTTGCAGATGAGAAAAGCAGGGTAGGCGAGGCTTCAGCAACTCTCCTAAGGACTCAAAGCTGAAGGCAGGCGTGCCAAGGCCCAAGTGCAGAGAGCTTAATTTGAGTGAGGTCCTAACATGGGGACAGCAGAGGCCAAACCTGAAGGCCACCCTCTGTCCACGTTGCATCGAGATGCTGGGTCTGTGTCACCACCAGGCCCCTCCTTGGTGTTCCTGAGCCCCATCCCCAGTCTGCTGCCCTGCTCAGCCTTGACCACTCATTCCCAAATCCTCAGTGCCAGCTCTGTGCTAATGGACCGAAATGTTTGTGTCCCCTCCAGAATTCATATATCAAAGCCTTACTCATGGGCATGACTGTATTTGCCCTTATGGGAGTAATTAAGATTAAATGAGGTCATAAGAGTAGGACCCTGATCCAACAGAATTCGTGTCAGCCAGGCACAGTGGTTCACGCCTGTAATCCCAGCACTTTGGGAGGCCGAGGCAGGCGAATCACCTGAGGGCAGGAGTTCGAGACCAGCCTAGATGACATAGTGAAACCCCATCTCTACTAAAAATACAAAATAGCCAGGTGTGGTGACAGGTTTCTGTAATCCGAGCTACTCAGGGGGCTGACGCAGGAGAATTGCTTGAACTCAGGAGGCAGAGTCTCGGTAATGAGCTAAGATCATGCCATTGCACCCCAGTCTGGGTGACAGTGTGAGAGTCTGTCTCAAAAAAAAAAAAAAAAAAAAAAAAGAATTCATGTCCTTACGAAACAGGATTTGTGCCCTTGACCTTGATCCCCTTCGTGGGCAGGAACTGGAGTGGCTCATTTACCCTGCCTGCAGTTCCTGAATGGCTACGTGTTAACAGCTCAGAGAAGCGTCAGGGTGACAGCCTCCTGCACCTGCCCTTTTTGATACTCGAGTTCTTGTTCAGTGCCCAGGAAGAATCAGGTCACATGAGCTACTTGAAGGGTTGTGTACGCAGAGGATGGGTAGTGTATGCAGAGGATTTTATTGGGTGACAAAAGTGGCTCTCTGCAGGATGGGGAATTGGAAAGGGGATGGTATGAGAGGAAGGTGGTCTTTCCCTGAAGCCACAGCATCTGAAGTCAGCCACATCTATCTGTGGTTGAAGCTCAGCTGCATGTGTCCCCAGGCTTAGCAGCTTGTTTCCCTGCTGGTCAGCTGCTTGTGTTGCTCTTTCTTCCAGCTGGTCTGGTTTTTATGGGTACACGTTAGGGGGTGGCGAGGGCCAAAAAGGCAATCATTTGGGCAGAAAAACAGGGCCAGCGTTTTCACTTAGGGTTGAAATTCCAGGTCTGAGGCTGGGGTTTAACTGGGAACCCAGCCGTTCTGTATCACTTTAAAAAAGTGACGAGAGTGCAACCTCTCTCTCTCTCCCCTCCCTCATGCATACAAAGAGGCCATGTGAGCACAGAGCAAGATGCAGGGCACCCAACAGGCCAAGAAAAGTGGCCTTAGAATGAAACCTATGTTGCTGGCACGTTGATCTTGGGATTCCCAGGCTCTAGAGTCATGAGCAATACATTTCTATTGTTTAAGCCCCCTCAGCTGTGGCATTTCTTTATGGAAGCCCAAACTGACTCCTACAGGGACACAGATCCAGACCCCAACACTGGAGGAGGGAGAGGATGCAAATCAAACCTCCTTAAGTCCCTGTCAAAGGACAACTATGGGCTGGGCTCAGTGGCTCATGGCTGTAATCCCAGCATTTTGGGAGGCTAAGGCAGGAGGATCTCTTGAGCCCAGGAGTTGAGACCAAGTTGGGCATCATTGCAAGACCCCATCTGTAGAAAAAAAAATTGCAAGGTGCTGTGGCGTGCACCTGTGGTCCCAGCTACTTGGGAAGCTGAGGTGGGAAGATCACCTGATCCCAGAGGTTAAGGCTGCAGTGAGTTGTGATCGCATCACTGTGCACCAGCCTGGCTGACAGAGCGAGACCCTGTCTTTTATTTATTTATTTATTTTTGAGATAGAATCTCACTGTGTTTACCAGGCTGGAATACAGTGGCACTGAAGCAGGAGCGGAGGGGAACAAATCTCTCGAACAGCAGATGGAGGAAGGAAGTGGCTTTTTATTTGGCCAGGAGCTGTGGGGGGCTACAGCCTCATTCACCCAGCTCCCGGAGCTGCAGCTTCTCTCCCCTTTTATAGGCTTACAACGCTAAAGGGGAAACTGAGGTGGAACTATGTTATTGTTCATTTGCTGGACATCCGACCTTACAATTTCTTGGCTTTATTGATTTGCTAATTTATATGCAGCATGATTGGGGAAAGGCAGGGGAGGGGGCTTACAGAGATAGGATAACAACAACAAGCTGTTTGTTGGCAGAGGTGTTTCCAGGAAGGAGCCTGACCCATGGAGATATGGGGTGTGACCCAGTGTTGGGCTCCAGCCGGCAGAGATAGCATTCATTTGCAACTCTTTCAAGGTTAACAGATAGCAGAGATGCTGGGAACCAAAAAGGGAGTCATTTCCCCAACTCTTTGGTATTTTATTTTATTTTTTCCTTCCTCTCCTCCTTTCCACTTGGAAGTGGGGGAGAGAGGAGGTGAAATGGAAGGAGGCAAGGGAATCTCCCTTTCAGCACGACCTTGGCTCACTGCAACTTCCACCTCTCGGTTCAAGCAATGCTTGTACCTCAGCCTCCTGAATAGCTAAGATTACAGAAACCCACCATTAGGCGTGGCTAATTTTTGTATTTTTAGTAGAGATGGGGTTTCATCATGTTGGCCAGGCTGGTCTCAAACTCCTGACCTCAAAATGATCCACCCACCTGCCCCTCCCAAAGTTCGGGGATTACAGGTGTGAGTCACCACACCTGGCCAAGACCCTGTCTTAAAAAAAGAAAAGAAAAGAAAAAAGCACAACTATGGCAGGGCTGCAAAGGAGGCAGGAGGAGGTGACAGAGCAGAGGGCTGAGGGACAAGAGGAGCTGACTATGCAGAGAGGGACTTGAGAGCCTTCTGGGCATCGAGCACTGTATGTGAGACCAAGAAGGAACTAGAGGGCCCTAGACCATCCAGACCCTGGTCCTCCACTGGCCTCGAGAGAAGGGGAGTCCCTGTCCACTGACCCTAGCATCTTGCTCTGTCCTGGCCACCCCAAACCAAAGACTGCACTGTTCCACAAGGTGAAGCCTCTCCCTGCCTCCAGCTTTGAGCCCGTCCCTTTCCAGCTCCAGCCGCTACAGACCCCAGATCTGGAAGGGGGCTGGCCACACTGGGGTCTCTGGGTGGGGCCGTCTGGGCAGGCCTGGGGTCTGAGACGGGATTTCCGGACATAACAAAGGAGCTCAGAAGCTCCGGCAAGTTGTGCTCTGCAGACAGCCCAGGTCAGGTTCGGAGAGGAGCTGCCAGGGATCCTGCAACACCCACCCCACCATTGCTCTCCTCCAGCCCCCAGTTCTAGCACCTTGGCCCAAGTCAGGCTTCCTTTGAGAAACCCAGTGGCCCTTTCCTGCCACCTCTAAAGCTCTGCTCAAAACATCTTTGTCTGAGGCTGGTCCTGCAAAGCCACAGCCCCGCCTTGGCCCTGTTAATTACTCCCTGGCTAAGCCTTGCTCTCTCCTGGACCTTTAAGACCCTAGTCTCCTCCCTCAACCCCAGTCAGCAGAGAGGGCACCAGGCTGTGTGGGTGAGAGCAGGCCAGGGGTTGTGGGGGCAGGCAGGGGCAGCAGGTGGGTGATGGGGGAGGGGAGTTAGGATGGGAGAGGGGGAGGTTGGGGAGAGGGTGAAGACGGGGGAGGGGGAGAATGAGGGAGGGGTGAGGATTGGGGGACTGGTGAGGATGGGGGAGAGGGGTGAGGATGGGGGAGAGGGGTGAGGATGGGGGACGGGGGTAATGATGAAGGAGAGGTGAGGATGAGGGAGGAGGTCAGGATGGGGAAAGGGTGAGGATGGGGATGGGAGAGGGGTGAGGGTGGGAGGGGGTGAGGATAGAAGAGGGTGAGGAAGGGGGAAGGGGTGAGGATGAAGGAGGGGGTGAGGATAAAGGAGGAGGATGAAGATGGGGGAGGGGTGAGGATGAAGGAGGGGGTTAGGCTCTAGGGCAGGCGTCCCCAAACTTTTTACACAGGGGGCCAGTTCACTGTCCCTCAGACCGTTGAAGGGCCGCCACATACTGTGCTCCTCTCACTGACCACCAATGAAAGAGGTGCCCCTTCCTGAAGTGCGGCGGGGGGCCGGATAAATGGCCTCAGGGGGCCGCATGCAGCCTGCGGGCCGTAGTTTGGGGACGCCTGCTCTAGGGCTTCTGTTGAGGCCAAGGATGCCCAAATTTCTGGGTGGTGAGTGTTGCATACTTGGCCAGAGGTGGTCACCTGGGGAAAGAAAGAAGGGTATAATTATAGCCTGGACCACCAGGATAAGTCCAAGACCCACCAGGAGCTGAAAGACCACAGAGCGGGTGAGGAGGCGGGGTGGGGATTGGTGCCTCTGGGCCAGGACGCTCCTCTCTCCTCCCTGCTGGCTCCAGACCAGCGTCCATGTCCTGGGCAGTGCCGCCCTTACCTAGCCCAGCTCTGAAGACAAAACGAGGGTGGCTTCCTGTCTCCAGGTCCTGCTCCTTTTGGTGCTGGGTGAGTGAGGACAGGGACTGGGGGTGAGGGCTGCAGACACCTTGGTTCCCAGGCCTTCCATCTCGCCGCTCTCTGGGCTGGGCTCCCTGAAGCACTCTTGGGCTTTCTAATCTCAATTCCAAGGGCTCAGTCCTCTCTGCCACAGACCTTGGCCTCCCCACACCTCTAAGTGCTTGTTGGTGTCCTGGTAGTATGTCCTGACCCCCTGCACCTTCACAGTGCTTTGGGGAGGGTTAAATAAGGTAACAGATGGCATGAAAGCCGGGCACAAGGTCAGGGCAACGTATATGTTTCACCCCGCTTCCTAATCTCTGGCCTCCCCTCCAATCCCGTTATTTGACACCAAATCCATAATCTGGTCCCTTCCCTGCTTCCTCCTCCAGGATCTGCTGGGACTCAGGGAAGGAAGTCTGCAGGTGAGGAAGCCTTGGAGTCCACCCAAGTCAGCCCCTCCTGGACCTCGGCCCATGCTTCCCTGCCCACACCTGCCTCCCAGGCCCCTGGTCCTCCGCCAACTCTCGCCACCCCTGGTTCTTTTGCAGCCTGTAGGCAGCCCCGCGTGTCCAGTCGGATCATGGGGGGCTGGGATGCCCAGGATGGAGAGTGGCCGTGGCAGGCGAGCATCCAGCATCGTGGGACACACGTGTGTGTGGGGTCGCTCATTGCCCCCCAGTGGGTGCCGACAGCGGCGCACTGCTTCCTCAGGTCAGCGCTCGCCGACAGCCCAGGCGGGGTGTGCAAGGAAGGCAAGGGCCTCGGAGGACAGGGCGTGGCCTGGCAGAAGCCCTGGGCTCGAGGCAGGCTGGTAGAGGTCGAGGACCCGGTGCTGGAAGTAGCCCCCGACTCCTGTCCTGCAGGAGGGCACTGCCAGCTGAGTACCGTGTGCGCCTAGGGGCGTTGCATCTGGGCCCCACCTCGCCCCGCACGCTCTCAGTGCCAGTTTGACGGGTGCTGCTACCCCCAGAACTCTCCGAGGATGGGGCCCGCGGCGACCTGGCACTGCTGCAACTGTTTCACCCAGTATCCCTGAGTGCCCGCGTCCAGCCCGTCTGCCTGCCCATGCCCAGCACCTGCCTGCCACTTGGCACAATGTGCTGGGTCACTGGCTGGGGCAGCCTCCACCCAGGAGGTAAGGCAGGAGGGTGGGGCATGGAGGCACCAAGGAGCCCCCACCTCCTGCTCCATCTGACTGGAAATCCCAGCCCCTCGCTGCCCCAATCCAGGACCAAGTGCGGCTTCTAGGGACCCAACCCTCCTCTCACTCAGAGCTCAGCTTCTCCTGCTGACCCCTGCTCCATGCCTTCCTCTCAGAGGTTCCTCCTCTTTCTCCAGTGCCCCTCCCAGAGTGGCGACCGCTGCAGACAGTAAGGGTGCCGCTGCTGGACTCTCACACCTGCGACCGCCTCTACCGCATGGGTGCCGACATGTCTCGGGCGGAACGCATTGTACTGCCCGGGAGCCTGTGTGCCGGCTACCCCCAGGGCCACAAGGACGCCTGCCAGGTGTGCACCCAGCCTCCAGACTCCCATCCCTGTGCCCAACACCCTGCCTCCCTAAAATCCAGGACCCAGGATATACCAACTCAGGCTCAAGGTTGTGGTCCCCAACCCAGAGGCACCACCCTAGGGGTTTGGAGCCCAGAGAACAGTTCTGAAGTCACGGGAGGACTGGGATCTAAGTGTCTCTTTCTCCTGCAGGGTGATTCTGGAGGACCCCTGACCTGCCTGCAGTCTGGGAGCTGGGTCCTGGTAGGCGTGGTGACCTGGGGCAAGGGTTGTGCCCTGCCCAACCGTCCAAGTGTCTACACCAACATGGCCACATATAGCCCCTGGATTCAGGCTCACGTAAGCATCTAATGCTGGCCCGTGAGGCTGACCTGGAGCCAGCTACTGGGGTCCCTCAGGCTCCTGGTTCATTGGGGACCTTCCCATATCCCAGATCCCTTCTGCCTTGAGGCCAAGATGCCTAATAAAGCTAAAGGCCACCCCACCTTCCTGCCCACCACCTCCTGCCTCCTCTCCTTTTTGGGGCTCATCAGATCAGACTCTACCAACCCTCATCCAGGGATCCGCCATGCGTCCTGGGGGTCACACTTCTTGCTCCCTTCCTGGCTTGTATTACGTTTTCTCAGCCCTGGCCGGGGCTGGGCACAAGGCACACAGCAGTGGGCAAACCAGTTGCTACCCATTGGGCCTGTGTGCCCATCTTTTTCTGGAGAAAGTCAGATTGACAGCAGGACAGAAATTTGACACCAGGGAGATCCTCCACAACTGGCTTTGAAGACAGGGGACACAGACTGTGAGCAGCCTCTATCTAGGAGCTGAGAGCAGCCCCTGCCAACAGCCGGCAGGGAATTGGAACCCTTAGACCCACAGCCGCAAGGCACTGGATTCTGGCAGCATCCCGGAGGAGTTGGGAAGTGAGTTCTTCCCCAGCCTCCAGATAAGAGCCCCGCTGGCCAATCCCTTCATTTCAACCTAATGAGACCCTTGGCAGAGAACCCAGCTGAGCTACCGGACTCCTGACCTACAAAGTTGTGACTTCATCAAGATGTGTTTTAAGCTGCTCCATTTGTGCTGATTTGTTATATAGCAATAAAAACAAATATAGATTTTGCCCCACTGTGATGGAGGTGTCCCAGTGGAAAGGTGGGCTGGCCAGTGTGGTCACCTCCCCACGTATTCCAAGACGCTGGGTACTTGGCATCACGCCCTCAGCCCAGGAGGGATCAGGAGCCCCCAGGCAGGGCCAGATTCTGTTATTATTGTGCCTGGCCACCATTCACTCCCAGGGTGGGCCTGCGGCCCTGGCCAACCCACACACACCTATACCTGATCACCGACAGGTACCCAAATGCAGGTCCTTGCTGACCCTTGGGGTCCCCTTCCAGCCTGGTACCCGGCATCCTGTCCTCTCTCTGCCATGTACTTGTCTCCAGAGCCAGGAACACCGATTTCAATAGATAGAGGTCAGTTTCCACAGCTACAGAAGGAAAAGAAACTGAACAAAACCTGGAAAATTCCAAGCCTACTCTGGAGCTGACAGGGACAGTCGGCAGAAGAGAAGAGAAGACAGGGGAAGGCCAACTTCAAAGGTGCAGCCCCTTGACACCCAGGCACAGACCTGAGCCTCGCCTCCCTCCCCTTTTCTCCTGGGGAGCCAGGGAAGTGGGTTGTACTAGATAGCAAGGCTGGGCCAGGCCAGGTGGGGCAGGGAGGGTGCTGAAGGCTGCTCGGTCCCCTAGGTGGAGAACAGGCTATGCTTCAGTAGAGCCTGGCCACTGTTGGTGGGGTCATCAGGGACCAGGTGCCCAGGACAACAGGGTATGGCTATGGCAGGCCAGCCTACAAAAGACTGCAGGCCCAGCTAAGGCGGCAGGGGGAGTGGCGCTGGGCAGGGGAGGGAGGATCATCAATGAGAAGAAATCATGACCCTTCATCAAGCCCTCACCAGACATGTGCAGAGGGAGGGCTTTATTGCATCAGCTCATTAAATTCCCACAAGAGCCTCTGTAAGCTGGTTTGTCCCCATTGTCAGATGAGAAAACCAAGTCCCAAAAGTCACACTGCCGGTAAGCTTGGTAGACTGGGACTCCAGTCCATGCAACCTGATTCTGGGAGAGGCAGAGGTGGTCTGCTCTCTCCACTTCCTCCCACTCCAACAGGGCAGTTTCCCTGCACCCCTCCACTCGGCCTGTTCCTGGCATGGTAGCCTGTGGTGCCAGTCAAGTGGCAGCTCTTCTCAGCCCCATGCAATTGACCCTACAGGATGGGGCCTGTTTCCCTATCTGTAATCTGAACTGATAACATGGGCTACATTCTCAGGATGTCTGGACATTTTTCGGGCCTGCTGGGAGATGTCCTGTATGTCCATAAATATTTCATAATTGGAGGTCACCTTAGAATGTGCCTATTTTAGGCCAGGTGTGGTGGCTACTTTGGGAGGCTGAGGAAGGAGGATTGCTTGAGCTCAGTTCAAGATCAGCTTGGGCAACATGTGGAAAGCCCATCTCTGCAAAAACTCTAAAAATTAGCCAGATGTGGTGATGCATGCCTGTAGTCCCAGCTTCTCGTGGGACTGAGGAGGGAGGATTATTTGAGCCCAGGAGGCGGAGGCTGCACAGTGAGCCAATATCAGGCTATTGCACTCCAGTCTGGGTGAGAGTGAGACCCTGTCTCCAAAAAAAAGAATGTGGCTATTTTCAAACAGCATGAACCTTATAGGTGCCTTGTGAGTGCCTAGCTACACATTTTAAGATGGAGTCATGCCAGGCGCGGTGGCTCAAGCCTGTAATCCCAGCACTTTGGGAGGCTGAGGCGGGTGGATCACAAGGTCAAGAGAGCGAGACCATCCTGGTTAACATGGTGAAACCCCGTGTCTACTAAAAATACAAAAAATTAGCTGAGCATGATGGCGCGTGCCTGTAATCCCAGCTATTCAGGAGGCTGAGGCAGGAGAATTGCCTGAACCCAGGAGGCGGAGGTTGCGGTGAACCGAGATCGCGCCATTGCACTCCAGCCTGGGTAACAAGAGTGAAACTCCGTCTCAAAAAACAAACAAACAAAAAGATGGAGTCACTCTGGACTCTGGTTGTTTTATTAAACCAGAGGCCTGGTAAGCAGAGGTTCTTAACACCCTCACACCAAAATCACAATCATCAACACAGAAGACTCCTGTGACCAACTGTGGTGGCGGTTTTTCCCACACACACTAGGCACTGGACACCATACGGGTGTCCTCTGATTCAATTCCAAATCTATCTGCCCAGAGCCAGCATCAGGTCCCATAGGCAGGGCTCAGACAACTGCCTCCCCATCCCCCAGTCACAAATTTGGGCTCCGGAACTTCTGACCAACTGGCTTCAGGTTGGCGTTCCCTTCACTCTCCTCTTAGGGTTCAATTAATTTGTTGGAGTGACTCACAGAACTCAGGGAAACACGCTCACTGGTTTATCATAAAGGATGTTACAAACGATATGGATGAAGGGATGTGTAGGGCGAGGTGTTGGGGAGGGGCACAGAGCCCCCATTCCTTCCTGCGGTGTCACCCTCCAGGAACCCACAGGAGTGGAGCTATCCAGAAACTCTCTAAACCCTGTCCCATAGAGTTTTTATGTAAGCTTCAGGACAACAGCATTCCTTTTCCCACGAAGAGGGCAGGACCCTTTCTGGGGAGGGTCTTAAGACTTCTAATCAGAAAGGCCCGCAGAAGATAAGCGTCCTGCCTTGGGCATGTGAAAGGGAGGCGAGAGAGAGAGCGTTCCCCAAGGTCTAACACACCCTAAAGACACTAGGGCCTTCTCCATCATACCACCACAGCCGGTCTGGGATGGGGTGTGAAGGGGATAAAAGGTAGATGGGAGAGAGCAGAAGACAGACTGCAAGGCAGTCTCTGACTAAAGTCTGTGCAGTGGGGAGGTGAAGGCTAGTTGAGGAAAGGATCCCAGGAGGACCTTCCCATGCAGAGAAACAGGTGCAGCTGGCCGGTTCCTCCCCACCACTGGACACTCCCATTCCTTGTTAAGGCCCTTAAGGAGAACCTGGACCCCACAAGACCACATTTCCAAAAGTAACTGGAGACCCCAGACTAGGCCAGCAATTGGCCCTGCTCCCCCAAAATCCCTCCTGACCTCATTCCTACTGCAGGAGGTAACACTGCACTGAACAACTCGATGGTCTGTCATCGCCTAGTGTAGTTACCCCATGGGGGGACAGCGCTGTAGTGTGTGGAGACCACCTCTGGGGGCAAGGACTTGTGTTGTGCTGGGTCCAGGTGACCTCTGACAGCACACAGGCACCATTCACCGCAGCAGCTGGGGAACTGTGACTGCTCACCCAGCATCAGCGTATGACTGCGAATGTTGCTGTATGCATGAGCTGATGTGCAGGCATACTCCCTAACATCCTAAGAGTTCCACACTGTGTATCCCCGTTTGATGGGAACGCCAGGTTGTAGGCCCCAGGTCTTGCTGGTAGGAGCTGGAGTTTGAACCCAGGTGATCTGCTCTCTAGGGGACAGGCCCTATGGTTCCTGGTGGACATCCTGAGGTGGGGCATCAGCTGTGACTGCCACCGCAGGCAAGGCGTCCATGCCCTGGTCTGTGCCAATGAAGCCTGGACAGAGTAGGGATCCAGGCGTCTCCCTGTGGAGACAGCCACTCACGTACCTACACCCCTTGACTTCTGGCTGGGCTGCTAGGCTGCAGACAACTTCCTGGCCCCCACCGTCCATACCTTTCCTTCTTCACTCTCCCTCCTCACAAGCATAGGATTTCAAGTTGCCAGTTCTACGTACATAAAGACGCTGGGATTATTTAATTGGAGACAGTCTCACTCTGTTGCCCAGGCTGGTGTATAGTGCCAAGATCTCAGCTCACTGCAATCTGCACCTCCAGTTTCAAGCAATCCTCCTGCCTCAGCCTCCCAAGTAACTCGGAGCACAGGCATACATCACCACACCCAGCTAATTTATTTTTATTTTTTTATTTTTAGTGGAGACAGGGTTTCACCTTGTTGGCCAAGCTAGTCTCGAACTTCTGGGCTAAAGTGATCCACCCACCTCAGCCTCCCAAAAGGCTGGGATTACAGACGTCAGCCACCTCCCCCAGCCAGACACTGAGATTAAGAAGGAAATCTTTTCAGCCTAGCCTAGAGCTCTTACCAACAATTACCTGTCCAATGCCTCATGACTCAAGTCATGGAGCAGAGGCAGGTTCTGCAGGGTCTGGGATGATGAGGACCCTGGGAGCAGGAGTAGGGGCTGCAGTGAAATGCAGTGAGGGCAGTCACACTAGGGAAGGGACTTCGGACGACTCCCGAGGGAGGAGCCACAGAAGTAACAATTAACTGTAATTACAGTTCAGAAAACATCAATGCAGCGCCAATACGTGCCGAAGTTCTACACAGTTCACAAACTGTTCCTCTCCTATCTAGAAGAGAAGGAAGCTGAGCTTTGATGGGGTTAAAGGCATATGGCCGCAGTCAGCAGGGAGGCCCGGGGCTGCTCCTTAGCCACTCTAGATGCCCAGGCAGCAGCGGCACTTTCACGTGCCGCCCACTCTGAACAGCCCTCAAAGCGCAACTCCGAGGACTGCAGCGCGGTGGGGTCCAAGGCCACCCTCTGGCTCTTCTCTCGAACGCCACCTCCATCGCCCGCCCAGCAACGACCCAGCTTCTGGTGTCTCTCTGCAGGGGAGTGGTCAACTTGGTGAGCGGGCCCTTGCTCTCGTGTAAATGCAACTTGGGGCGATGCAGGACAATATCCAGCACCTAAACAAGGGCGCCTTGGTGGAAGGAGCCGCCAGCCAGGAAAATCAAGTCTCCAGGCCTTTTCAGAGACGAAATGCAGCCAGGCGGGAAGGCCGACAGGCGCCCCGGGCTCCTGGTGCGGGAGGCTGCCCCTTCCCTGCTGAGGAGAGCGGTCACAAACCCTTCCCGTGCCTCCTCTTTTAGCCCAAGGAGTTCGCCCCTAAGCCCAACAGCAACCCCAAGGGCTCCTCACAGGTCATAAGCCTCTCTGAGCCGCGACCTCCCCTAGCATCCAGCCCGATGCAGGCAACGGGGCGACTGAACCCACAGCACAGCGGCCAGAAAGGGCCCAAAATGGAGAGCCTGTCCAAGATGGGTCCCACGAATGCCCCGTGACAAGGCAGCCCCGGGCTCGCCGTGACCACGCCTGGGGCCCACCGGACCGCACCACGCCACGGACGGAACCTCGCCCCCGCCACTCCCGAGACGGCACCACCGCCTCCTACAACCAACCTCAGCGCCGAGATGGCGGCCGCACGCCCCTCGGCACGGCCCGCTTCCGGATCACTTAAAATGGCGGCGGCCCAAGGCGGGGCGGCCCAAGGCGGGGCTGCGCCCGGGGAGGCGAGACGGCGCGGGGCATGCCGGGCTGCGCGCGGGCTGCCGGGAACGGGGCGGAGCGCGGCCGCGCCGGCGCGTCGAGGGGAGAGGCAGCCGCCGCGATGGTGAGCGGGCGTGGGGGAGGGGCGGCCGGGCCGGGCCGGGGGCGGCGGGGGGCTGCTGGGCCGCGTCAGGGGCCGGGGCTTTGCCCTCACGCCGGCCCGCCGCCCCCAGGACGTGTTCCTCATGATCCGGCGCCACAAGACCACCATCTTCACGGACGCCAAGGAGTCCAGCACGGTGTTCGAGCTGAAGCGCATCGTCGAGGGCATCCTCAAGCGGCCGCCCGACGAGCAGCGGCTGTACAAGGTGGGTCCCGCGGGCGGGCACACGGGAGAGGGTGGCCGGCGCGGGGCTGACGGCGACGCTGTTCGCGATGTAAACAGTGGCGGCCGGCGACGCCTGCGGGCGCCCGAGCCGCGGGGCTGGGACATCCGTTGTGCGGGTGAAGCGCGAGCAGCGCTCGCCGCGGGGATCTCCGGTCCAGGGGCGAAAGTTTAGACCTCGTGCCGGCTCTCGGGCGCCGAGGGCACCGTGGCATCCAACCCCTGCAACGGTACCGCCCGCGCCATGCGGTTGACGAAACTGAGGTTCAGCTTGGTCGTTGAACCAGCCGAAGGTCATTGGCAGCGCCGGGGTCTGAACCGCACGCGACCCCTTAGTCCCCAGCTTTCTCTGCAGGCCCATCGGAATCACTCTGTCCCCCCGGACGCTACTGGGGGCGAAGGGTAAGGGACTCAGCTGATGCAAAGAAAGTCAGGTCCCACTCGTTTTTCACCCAGCGACCGTTTGTTATTAACCTCCCGATCTCCTGCTACTGTTCTAGAAGCCCCGCCTTTCCCCTTGCAAACAAACTGCGGTTATTCAATCAGAATGGCTTGGGGTTTGGGGTCTGCATTGGAGAGTCAGATGCGTCAGCCTCTGATTTCAGTGCACTGATCAAATTCTAGAGCTGGAAACTGGGAAACTGACTTTTAGCTCCAAACTCAGAGCCTCATCTCCCGTAGTCCCTAATGGCCTTTCCTCACTGATAACTACTGGGACTTAGCTAATATTAAATGACCCTGCCTGTGCATGTCCCATGGGGGACATACTTACTTAGTGCTTTATGTTCTTCATTAAAACCTTCTGGTGGCCCTACGAATTGAGAATTCTGGTAATTCCTAGTTTACAGATGATGAAACTGCATCAAAAGGCTCAACTACCAGCTGGGTGTGGTGGCATGGTCTTGTAGTCCAGATGCTCTGAAAGTTGAGGCTCAAGAGAATCACTTGAGCCCAGGAGTTCCAAGCTAGAAGGGGCTATGATAGCGCTTATGTAGGGTCTGTGCCACTGCATGCCTGGGCAAGATAGTGAGACCCTGTCTCTGAAATACAAAAAAAGAAAAAAATGTTCAAATTCCTTGTCCAAGGTGGCAGAGCTGAGATTGAAACCCAGGTCTGCCTATTTTCAGATTAGCTAAGTGGTTCCTCAGATTTGCCTGGGGAATTTGGATAAAACCATATACTAAAGCCCCACCCCAGGAGGTTCTGATTTAGAAGTTCTTGGATATAACCCTGGAATCTGTGTATTTGATAGGCATCGTGGTGGTCCTGGGCCACACTGAGGGCCCTCCTCTGACTTCCCTGTAGTTGCTGGTCAGAGGTCTTTGGGACTTGCCCCACATGGGGCCTCTCCCAAGATCCTACTTATCTCCTCAGGATGACCAACTCTTGGATGATGGCAAGACACTGGGCGAGTGTGGCTTCACCAGTCAAACAGCACGGCCACAGGCCCCAGCCACAGTGGGGCTGGCCTTCCGTGCAGGTGAGAGGGGCCTGGGCTGGGTGGCAGCCAAGCAGGTTGAGAACAGCCAAAGAGGGTCATCAGGGAGCCCGGAGTTGAAGCCTTCAGGACAGTGTCTTCCCCATGCCTGAAGGGCTGACAGTATTCTTTGATAGTGTGTTTGTCTCCTCATTAAAAAAAAAAAAAAAAAAAAAAAAAAAAAAGCAGCAAACAAATGAGATGCTTATGGAAAGCGAAGCTTATTTCCCAAAGGCAGCTCACACTTACAGGCGACTGAGTTACCTGGCTTTGTGAGTCACTGTGTGTTGCTTCCACTGTCCCATCTCCTCTTCTCAGTTGCCCTGAGGGGTCCGCATACCATCATCCCTGTTTTGCAGATGAGGAGGAAGGCTGGCCGGGCAGTCACGTGGGGAGCCATGGTTAAGAGGCTGCCAGGCCCTTGCTGGAGTCAGCATGCTAGGCTGTGTTGTGATCACTGAATCCCTCTGCATCTGTGTGGCTGAGAGTTGGATTTTGCGTTTTCAGGTTCAGTAAAGTGAGCCCGGCAAGGTTAGGCCACCTCCTGGGACTCTCATGTCTAGGAGTCAGATCAAGAGCCTGTGCTTCCATCTGCCATACCCCACCCCTGCCCAAGCTTTGCAACCTGGGGGTTAGGAGTGGTTTACTGCTCACCAGGGTATTTTCTTCCACCCAAGATACAGGGAGGGGAGATTTAAAATGTTTTCTCTCTGGGAATTTGAACAGAGGTTATTAAAGAGCTGTGTTTTCATAGCTGTAGACCTAGCTGCTGTGTGGATGGCTGAGAAAACTTGGATAAAGTTAGGAATTATTAATATTTTTCTGCCTTGTAAGAAAACATAGCAAGAGCTGATGAGGAAGAGTACAGTCCTAGCTCCACCTTTCAGTTCCATAAATTCAGGCTAGGTCTCAGCCTCAGCAGCAGTATCCTCTGGCCAGTTACCTTGCCCTTCCACCCCTCCTGGCCCCAGTGTTCCCTTGTCCTTAAAGGGGTGTGATGAGACTAGCTTCACCCCAAGGAGGTGAGTCCTCAGGCACCCCAGGTCTGGCCCACTGCCAGTACCCAACAGACGGGAAGCTTCAGAGCCTTTCTGTGAGCTCCTTCTGCCCAGATGCTGATGTTAGGAGTCAGGCGCAGGGCTGGCACAGACATACAGGTTGCGCCCTGTACAGGGGTGCATTTTTTTGTTTTTCTGTTTCTGAGACAGTCTCACTCTGTTGCCTAGGCTGAAGTGCAGTGGCATGATCTCGGCTCACTGCAGCCTCTACCTCTGGGGTTCAAGTGATTCTCCTGCCTCAGCATCCCGAGTAGCTGGAATTACAGGTGTGCACCACCATGCCCAGCTAATTTTGTATTTTTAGTAGAGATGGGGTTTCACCATGTTAGGCTGGTCTCAAAACTCTTGACCTCAGCTTACCTGCCTACCCCAGCCTCCCACAGTGCTGAGATTACAGGCTTGAGCCCTGGTGCCTGGCCCAGGGTGTCTTTCTGAAGAGGGCAATTGAGTTCTGAGAGGTCTGCTTCCTGAAACGAAGCTGCACTGCATTCTCCCAGTAGTGTACCCTAGAACTTTGAACAGTGGTACCCTAGAAGTTTGCTGTGACTTGGAAGGTACTGATAGACCCATTTTGCAGGTGAGAAAATCAAGGCTAAGGAGGGTGACTTGTTTTTCCCCCACAACCCTTAGTATGGCATGGAATGTAGTGGTGGCTCTGGAGCCCAGGTCACATCATCCCTCTTGCAGATGATGGCTGTCTTGATGGGGGCCCCACTGTGGACTGCTTGCAGAAACACACTTCTGGGTGCAGCTCAACCCATCATGTTGTTCCCAGGCCTTGACTGGGTGCCCCACCCTCTGCCTCCCAGTGTTTATGCACAAGGATGAGACACAGGCCTCCCCACTCTCTCAAGCTTACCACTCAAGGAGGTAACTATCAAATTAAATGTTAAAGGGCATTGTCCAGGCTCACTGCCGAAGAATGAGGGAGGTAGTGAAGGCACAAATTGTCACAGGTTTGTGGCCTGGAGGATGCATTAGACTGTCAGTTTCTGAACCTCAGCACAGTGGGCTCCTTGGGCTGGAGTGCTGTGTGGGTTGCTTTGTGCACCATAGCACGTGGAGCTGTATCCCTGGCCTCTACCCACTAGATAGCACTGAAGCACCCCACCTCCCCAGTTGTGACAGCCAGAACTGTCACCAGGCATGCTAGCTTTCCCTGGGATGCCTCATCAATTGAGCGCCCTGAGCCAGGTATCGATGGGTCTCCTTGCTGAAAGAAAGCACAGGAAAAAAAGCTGTGAAGTGGGGTTTGTTTGCTGTGCGTTGGGGTGACAGTAGGGACAACATAGGGAAGATCTTGGCCTTCCTGGCGCCAGTCAAAAGAAAGGGCAATTTGTCCAGTGTTAAGTGCCCCCATGCCCAGGGTGTCAGGATGTCTTGACTGTTGGGGGTGGGTGGACTGGAGGTTCATCTGAGGTGGTGACCTGAGTTGGACCCTGAAAGTCCGGAAGCAGCCAGCCATTCTGAGTGCTGGGACCAGCAAGTGCAAAGGCCCGAGTTAGGAAAGAACTTAGCGTGGGAACAGAGAGAGCCAGAGCCTGAGCGCGTGGGAGGTAGAGGGGGAGACGAAAGGCAAGGACGCGATGGTAATTTGGGGCATGATGGGAAGTCACTGGAAGGTTTTAAGTAGCGAAGGAATAGTCTACTTTGATTTTAAACTAAGGAAAAAGGATGTGAACGGAACAAAGAGATTAAGAGATATTTTGGGTGAAGAGTGATGTTGGCTGCAGATGGTCAGCCCTCAGGCTTACTAGTGGACATGGAAGATGAGGAAAGGGGCCCCAGCATGGTCAGTGGAAGGGGCTGGGGGAAGGGGACCATGCTTAGGTTGGGCCTATAGGGGTGGGAGACATTGACATGGGGCCACTGAGGCAGCTGCAACAGGGAGGTCAGGGCTGTGGAGACCAACTGTGTGGACGAGTGTTCACATGGAGATCGCCAAAGCTGCATATGATCACACATGAACACCAAAGTCCCAGGATACCCCCCTCCAGCTCTGCTCCTTCCCTCACAGAGGACACCTTTGAGGCCCTGTGCATCGAGCCATTCTCCAGCCCGCCCGAGTTGCCCGATGTGATGAAGCCCCAGGACTCGGGAAGCAGTGCCAATGAACAAGCCGTGCAGTGAGGACCCGGAAGAGGCCCATTCCCTTCAATAAAAGAGATTTGGGAGTCTGCCTGGTTGCTGCCTTTTTTTTCCCCAATCCTCCCTGGGGGACTCCTTTTGGGGCTTGTGTCTGCCAGATCCTGGCACCCTGGGTTGCCCTGAGACCCAAGCCATTCTTAGCAGCCACACCAATCATAGCTGTGAGCCAGCCTCAGTGATAAAGAGATTCCAGTTCTAGGCCTTTTTCTCTCCAGGTGTCATCTACCCCATACCCTGCACGTCCACTCCCAGGGGCCACTTTTCCAGTGTCATGGTTTGACAGCATGTTCAATGAGGGAAACCCAAGGTGGACTCACGCTGGGGCTGCAACCAGGGAAGGAGGTGGCTTTCCTGTCACCACACCTAATAAAGAGCCTACAGACCCAGTTCCTGCATTTCTCATTTTTATTTGACAGAAAAAAGTTGCTCTTGCTGTACAGATTTTAAAAAACCAAAATGCCTTTAAGAAACGTGAAAAGTTGGGGGGAGGGGTACACAACCTCATGGGGGGCAGTAGGAACCAACTAATTCCAATTCCTGCCCCTTCCAAGAACACCTCTCAACCTCCAGTCCCAAACCACCATCACCCCAGGTACTTTTGGATACAAACAGGGCCATGCCTCCCTGGCCCTGACTCCAGGCTGGGGTGTCTCAAAGTGTTATCCTCCCCTCCCCCAACTCCCATCTGTATTCCCTCCCACCCCAACCCCCCCCAGAACACGTGAACCAGGAAAAACTCACGGAGATTAACATTTCACAGGAACAAAGAAAAAAAAAGGGGAGGGAAAGGGAGCCCTCCATCCAAGGGCTGCCAAGGCTCAAAGGGGGGCAGACAAGGACCCTCCCACAGCTCTGCTGGGGACGAAGGGACACTCCCTGTGGCTCCAGAGCATGGGGTGTGGTGGAATCCCCCCGAGACGATTTATGGAGACCTGCAACAGAAGATGGAGGTCAACAGGGAGGCCCCACCCCAGTGTGCCTGCTTCTATGCCACTCAGAACGGGGCTGCCACCCACCACCACCAGAACTGGCTCCCAAAGTGGGCCTCAGCCTTCCAGGAGAATGCGCACCTGGAGGAACGGTGTCGCAGGGGTCGAGGACTAGGTGTCTCCCTCCTTCGCTTGTGGCTGGGGGAGCGGCTGTCCCCACGCTGGCCTCTCCGGGAACCCCGCTCACTGCTGCTGCTGCAATACAGGACAGACATCAGGTCAGAGGGTAGCACCAACCTCAGGCACCACTGAACCCCAAAACTTTCTTTGTAGAAAGCAGTGGCCAGACCGGGCTGGGTGCTGACATCTGCAGTTGGCCCTACCTCTGCTGGTCCCGTGGTGAGGGCTGTGGCGAGGGACGGCGACGCTCCACAGGTGAATAACTGAGGGACCGAGAGTCCCTAAGAGAGTCTATTGGCTTCCGGGGGCTGCGGGACCTGGGGAACACAGTAGGACCCAATAGCACCACACCCTTTCAAGCCCACCGGCCAGCACTCAGGACCACCCGCCCAGGTCCTGACCACCAAACCTCACACCACACAGGGCCAGCCTCAGACCCACCTTTGTCCGCTCACTCACCCATCCGCCCGCACACCATCCACCGAGTGCCCAGTGGGCAGGCACAGGGTGCAGCGGGGGATGCAAAGATAAAGACAGTCCCTGCCCTTGAAGGAGCTCAGTGGTGAAGAAAGGCACGCACGGCCCCATGTGTGGGAAGCAGGGCTGGATGTGCGTGGCTCTGGGGACCCAAGGGAGAGGGACATGGGGCGGGGCGGGGAAGGGGCAGGGGAGTCTTCTCGAAGGTGCTGTTTGAGCGGAGTCTTGCAGAACGAGGAGTTCACCAGGCGGACAAGGAAATTCCAGGCAGAAGGAACAGCATGTCCAAAGGCATGGGTTCTCCTTAGACTGCAAGGCGCTGGGTGTGGCTGGAGCACAGGGCATGTGTGGGGGCGGGCAGGAGCAGAACACAGGGTGGGCGAGGCCCGTTGGTGAAGAGCCTCACACGCCACTCCCGCAGAGGTGGGGCTTTGTCCTGCAGGCCACAGGGCGTCCCGAAGGATTTGTGGAGTGGAGGGAAGTAGCCAGATGTGCGTTTTAGAAAGGTCCCTCTGGCTACATGTGGAAGAGGAAGGCGTGGAAGCGGGGAGACAGGGAGGAGGCTGTGGACAGAGTCAGGAGATGACGACGGTGGCCAGACCAGAGCCCTGGCAGCAGTAATGGGGAGACACTAGAACCCTGGGACCAGGCTGTGTGTTGAGGGAGGGAGATAAGAAACCAAGGAGCCCCCAGTCCTGGCCTGAGTGACCCTGTGGATGGCGCAGCCCTTCGCCAGAACAGGGTGCAACGAGCAGGAGGAGAGGAGAGCAAGCGCCTCCTCCCCCACAACCAGACGCCCAAGGCCACGTGAGACACCCAGCAGGGAGGCTCACACCCCAGGACCCGTTCTCTGGACAAGTCACTCCCCCACCCTCCTTCAATCTCAGGCAAGGCAGCACTCACCTCCGCTCGCCAAGGGGTGGCTTCTTGGGACTTGCAGGTTTGGGCAAGGCCTGAGGACCAGGCTTAGCAGGGGAAGGGGAAGATGAAGAAGAGGAGGAGGAGGAGGAGGAAGAGGAGGAAGAAGAGGAAGAGGAGGAGGAAGAGGAGGAAGAGGAGGAGGAGGAGGAAGATGAAGAGGAGGAGCTGGAACTGGAACTGCTAGAGCGCCTCTTCCGTTTGGCTGGGGTTGGCTCCGGAGGACGTCCCTCTCGAACAGCCTCCTTTGGGGCTGGGGTGGGGCTGGGGACCCTGTGGGAGGAGAGGAGTGTCACAAGGAGACAAGCTACCCCAGCCCCAACCCTACCTTCCTTGGCCTGGAGGAACGGCAGTGGGGGAGGGGTGCCTGAGCAAGGCGCTGGGAGCTCTCCGAGCCATGTGAGCCAGCGATTCTCTGGAGAGCAGTGGTGCGAGCTGACCCAACCTCTGCTAACAGAAGCAACAGGCTGGGGCCCGCAGCATAAGGGATCAAGGTTAAACCTCAAGAATGTCCCTGATGTAGGAATAAGGCCTCTGGGCTCAGGTGTGGAAGCTGAAGCTGGGTAGTCTCCTTCCTCGGAGAGCCGCAGCTTGGGGAGGCCCCTGTGAGTGCAGGTTGGCTGGGGAAGGGGCCGTCCTGCCTGGAGGCAGGGAGAGGGATGGGATGACCTCTGAAGATCCTTCCAGCCCAGGGAGTTCCTCTTGAGGTCTAACTGCCATCCCTCCTGCTGTAAAATTAAGTCCATTTCCTCTAGTTCTGTCCTCTGTAGAGACGGAAAACTTATCATTATCCTCTAGAGAATGAACCTTTGGAGACTTTTATCTGTCCCATTCCTCCCCCCTCCATCCCCACCCCCACATTCTCTTCTACCCCCAGCTTGAGGGTCAAGGTCCCCATACCTCCTCCAAGAGCCAAGCACCTGTAACATGGTTGCTCCCTCCCGCCTCCCCAACCCACCCCCAATACCTCCCCCCCAAAGGTTTCTAAAAGTCGAGCTCCCTCACCTCTTCAGTGCCACCTCAGGTTGCACAGGAAGGCTAGAGCCTTCCGAGTCACTAGAACTGGAGCCAGAGGAGGAGGATGAAGACGATGATGATGAGGAGGAGGAGGAGGAACTAGAGGACGAGGAGGAGGATGACGAACTCCGCCGCTCCTTTGCTGGCTGCAGGGCGGCTAATGCAGAAGGCTGCTGGGCCCCAGTAGAGGCAGGTGGTTCCCCCCCATCAGAGTGGGACACCCCAGGGGCAGTGACAGAGAGCATGCCATTGTGGTCACCAACAGAGGATGTGGTGGTTGCCACTGCCCCAGAGGAAAGGGACTGAGACCCTGCTATGGGGGTGGTCTGGGCTATCAAAGAACGGGACTGGTCTGAAAAAGCAGAAGGCACAGGAGACCTCGGCTGATCCTGTGCTGGAGGAAGAAGAGACTGTGAAGGTGCCTGGCCCATTCTAGAGGAAGGGGAAGGAGCCCGCTCAGAGGTCATTCTAGACTGGCTTGGTGCAGACGGTGGTGTTCTGGACCTGGCTCGGTCAAGGAGTGGTGGGGAGGTTCTGCCACTGACACGCTCGTAGGCAGAGAGGGGCACCCTGGGGCTGGTGAGATTTGCACCAGACAATGCTGGAGCCATCCTAGCACTGGTGAGGCTGGCAGGGGCCAAGGCTGCAGGGGTTCTGGAGCCGGCAATATTCACAGGAGCTGTGGCATGTGCAGACCGAGGACCCACCAGGTTTGCAGAGGCTGGTGCCTGCGGTGTTCTGGAGCTGGAGGGATAGTTTGCAGCAGTTGGTGGGGTGCCAGAGCCTGAGAGACTCAGAGCTGCCAAGGCAGCTGGGGTTCTGGCCCCTGCTAGGTTCACAGCTGGGGCTGTGGGGGTGCGAGGGTCAGCCAGGTTCACAGCCGAAGGTGCCACCGCTGTTCTGGGGCTGGCCAAGTTCATCGCTGCTGCTGCAGCTGGTGTTCGAGAGTCAGCCAGGTTCACTGCCGTTGGGATGGCAGGTGTCCTGGCGCTGGCTAGGTTC
The DNA here is from genome assembly GCF_048565385.1 of Saimiri boliviensis. NCBI lineage: Eukaryota > Metazoa > Chordata > Mammalia > Primates > Cebidae > Saimiri > Saimiri boliviensis. Next base: position 9,012,235 of record NC_133460.1, on the reverse strand, counting down.
ATGGCTGCTGCAGAGGCTGCAGGAATCCTGCTGGCAAGGTTGGCTGCCGGGGCGGTTCTGAGACTCATGAGAGGCACTGGGGCTGGAACCTGGGACATTCTTGCAGCAAGGCCAGCAGCAGACATGGACGGAGGAGGCCGAGCAGTGCCAAGACTAATAGCTGTCAGGGCAAGTGCAATCCTAGACTGAGCATGATTTTCTGGCACGGATGTTCTCTGGTGGTCAGGTATTCGGGGACCTGGACCATCCATCATGGAGCCACTGGCTTGCTGCAGAACAGACATGGGTGTTCTAGAGCTGCCAAGGGGTTCAAGCATTCCAGGTGATCTACAGCGGTCAAGAGGTGTTGGGGACATGCTAGGACGACTGAAGCAGCTCATTCTGGAGCTATTGAGTGCTACTGGAGGTGTCCGCGAACCGGAATGGTTTCTTGTTGCTGGAGGAGTAGCAGAACGTGAACGATCAGAACTACTTCCAGACGCAGAACGCCTGCGGATGGCTGGAGGAGATCTTGTTAAGGACCGTTTGCCCCGAGCTGTTCGCGGAGAACGGGATCTAGAGCGGCGGCGGATAGCAAGTGGTGAGCGACTTCGAGAACGTTTGCGTGGCAACAGTGGCGTTCGAGACCTAGAGCGGCGCCGAATAGCTGGAGGTGATCGGGATCTAGAGCGGCGGCGTGTCACCGGTGAGGTTCGAGAGCGGGACCTTCTTCGAGTTACTGGAGATGTGCGAGATCGAGATCTCCTTCTGGTGACTGGAGATGTTCTAGATCTTGATCTTCTGCGAGTGATAGGCGAAGTTCTGCTTCGAGATCGCCTCCTGGTTACTGGTGGAGTCCTAGATCTGGACCTTCTGCGAGTCACTGGTGGAGTTCTAGAACGGGAGCGCCGGCGTGTTGTTGGCGTTCTGGACCTTGAACGACGGCGGGTTACTGGTGGTGTTCTGGATCTGGACCGCCTTCGGCTCACTGGGGATGCTCTTGACCGGGATCTTCGTCGAGTCACCGAAGTCCTGGACCTTGACCGTCTCCGGCTGACTGGTGAGGTTCGAGACCTGGACCGACGTCGGCTTATCAGGGGGGTTCTGGACCTGGATCGCCGGTGAGTGGCTGGAGAGGCTCGAGATCTAGAACGCTTCCACGGGGCTGGTGACGTGCGTGAGCGAGAGCGCTTCCGACTGGTTGGAGGTGTCCGAGAGCGGCCTCTTCGGCGTCGAGAGGAGGTCCGGGAACTTTCCTGCCGGGCAGGTGACCGTGAGTGATAACCAGAGCCTCCCCTGCGCCGCCGAGTAACCCGTGACCTTGACCGGCTCCGCTGTCTTCGCCGAGAGGTTGACTGAGAAGATCCAGACCTATCTCGACGTCGGGTTGTTCTGGTTTTCTCTCTCCTTGAGCGGGAACGGGACCTCTGGAGTCCACGAGGCTTTGGTGAAGGAGAGCGGCCTCTCCTTGAGGTTGTCTTAGCGCGGGGAGATGAAGCTGAGCGGCGTCGGCGTGAAGACCTTGACTTTTCTACTGGCTCTGGGGAAGACACTGAGGGACTTCTCCGGCGCCTTGGGGGAGTTCTCGAGCGAGTTTCTGGTGAGGATGAGGCAGAGCGGCTTCTACGGGAGAGTCTAGCCTTCCTTGTTAGCTCAGGAGATGATCGAGAGCTACGACGTCGAGGTGGTGTACGAGACTTGGTCTTGGGCTCTGGTGATGACCTGGAGCCTCTGCGCGCAGTTCTGGATTTGGGCGGATGTTCAGGAGAGGACTCAGTACTACTGCTTCCTTCAGGAGAAGGGCCCCTGCCTTTGCTTGATGAACCTGATCTGCTCCGTCTGGGAAGGGCCCGAGGGACTGGAGCTTTAGGCTCAGGAGAAGAATCAGAACCACTCTGTGCCCTGGCTGCTGCTCTTGGCTTATCTTTCACTTCAGGGGAGGAACCAGACCTACTGCGCCGAGGAGAAGGTCGAGATTTACTGTCAACCTCTGGAGACGATCCAGAGCGACTCCTCTGCCTAAGTGGGGTTCGTGTCTTGGCTTTAGAATCTGGAGAAGAGTCTGACTCACTTCTTTCCTGAGGGGATGCACTGGGTTTCACATCAAGTTCTTGAGAAGACCCCGAACGACTTCTCTGCCCCAGGGGAGTCCGAGCCACAGTTTTCTGATCAACTGATGATTCTGACCCACTTCTTTCTCTCTGGGGAGTAAGACACTTGTTGTTGAGCTCTGGGGATGATGGAGAACGACTCCTCGGCCTAGGAGTCTGAGGCAAAGCTTTTGGTTCTGGGGAAGAATCACATTCGCTTCTCCCTCTGGATGGTGTTCTAGGTACATCTTTCATTCCAGGAGAAGACCCAGACAGGCTGTGTCTCGAGGGAGTCCCAGATCCATCTCTAAGTCCTGGAGAAGACCCAGACCTGCTTCTCCTTGATGGAGTTCTGGGTAATCCATCTTTCATTTCAGGGGAAGATGCAGAACTACTTCTTTCTCTTGAGGGTGTTCTGGGTACAGCATCAAGCACAGGTGAAGAGATGCTCTGATTTGAAGACATCCCTGCCTTTTCCACAGCATCTGGGGATAATTCAGAACTGCTGCGTCTAGAGGATCGTGTTGATTGTTCTTTCATGTCTAGAGATGGATCTGTTTCCAGCTGATTCAGAAAAGGTCCATTCAAATCATCTTTAACCTCAGAAGAAAATCCAGTATTCATTTCTGTACCAAGTGTACCTGAACTTCTAAATTCTAAAGGTGATCCAAAGCTGTTCTCCCTGAGTGGGGAGTTAGACAGTTCTTTATGTTCTGGAGAAAAATGTGGCCCACACCAAGATGAGGCCATTGCAGGGACGTCCGCTGCTTCCAAAGAAGTCTGTGACTGGCTTTGATCAAGAGTCAAAGACACAGCAGGCCTTTCTTCTACTTCAGGAGATGATTCGAAATTACTTCCAGCTATTTCTTTAGGTTCTGAAGACAAATGAGGCAGAATTTGGCTTGTGGGTTCTTCAGACTTCTCTACCACCTCCATTAACTCCTCATCTTGGCTTAATGTAGGCAATGCACTATTTTGCTCTTTTGTTTCTGGAGATGACCCATCACTTCTTTCCCTTGATGGCGTTCTGGGTGTGTCCTTGAATACCAGTGAAGACTCAGGCCTATCCTGTACTGGAAAAGGACTAAATTTGTGTCTCTGTCTAGGAGATGATGCAGCGGCATCCTCCTGAGGGGGTGAGGCCATTTTGTCTTTTGATTCAGAAGTCTCTGATCTACTCTGCCCCAGGAGAGAATTTGAGTCCACTGTAGGATGTGAGTAAGACTCGGACTGAGACCTGCTCTGCTCAGGAGACATTCCCGATTTCAAGGTAGGACTTGCTGACAACTCAATTCTATCTCGTCTTATTGGAGATCTGGATGCCAGGTCAGTGATTGGAGATGAAGACCTGGATCGACCTTCCTTAGGTGATGTTTGAGATTTGCTCTGCAGAGATGGTGATTCTGAGCAACTCTGTCTCACTTCTGGACTTGAAGTATCAGATCTGTGGTCTGGTGAAGTTTGGGATTGTCCTTTCAGTTGCAGAGGTGAGAGGCCAAAATAGCTTTCACCTGGTGGCGTGTCAGATTTTACTCCTGCACAAAGAGAGAAGGATCCAGGGCAACTTTGAACTAGTGAGTCTTTAGACTTCTCTTGGGGACATGGTGACTTTGATCCAGAAAGATTTGGCCCTGGTGGAGTTTGGGGCTTTACTTTGGGGTGTGGTGAAGTAGACCCTGAGTGACTGTGTCTTGGCGGTGTTTCAGGTTTCACTTTGGTATCTGGTGAGGAGGACCCAGAATGGCTGTATCTTGGCAACAATCTGGATTCCACATTGGAGCAGGGAGACACTGATCTGCTTTGCCTTGGAGGTGTTCTAGATGTCACCCTACTAGGACTTGGAGAAGAAGAGCCAGAATGGCTTCTTTGTCTTGGTGATACTATTGCCTTCACTTTGGGTTGTGGAGATGATGACCTAGATGGGCTCTGTCTGGGAGGTGTGCCAGATTTCACTCGAGGAGAAGACCCTGAGCAACTATGCCTAGAAGGGGTCCTAGATTTCAACTCAGGGTCAGGTGATGATTCAAAACAGCTCTGTCTTTGTGGTGTTACAGATTGCTCATTGGCCTGGGGACTTGCTATGGACCCCTGCCTTGGTGGTGTTCCAGATTTCACCTTAGGATGAGGAGATGAACTGGAATGACTTTGTCTTGATGGTGTTTTAGACTTCTGTTTAGGTGGCGGAGAAGAACTGGAGCGACTGCGTCTGGGTGGTGTTCTAGATTTAGCTTTAGGTTGGGAGGATCCAGAGCGACTGCGCCTGGGTGGTGTCTGTGACTTTTGTTTAGGGCATGGAGAAGACCCTGAAAGGCTGCGCCTCAAAGACAAGCGAGATTTTGCTTTGGACCGTGGTGAAGAGAGAGACCTGCTCCGCCTTGAAGAAATACGAGATTTCTTCATTTCTGGGCTTGAATTGGACCTGCTTCTTCTCTGAGATGTTCTCGATTTGTTCTTCCGCTCTGAAGATGAGCCCGACCTGCCTCTTCTTTGAGGTGTTCTAGAGTGAGATCTTCCACGTCTAACTAAGCTTCTACTGCGGGATCTTCCTCGTCTTGGTGTCCTAGACCGAGACCTCCCTCTCCTGGCTGGTGTTCTGGAGCGTGAGCGACCACTACGTCTAGCTGGGGTTCTGGAGCGTGAGCGGCCACGCCTGGCTGGGGTTCTAGAGCGTGAGCGGCCACGCCTGGCTGGGGTTCTAGAGCGTGATCTGCCACTTCTCCTGGCTGGTGATCTACTACGAGACCTCCGTCTTACTGGTGATCGGGTCCTAGATCTGCGCCTAGCAGGTGTTCTAGACCGAGACCTGCCCCTCCGAGCTGGTGTTCTAGACCGAGATCTACGCCTGGCCGGTGTTCTGGATCGTGATCTCCGCCTGGCAGGTGTTCTAGAGCGGGACCTGCCCCGCCGGGCTGGTGTCCTAGAACGAGATCTGCCCCTAGTGGCCGAGGATCTAGAGTGAGACCTCCCTCGCCTTGCTGACCTAGACCTGCCTCTTCTCTGGGTATTTCTGCTCCTGGACCAGCCGGGTCGCTGAGGAGACCTAGAGCGGCCACGTCGCTGGGGGCTTCTAGATCTTCCCCACCTCTGTGCAGACCTGGACCTACGCCACTGGGGAGAGCGGGATCGAGAATGACCTCTCTTTGTAGGGGTTCGAGACCGAGATCGCCCCCTCTTAGTAGTGGCGGGGCTACGGGACCTCCCTATCCTACGGGAAGGGGTGTGAGAATGTGATTTATCCCGTTTTACTCGGCCATGTGAGCGATTCTTGGATGTGGGAGAAGGAGAAATCTCTCGGTGGGACCCCAGAGCTGGAGCAGGTTTAGGACTTTCAGGGGAAGAGCTGGCATGCCGAGAAACTTTGGTAGGTTGAGGGGATGGTGGGCCACTCTCTGAGGAAGAAGATCGGGGAAGTTTCTCAGGAGACTTAGGTGGTGAATGGCCCTGAGTTGGAGAGGCCTCAGATGGGGGGTTCACTGGCTCCTGACTTAAGGGGGTGGTTGCAAGGGGTTGTGGGGAGCCGCCATGTCGCTCAGCAAGGAGCGGAGTGGGAGCAGGTGGTTCTGGGCCTGTACTGCTCCTTTCCGGAGAAGGGCTAGGTCGAGTTGTAGATTTCTAAGAGTGGAAGAGAGAGCAGGGATTCATAAACGTCAAAATGTCACATCACCCCTGAGATCCCAATACCTTTTCCAGTGAAAAGTTTTCTTTCACACAACCCATGACCACAAGCAATCATATTGATTCAATAACAAGGAATCATTAAACCACAGTAGGGAAAACATATGAATATATGGATAATATGAGAATCTTATAACTAAGAGAAACACAAAATGCAAATAACTAATGCACGTCATTTAACAACAAATGACACTACAAAATGTTACGAAGATGGAAAAAAGCTATCTTTAAATGAAAAGATAAGCAGTTTCCTAAAGCAAATGCTAACTTCGCCTTTGAAAAATTAACTACATTAAGGAAAAGAAACAGCATGAATAAAGATGTGAGAACGTGATTTTCGTGAAAAGTAAAAAAGTAAAAAGTAAAGGATGGGTAAAGGAAATGAGAAAAACACCAACTTCTAAAAGCCTTAAAAATAATTCAAAAGCAATAGGGGGTAGGGCGCGGTGGCTCAAGCCTGTAATCCCAGCACTTTGGGAGGCCGAGGCGGGTGGATCACGAGGTCAAGAGATGGAGACCATCCTGGTCAACATGGTGAAACCCCGTCTCTACTAAAACGACAAAAAAATTAGCTGGGCATGGTGGCACGTGCCTGTAATCCCAGCTGCTCAGGAGGCTGAGGCAGGAAAATTGCCTGAACCCAGGAGGCAGAGGTTGCGGTGAGCCGAGACCACGCCATTGCACTCCAGCCTGGGTAACAAGAGCGAAACTCTGTTTCCAAAAAAAAAAAAAAAAAAAAACGGAGATTGAGACCATCCTGGTCAACATGGTGAAACCCCGTCTCTACTAAAAATATGGAAAATTAGCTGGGCATGGTGGTGCGTGCCTGTAATCCCAGCTACTCAGGAGGCTGAGGCAGGAGAATTGGCTAAACCCAGGAGGCGGAGGTTGCGGTGAGCCGAGATCGCGCCATTGCATTCCAGCCTGGGTACTAGAGTGAAACTCCGTCTCAAACACACAAACAAACAAACAAAAAACAACAAAAAAAGCAATAGGGAAATAGTTAAATTCCTGAGGCCAACCAACTTGAAATTTCGAAAGGTAACCCTGAATTGACAATAGAGGCAAGTATTAAAACTACAACACTGAAGTAATAGAGTAATTAAGGCTTACATTAGAACGGAAGGTACAAAACACCATGAACTACTGAAAACTTCCAGTGTTTCAATCAAACTATTGGTGGCAACCCAATAGATAAAAAGCTTTACTGAGACAGGACAAGCATTTAATGATACAGAGAAGAAACTAGAGGTATCATAAAGAGTACACAGACACAACCTTTGCTCCAGTTCTAAGTATAAACAAGACATAATATAAATCCTATTAATATTTAATGAAATTTGACTCTAAAGGATTAACAATAGAGTCAGGTCACAATCCTAAAAGTACTGCAGACACAGAAAGAGAATTAGAAGAAGAATGCAGAAAAAAAACTGAATTCAATTCTTTTAATAAGTTACTACCACCTCTCCCTTTCACATCACATGTCTATCATAAATCAATACCCTTGCAATCCAATGATCACCAACTCAGGAACATACCTCCTTCTTGTCTTTATCTTTGTCTTCATAAGGACTGCTAGGCTGTTTTGTAGCAGGCTCTGGGCTACCAGGCCGTTGTGTGTTGGTAGTACCTGGTTCACTGGAAGGCACATCTCCCTCCCCTCGTCGCCCTGAAGCAGGGGAAGGACTTCTTCCAGTCAAAGCAGTTGTATGAGTTTTAGCTGCAGCACTTCGAGACCTGTCGGAGTTAATTGAGGATGGGGGAAGAGGAGGGAAATCAGCTCAAAGGGAGAACAGGAAACCCCCTCCCCAACTCCCATCCACCTTTCCTAACTGTACAACCCTCTTCCAAAACGCCGCCTTAGTCACATGACTCAAATCATTCACTGAGGTGCAAGTGCAGTCCACTTTGGTTCTTCTCTTCCCAACACATTCCCAAAGAATGCTCTCCCTCTACCCCTTTACTCACCTCCCCCGAACATCCCCAAACCATCCACCCAGCCCACTCCCTACCCGCTTCATTCACAACTCACCTCTGAGCCCACCTCCTTCAGGAAGCCTTCCCCGATTAAGGAAGCCAGGGTAAGGATTCCTTCCTCCCCCAGACACCACGAACAAACCACCACCCCCCCTATTCTGGCAGTCCATATACATCAGAACGAAACAAAAAATAACAAATAAACAAAAAAAAAAAAAAAAAAAAGAGAAGGGGAAATGTATATGTCTGTCCATCCTGTTGCTTTAGCCTGTCAGCTCCTAGAGGGCAGGGACCGTGTCTTCCGAATGGTCTGTGCAGCGCCTAGCACACCGTGGGCGCTCAATAAATATTAAATTAATTAACCCATCATTCCCTCTCCCTCCCTTCCTCCTGGACTACCCCTTACCGACTGCGGGAAGTGTCGGAGGAGGAAGCCGAGTCAGCGGAAGTTGAACGGTGGGCCCGGCGGCTCTTAGGGGCTGGTGTTGTACTTCGAGACCTAAAAGAAGACCACCACCACAGCTCAGGGTACTGCTGTACCTCTCCTAGATTCTCCTCGCCTATCCCTCAACCCTTTACCAGTCAGGGATATAACTAATACAACCCTCTCCCGCTAATGTAGCATTCCCTTACAACCCAAGCAAAGTTCCCACAAATTCACTCACCGCTTTCGCTTTTTGTCCTTAGATTTACGTTTGCTCTTTGGAGTGGGAGACCTAGGAAATAAGGCAAGGTTGTTTAAAGTAATTCTTTTAAAAGAATAAAATAAAACCAAAAGTGAAATGAAAAGAATTACGGAGTGTTGCCAGGAATAAGATTAAGGAATTGAGCTTTACCCCAAGAAAAAGAAATCTCCCAGAGGCTAAGTAAAGAACCAGAGGGCCATCGGGCAGTGGCTCCCTGCTCCCATATGCCACTGCACCCCGCTACGAGTTAAAGAACTCTTCTTACCTATGCTTACGTTTCTTGGACTCAGATTCTGACCTGTTGGAAAAAAAGAGAAGACAAAACATAAACCAACACCTCTGCCTGAATTCAAGAAACCTTCTCCAACTACTCAGGTATTCCCACCTCGTACCTGTGCTTCTTCTTCTTCGAGCTCTTCTTTCTCTCCCGTCGAGGAGAGCTGCTCTCTGACCTGCTAAAGATGGATTCAGAAGCAAGATCATTCTGCTTGGCTTCTTTCCTAGCCCTTCCACCTGCAATCCCTTCCTAAAAAGGTTTCTAAAACACTTGACATCCTAACAGCACCAGTGCTGCAGACCTACGCCCAGGACTTATTTCTTCCTTCTCCAACAAGTACAGGAAACTCCTTAAGTCAACAAACCTCAAAATGAAAAAGAAAATTCCAGAATCCAAAACGCTGCTGGCCAATCCTAATTAGCAAAACTGCAAACTTAACACTTCCCCACTGAGAAACTCATACATTTCTTCTAGCTAAGGCCTCAGTGGTAACTCCCTCCTCCCTGACAACTATCTCCTGCTTTTTGGAAGCCAGAACTCTCCACTTAGAAGTACGCCATAGGATTGGTCCTCTAGCTATCAGAGTAAGTTTCCAACTAACTTACCGTCCTCTATCTTTCTTCTTTTTCTTCTTCTTCTGCTTTGGGGTTGGTGAGCGAGAACTGCTGGACTCCCGAACAAGGCTAGGGAAAGATGGAAAGTAGCAGAGATGGGTGCTAGGACAAATGTTCCTTTTCTTTAAAAGACAAGAGCCTCAAAAATAAAAATAAAAAAGCACAAGTGTCTCGCTCTGTTGACTTGGCTAGGGTGCAGTGGCAGCATCATAGCTCACGTTGTAACCTTCAACTTGTGGGCTCAAGAGATCCTCCTGCCTCTGCCTCTCCAAGTAGCTTAGGCTACAAGCATGTGCCACCACCCAGCAGTTTTTGTAGAGACAATGTCTCACTATATTGCCCACGCTGGTTTCAAACTCCTGGACTCAAGTGATCTGCCTGAGCTTCCCAAAATTCTACTATTACAGGCATGAGCCACCGTGGCTAGCCCTTGTCCAAATTTTCTTGGACACCTCAACTTCAGAAGAACAAAATCTGAAGAGTTTGGGAAGAAACCAGCCCGTGAAAGGGAAAAAAAAAAAAAAAACAGAGCAAGGAGCTTACAAACAAGAAAAGAAGCTATGAGTGGTTCTTGGCCTTACATACCTGTAAGGTTTGGGAGGCTCAGGAGCTGGTTGTTTAGCTTCTCGGGCACGTCGCTGAGGATCAAAGGAGCTGCCATCTACATAAGAATCACTGATGCCAAAGGCAGCACGGAGTCTTTCATTCTTCTTCTCATTCAATTCTGCCAACTGATGAGTCTCTGTGACCCTGGAGAAAAAAAAGCAAAAAAGTCTGAAAGAAATATAAAGGACAGAGCCATATTCAGAACACAAGTATAAGCAGGAGCCAAATAAGGCATGGGAAAAGCAGACAAAAGCAGGGAGGAGGTCCCACATGAGGAAAAGGACAGCAGCGGCAGCCAGCAGCCAGAGTCCAGAGTCATCAAGGGAGAGTTCAACACTCACGCTGGCCTCTGCCCTGGGGTCTCCTCCTTGCCCCCAGGGTTCACATCCTTCTCCAGCAACATGAGTCGAAAGGTCGCCACTTTTTCCTGAATTTGCTGTTCCTCGTACCTGAAGAACAAATCCCTTCAAGGTTAAGCTTAACAGGATACTTTCCCCAGTCCCAGATCTCCACTTCCCTCACTCCCAAAAGGGTTCCTTCCCTCTCCATGCACACACAGAACTTTTTGTTTGCTCTCACCCAAAAGTCCCTTCTCTAGAGTCCTGATCTTTTCCCATCATCTTTCCTCCCTCTACTTACTACACCCTCTAGAACAGTGGATTTTAAACATGCTACAGGGGCCAAAAGAAAAAAATTAAGCAAGCAGGGTTCCAAATGCTCCTCCCCAACTTCAACAACAATAGGCCTTTTATTTCCTAGGATTCCAAAATGAAGTATACTGTAAAAAAGGGTCACCATTGCTGAAGTTTGAAAACCACTGCTCTGAGAGTTTTCTATCTTAATGTGTTCCTTTTCCAAAATTTCCTTTTCCAGCCCAGATTCCCTCTTACTCAAGTATTCTTCCAATTCCTCTTTTCCTGCCTATGCTACTTTCCAAGGCCTCAATCCTTACATCCATTTTATCTTCTTTTCTACCAATGACAACACCTATCAGCTTACCTAGCTCCTCTACCTGGTATGTGCTTTCCTCTCTCCCCCTTAAAACACATTTTTGTTCTTCAATAGCCCCTCCCTTCCCGTGTGTGCCTCCATTCAGTCCCTCAGGCTCCCATCTATGTCCCTGACACACAGCCTTCTCATTTCCCACTCTGCACTGTCCCTTAACTGTTTTTCAATACTCTAGAGCTCATTTACCTCCTCCCCTACCACAACTTCTTGCCAGGCCTCTTTCAACCAGCTAGCCCTAAGCTCCCTACATCCCACCTAACACCCCCAGTTCTGCACTCATTCAGTGCTTGACTCTCCCCCAGCCCTCCCTCACCCCTGCTCTTCCATCATCTCCTCCAGCTCGAGGCATCGCAGCTCGACGCGCCGCTTGCGCTCGTGGTCCAGGATGTCAGGATTAGGCCGCTTCACCAGGGCAGCCTCCAGGCGCCGCAGTTCCTCCTCTCCCTTGTAGTCAGGCCGCTCACCCCGGCGGCCCCGCACCAGGGACAGGTTGCGCTGGACGTAGCCGTTGGTGCCGCTGCCCCGGGGCGTCGGCAGCCCGATCCCGTTGTACATGGCCCCGTGCCCGGGGTGGGGGGGGATACCACCGCTCCTGAGGGGGAGCGGGGAGACACGGGTCAGGCCCCTGGCCCCAAACTAACCACTTACCCCCCCACACACCCAAGTTCCTGCTCTTCTTCATCCCTATTTCACCATTTATCTACACACTTAAGTCTTCAGCTGTATAATGCTCCATCATCCTCCTGGTCTCCCAAAAAAACCACTTCTTTGTCCTTCCCAGCTTTCTTTCTACCAAATCACAGCCCAGTTCTTACAACCTTTCTCTCAATGCCCTTGGCACAGAATTCTAAATAATCCCTCCCTGCACCTAGATTTCTTCTTTTTCCACCCTAGGAAAACAAGGATCTGTTTCTCTCAAATTTCTCCACACTGTCCCTTTTGATTCTCCTTTGGCCCCAAAATGCACAAGTGATGTCTTTACCAACTACTCTTAATTCCTAACCTCTGATAACCAACTAAGGCCTCCTGGGCACAACAAACAACAGACATAGATATGTGGCACCCAAGGACCTCTAGTTCATGTCCAGACTCCCAAGAACTTACCTAAGGATTTCAGACCACCCTACTTGAATACAAAATAAACTACACAGTCCACTCAGTGGACTAGTTGGTTCAGAACGTGCAGCCTAACACCCCAACTAAATGCCACCATGCACATAAGAAACACACACGAACCTTGGATAATCTTCATAAACTTCACCTCCCAGGTAAGGGCCATTTCCTTGATTCCAAATATTTAAAGATCCTATCAACTATCCTGGCATTTTAGTCCTTCCTCTAAATAGGATTTAACACAATTTACGTCTCCTCCAAGTCTTGCCATCTCCTGCCAAATATTACCTGTTTTCAACTCTATGCTATTTAAACACATCAAACCACTCTTCTATGTTCCAACCGTTCCCACACCTTCTCCACATACCTTGACCTAATAGAAACCCTCTCTATATCCCACTTTCATTAATGTACAACTGTTGGCTTTCCCTAACAAACCCACGGATAGCACTTTCTAGTTTTTCTCTCCCAACCCTGCCTCTCCCTTCTCTCCTGTGTTAACCCCATGCTTCCTCACAGGTTCTAGCCTTTCAACTTGTCCCAACCCTAACGTGACTGAAAAATTCTCAAGTCCCAGCTTCTCTGGTTAGATTCCTTACTCAAGAAATACTCTATTCCTTACACATACTCTACTTCTTTCTCCAATTACATATATTCTCTTTCTTTCTCATCCTTATCCTAAGATAGTTTCCCAAAACATACATGTGTGAGGAATAACTACTCAGAAAAACTCCTTAGGAATAGGCAAAGTGAAGAGATTAATAAAAGACGGAAATAATAACTGGATAGAAGGGAAGGATGTATTTAGAAAAATTATAGAAAGACGCATCACACCAATGTCTGGGAAAATATCCTAGCACGCACACACATACATAGTATGGTCAAATGCTGAATGAAAGAGAGCTAGCCAAGGTCCCAAACAGTTTTCCCTTCCATACCTCCTCACCCTAGTCTAAGGATGGGTCCCTACCCAATCCCAGCAGCAGACCCAATACTGAAAGCAGAAAGTGTCAGAAGAGGCTTGGCGCGGTGGCTCCTGCCTGTAACCCCAGCACTTTGGGAGCAGGGACGGGCGGGTCACGAGGTCAAGAGATCCAGATCATCCTGGCCAACACAGTGAAATCCCCGTCTCTACTAAAAACACAGAAATTAGCCAGGCATGGGGGCGCGCTCCTGTCATCCCAGTTACTCAAGAAGCTGCGGCAGAAGATGAGTTTGAACCCGGGAGGCGGAGGTTGCAGTGAGCCAAAATCACGCCACTGCACTTCAGCCTGGGGAGAGCGCGAGACTCCCCCCCCCCCAAAAAAAAGACTAAGTAGAAATTCAGGAAAAAACGAAAAACTTTATGGCACAAAGAATAAATTTCTCTACATCTCAATCCTCATTTTCATGTTCTAGCACCAATCCTCCCCACACAGTTTAAAAGTAGGTCCTTCTCTGCCTCTGCCTACCACACCTAATTTCTGCTTCCCTTGCAGAATGTTTTTGACCTGCAATTAATTCTTCAGCTTTACCATTCACCCACACTTCCATACCACCTCACACAAAAATCCTCCCACTCCCTGAGAAAACCAGGCCGGTCGCAGTGGCTCACACCAGTAATCCCAGCACTTTGGGAGGCCAAGGTGGGCGGATCAGGAGGTAAGAGACCATTCTGGCCAACAGGGTGAAAACCCGCCTCTCCTAAAAATACAAAAGCTAGCTGGGCATGGCGGCGCGTGCCTGTAATCCCTGCTACTGGGGAGGCTGAGGCAGGAGAATCGCTTAAACCCAGGGTTACAGTGAGCCGAGATCGCGCCACCGCACTCCAGCCTGACTAGCAAGACTCCGTCTCAGAAAAAATTAAAATAAAATAAAAAAAAAGAAAGAAAAACCAGCAGGCGCTAAGCAAAGGATATTAAGGTCACAATGCTTCGGAGAACTTTTAGGGAATGAGCCACCTCTACCCCCCCCCGCCCCCACCCCCCCCACACACAAAGACAACGACCCCAGAGCATCTAACGGGGTGCTAAGACAAGGAAAGCAGGAACAGCAACACCACACACAAATCACCAAACCAGACGATTTTATAAAACTCTTGAAGTGGGGCCCATAAGGGTGGATATGGAAAAGTCACCTAAGGTAAAAGCACAAAAAGGTACAAAGCAAGACACAAAGACCCTTTTTTTCTGTTGAGAAATTATCAGAGCGCTAACAAGGAAGTAGAAAGGTATCTTGAAATCCAACATTAAAATATGCACAAGAAAATGGTACCAAAAGGAGACAAAAGGATTGTCCCAGAAAACGGACATCAAGCACAGCCGGCTCAGCACCAGGGCACTCCAGCGCAGCTGAGTGGACACAAAGAACCCCGAAAACTAAAACAGCTTCCGAAGAGCCCTAAGCCCACGCACTGAGGACGAAAGGCAACGCGACACTCTGCATTTCTGATCCAGTCTGGCCTAACCGAAGCCGAGGGGAAACCAAGCCTCGGGAGAGCTCTGCGCCAAATAACGCCCGCAACGAACCGGAAAACTTCAGACTCCGGCGTTTTCTTCCCAAAGAAAAGGCTCTAAAATGTAGTCTCCTTAGTTTTTCAAGAATAATTTTCTGGAGACGATGAAAAAGTGAAAGAAGGGAACGCACAGTCCACCTTGCAGATGTAAACGGGATACGTTCCCCTTCTTTACAATTTTTAGGATTTAGGGCTTCTTCCCCCGTAACAACTCCGGCGGAGTCAGGAGTCCAAACCGTTTAGACCCGGGCCCCGGCGTTCAAGGCTCTCCCGCAGCGCCGGGCGCCTATTTTCGGCCTTGCGGAATGGGGGAGGGAGCCGCGCGACCCCGCAGTCTGGGAGGACCCGGCTCCGGCAGCCCGACGCCGAAGAGAAGCCCGAGGACAGGGATCGGGAGCCGGGGACGAGAGCCCGGGAGCAGGCCCCCCGCCGCCGCCCCTTTCCCACCACTTCAGGGCCGAAAGCGGCGGCTGCGGGAAGGGCCACCTCGGCCGCACGTGTGGGGGGAGGGGTGAAGCCGCGGCGCGCGCGCGCTCCCCCCTCACGAAAGGCGCTCGCGAACCTGAGTCAAGGCGGCGACGGCCGCCGTTGTCTCGGGGGAGGGGCGGGGGAGTCGAGGCCCGCCAGCGACAGGAACGGCGGGAAGGGGGAAGGGAGGCGAGGGCGTCCGCGCCAGCGAAGGGCGGGGAACGCGCGTGCGCGCGGAGGAGCGCGGCGACCTGAGCCGTTCTCCGCGCGCTTTGGCCTCGCGCCGGGGCCGCCGCCCCTCCCCCACCCGGCTCGCTGGCTCCCTCACCCTCTCACCCGCCGCCTCCGCCCGCCGCCGCCGCCGAGGGGAAGAGGTCTTGCCGCCGCCGCCGCTGCTCGAGCTCCCGAGTCCCTCGGGGCCTGGAGCTACCGCCTTGCCTCGCCGGTCCGCCCGCCTCAGCCGACACCGACGCCTCCTGGCTTCCTCAGGGGCCGCAGCGGGCTCCGACTGCGCCACTCGCACCCGCCTGGGCCGCGCTGCACGTCAGCACGACTAACTGCGTGCGTCAGCACGCAAACGCGCGTCGCGGGGCCCGCCGGGAACTGGGGCAGCCTTTTGCTCAGGCGCCGAACCCCCACCGGGAAGTATCGTTTCTTAAGGCGCAGGGAAGATTTCACTCCTTTGTCGAAGGACTAAGCGTCCCGTTGGCCAATGCGACGAAGAACTGAGAAGGCGACCTAAGACAGCGCGTATTCGGAGGCCTTCCGGCGCGGGGAGGAGCACAGGACCTAGCGCCACCTAAGCGGCGTCCCAGAGCGTCTCACCGCCCGCCGTCCACGCAGAGCATTCTGGGAGTTGTGGTTCGGGCGTGTCGCGGAGCCCGGATGCAATTTCGGCTCTGGGCGCGGCGGCCATTTTGTCTCCCCATGTTTGGAGGCGATGGCCTAGGCACGGCGGTGCAGCGGTTTTCATGTGACTGTGGGCTTCCCGAGCGAGCCCGCGGCTGGATAGCGCTCCGTCTTACGTACCCGAGAGAAGCCGCCTCAGACCCCAGCCAGCGGCCATCCCCGGAGTCCCCGAGCCTGGCTGCAGGCCCTAGACCTGTACTAGGGGCCCAACCAGCTGCCCGTGGCTTAGGCTGCGCTCTGCCGCTGTAGACTGAGCTGAGGCCGGACGGCTGCCCCTGGGGGTGGAGTTCTCCTAGCTTCGGGTACGGCAGCCAGGCTGGGGTCCCACTGGAATCCGGGACGTGGTACCCGTGAAGGGGCACATACAGGAGCAAGGCAGGAGGAAAATAGGTACCTTAAAAGTTTCCACTTTTTGGTGCCGTACTTCCTGTTAATTTTTCTAAGTCAGTGGTTCTGGGCCTGGTAATCAGCCAGCCTCAAAGCAAAGTCATAAGCCGCTGGAGTGCTAGGGCACAGGTTCAAATCTAACCCCACCGCTGGCGAGCACCCCTGGCCCCTGGATGCGCCCTTAGCTGTCGTTGTCAACTCAGGTGGCCTTGCACCCGAAACAGGACGCAGTACCACATAATGAACTGTCTATTTGAGTGTAAGGATTTGTCTTTGACATTATGGTTTGGAGGTGTTTTTTGTTTGTTTTTAAGAGATAGGGTCTTACCCAGGCTGGTCTGGAATTCGGGGTTCAAGTGATTCTCCTACCTCAGGCCCCAAGTAGCTGGGACTACTTGTGCATACCACCATATCTGGCTCTTTTTTTTTTTTTTTTAAGGTTTCACTTTTGTCACCCAGGCTGGAGTGCAAGTGGCGTGATCTCAGTTCACTGCAACCTCGGTCTCCCCCGGGTTCAAGTGATTCTCTTGCCTCAGCCTCCCAAGTAGCTGGGATTACAGGTGTGCGCCACCACGCCCAGCTCATCTTTGTATTTTTAGTAGAGACCGAGTTTCACCATGTTGGCCAAGCTGGTCTCGATCTCCTGACCTCAGGTGCTCTGCCTGCCTCAGCCTTCTAAAGTGCTGGGATTACAGCCGTGAGCCACTGCGCCCGGCTAGTATTCGGCTGTAAGTTTTGTTTTTCACTTGTAATGTAAGCTCCTTGGCTTTCTGGAGCTTACATTACAAATAACTAGGCAATTACCAGACAGAACAGGTGCCAGGGAGGGTGGGAACAGGGTAGGGGAGTAAGGACAATGTCTGCAAAAGCATCCTGCCCTCGAGGGTGAGACCAGATGTCCAGGAAGCAACCTCCCAGCTGCTTAGGAGGGTTTCTCGAGTTACCTTCTTATCTGAAGACCCCAGTCCCCATCCAGCTGGTCCTGCAGGGCTGCAAGCAGGGTCTTAGGCCTTGTGGCTTCCAGGCCCTGTGTGTGTTCCCAGTCCACTGGGCAGGATAGACAGGCTGGTCCTCAGCGCAGGCATGGTGCACACAGCAAGCACAAAAAGTGCCTGGGCCCTCTCTGCAGTACTCAGACCCCAAAATTCCTTAGCTCTGAGCCCCTGAGACATGCCCTGGTTCCTGTGCTCAGGACAAACAGATGTGAAACTCTGGAAGTGAGTGCAGTGAGGAAGTGCCTTCCACGTGCGGCCATGACGTCCGAGGTCCAAGCCCTGTGGGCACCGCTTCCTCCAGCGGCTCTTTCTGGCCTTGGTGTAGCACACCTGGTGAGGTCGGCACTGTCCAGCCACCCCTCTCTCCTCGGGGTGAGGGGGAGGTAGGGTGTTCTCTGTGATGTAAGGGTTTAGAGCGCTTTTGAAGTATGAATTGTGGCCAGGCGTAGTGGCTCACACTCTGGGGTGCTTGTAATCCCAACACTTTGGGATGCTTAAGACCTGGGAGTTCAAGATCAGCCTGGGCAACATAGTGAGACTCCCCCATCTCTAAAAAAAACAAGAAAACAGATAATCGTTTTATTTTTTTAGGATTCCTAGTCTTTTTGAAAGAGGTTAACAGTCATAAATTTACAAAATTTCAAAGCCTAGCACAGTGGCACACCTGTGATACCAGCTGCTTGGGAGGCTGAGGTGGGAGAATCGCTTGATTGAGCCGACGCATTGGAGACAAGCCTGGGCAACATAGCGAAACCCCATCACTGAAAAGTAAGTAAATTATGAAAATCCAACTGAATTATGACTGCCAAGCCTGGCATTTTATTTAATGTAAAACTATTGCTTTAAAAAAAAAAACAAACTGCCAGCACAGTGGCTCAAGCCTGTAACCCCACCACTTTGGGAGGCCGAGGCGGGTGGATCACGAGGTCAAGAGATCGAGACCATCCTGGTCAACATGGTGAAACCCCGTCTCTACTAAAAATACAAAAAATTAGCTGGGCATGGTGGTGCGTGCCTGTAATCCCAGCTACTCAGGAGACTGAGGCAGGAGAATTGCCTGAACCCAGGAGGCGGAGGTTGCGGTGAGCCAAGATCGCGCCATTGCACTCCAGCCTGGGTAACAAGAGTGAAACTCTGTCTCAAAAAAAAAAAAAAAAAGAAAAAAAGAAAAGGTAAAGTAATGAATATCTAAAGCATAAAAAGATGCTTCCTTAGGTGCCTGATGCCTCAACCCACTGTGCAGAGTACCCAGAGCCATAGCAGGAGCCCCTCCGGTGCAGCCTCCTCAGAGTATCCCTGCAGCACTGGAACCACTCGGACACATCCATGTTAGTGCACTAGTGGCACAACTTCGTCATATTTAAAACATGGAGCCTGGGCAATATGGCGAAACCCCATCTCTACTAAAACTACAAAAATCAGCGGAGCATGGGGGTGTACACCTGTAGTCCCGGCTACTTGGGAGGCTGAGGCAGGAGGATCACCTGAGCCTTGGGAGGTTGAGACTGCAGTGAGCCAAAATTGTGCCACTGCACTCCACCTTGGGTGACAGAGTGAGACTCTGTCCCCCCACCCCCTAAAAAAGCAGCCTAAATGCCCATCTACAGGAAATGAGTTAAATTCATTTGAAATTCATTAATTATGAAATTAGGCCCATCTGGATGATGACATGATGAGTTTAACTCTTGAATTACAGAATAAAGAGGAACTCTGCGGCCAGGTGTGGTGGCTCACACTTGTAATTCTAGCACTTTGGGAGGCTGAGGCGGGCAGATCCTCTGAGATCAGGAGTTCAAGACCAGCCTGGCCAACATGGTGAAACCCTGTCTCTACTAAAAAATACAAAAATCATCTGGGCATGGTGGTGGGTGCCTGTAGTCCCAGCTACTTGGGAGGCTAAGGCAGGAGAATTGCTTGAACCTGGGAGGTAGAGGATGCAATGAGCTGCGATTGTGCCACTGCACTCCAGCCTAGGTGACAAAGGGAGACTCTGTCTCAAAAAAAAAAAAAAAACCTCTGCATTCTCCCAGTGCTCAAGGCACCATGTCAGGGTACATTGTCATCAGGCTGGTAGGTGGGTGGCAGACAAATCCAGGCAGCACCCAGGAGCCCTCATGGCTTCCCTGCTCCAGCTTGGTGGCTGCAGCATGACGCCCCTTCCCTTAGGGCTGCACCGAGCCTGTGGAAATCTTTGTGACCCAGGTTTCACTCATGGGCCAAGATACTCTGCACTTGCTCTCAGCAGGGACGGCACTCCGTGCAGTGCCTGCAGCCTTCATACAGCTTAGCTTTTCTTTCTAGGAGCTAGGAAGCTGTCAGCTTAGCTCTCTGTGGGCAGGGTTTTTAAAATTCTGTTTGTCTGCAGTCAGAGCTAATGGCCCAACATACAAATCCCCACCTACAGGCCTGTCAAGGAGGCACAGGGCCTACACCCATCCCTCCAGGTGCTCTTGTGCAAGTGACAAGCACCCACAGCCTCAGGGGAGTCCTCACTCCCCAATCTCAGTGTGTTGCTCTCTGCAGCATTTGGTACTCAAGATGCACAATCCCTGGAGGAAGATCGCTAGTGGGCTGCACGCCCAGGACCACTCAAGGCCATAGGTGCAAATGTGGATTCTGGTCTTCACGGGCCCTGGAGAGGAGACCTTTCCATAGCTGGGGTTTGGGAGCAGTGGGAGGCAAGTGTGGGGAGAGGTGAGCTTACACAGCCGGGCAGGGGAAGGGAGTAGAAGGCTGAGACACAAAGTGGGGCTAAGATGCAGTTCCTCTCCTGCAGGGTTCTCAGTGACCCCTGGACACTGAAGACTCCCTCTCCATCGGTGCTGTGCTGGGTCTGCTAGGCAAGGTCTCCAGTGCCTGAAGTCCTATGTGCCAGGGCCGGGCCTACCCCAGAGCCCCACGCACCTTGCACGTCAGCCCCAGTGGTTGGTGGTCATGTGTTCCTACAGGATACACAGCCGCAATTCCCACCTCCCCAAGCCCCAGCTTCCCTCTAGGCCAGTGTGGCTGATTTTGCCCACCCAGGAATACCCTGTGCAGAGGTCTCTCCAGGCAGGAGCCTGCAGGGCTGAGGAGGGCTTGTGAACTCTTGAGTGGCCCTACCTGCTGCCCCCAAGGAAGGTGGGCCCCGATACCATAACCCTGTGTTTTGAGCGGAAAGTGTTCCAATAGGGCGTGACTCCAAGTAGTTTAAAAATACAAAGCATGTGGGGAGGAGTCTGGCTTGCGTGCCCTTCGCCTCTTACCTGTCCCACCCTAATAGGTCAGCCTGGGGTTGGTTTCTCTCATGCCTTGTGTGTCTTTTAACAAACCCCCCTTGTGGCCGTCTGCCTTACTCAAGGCACAGGCTGAGGCTGTGTGGGGACCATGCTGTGCTGTCTGGCCGGGAAGGATGACTCCATCACTGGAAATGCATCTGTGATCTGGTCAGTGGGGTCACTCTACCCGCCGCGGCCAGGTACTAATTGTTGCCCCTCTGCAGCACCCAAATGCCTGTTCAATACAACTTTGCTGCCAGGGCATGAATTGGTTTTTTTTTTTTTGAGAGCGAGTCTTGCTCTGTTGCCCCAGCTGGAGTGCAGTGGCACGATCTCAGCTCACTGCAACCTCTGCCTCCCGAGTTCAAGCAATTCTCATACCTCAGCCTCCTGAGTAGCTGGAATGGGATTACAGGCACGCGCTACCATGACTGGCTAATTTTTGTTTGTTTTTTTTGTTTGTTTGTTTTCATTTTTTTTTTTTTCAGACAGTGTCTTGCTCAGTTGCCGGGCTGGAGTGCAGTGGCAAAATCTCGGTTCACTGCAACCTCCGCCTCCTGGGTTCAAGTGATTCTCATGCCTCAGCCTCCCAATTATCTGGGATTACAGGCATATGCCACCACACCCAGCTAATTTTTGTATTTTTAGTGGAGACTGGATTTCACCATGTTGGCCAGGATGGAACTTTTGTTTTGTTTTTTGAGACGGAGTCTGCTCTGTCACCCAGGCTGGAGTGCAGTGGCACTATCTCAGCTCACTGCAACCTACGCCTCCTGGATTCAAGCAATTCTCCTGCCTCAGCCTTCTGAGTAGCTGGAATTACAGGTGTGCGCCACCATGCCCGGCTAATTTTTGTATTTTTAGTAGAGATGGGGTTTCTCCATTTTGGTCAGGCTGGTCTAGAACTCCTGACCTCGTGATCTACCTGCCTTGGCTTCCCAAAGTGATGGGATTACAGGTAAAAGCCACTGAGCTGGGCCAAATATTTGTGTGTGTGTGTGCGTGTGCATATGTATATATGTGTGTATATATATATATATATATATATTTTTTTTTTTTTTTTTTTTTTTTTTTTGAGACAAATTCTTACTCCGTCACCCAGGCTGGAGTACAGTGGCACAATCTCAGCTTACTGCAGCTTCCGCCTCCCGGGTTCAAGCAGTTCTCCTGCCCCACTCTCCAAAATAGCTGGGACTACAGGAGCATGCCACCACGCCCAGATAAATTTTTTTTGGTATTTTTAGCAGAGACAGGATTTCACCATGTTGGCCAGGATGGTCTTGATCTCCTGACCTCATGATCTACCCACCTCGGCCTCCCAAAGTGCTGGGATTACAGGCATAAGCCACCACACCTGGCCAATTTTTGCATCTTTAATAGAGATGGAGTTTCACCATGTTGGCCAGTCTGGTCTTGAACTCCTGACCTCAAGTGGTCTGCCCACCTCAGCCTCCCAAAGTGCTGGGATTACAAGCGTGAGCCACTGTGCTCAGCCCAGGGTGTGTTACTTTTTGCCTCTCTCCCCAAGAGGTTTGCATTTTCCTGTTATAAGTGAGGCTGAGCATTCTCCATACATAAGAGATTGTTTTAATTTCGTTTCCTGTGAATTGTGTACAGAGCCCGAGTGAGGTTGCTGTGGTTGCCACAACCAATTCCCACAAACCGAGTGGCTATAAACAATTCCAGCTTCAGCCCTGACAATTCTGGGGCTAGAAGTCTAACAGGGGTCTCACCAACTGGAACACCTGTGCCCAGAACTGCGTTGCTTCCTGGAGTCCCTTGGTGAGAATCCATCTCCTTGCCTTCAGCTTCAAATGCTGCTTGAGACCCTTATCTCACAGCTGCCTTCATCCCCAAAGTCAGCAGTAGCGGACGTGGCTTCCCCCATTGCCTCTCTGTTCTCTGAGGCTCCTGCCTGATCTTGCACATTGGACACTCTCCCCATCTGAAAACCAGGAGGGAGCGGATACCAGACCATCAGGGTGGGAGCCCAGTGGGGGTCCTCTGAGGGGCAGATCTCAGTCTGGATACCCACAGAATGCTGGGGTGAGGGTACCCTGGCCAAGGGGATGTGGCCGGCAGCACTTTCCCTGCTCAGTGTACCATGGGCCTCCATTCCACACAGGCCTGCAGATGTGCTGGTGGCAGAACCACACACCCCAGGAGAGGGCCCGCGGTCCTGTTGGGCGTTGCCACAGCCTTGCCTGGAGAAGCAGAGCCTCCCCCAGCGTCCAGCTAGCCACCAGTTTTCAAGAACTCTACACTTTTCCCAAATAAGCTGCACAGGTACAGTGAAATCATCTCCTCCCTCCTAACACAGCCACCCCATGCCCCAGTACCAGCTGCAGCACAGCTCTAGAATGAGGGATCATCTCCATCACAGACAAAGCCTCCTTTCCACTCCCATGGGAAAGGCCTCTGTGGACCACTTTCCCATGGGAGCGGGTCCACAGACCTAGTAGGAGCAGTGCTGCAGGGAGTCCATGGGACCTCGTACCCTAGAGTCTGGAGCCCCCTCTGTGGTGTGCCCAGCTCTCACTGTGAGGCCTATACCAGCCACTTCTGCTCTGAGACTCTTTGTGTGTCCTCCAGCTCCTCCTACCAGTCCAGGGGTAGGGTGGGGTTTCCAAGGCCTCTGGGAGACAGAGCTCAGAGGGGCAAAGTCCCTGCCCTGAGGCTACCAGCAGGTGCCTGCAAAGGGCAGAGTGGGCAGTGTCTGGTGTGGAGCCTGTACTTAGTGTGACAGGGCCATCGTGAGGATCCAGGCCAGCCTGTCTGAGACCTCTGCTCACTGCTCCAGTCTGTCCAGGCTCTGGGTCTCCTGGGCCCCACACCAATGGCATCTTCGTGAGGATTAGATTATGGTACCCTCCCTGCCCCCTGGGTGTTCCAACCCTCGGCCAAGGCACATGACCCAGCCCTTTAGAGTCTGGTCTGGACATGGCACCTGTTAGGCCCAGGCCAGGAGCTCCATGGGATGGACCCCACTCCCCCACTGGTGTCCTCCTGGGTCTGAGGATTCTTTCTTTTTTTTTGAGGTGGAGTCTCACTCTGTCGCCCAGGCTGGATTGCAATGGTGTGATCTCAGCTCCCAGGTTCAAGCGATTCTCCTGCCTCAGCCTCCCAAGTAGCTGGAACTATAGGTGTACCATCAACCCAGCTAATTTGTTTTATTTTGGTTAGTTTGTTTGTTTTTGAGATGGAGTCTCACTCTGTCACCAGGCTGGAGTGCAATGGCGCAATCTCAGCTCGCTGCGAACTCCACCTCCCGGGTTCAAGCGATTCTCCTGCTTTAGCCTACCAAGTAGCTGGGACTGCAGGCGCACATCACCACACCTGGCTACTATTTTTAGTAGAGACAGGGTTTGTTTCACTATGTCGACCAATATGTTCT
This sequence comes from Saimiri boliviensis, assembly GCF_048565385.1. Classification (NCBI taxonomy): domain Eukaryota; kingdom Metazoa; phylum Chordata; class Mammalia; order Primates; family Cebidae; genus Saimiri; species Saimiri boliviensis. The sequence goes on along the minus strand of NC_133460.1, from coordinate 8,988,303 downwards.
CAATCTCTTGACCGCTCACCTCGGCCTCCCAAAGTTCTGGGATTATAGGCACAATCTCTGTCGCCCAGGCTGGGGTACAGTGGCACAATCTCAGCTCACTGCAACGTTCACCTCCTGGGTTCAAACGATTCTCATTCTTTACCCTCCCGAGTAGCTGGGGCTACAGTCATGCACCACCACACCTGGCTAATTTTTGTATTTTTAGTAGAGAAGGGGTTTTGGCTAGGCTGGTCTCAAACTCCTGACCTCAAATGATCTGCTCACCTTGGCCTCCCAAAGTGCTGGGATTATAGGCATGAGCTACCATGCCCCCAGCCTCCTGGAAACTTCTTAACCAAAGTTCTTTTACTAAACCCCGTTCAGTTTCTGTATACCCCAGTCAGACACGTGAAACCTGTCTACAGGACACAGTCTCGTTTATGTCACTGTTTTCAAACCCAGTCATCCAGGCTGGGGTGCAGTAGTGAAATCTCAGCTCATTGCAACCTCCACCTCCTGGGTTCAAGTGATTCTCCTGCCTTAGCCTCCTGAGTAGCTGGGATTACAGGCATGCACTACCAAACCTGTCTTATTTTTTGTATTTTTAGTACAGACAAGGGTTTACCATGTTGGCCAGGCTGCCCTTGAACTCCTGACCTCAGGTGATCTGACCTGCCCAGCGCCAAATGGATTCATTCTTAAAATCAGAGCTTTTATGATTGAGTCACCTTTTTTTTTTTTTTTTTGAGACGGAGTTTCGCTCTTGTTACCCAGGCTGGAGTGCAATGGCGCGATCTCGGCTCACTGCAACCTCCGCCTCCTGGGTTCAGGCAATTCTCCTGCCTCAGCCTCCTGAGTAGCTGGGATTACAGGCACGCGCCACCACGCCCAGCTAGTTTTTTGTATTTTTAGTAGAGACGGGGTTTCACCATGTTGACCAGGATGATCTCGATCTCTCGACCTCGTGATCCACCCGCCTCGGCCTCCGTAAGTGCTGGGATTACAGGCTTGAGCCACCGTGCCCGGCATACTCAGTCACCTCTTAAAGACCCCCCTCTCAACACTACCACATTGGGGATTCAATTTCAATATGAGTTTTAGGACATGGGGCGAGCATTCAAACCATAGCATAGGTCAACCCTCCCTGAGAAAAGAAGAATCAATTCCTCTGCCAGGAGGGAGATCAACCCGCCTTCAGACCCCTCTAGACCAGCTTTCATTCCTGAAGGCAAAAAGGCTTGTCCCCAGACCTCTGAGGGCAGGAAGGTGGCAGGAAGAGTTTCTGCCAGCCATGCAGCTGCCCACCACGTGGGAAAGAGGCAAGAGAGGAGAGGAAAACACCAGACCGCAGCAGCCCAGCCTTTCTCAGAAACAGTGCAGGATAAAATACAGCCACAAGATGGCAACTGAACTACTTCAGCATGGAGTGTGCAGTGCAGAGCATGGACCCTCTAGAAATACACCACTTACGCTGGACGACCTCTGACATTTTGGTGGGAGATCATTATGTAAATGCTATTTATAATAATAATGTAGAAATAATTGTATTTTTTAAATTTTTTTATTTAGAAAACAATGGGGTCTTGCTATGTTGCCCAGGCTGATCTTGAACTCCTGAGCTCAAGCAATCCTCCCACCTCGGCCTCCCAAAGTGCTGGGTTTATAGACGTGAGCCACCACACTGGCCTAGAGATAACTTTAAGCAGAGAAATTAACACAAGAGCCAGGTGAGGTGGCTGACACCTGTAATCCTAGCACTTTGGGAGGCCGAGGTAGGCAGATCACTTTAAGGTCAGGAGTCCAAGACCAGCCTGGTCAAGATAGTGAAATCCTGCCTCTACTAAAAAATATAAAAATTAGCTAGGCATGGTGGCGGGCACCTGTAATCCCAGCTACTTGGAAGGCTGAGGCAGGAGAATCACTTGAACCTGGGAGGCTGAAGTTGCAGTGAGCCGAGATTGTGGCACTGCACTTCACCCTGGGTGACAGAATGAGAAAGACTCCGTCTGAAAAAAAAAAAAAAAAAAAGAGAAATTAACACAAGAAAGGCTGATCATGCTCTGATTTTTCAGAGGGAGTCAATGTTGCTTAACACTTTAAAAAAAAAAAAAGTGTTTAAAACATACTGTCTTAGTGGGCCACAGTGGCTCAGACCTGTAATCCCAGCACTTTGGGAGGCCAAGTCGAGGAGATCACCTGAGGTCAGGAGTTTGAGACCAGCCCGGCCTACATGGTAAAACCCCATCTCTACCAAAAATACAAAGATTAGCTGGGCATGGTGGTAGGCGCCTGTAATTCCAGCTACTTGGGAGGCTGAGGTTGCTGTGAGCTGAGATGGAGCCATTTGACTCCAGCTTGGGCGATGAGTGAAATTCTGTCTCAAATTTAAAATAAAATACAGATCAAGAGGCCGGGCACGGTGGCTTACGCCTGTAATCCCAGCACTTTGGAGGCTGAGGCAGGTGGATCACCTGAACGGTCCAGCTCTGGCATCAAGGGTGAACTCACTCGCCGACACCCCACTGCACAGCTGAGCTCCCCTTGCCTGTTGATATGATTAGGATATTCATCCACTCCAAATCTCATGTTGAAATGAGATCCTCAGTGTTGGAGGTGTGGGGCTAGTGGGCGGTGTGGGGGGCTACCTCATGGGGGCGGGTCCCTCATGGGGACTTGATACCCTCCTGGCAGTAAGGAGTTCTTGTTTTGAGTTCATGTGAGATCTGGTTGTTTAAAAGAGTGTGGGCTGGGGGCCCAGTGGCTCATGCCTGAATCCCCAGCACTATGGGAGGCCAAGGTGGGTAGATCACTTGAGGTCAGGAGTTTGAGACCAGCCTGGCCAACATAGTGAAACCATGTCTCTACTAAAAATATAAAAGTTAGCTGGGCGTGGTGGCACATGCCTGTAATCCCAGTTACTTGGGAGGCTGAGGCAGGAGAATCGCTTAATCCTGGGAGGCAGATGTTGCAGTAAGCCGAGATCATGCCACTGCACCCCAGCCTGCATGACAGAGTAAGACTACGTCTCAAAATAAACAAACAAATAAATACATAAGAGCCTCAGAGGTGTCCTTCGCCGCCGCAGCCCCCACCACCGCCTCCACTGCCATCGCCGCCGCTGTCACCTCTGCTGCTGCCTCCTTGGGGTCCTTCTTCACCACCCCCTTCGCCACCTCTACGCATTCTAGGCCTTCTGTCCTGGAGAAGAAGCTACAGTCAGTCTACCTTGTGGGCCTGGGGCACAGCCATGGCAGGCGGTGGCAGAGCGGGCCAGGCCTCTGCCTGGGCAGGGATGGGCTCTACTGGGGCCAGCAGGGCTACTGGGGCCAGGAGGGGTGGCAGCCCGATCAACCCGGCTTCGCTGCCTCCCGGGAACCCGCAGCTCATCACTCCCATCGTGGCACAGCTCAAGGGCTGGGGTCTCTTTGACAGCTTCCGACAGGACTGCCCGGCCGATGTGGACACCAAGCCAGCTTACCAAAACCTGGGGCAGAAAGTGGATAATTTTGTGTCAACATATCTGGACAAGCAGGAATGGAATCCTACAGTGAACAAAAACCAATTGTGAAATGGTCTGAAGCCGAGTGTGGTTCAGTCAGGGATGTTGGAAGCTGGAGTAGACAGGATTATTTCTCAGGTGGTGGATCCAAAACCAAACCACATCTTCAGGCCACAAATAGAAAAAGCAATTCGTGAGTTCCTGGAGGTCCAGAAAAAAGCAGCTGTGCCAACATCCCCTCCAGAGCCTGAAGGCCAGGACCCTCCAGCTCCCGTCTCAGGACGCTTCCTAAGAATATGTCTGACACCTTTTGAAAGCTCAGTTTTTGGTGAAGAAATGGATTTGGTTATATAAGAGGGCAACTTCATACTGAAGATAGGCCAAGGTTGTCACTGGTCTAAAGATTTCATCCTTACTATGGGCAGTGAACAGATTGAAAGGGGAGCAAGTTCGGCAGCAGGAAAGCTGACCGTGTCACTCCCTGTATTGTGCTGCTATTTGGTCCCCCGTCCAAGGGCGTGACACCAAGTAGACAGTACAGAGAGAGAAACACTGCAGCAACCCAGGGTTGTCCCAAAACAGACTTTTATACTTGAACATGGAGACTGCACATGGACTTTAGGGTTTGTGCTCTGGGATAAACGAAAGCTACAGTGAGAGAACATAACTGATCCCAAAGACAATTTAAAAGAACAATGACAGTAAAGGTTAACTGTGAGTAGTACTTGACAGTGCTTATTTGATATTGTCTCTCAGTTCCAAACTAGATTGTACAAGTCACTAGAGTCAGATAGCTTTAAAGTTGTGACCTTGTACGTGAATCTTCTAGCCAGTTTCCTTTCCTTTGCAATAGGTAACAGAACATGCAATCCTAGAATGTGTGAATAGTTCAGACATGAGGTATAAGGAAAGTCATTTGCAGGCTCTCTGTCCAGGGCTGTTTCCTGTCCTGCAGGGGCTAGTGAGTCTTATATATGTTTATTCTCACATTTTTATATTTTTAGAAAAGTGGTCAATAAATGGATTATCTTTCATAAGTAAATAAAAGAGTGTGGCACTTTCCCCTCTCTCTCTTGTTCCTGCTTTTGGCATGTGAGAGGCCAACTCCTCCTTCACCTCCTACCATGATTGGAAGCTTCCTGAGGTCTCACCAGGAGCAGATGCTGGCACCAGACTTCCTGTACATCCTGCAGAACCATTAGCCAAGCTAAACCTCTTTATGAATTACCCAGTCTCAGATATTCCTTATAGCAATGCAAGAGCGGACTAAGACAGCTGTGAAAAGGCACCATTATACTCCTGGTCCCCACTCGTTTTTGATGAAACCCCAGCTCTACCAAAAATACAAAAAATTAGCCGGGCCTGGTGGTGCATGCCTGTGGTCCCAGTTACTCAGGAGGCCGAGGTAGGAGAATCGTTTGAGCCCAGGGAGGTAGAGGCTGCAGTGAGCTGAGATGATGCCACTGCACTCCAACCTGGGTGACAGAATGAGACCACATCTCATTAAAAAAAGAATGAAAAGAAAAGAAAAATAGGGACCCTGCAGTCAGCCATCAACTCCTGACTTCCTGACTGTTCTGAGCCAATAACTGCAGAGGCCAGGGTTTGGCTGCCCAGGCTGATTGTCCCAGAGATTGTGTGTCAGAATTTTCTTTTAGGCCGGGCACAGTGCCTCACACCTGTAATCCCAACATTTTGGGAAGTTAATGGGGAAGGACCACTTGAGCCCAGGACTTTGAGACCAGACTGGATAAAATAGTGAGACTGTCTCTCTCTCTCTCTCTTTTTTTTAGATCAAGTCTCACTCCACCCAGGTTGGAGTGCAGTGGCACAATCAAGGCTTGCTGCAGCCCCAACTTCCTGGGTTGAAGTGATGTTCCTAGCTCAACTTCCTGCGTAGTTGAGACTACAGGCATGCACCACCATGCCTGGCCAATTTTTTATATTTTTAGTGGAGAAACAGTTTCACCGTGTTGCCCAGGCTAGAAGACTGTCTCTCAGGGAAAAAAAAAAATTCTGATGGTCTGATCACTGCCTGTTTGCAGATTTGGTTTCTTCCAGGCAAGGCACCCTCCTTGTTCCCTCACCTTCCCTCCCATCCAATCATAATAATGGATGTCAAACATGGCATCTTAATGTCCAAGCCCCTTTGCTTGCCTGCTGCTGTCTGCCCAGCAGCCAGGACAGGCCCAGGCACATGGCAGGGCTCACTGGACTGGCGGGTAAAGGAGGAACCAGATAACCCCCAAGGAGAAATGGCTGCTAACTCATCTGCCCCAACAGCCAAGGCTACCTGACTTTCTAGAACACTTGACTCTTCAGCAGCAATCATCTGAAAGCCTAAAGAGGAGAAGAAACATGGCCAGGCATGGGGTCTCACACCTGTAATCTCTGCACTTTGGGAGGCCAAGGTGGGAGAATTGCTTGAGCTTAGAAGTTCGAGACCAGCTTGGGCAACATAGGGAGACGCTGTCTCTACACAAAATTTAAAAATTAGCCACACTTGGTGGTGCCTGCCTGTAGTCCCAGCACTCCAGAGACTGAGGTGTGGGGACTGCTGAGCCTGGGAGGTTGAGGCTGCAGTGAGCCATGATAGTGCCACTGCATTCCAGCCTGCATAACAGCAAGAGTCTATCTCAATAAAAAGGAAGGAGCCGGGCGCGGTGGCTCAAGCCTGTAATCCCAGCACTTTGGGAGGCCGAGGCGGGTAGATCATGAGGTCAAGAGATCGAGACCATCCTGGTCAACATGATGAAACCCTGTCTCTACTAAAAATACAAAAAAATTAGCTGGACATGGTGGCGCGTGCCTGTAATCCCAGCTACTCAGGAGGCTGAGGCAGGAAAATTGCCTGAACCCAGGAAGTGGAGGTTGCGGTGAGCAGAGATTGCGCCATTGCACTCCAGCCTGGGTAACAAGAGTGAAACTCTGTCTCAAAAAAATAAAAAATAAAAATAAATAATAAAATAAAAAGGAAGGAAAGGAAAGGGAAATGTGCGAAGAAAGTTGCCCAGGTACCACGGCAAGAGACTGAAGGTACAGTCTGTCCCAGTATAATAAATAAATGCTTACTTAGATGTAGCAATGACACCAAATATATTTAGAAACAATCACATGATCAATTATATAATCAATCTTAAATGATTATTCTCTATTATTAATCTTTGCTTTAGTAATATAGTGTAGAAACATTTTTGGTTTTTTTTTTTTTTTTTTTTTTTTTTTTGAGACAGAGTTTCGCTCTTGTTACCCAGGCTGGAGTGCAATGGCGCAATCTCGGCTCACCGCAACCTCCGCCTCCTGGGTTCAGGCAATTCTCCTGCCTCAGCCTCTTGAGTAGCTGGGATTACAGGCACGTGCCACCATGCCCAGCTAATGTTTTGTATTTTTAGTAGAGACGGGGTTTCACCATGTTGACCAGGATGGTCTCGATCTCTTGACCTCGTGATCCACTCGCCTCGGCCTCCCAAAGTGCTGGGATTACAGGTTTGAGCCACCCTGCCCAGCCCAACATTTTAGTCTTATAGTATAGACAATCGGGTGTAATATAATTAAGAACTAGGCCAGGCACAGTGGCTCACTCCTATAATCCCAGCACTTTGGGAGGCCGAGGTGGGTGGATCACAAGGTCAAGATATCGAGACCATCCTAGTCAACATAGTGAAACCCCATCTCTAATAAAAATACAAAAAATTAGCTGGGCATGGTGGTGCATGCCTGTAATCCCAGCTACTCAGGAGGCTGAGGCAGGAGAATTGCCTGAACCCAAGAGGCGGAGGTTGTGGTGAGCTGAAATCGCGCCATTGCACTCCAGCCTGGGTAACAAGAGCGAAACTCTGTCTAAAAATAAATAAATAAATAAATAATAATTAAGAACTAAAGGGACATTGTGAGACGTGATTAGGAGGCAAGGGTGAGAGTCTTGTGGTAGTGCCAGCACCTGGGAAGGCGCCATTTACTTAGCAGGCCATGAAGGGGAATTTCCCTTTCACTGGGGGAGTTAAGAGAACACTCTGCTCTGGATTCTTGAGGAAGCCCTGACATTAACCAGGCCAGCCCACAGACATCCAGGAGCTTAAATGCCTCTTCATGGTGCTGTGCTCTGATTGTCACCCTCCTTGTCCACTTTCATGTTCCACTTTTCCACCCAGTGCTTCTTTTAAGTTTCTAGAAGTCGTGAGAAGTAAGAATAGAGGAATCCTAAAAGCCTTTGATCTTTCTGATGAGTGCATAGAAAAATAACTATGTGTCTCCCCTCCTTGCAGCGGCTACCTGATAGGAAGGGGCCCCGTGTACTGTACCCACCTGGCCCCTTGAACTGTACCCACATGGCCCCCGGTATTGTCAGTACGTGATTTGTTTGACCCTACCAATCATGTCAGATGATTCATTCTCCTTACCCTGCCCTCCTGCCTTGTATACAATAAATATCAGCGCGTCCAGGCATTCGGCGTCGCTACTGGACTCTGTGCCTTGGTAGTAGTGGTTCCCTGTGCCCAGCTGAATTCTTCTCTTATCTGTGTCCTTGTGTCTTTCTTTCCTGCGATCTGTCATTTCCGCACACAAAAGAACACCCACTAGACCCTTTGGGGCTGGAGCCTGCAGGTCAAGTAAAAGGAAAAGTTAAGTTCAAGCTATATTTATCCCAGGATTGAAAACAACTACTTTAGGAATGAGTGTGGATGTGTGTGTCTGGGCTTTGTGCATTAGTAATTTGATTCTGAGCTGACATTCACTGAAATAAATATTCCCTCCTCACCCATAAAGGCCAGAACTTTTCAACACTTAAAACATCTAATTGAAAAATACACAACAATGGAGACACAGAATGAGGTAAGTATCGATATAAAATATATCAGTGAATGTTTTCAACAGTTTAACAATTAGCTTAACAATTGACAAGCAGTTTAAACAAGTAGTGATTTTAGTATGAGAAGTTTATGAAAATATGAAGAAAATACACGTCTAGAGTCAAGAAGCAAAAGATATTTTAGGGATGGGCATGGTGACTCAGGTTTGTAATCCCAGCACTTTGGGAACTGAGGCAGGTGGATCACTTGAGGTCAGGAGTTTGAGACCATCCTGGCCTACGCGGTGAAACCCTGTCTCTACTAAAAATACAAAAATTAGCTGGGTGTGGTGGTGCATGCCTGTAATCCCAGCTACTCAGGAGGCTGAGGCAGGAGAATCACTTGATTTCTGGGAGGTGGAGGTTGCAGTGAGCCAAGATCACACCATCGCACTCCAGCCTAGGCAAAAGACACTCCATATCAAAAAAAAAAAAAAGACATTTTAGTTTTACTTTCTGGTATTTAAGATGAATTATATGGAAAAAGTGAAATTACTGATCTTCAAACCATTTTTGAGGGGCAATTTTAATACATCTGCCACTTTTTTATTTAAAATAATTTTTATTTAATAAAGATGGGGTTTCACCATGTTGGTCAGGCTGGTCTCGAACTCCCGACCTCAGGTGATCCGCCCGCCTTGGCCTCCAAAGTGCTTGGATTACAAGCGTGAGCCACCACGCCCGGCCTATCTACCACTTTCTTGACCATTTCTTTTTTTTAAATTGAGATTTTGTTCGCATGCCATAAAACTAACCATTTTATTTATTTATTTATTTTGATATTAGAGATGAGGTTTCACCATGTTGGCCAGGATGGTCTTGATCTTCTAACCTTCTGATCCACCTGCCTCAGCCTCCCAAAGTGCTGGGATTACAGGCATGAGCCACCACACCCGGCCCATTTTATTTTATTTTGAGACAAGTTCTCATTCTGTCACCCAGGCTGGAGTGCAGTGGTGAGATCTCAGCTCACATGCAGCCTCGACCTCTCAGGCTCAAGCAGTCCTCCCACCTCGGCCTCCTGAGTACCTGGGACCACAAGCGAATACCACCACACCTACTCTATTTTTAGTAGAGATGAGGTATCACTATGTTGCCCAGGATAGCCTCGAACTCCTGATCTCAAGTGATCCTCCTGTCTCAAGCCTTTCAAAGTGTTGGGATTACAGGCATGAGCCACCAAGCCTGGCCAGAAAATTGACCATTTTAAAGTGTACAATTATGTGACTTTTGGTCTGTTCACAAGGTTGTGCATTGATAATCATTATTGCCCACATTATTTTCATCACCTCTGAAAAGAAAACCGGTAACCAGCAGCAGTTACTCCCCCCAGCCCCTGGCAACCACTGGTCCACTTTCTTCCTCTGAATTTGCCTGTTACAGATGTTTCACATAAATGGACTCATGCAGCCTCTTGTGTGTGGCTTCTCTCACTAGGCCTCATGTTTCCAGGTTCATGCACGTTGTAGTATGTATTGTATTTCCATTAAAGGGATAGACCACATTTCATTTAATTGTTCATCATTTGATGGATATTTGCTTTACTTCATATTTGTTTCACTATTATAAATAATTCAAATATCCGTGTGGTCAAATCCCTGTCATTCGTGGGCAGTCCAAAGCGGTCAAATTGCCATGAAACCACCAAGTTGAAGAGATGAACAGGAGCCCACCTACCACGTGGGGGCCTCCAGCAGCCTGCATCCCTGCAAAGCTGAGGTCTTCGGATTAAGAAATGAGGAAGGGGCTGGGCGCAGTGGCTCACATCTGTCATCCCAGCACTTTGGGAGGCTGAAGCGGGTGGACCACTTGAGGTCAGGAGTTCAAAAACAGCCTGGCCAACATGCTGAAACTCCGTCTCTACTAAAAATCCAAAAAATTAGCGAGGCATGGTGGTGCACACCAGTAATCCCAGCTACTCGAGAAGCTGAGGCAGGAGAATTGCTTGAACCCAGGACGTGGAGGTTTCAGTAAATCGAGATCTTGCCATTGCACTCCTCGGCGACAGAGCGGGAGACTCCATCTGGGAAGAAAAAAAAAAGGAGAAGGGTGTACAGACGAACTAAATGCTGCTCTCCCTTGTGTAGGCAATCTGTGCACCTTCCTTGGGCAGCACTCAGCACTGGGCAGGGCCTCATCCGAGTCAGGGCTGAAATCTGTGGACAATCTGGCGAATGCTCCTGGAGGCCGGAAGAGGGCCCGCGCGGACTCAGCAGCCGTCCGGCCGCCTCCCCAGGACCCAGGCTGCGCAGGCCATCAGGAGTGCGGTCGCGACCCGCAGCCTCAGTACCGCGCTGCCCACCCGCCTGACGCCCACCTGGGTTCCTTAAGGCCCAGTTGCCGGCTCTAAAGTGCCTTCTGCAGGGGTGGGAGGTGGGCGACTGGGCAGGGAGGGCTTCTCGGTGTTGACCTTGCAGATGGCAGCCACCGGGAGATTGAGACTAAATTCCCCACTCCACCCCTAATTCCAACATAAATTGCAACATTAATTGTAGGCCTCCATTGCGCCCCCTTTCTCGTTTTCCTTTTTTCCCTATAACCCTCACTTTTTACAAAATCAAGTTTCTTGAAATATAATTGACATAGAATCAAACCTGCCATTGTGCGGTGTCCTTAGATGTGTTTTCCCAAGTGCAATCCCCACGCCAGAAGAGACATGAAACATTTCCAGCACCCTTAACCTTTGCTCAGATACCACTTAACTTTTAAGCAAACTAAATAAATAAATTGCTTATTGTATCAGTTTTCATTGTGTCTTCCCAACTTTTGTCCCGACCTGCAGGACGACAACAGGGGCCCGAAGGGAGGGAGTGGGGATGGATGGGCAGGAGACGCGAGAAATGGAGACAAGACAGGAGTCTGATCAAGTCTCGTTTATTGTTGCTGAGCTCACAGCTTAAATAGGCCAGGCAGGGAGGCGGGGCAAAGGAAGCTTGCAATTGGAAAATTCCGGCCTGGTGTGCCTCGTGCCGCTACCAGCCTCGTGCCGCCTCGTGCCGTCCCCGGGCTGGACCTGAATCATCAGGACTTGAGCCTTCCACAAGTGGCACCTGGGCTCTCTTGGCCCCAGGATTTGGCCTGTGCTCACAGCCTCCCACAAGCGGCACCTGGGCTCTCTTGGCCCCAGGATTTGGCCTGTGCTCACAGCCTCCCACAAACTTTCACTAAAATGTAAGCTTCCTGAGGGCGGGAGAGCTGGTTAAATAGCAGCCACCAGGCACATATTTATTGAAGAAATGAGTTTCAAAGGATTCAAAAATCAAATAGAAAAGGTAAAATTATCAAACCACTAAGAAAATGTAAAGGGGAATATCAAATATTTACCCACATCATAGTTGGGAGAACTTGCTGAGAATTTTTTTTTTTAATACAAAAGACCATTATCAACTGTATAAACAAACACACTTATGATTATCTATGTCCCTCAAAATTTATGTGTTGAAACTGTTTTTTGAGACAGGGTCTCACTCTGTTACCGAGGTCAGAGTGCAGTGGTGCGATCTGAGCTCACTGGAACCTCCTCCCCCCGCCCCCCAGGCTCAAGCAATCTTCCTATCCTAGCCTCTCAAGTAGCTAGGACTTCAGGCACATGCCACCATACCCTGCCAATTTTTGTATTTTTAGTAGAGATGGGTTTTTGCTAAGCTGCCCAGGCGGGTCTTGAACTTCTGAGCTCAGGTAATCCACCTGCCTCAGCCTCCCAAAGTGCTGAGATTACAGGCATGAGGCACTGTACTCAGCCCATGTGTTGAAACTTAATCACCAAAGTGATACTGTTAAGAGACGGGACTCTGAAAAGGTGATTAACTCAGAGCCTTCCTGGAGGGGATTTGCAACCTCATAAAAGGGGCTGGAGGGAGTGACTCTGCTTCTTCCATCCCTTTTGCCAGTGAGGACACAGTGTTGGTTTCTTCCAGAGGATGCAGCAACAAGTTGCTGCCTTGGAACAGAGAGCAGCCCTCATGCGACACCAACCCTGATGGATCCTTGAACTTGGACTTCCCAGCCTCCAGAACTGTGAGAAAGAAATTTCTGTTGTTGGCTGGGTGCAGTGGCTCAGGCTTGTAATCCCAGCACTTTGGGGGGCTGAGGCAGGTGGATCACCTGAGATCAGGAGTTCCAGACCAGCCTGACCAACATGGTGAAACTTCACCTCTACTAAAACTACAAAAATAAGCCAGTGAATGGTGGTGGGCGCCTACAATCCCAGCTACTTGGGAAGCTGAAATGGGAAAATTGCTTGAACCCCAGAGGCAGAGATTGCAGTGCGCCGAGGTTGCGCCATTGCACTCCAGCCTGGCCAACAGAGCAAGACTCTGTATCAAAAAAATAAAAAACAAAAAACAAAAAAGTTTATTGTTTACAAATTATCCAGTCTGTGACATTCTTTTATAGCAACAGGAACAGACTAAGACACACCTATTTCCTCAAGCCCCTTCCCACAGATGAAAATATTTTGATCATATGTGAAATGTTAGGATTGATCTAAAGGAAAAAAAAAAAAAAAAAGAAAGAAAGAAAACCTTTTCAGGCCGGGCGTGGTGGCTCAAGCCTGTAATCCCAGCACTTTGGGAGGCTGAGGTGGGTGGATCACGAGGTCGAGAGATCGAGACCATCCTGGTCAACATAGTGAAACCCCGTCTCTACTAAAAATACAAAAAAACTAGCTGGGCGTGATGGCGCGTGCCTGTAATCCCAGCTACTCAGGAGGCTGAGGCAGGAGAATCGCCTGAACCCAGGAGGCGGAGGTTGCGGTGAGCCAAGATCGTGCCATTGCACTCCAGCCTGGGTAACAAGAGCGAAACTCCGTCTCAAAAAAAAAAAAAAACAACAAAAACAAAAACAAAAAAAACAAAGAAAACCTTTTCAAATTAGTAAGAAAAAGATGAATCACCAATAGAAAAATGCATAGGGCAGCAGTTCCCCTGTGTCTTGCAAGAGGCCTAAGGTTAGTCTGAGTGCTACTGAGATGGTATTTACCTTGTTTGCTCTGCTGACATTTGCACTGATGGTGCAAAAGCCATGGTGGCTATTAGTAGACCTCAAGGCAAAGACTTCAAGTTACGCTATGTTGTTCATTCCTATATGCAAGCAGGGGGAAAAGCAACATTCACTTAAGAAAGTCCTTGATAGGCCAGGCACATGGGGCTTGTTCCTGTAATCCCTGTACTTTAGGAGGCTGAAGCTGATGGATCACCTGAGGTCAGCAGTTCAAGACCAGCTTGGCCAATATGACAAAAACCCATGTCTACTAAAAATACAAAAGTTAGGCCAGACTCAGTGACTTACACCTGTAATCCCAGTGCTTTGGGAGGCTGAGGCTGGTGGATCACTTGATGTCAGTTTGAAACCTGTTGAGAAATGCTGAGTGTATGATAGAATATATTGTTTGCTAGGAATAATGGCAAGGAAAACCTAGCCGGTCTCCTGCAAGTAGGAAACTACTTGGGCCATTTTAAAGTGGCAGGACAATATATAAATATCACACACCAGTTAAAACAATTCTTTAAGCTCGGAACATCTGACCCTGCCCTTGTGGCTCCCTCGTGGAGAGTACTTTTTAGTTTGTCTGTGATCAGTGGTAAGTGGGCACCAGCTGCCTACTTGGTATATTTTTGCATTGTGAGAAAATGCCAAACAGCTGTTTGTTAATAATCATCACCTGTTCAGAGAGACTAACTACATGGGTCAGAGTCTGCTCAAGGTCTTCAGACCAGAATGCTGTCAGCGCTTGAGGCTCTCAGCTTGGAAGGCTGTTAGTACCCCACTCAGATAGACCCATTTTGCTGTTCTATTTGGGTGTTTGCTTCTGAATGCCTTCAGCACTACCTGAGTGGGGGTCTCTGCGGCTGAGCTGGTCTCAGTAGAGACCAGTCTGGCCAACATGGTGAAATCCCGTCTCTAGTAAAAATACAAAAATTAGCCAGGCATGGTGGCAGGTGCCTGTAATCTCAGATACTTGGGAGGCTGAGGAAGGAAAATTGCTTGAACCCAGGAGGCAGAGGTTGCAGTGAGCCAAGATCCCATAATTTCACTCTAGCCTTGGTGAGTGAAAAAAAAAAAAAAAAAAAGAAAGAAAGAAAAGCAAAGCCAGGCATGGTGGTGGGTGCCTGTAGTCCCAGCTACTTGAGAGGCTGAGGCAAGAGAATCGCTTGAACCGGGGAGGTGGAGGTTGCAGCAAGCCAAGATTTCGCCATTGCACTCCAGCTTGGGTGACAAGAGCAAAACTAAAAAAAAAACAAAACAAAACAAAAAAAACCTTGCTGAAGCCACATAGAATTGTTCATTTTATCAATTCTTAGCTCTTGAGTCCACATCTTTTTAGTATTTTGCTGAAATGGGAAAGAGGAAATACAGAGGATCTCTGGGCATACGATTGTCTCTAGAAAAATGATGTGTGCTATGAACTAGCTACTTTTTTTGTGGAACAACACTGTTTTTGATAGAACCACTGACAAGCTGTGGTTATTCAGATGTGGGTGTTTGGCAGTCATTTTCTCAAAAATGAGAAAAGTGAGGGCCAGGTGCAGTGGCTCATGCCTGTAATCTCGACACTTTGAGAGGCTGAGGTGGATAGGTCACTTGAGGCCAGGGGTTTGAGACCAGCCTGACCAAAATGTTGAAACCTCCTCTCTACTAAAATTAAAAAAAATTATTCAGGTGTGGTGGCATGTGCTTATAATTCCAGCTACACAGGAGGCTAAGACACAAGAATCACTTAAACCCAGGAGGCGGAGGTTGTAGTGAGCTGAGATCACACCACTGCACTCCAGCCTGGGTGATGGAGTGAAATCCTGTCTCAAAAAGAAAGAAAAGTGAGAAGTGAGTCTGTCACTTGAAGGAAAACAACTGATACTATTTGTTGCCAGGGACAAAATTCTAACTTTCAGCTGGGAGTGGTGGCTCGCACCTGCAATCCAAGTACTTTGGGAGGCTGAGGTGGATGGATCACCTGAGGTCAAGAGTTCAAGACCAGCCTGACCAATATGGTGAAACCCCATCTCTACTAAAAATACAAAAATTAGCCGGGCGTGGTGGTGTATTCCTGTAGTCCCAGCTACTTGAGAGGCTGAGACAGGAGAATTGCTTGAACCCAGGAAGCAGAGGTTGCAGTGAGCCAAGATGGCGCCACTGTACTCCAACCTGGGCAACAGAGCAAGACTTCGTCTCATAAAAAAAAAAAAAAATAAATTCTGGTTGGTCCGAGTGCAGTGGTGTTCACAACTAATTGATCACAACCAGTTACAGATTTGTTTATTCCTTCTCCACTCCCACTGCTTTACTTGACTAGCCTTAAAAAAATAAATAAATAAAATAAAAATAAATAAAAATTCTAACTTTCAAGCAAAAATTAAAATTTCGAGGCTGGGCACAGTGGCTCACACCTTAATTCTAAACACTTTGGGAGACAGGTGGGTGGATCACCTGAGGTAAGGAGTTTGAGACCAGCCTGGCCAACATGGTGAAACCCGGTCTCTACTAAAAATACAACAAATTAACCAGGCATGATAGTGGGCACCTGTAATCCCCGCTACTCAGGAGGCTGAGGCAGGAGAATTGCTTGAATCTAGGAGGCAGAGGTTGCAGTAAGCAGAGATCACACCATTGCACACCAGGCTGGGTGACAGAATGAGACTCTGTCTTAAAAAAAAAAATCTTTTTGAAAATTTGTATTTGTCACCATTCATTTTACAACTTCCCAATACTTTAAGACTTTTCTAGTGAGTTTGGTGGCAATGAGAATGAATGTCCTATTTTTATATAATAAAACATGTCAAAATTCATAAGATGTGCATTACTCAATGAACCAATTATTTTCTAAAAAACAAATCCATGGTGTTACGAAACCACATGTGGGTACAAGATCCTTCCAAAGTGCTAAAAGACCAATGTATTATTATTATTACTATTATTTTGAGACAGGGTCTTTCTTTGTTGACTCATTGCAGCCTTGGATTCTTGGGCTTAAGGGATCCTCCCACCTCAATCTCCTGAGTAGCTGGGACTACAGGCATGCACCCGTGCACCCAGATAATTTTTAAATTTTTGTAGAGATAGGTTTCTGCCATGTTGTCCAGGCTGGTCTTGAACTCAAACAATCCATCCTCCTCAGCCTCCCAAAGTACTGGGATTACAGGCATGAGTCACCTAGCCCTGCTAACCAACGGATTTTAACGTAATCGAATGCAAAAATTGTACCGATGCTATTTCAGATTCCACACTGCAACTAACCTTTAAGAAATACCACTTGGGGCCAGGGGTGGTGGCTCACGCCTGTAATCCTAATACTTTGGGAGGCTGAGGTGGGCAGATCACGAGGTCAGGAGATCAAGATCATCCTGGCCAACATGGTGAAACCCATCTCTACTAAAAATATAAAAATTAGCTGGGCGTGGTGGCACATGCCTGTAATCCCAGCTATTTAGGAGGCTGAGGCAGGAGAATTGCTTCACCCAGGGAGTAAGAGGTTGCAGTGAGCTGAGATCACGCCACTGAACTCCAGCCTGGGAGACAGAGCGAGACTGTTTCAAAAAAAAAAAAAAAAAAAAAAAAAAACAACCCACCACTTGGCCAGGCGCGGTTGCTCACACGCCAGCACTTTGGAAGGCCGAGGCGGGCGCGGATCACGAGGGCAGGAGTTCGAGAAAAAAACTCTGTCTCAAAAAACAAAAACAAAAACAAAACAAAAAACCCCACAAGCAATCAGAAAAACCCCTACCACCTGAGGTTTGATGTAGTATCAAAGAAGAATAGCCACAATTATCTGAAAAGGCTATTAAAATATTCCTCCCTTTTCTATGCATTTACCTGTGGGGGCCAGACTTGGCCTCCTGAAGGCAAGCAAACTTTTAAATCTGCACTCGAGCCAGACGCGGTGGCTCAAGCCTGTAATCTCAGCACTTTGGGAGGCCGAGGCGGGTGGATCACGAGGTCAAGAGATCGAGACCATCCTGCTCAACATGGTGAAAACCCCGTCTCTACTAAAAAGACAAAAAATTAGCTGGGCATGGTGGCGCGTGCCTGTAATCCGAGCTACTCAAGAGGCTGAGGCAGGAGAATTGCCTGAACCCAGGAGGCGGAGGTTGCGGTGAGCCGAGATCGCGCCATTGCACTCCAGCCTGGGTAACAAGAGCGAAACTCCGTCTCAAAAAAAAAAAAAAAAAAAAAAAAAAAATCTGCACTCGAGACCAGCTACATACTTTGTTTGGGGGCAGGGTCGAGGAAGCGCGTGCAGCGCAGCTGGCACTCCGACGGGAGAAGGCGGAGGGTGCGGAGGCTCCAGAGTACCTCCACCTGGATCCTGGAGCCCTGGGGCGGGGGCACCTCCAGCGGCTGTTTCGGGGGGGGGCACGGAGCAGCGCTTGGTGGGGGCCAAGGGGCGGGCAGAGGGGGTTGACGCCGCGGGGCTGGAAGAGCCACGGTGAGCCCAGGGTGCTGTGCTGGGGCCGCTCTGGCAGCTGCATCATGTGTCCCAATAAAGCAGCGCCCCGAAGCTCCCTGTGCCTGGAGCCAGCCCGGTCCCACGGCACTGCGTGGTTGGAGGATGAGTGTATCCGGAGCACTATTGGCCGGGTGAAGGCGGATGGGGAGCAAAGAGGGCGGGGCCTGTGGGCCAAGGCTGGACCAATAACGAGAGATAAATGATTGAGTAGGCGCTGAACTACTGAGCGAGGGCGGGACTAATGGGCGAGGGCTGCACCAATGGCGCGGATGAGTCTGTTGCGTCTTCAAGGATGCACAGCTGAACACAAGGCGGCGGCTTCCATGAGCCTTAAGACCTTCCCTCCGCACGCTCAGTATCCCGACGGGGGCGAACAAAACCTTTAAACAAATGCTCCAGTTTCCCCCGTAGGGAGCCAGAGTCAAATCCTTGAGGCAGACCGGGGTATCACTGAAGCTCACCTCACCGCTGCTGGGAGAACCTCGACCAGGACCAACCCAGACCGAAGATCCTCCGAGGCTCCGTCCCCGGATGGCGACACCCAATCCCTGGTGTTCCCGCCCACTTATGGAATCCTGGCCCCGCCTCCGCCCTCCGATTGGCCAGACTCCCTGCTCTACGCCGCTGGGGCAAAACCCGGAGGAGCTGCCCCAGCCAGGAGAGCGGCCCCCGCAGCCTTGCTGCGCATGCTCACGCCGTGACCCCGGCTTGAGGTGACGGCGCGAGCTGAGGCGGGGGCCCTCGGCACAGAGGCTGAGGGACCCGTCGTGGCGCTGTCGCTGGAGAGGGAGGGCCCGCTGCCGTCGGTGAGGACGGGCCCCAGCGGGCGGGGAGGGTCCCACGTCCCCGGCGTGGACACGTCCCTGGCCCGGCTCTCCCGGGGGTCCCGAGGGCTGCGGGTGCTGAAGAGGGGTCCGCGTCCTGGCGCTCAGGCCGCCTCCTGTGGTGTCTTCCGCGATTTCCTCCCTGATCCTCGCCCCTCCCTGCTTCTCCTGGCCAAAGCCCCAACGCCACCCCACCTAGGAGCCCGGCACTCGCCCGCCGGCCCCGGGCGGCGTCCGCCCCACCCGGTGCTGCCTTCCCGATGTCCCCTACCCACATCGGCCCTGTCCCATGGTTGCAGCTCGGGGCGGGGGGGAGGGGCGGCCCTGCAGGGACGGCAACGAGTTGGAGCTGTGAGATATTGGGGCGAGGGAGACAGTCGGAGCCTCAGATTGTGGGAGTATTCATGGGAGAGGAGAGAGCCAGGGAGCTGGAGCCATTTGGGTGCAGCACAGGCCGCGTTTGATGGCAATTGCATTGGGTAAGGGAGGAGTAGAAGAAAGATTCTGAGCCTTGGTGATGAGGGGAAGGAGCTGCCGTGACTGCAGTTCCCATTGTGGGGAAGCTGAGCGCTTCACACCGTAGTGGCGCAGTTCATGGCCTTCTTGGGGCAGGGGTCACTGCCGGTGTTTTAAATCTACATGTAAGGATGTGTACTGCACACTAAAATGTCCCCTCATCCTGTCGGGGGGTCAATCGCAGCCCCCCTTGGACTGCATGGAACAGTGATTATTGGGGAGCAGCTGTCCATATGGCCTGGGAACTTTGGCAATGACTTCACCTTTTTCTATCAGCTATTGACAACCCCTGCTAAATTCACCACTATTTCCATTACGCAGATGAAACCTGCCGGGGAGGGCAAGGGAATTGTCCTCGTGGCTAAGGATGCTGGTGCCGGTGCCGGTGGACACTGATGATGCTTCCCTCCCGTGCATATGAAGATGATTCTGTGGGTCCACTGTGAGGCACCAGGCAGGGTTCCTGGCTTTCAGAACCTCATCACTAGGTTTTTGTATCAGTTTCCTGTTGCTGTCCTGACAAATATGGTGGTTAAAAACGACACAAATTTATCTTCCAGATCTAGAAATCAGAAGTCTGACATGGGTCTCACTGAGTTAAAATCAAAGTGTGGTCAGAGTTGCATTCCTTGCTCAGGGTTCTGGGAGAGAATCGATTTACTTGCCTTTCCCAGCTTCTAAAGGCCACGTGCATTCTTTGGCCTGTGACCCCTTCCTCCATCTGCAAAGCTGACAGCATCTTACCTCTTGGACCTGCCTCCATTCTTACATCTCTCCTTCACCCTTATCTGTTCCCTCTTCATTTTTAAAAGTGATCTTAAAAATATAATCACTTTTGCCGGGTGCCGTGGCTCAAGCCTGTAATCCCAGCACTTTGGGAGGCCGAGGCGGGCGGATCACAAGGTCAAGAGATCGAGACCATCCTGGTCAACATGGTGAAACCCCGTCTCTATTAAAAATACAAAAAATTAGCTGGGCATGGTGGCGCGTGCCTGTAATCCCAGCTACTCAGGAGGCTGAGGCAGGAGAATTATCTGAACCCAGGAGGCGGAGGTTGCGGTGAGCCGAGATCGCACCATTGCACTCCAGCCTGGGTAACAAGAGCCACACTCCGTCTAAAAAAAAAAAAAAAAAAAAAAAAAAAAGGGCCGGGCGCGGTGGCTCAAGCCTGTAATCCCAGCACTTTGGGAGGCCAAGGCGGGTGGATCACGAGGTCAAGAGATCGAGACCATCCCGGTCAACATAGTGAAACCCCGTCTCTACTAAAAATACAAAAAATTAGCTGGGCATGGTGGCGCGTGCCTGTAATCCCAGCTACTCAGGAGGCTGAGGCAGGAGAATTGCCTGAACCCAGGAGGCGGAGGTTGCGGTGAGCCGAGATCGTGCCATTGCACTCCAGCCTGGGTAACAAGAGCGAAACTCTGTCTCAAAGAAAAAAAAAAAAAAAAAAAAAAAAAAAAAAAAAATATATATATATATATATATGTATGAAATCACTTTTAAGGACCCCAGTGTTTACATTGGACCCACCAGGATAATCTGATGAACAACTTTAATTCTTGTGCAACCTTAGTTCCCCTTTACCGAATAAGTTAACATACTCACAGGTTCCAGGAATCAGGATCTGGACATCTTTGGGAGGCTGTTAGCCTGTTTCCCACAGACCTGCTGGTGCAGGAGACTCCCGCCAGTTCCTGACATGCTGCCAACATCATGACAGCTGGTTAGGATGAATGTTGACTGGGGACCCAAAGTAATATCCAGTCACCAGCCAGGTGCAGTGGCTCATGCCTGTAATTGCAGCACCTTGGGAGGCCGAGGCAGGCAGATCGCCTGAGCTCAGGGTTTCGAGACTAGCCTGGCCAACATGGTGAAACCCCATCTCTACTAAAAATATAAGAATTATGGCCGGGTGCGGTGGCTCAAGCCTGTAATCCCAGCACTTTGGGAGGCCGAGGCGGGTGGATCACGAGGTCAAGAGATCAAGACCGTCCTGGTCAACATGGTGAAACCCCGTCTCTACTAAAAAATACAAAAAATTAGCTGGGCATGGTGGTGCGTGCCTGTAATCCCAGCTACTCAGGAGGCTGAGGCAGGAGAATTGCCTGAACAACCCAGGAGGCAGAGGTTGCGGTGAGCCGAGATTGCGCCATTGCACTCCAGCCTGGGTAACAAGAGTGAAACTCCGTCTCAAAAAAAAAAAAAAAAAAAAAAAGAATTAGCGAGGCATGTTGGCCAGCGCCTGTAGTCCAGGCTACTTGGGGGATTGAGGCAGGAAGATCTCTTGAACTCAGGAGGTTGAGGCTGCAGTGAGTCGAGATCATGCACTCTGGCCTGGTTGACAAAGTGAGACCATGTTTCAAAAAAAAATTTTTTTTAATTTTTTAATTAAAAAAATATATCCAACCACCAGATTACAGAGTTGGGGGAACATATAATACGAGTATAGTAAGGTAACTGTTAAGACTTTTAATCTTTTCCATTCATTTCTACTTCACTTTTTACTTTTTGAGATTTCCCTCTTATTGCCCAGTCTAGAGTGCAATGGTATGATCTCCGCTCACTGCAACTTCCATGTCCTGGGTTCAAGCAGTTCTCCTACCTCAGCCTCTCGAGTAGCCAGGACTACAGGCCCATGCCACTACACTGGCTCATTTTTGTATTTTTAGTAGAGATGGGGTTTCACCATATTGGCCAGGCTGGTCTGGAACTCCTGACCTCAGGCAATCTGCCTGCCTCAGCCTTCCAAAGTGCTGGGATTACAGGCTTGAGCCACTTTGTGCCCAGCTTCTACTTCACTTTTTAAAAGTTGGTTTATCCAGTGAACACTGATTAAGTGGAAAAATAACTGCCTCTGGGCTGGGTGAGGTGGCTCACACCTGTAATCCCAGCACTTCAGGAGGCTGAGGTGGGCGGATCATCTGAGGTCAGGAATTTGAGACCAGTCTCACCAACACAGAGAAACCCTGTCTGTACGAAAAATCCAAAATTAGCCAGGCATGGTGGTACGTGCCTGTAACCCCAGCTACTTGGGAGGCTAAGGCAAGAGAATCACTTGAACCCAGGAGGTGGAGGTTGTGGTGAGCCGAGATTACACCATTGCACTCTAGACTGGGCAATAAGAGCGAAACTCTGCCTCAAAAACAACAACAAAAGCCTCTAAAACCTTTACTCTTGGAACGTAAATTGCTAAAAGTTTAGGGAAGAAGCAGAAGAGAGACTGATCCAGCCTGGAACTACCTAAGACACGTCCATCCCTGTTCCTGGAGTGGCTGATGAAGAATTCACCCTGTAAACTAGAAATCACAGACTCCCTGGTTAGAGCACATAGCATCTATCAGTGTTCCCAGAGCATCAGAATCAACTGGGGCTACTGGTTAGAAGTGTAGACTCTTGGGTCTCTCTCCAGATCCTCTGAGTCAGAAGTCTAGGGTGGAGTGGCCCAGGACTGTGCATTTTTAAAAGAACTCCAGGTGATTCTTAGGGATAGTGAAGTTGGAGAAACACTGTTTATAGACTCAATTTACCTTTTTCTGCATATTTGACAACTTTATTGAGATAATTCACATACTATGCAATTTATCCATTTAAGGTCTGCAATTCATTGGCTTTAGAGTGACCATAAAGTTGTGCAATCCTCACAAAAGATCATTTTAGAACATTTTCATCACCCCAGAAAGCTCATAGCCACTAGCGGTCACTCCTCGTTCTCCCCTTCCCCACACCAACTCCAAGACAACCACAATTCTACGTTCTGTCTCCATAGATTTTCCTACTCTGTAGATTCTATAGACTCTAAGTAATTTGATGTAAATGGAATCATATAATACTTGGTCTTTTGGGTCTGGTGTCTTTTTTTTTTTTTTTTTTTTGAGACGGAGTTGTGCTCTTGTTACCTAGGCTGGAGTGCAATGGTGCGGTCTCGGCTCACCGCAACCTCCGCCTCCTGGGTTCAGGCGATTCTCCTGCCTCAGCCTCCTGAGTAGCTGGGATTACAGGCACGCGCCACCATGCCCAGCTAATTTTTTTGTATTTTTAGTAGAGACGGGGTTTCACCGTGTTGACCAGGATGGTCTCGATCTCTTGACCTCGTGATCCACCCGCCTTGGCCTTCCAAAGTGCTGGGATTACAGGCGTGAGCCACCGCGCCCGGCTGGGTCTGGTGTCTTAACGGAGTATTATTTCTTCAAGGTTCATTCAAGTTGTAGCATTTTTTTTTTACTGCCAAATAATCCATTTTATACATACACCACATTGTATTTATCCATTCATCCATTCATCCATTGATGGACATTTTGGCTGTTTCCACTTTTGGCTTTCATGAACGATGCAGCTATGAACATTCATGTACATTTTTGTGTGGACATGGTAGTTTTCATTTCTTGTGGGTATATACTTAGTAGTAGAATTGCTGGGTCATAGGGTAACTCTGCATTTAACCTTTTGAGAACTGCCAGGCTGGTTTCCAAAAATGACTGTAACATTTTACGTTCCCTTCAGCAGTGTATGAGGTTTCCAGTTTCTCCTCATCCTTACCAACACCTGCTGTTGTCTGTTTTTTTATCATGTCCTTCCTAGTAGTGTGAAGTGGTATCTCATTGTGTTTTTTTTTTTGCATTTCCCTGATGACTAATGTTGTTGAGCACCTTCTCATGTATTAATCTTTTGTATATTTTCTTTAGAGAAAGGCCTCTTTGGAGCCTTTGCCCATTTTTATTATTATTATTTTTGAGATGGAGTCTCACTTTGTGCCCAGGCTACAGTGCAGTGCAGTGTAGTACAGTGGCACGATCTTGGCTCATTGAAACCTCTGCCTCCCGGATTCAAGCGATTCTCATGCCTCAGCCTCCCTAGTAGCTGGGATTATAGGTATGTGCCACCATGCCCAGCTAATTTTTGTATTTTTAGTAGAGATAGGGTTTTACCATGTTGGCCAGGCTGATCTCAAACTCCTGACCTCAGGTGATCCTCCCGCCTCAGCCCCACTAAGTGCTGGGATTACAGGCATGAGCCCCACGCCCTGCTTCTTTATTATTTTTTTCTTTTGAGATGGAGTTTCGCTCTTGTTACCCAGAATGGAGTGCAATGGCACAATCTTGGCTAACTTGCAACCTCTGCCTCCCAAGTTCAAGCGATTCTCCTGCCTCAGCCTCCCAAGTAGCTGGGATTACGGGCATGCACCACCATGCCCACCCTAATTTTGTATTATTAGTAGAGACCAGGTTTCTCCGTGTTGGTCATGCTGGTCTCGAACTCTCAACCTCAGGTGATACGGCCACCTCAGCCTTTCAAAGTGCTGGGATTACAGGCTTGAGCCACCACATCCAGCCCAGGGAGTTTCACTCTTCTTGCCCAGGCTGGAGTGCAATGGCACAATCCTAGCTCACTACAACCTCCACATCCCGGGTTCAAGTGTTTCTCCTGCCTCAGCCTCCTGAGTAGCTGGGATTACAGGCATACACCACCACGCCCAGCTAATTTTGTATTTTTTTTAAATTTATTTTGTATTTTTAGTAGAGACAGGGTTTCTCCATGTTGGTCAGGCTGGTCTCGAACTCTCAACCTTAGGTGATACGCCCACCTCAGCTTTTCAAAGTGCTGGGATTACAGGTGTGACCCACCATACCCAGCCCAGGGAGTTTCACTCTTCTTGCCCAGGCTGGAGTGCAATGGTTCCATCTCAGCTCACTACAACCTCTGCCTCCTGGGTTCAAGCAATTCTCCTGCCTCAGCTTCCTGTGTAGCTGGGATTATAGGCATGCACCACCATGCCTGGCTAATTTTTTTTTTTTTAATTTGTATTTTTAGTAGAGACAGGGTTTTTCCTTGTTGGTCAGGCTGGTCTTGAACTCTCAACCTCAGGTGATACACCCACCTCAGCCTTTCAAAGTGCTGGGATTACAGGCATGAGCCACCACGTCTGACCCGGGGAATTTCACTTTTCTTGCCCAGACTCGACTGCAATGGCTCGATCTCAGCTTACTGCAACCTCCGCCTCCCGAGTTCAAGCAGTTCTTCTGCCTCAGCCTCCTGTGTAGCTGGGATTACAGGCATGCACCACCATGCCTGGCTAATTTTGTACTTTTTAAAAAAAAAATTTGTATTTTTAGTAGAGACAGGGTTTCTCCATGTTGGTCAGGCTGGTCTCGAACTACCAACTTCAGGTGATCTGCCTGCCTTGGCCTCCCAAAGTGCTGGGATTACAGGCGTGAGCCACTACACCTGGTCACCCATTTTTAAATTGTTTGTTTGTTTGCTTATTACTGAGTTGTAAGAGCTCTTCGTAAATTCTGGATACAAGTTCCTTATCAGATACATGATTTGCAAACATTTTCTCCCATTCTTTGGGTTATCTTTTAACTTTCAAAATTTTTATGGCTAAAACGCAAAACTTTTGAACTTTGTTGAGTCCAGTTTCTTTCTTCATTTGTTGTTTGTGCCTTTTGTTATATTGAAGAAAGCTTTGCCTAATCCAAGGTTATGAGGATTTAGTTTTTCTTTTTTTAAAAAAGTTTTATTACTGTAGCTCTTGTAATAAACTATAATTTTGTTGGCATAGTCTCCTTTCACTGCAACCTCTACCCCACAGGCTCAAGCAATCCTTCCACCCCAGCTTCCTGAGCAATTGGGACCACAGGTGCATACCACCATGCCTGGAAATTTTTTTTTTTTTTTTTGGTTGATATTTTTAGTAGAGATGAGGTCTCACCATTGTTGCCCAGGCTAGACTCGAACTCCTGAGCTCAAGTGATCTTCCCACCTCATCCTCCCAAAGTGCTAGGATTGTAGGCATGAGCCATCATGCCCAGCCATGTAATTTATTTGGAGTTAATTTTTGTATATGCTGTGAGGAAGTCATACAACTTCATTCTTTTGTATTGGATATTCAGTGTTCCTAGCATTTAATGTTTGTTTTTATTTTTATTTTGAGACAGGGTCTTGCTTGTTACCTAGTCTGGAGTCCAGTGGCACGGTCACAGCTCACTGCAGCCTTGACCTCCCAGCCTCAAGCAATCCTCCCACCTCAGCTTCCCAAGTTGCTGGAACTACATACATGTCCTACCATGCCTGGCTAATTTTTTTTTTTTTTTTTTGAATATAAGATGGGGTTTCACCATGATGGCCAGGTTGGTCTTGGACTCCTGACCTCATGTGATCCACCCACCTCGGACTCCCAGAGTGCTAGGATTACAGGCATGAGTCACCGCGCCCTACCTGATTTTTATTATTTTTTGTAGAGAGAGGATCTCACTATGTTGCCTAGGCTGGCCTGGAACTCCTGGGCTCAAGTGATCCCCCTACATCAGCCTCCCAAAGTACTGGGATTACAAGCATGAGCCACCACACCTGGCCCAACATTTGTTGATAAGACTATTTTCCCTCCACAAAATTGTTTTGTCACCTTTGTTGAACATCAGTTCACCATATATGTAAGAGTGTATTTCTGGACTCTCAGTTCTATTCTGCTGGTCTCTCTCTTTATGCCAGTACCACAGCATATTGATTACTATAGCTTTGTGATAATAAATTTTGAAATAGAGAAGTGTCAGTCCTTCAACATTTTCCTTTTTGAAGATTGTTTTTGCTATTCTGGTTTCCTTGAATTTTCATATGAATTTTAGGACCAGCTTGTCAGTTTCTCAAAAAAAAAAAAAAAATTCCAGCTGGAATTAAGAATCTATAGATCAATGCCAGAGGTATTGTCATCTTAACAATATCAAGTCTTCCAGTCCATAAACATGGGATGTCTTTCCATTTGTTTAGGGCTTCTTTAATTTCTTCCAACAATGTCATGATCTTCTTGGGGAACCTGAAGCCCAGTGGGTGTTCCAGTCCTGTGGGCCGACCAGCTCTACCAGCTAAGCCTTTTATCCTGGAAGAAGTCCAGGGTTGCTCCTTTTTGGCTACCTTGTCTTTGAAATGGAGAGTAGGAAGACATCTTCATAACTTTTGCTTCTCTGAGATTGTATGGAGTTGTATTTCTCTACTGCTCCAGGAGTTAGAGCAAATACCATGTTTTTTAAGATCAGTAGTAACTTTAAGTTAAAAAGTCATTGAAGCAAATGTACTATTTTACTACTTAGGAGGTGTGCACAGGACTAATTGTAGAAAAGAAATATCGTTTGGAAAATAAGGTATTAAACACTATGATTACCTGAAATTTGATATTTAGAAAAGTATCACTTGGTTTTTTCCAGAACACATGAAAATTATTCATAAAATACAGTTCCCACCAGGCAACCTTTTTCAGGGCCATTTTGCTCAAACTTTGGTGTTTCTGTGTGTGTGTGTGTATGTGTGTATATAAGTCATTTTTCAATCTGTCCTAACCTTTTAAGCAAAAAGCACTTCAAAAGACTAGGTTAAAAAAAAAAAAGAAACAAAACTGAAAAAGCAAAGGTGCTAACGCTTGGTTTTCTGTGATAAAATAGTTAATGTGTTGGGTCATGTTAATGCATGACCTCTAAAAAAAGTTTTATTTTGGAATGACTTAAACTTTACTTTATTGCCTCTGGAAAGTCCCAGAGGCAATACAGAGTCCCCATAGATCCTCTCCACCCCTAGCTTCTCCTCATGTTAACACCTCACATAATAAATTATTGTTGGTATAAAACTACAGAGCAGCTGTGGTGGCTCACACCTGTAATCCAGCACTTTGGGAGGCCGAGGAGGGCAAATCACTTGAGGTCAGGAGTTCGAGACCAGCCTGGCCAATATGAAACCCTGTCTCTACTACAGATAAGAAAATTAGCCACACGTGGTGGTGTGTGCCTGTAGTCCCAGCAACTTGGGAAGCTGAGGTAGGAGGATCACTTGAGCCCATGAGTTTGAGGTTACAGTGAGCCATGATTGTGTCATTGTACTCCAAGCAACATACCAAGACTCTATCTCTCAAAGAAAAAAGAAAACTAACCTATATAGATCTTATTTGGATTTCATCAGTATTTTCACTAATACCTTTTTCTGTTCCAGGATCTAATCTGGGATCTAATCCCGCATTCATTTTGTGTGTGTGTGTGTGTGTTTGTTTTGTTTTGATATGTAGTCTCACTCTTGCCCAGGCTAGAGTGTAGTGAGATTGGAGTGCAGTGAGATCTTGGCTCACTGCAACCTCTGCCTTCCAGGTTCAAGCAATTCTCCTGTGTTAGCCTCCTTAGTAGCTGGGATTGCAGGTATGTACCACCATGACCAGCTAATTTTTTTTTTTTTTAAGACGGATTCTTGCTTTGTCACCCAGGCTGGAGTGTAGTGGCATGATCTTGTCTCGCTGAGCCTCTGCCTCCCAGGTTCAAGTGATTGTCCTGCCTCAGACTCCCAACTAGCTAGGACTACAGGCACATGTCACCACGCCCAGCTAATTTTTTTGTATTTTTAGCAGAGATGGGGTTTCACCGTGTTAGCCAGGATGGCCTTGATCTCCTGATCTCATGATCTGCTCACCTCAGCCTCCCAAAGTGGTAGGATTACAGGTGTGAGCCACAGCGCTGGGCCAAATTTTTATGTTTTTAGTCGATACGGAGTTTTGCCATGTTAGCTAGGCCAATCTTAAACTCTTGACCTTAAGTGATCCAACCACCTCAACCTCCCAAAATGCTGGAATTACAGACGTGAGCCACCATGCCCAGCCCAAATTCTCATCTTTGGAAATGAGGCACTGGCTGGGCACAGTGACTCATGCCTATAAATCCCAGCACTTTGGGAGGCCAAGGTGAGTGGATCACGAGGTCAAGAGTTCGAGACCAGCCTGGCCAACATAGCAAAACCCTGTCTCTACTAAAAGTTCAAAAATTAGCTGGGTGTGGTGGCAGGCCCCTATAATCCCAGCTACTTGGGAGGCTGAGGCAGGAGAATTGCTTGAACCCGGGAGGTGGAGGTTGCGGTGAGCCAAGATCGCGCCATTGCACTCCAGCCTGGGTAACAAGAGCGAAACTCTGTCTCAAAAAAAAAAGTAAATGAGGCACTAAGCCCAGCCAACAGTCAAGGGAGGGGACTTAAGCTTTACTTGCTGGAGGGAGAAGTGTCTGCCATACTGTTCAGAATTCCTCTTCAGGAATATTTGTCCCTTCAATATAATAATATTCAGTTATTTATATCAACTTGGACTCATGGATATTTATTTTATTATCTGAGTTATAATCCCTACCACTTGCTTCAAAGGCAGGACCTCAGCTCTGAAGAGCAGTTGTCTTTGTAAACGGCATTTCTGACTTTAAGCATCTGCTGCCCAAGGCTATTGGCTCTGGACTAGGCCTCCGTCTCCCCAGGGACAGAGCGGGGTGATGGGGACACTGGGAAGGGAGGTTGTTGGGGGGCAGTAGTGGAGGTTAAGGTTGACATAATAGGATTTTTTTCCTGACTCAGGTCCCAGTTCAAGGACCAAGGACATGGCTCTGGGCAGGTTACTTCTGGACCAGGTGCAGGTAGGAGGACCAGAGTGGCAGGGTTTTTCTCCTCTCTTTCATTTTATATTTATTTATTTATTTATTTATTTTTATTTATTTTTTTTTTCTTGAGACGGAGTTTCGCTCTTGTTACCCAGGCTGGAGTGCAATGGCGCGATCTCGGCTCACCGCAACCTCCGCCTCCTGGGTTCAGGCAATTCTCCTGCCTCAGCCTCCTGAGTAGCTGGGATTACAGGCATGTGCCACCATGCCCAGCTAATTTTTTGTATTTTTAGTAGAGACGGGGTTTCACCATGTTGACCAGGATGGTCTCAATCTCTCGACCTCGTGATCCACCCGCCTCGGCCTCCCAAAGTGCTGGGATTACAAGCTTGAGCCACCGCGCCCGGCCAAAACTTTTTTTTTTTTTTTTCAGGCAATTCTCCTGCCTCAGCCTCCTGAGTAGCTGGGATTACAGGCACGCGCCACCATGCCCAGCTAATTTTTTGTATTTTTAGTAGAGACGGGGTTTCACCATGTCCCTTCCACCTGTGAGGACTTGGGGTGGTGTCTTTACATGAGCCACACCCCTTTCCACCTGTGAGAACTTGGGGTGGTGTCTTTACATGAGCCACCACGCCCAGCCTCTTTCTCTTCTTCACACACATACACACACACCCCTTTCCACCCATGAGGACTCAGGGTGGTGTCTTCACTCTGCCAATTTCTGTTGTGTCTATAAATCTAAAACCAGGATTTTAATGTACTTAATTTATTCATTTATCCCAGTTGTTTATATTAATCTTATTTTCTTGTATGACATTATGTCACATAGGAATATGGACAGTTTTACTCTGAATAATGGACTAATATAAAAAATTACTGGCCGAGTGCAGTGGCTCACACCTGTAATCCCAGCACTTTGGGAGGCTGAGGTGGGCAGATCACCTGAGGTCAGGAGTTCAAGACCAGCCTGACCAACATGGAGAAACCCCATCTGTACTAAAAATACAAAAATTAGCTGGGTGTGGTGGTGTATGCCTGTAATCCCAGCTACTCGGGAGGCTGAGGCAGGAGAATCACTTGAACCAGGGAGGTGGAGGTTGCGATGAGCCAAGATTGTGCCACTGCACTCCAGCCTGGGCAATAAGAGCGAAACTCCATCTAAAAAAAAAAAAAAAAATTACCTTGTGCCAGGTGTAGCGGCAGCTCATGTCTATAATCCCAGTGTTTTGGGAGGCTGAGGCAGGAGGACTGCTTGAGGCCAGGAGTTTGAAACCAGCCTGGGCAACATAGCAAGACCTCGTCTCTTAAAAAAAAAAAAAAAAAATTTTAGCCAGGTGTAGTGGTACATAACAGTGGTCCTAGCTACTTGAGAGGCTGAGGTGGAAAAATTGCTTGAGCCCTGGAAGTTGAGGCTGAACTGAGTGCCTGGAGGAGAGAGGGAGAAAGAAAGGAAACCTTGTAAACATCTTTTTTTAAAATATTAAATATGTTCCCACTGTAAAATTAGCTTATGCAAAAAAAATTGAGTTCATGCATATTAAAATTTTGAGAAAATAATAGAAAATTTGTGAAAAATGAAATCTCTCAGTCACACCACTGTTAACATTTGATAATGTATTTCCTGGTTGACCTTAGGGCATTTTAATATGAATTTTTGAAAACAGCTTCTTTTACATTAAGAACCGGTCAAATAAAGTCAGTAAATACACAGCCAATATGATCTCAGTGGAGAGCACACAGAAGGAGACAGACGGGCTGAGTGAGGGGGGACAACCAAGACCAACGTTCTGTTTTAGTCATTTTTGGAAAAATGCATAGCTGTTTAGCCTAGAAAAGACTGTTTTTGCTAAATTTGTTCAAATGACTTTCTAACTTAATTCTTTTTTTGTAAACCAAATATAAACATTTCAAGGTCTTACATCTTTTTTTACTTCATTTTTTTCTTGCTTTGGAAAAAAGATGGTAAGCATTTTATTTTCTTGAAAAGTGGTTCATTTAAAGTAACAACACCTCCATCTTATGCCCAACTACAATTATTGTAGCTTAAGAATTTTTCTTTCTTTCTTTCTTTCTTTTTTGAGACAGAGTCTCACTTGGTCACCAGGCTGGAGTGCAGTGGCAACGTTCTTGGCTCACTACAACCTCCGCCTCCTGGGTTCAAGCAATTCTCCTGCCTCAGCCTCCCGAGTAGCTGGGACTACAGGTGTGCACCACTATGCCTGGCTAATTTTTGTTTTTTCAGTAGAGATGGGGTTTTGCCTTCTTGGCCAAGCTGGTCTGGAACTCCTGACCTCAGGTGATCCACTCAGCTTGGCCTCCCAAAGTGCTGGGATTACAGGCATGAGCCACCGTGCCCAGCCTGTAGCTTGAGATTTAAATTGTGTTTTCTGCACCTACTGGTGTGGATTAATCGTGTGTTGGAAGTTATTAAAGGTCTTTAAGGTTTCTAAGGTTTCTAAACTGGCGGTACCTCTCCTAAAAGCGGAAAGAAAACAGGAAATACAATTATTTGAAAGCTTTACTCATAGCTATGAGAAATGTGTACATAAGAAACAGTCATATAGAAATAAAAGCAGTTTGTCAAGGGATGGTTGGGATCCTGCAGATTTGCTATTATTGTTTATTCTTTTTTTTTTTCTGAATATAATTGCCATCAGTCTACTCTTTTTTTTTTTTTTTTTTTGTAAGAAAGAAAGAGAAAGAGGGGGAGAGAGAACAAGAGTCTTTCTCTATTGCCCAGGCTGGAATGCAATCTAAAAATAGGTATTAAGAACCTCTTTTATGCCGATAATTGTGCTTAACAGCGGAGACAGGAAAGAATAAGGGAAGAAAATAACAAACAGCCAACCAACATTTCATTTAAGTCTGTGAAGTGCTATGCAAATGCTGAAGAGTGATTTACTTCCATTTATGTGGTCACTTTCAAAATAGGTGTAATGTGATACTGAGAAAAATGTATGTTCTGTGGACCTGGAGTGAAGAATTCTATAAATATTCACTGAGTTTACTTGT
This sequence comes from Saimiri boliviensis, assembly GCF_048565385.1. Classification (NCBI taxonomy): domain Eukaryota; kingdom Metazoa; phylum Chordata; class Mammalia; order Primates; family Cebidae; genus Saimiri; species Saimiri boliviensis. Next base: position 8,955,794 of record NC_133460.1, on the reverse strand, counting down.
TCCAGGTCTGAGTTCAAATCATAGATGTCCCTGTTTATTTTCTATCTCGTTGATTCATCGAATATTAACAACGTAGTGTCAAAGTCTCCTGCTATTATTATGCGGGAGTCCAAGTCTCTTTATAAGTCATTAAGAACTTGTCTTATGTATTTGGGTGTTCCTATATTGGGTGCATATATATTTATGATCATTGACTCCTGTTGTTACATTGATCCTTTTACCATTATGTAATATGTAATGTCCTTGTTTGTTTCTTTTAGTCTTTGTCACTATTAAAGTCTATTTTGTCAGAGACAAAAGTTACAACTCCTGTTTCCTTTCTTTCTTTCTTTCTTTCTTTTTTTTTTTTGCTCTCCATTTGATTGGCAAGTCTTCCACCAACCCTTTGTTTTGAGTCTCTGGGCGTCCTTGCTTATGAGATGGATCTGGATATAGCGAACTGATGGGTTTTGACTTTTCATTCAATTTGCCTGTCTGTGTCTCTAATTGGGGCATTTAATCCGTTTAAATTTAGGATTAACATTGATATTTGTGAGTTTAATATTGTCGTTGAATGCTAGCTGGCTATTTTGCCCATTAGTTGATATAGATTCTTCATCATAGAGATACTCTTTACCTTTTGGTAAGTTTTTGGGATGACTGACACTGGTTGTTCCTTTCTCTGTGTAGTGCTTCGTTCAGAAGCTCTTGTAAAGCAGGCCTGGTGATGATGAAATCTCTGCTTGCTTGTTCGCAAAAAATTTTATTTTTTCTTCATTTATGAAGTTTAATTTGGCTGGATATGAGATTATGGGTTGAAAATTCTTTTCTTTGAGGATACTGAATATCGACCCCCACTCTCTTCTAGTTTGCATGGTTTCAGCTGAGAGATCTGCTGTGAGTCTGATAGGCTTCCCTTTATGGGTACCTGACCTTTTTCTCTAGCTGCCCTTAGAATTTTCTCCTTTATTTCAACCCCGGTGACTCTAACGATTATGTGTCTTGGAGTTGCTCTATTTGAGGAATATCTTTGTGGTGTTTTCTGTATTACCTGAAGTTGAGTATTTTCCTGCCTTACTAGGTTAGGAAAGTTTTCCTGAATAATATCCTGAAGAATATTTTCCAGCTTGGATTCATTCTCGTCATGACATTCAGGTACACCTATCAAACGCAAATTAGGCCTTTTCACATAGTCCCATATTTCTTGGAGACTTTGCTCATTCCTTTTTACTCTTTCTTCTCTAATCTTGTCTTGTTTCATTTCATTAAGTTGGTCTTCGACCTCTGATATCCTTTCTTCTGCTTGATCATTTCGACTGTTAAAACCTGTGCATACTTCGCGGAGTTCTCGTATTGTATTCTTCAGTTCCATTAATTCACTTCTGTTCCTCTCTAGATTGTCTATTCTCGTTAGGATTTTATCCAACCTTTTTTCAAGGTTCTCAGTTTCTTTACATTGGGCTAGAGCAGGCGTCCCCAAACTATGGCCTGCGGGCCGCATGCGGCCCCCTGAGGCCATTTATCCAGCCCCCTGCCGCACTTCAGGAAGGGGCACCTCTTTCATTGGTGGTCAGTGAGAGGAGCACAGTATGTGGCGGCCCTTCAACGGTCTGAGGGACAGTGAACTGGCCCCTGTGTAAAAAAGTTTGGGGACGTCTGGGCTAGAACATGCTCTTTTTTTTTTTTTTTTTTTTTTTTTTGAGACGGAGTTTCGCTCTTGTTACCCAGGCTGGAGTGCAATGGTACGATCTCGGCTCACCGCAACCTCCGCCTCCTGGGTTCAGGCAATTCTCCTGCCTCAGCCTCCCGAGTAGCTGGGATTACAGGCACGTACCACCATGCCCAGCTAATTTTTTTGTATTTTTAGTAGAGACGGGGTTTCACTATGTTGACCAGGATGGTCTTGATCTCTTGACCTCGTGATCCACCCGCCTCGGCCTCCCAAAGTGCTGGGATTACAGGCTTGAGCCACCACGCCCGGCCCGTTCTCTGCACTTGCATTGGGAGCTACAATCCTGAGCTGCTAGTAAACAGCCATCTTGGATCTCTCTCTTTTATTGTTTATTTTATATTATTTTCTTTCAGTTACATAATTCAAAAATTTAAAATAACCTTAATGCTCCATTTAAAATAACTTTGCCCTAGCAATATACAGGAGCTATGTATTGTTCAAGACTATGTTTTCAAACCCATAACCTTTGGGTGAAAGTAACTTTTACAAGAATTTGGAGTTTTTTTGGTCTTGTTTTGTTTTGTTTTTGAGACAAGTCTTGCTCCATCACCCAGTCTGGAGTGCAGTGGTGGGATCATACCTCACTGTAGCCTTGAACTCCTGGGCTCAAGCTGTCCTTCTGCCTCTCAGGCTCCTGAGTGACTGAGACTACAGGCATGGACCACTATGGCCGGCTAATTTTAAAAAAAAAAAATTGTAGAGACAGGGCCTCCGTAGGTTGCCCAAGCTGGTTTCAAACTCGTGGGCTCAAGCAATCCTCTCACCTAAGCCTCCCAAAATGCTGAGATTACAGGTGTTTGACACCACACCCAGGCTGCAAGACTTATAAAATTGGGGGTTTTAAAAATTATTATTTGGATGGTGATCCTAAAGAATACATCAAGATAATCATATTCTGGATCCTCTGGGGCTTTCATACCTGTGCGGACATTTGTGCTGCGATCCTGCTGGCCCCTCCCAAAGCAGATGCTCCCTGCACTGCACCTGTGTACAGCCCTGGGTGTTCCTGCCCTCCAGGAGCATGCTTGAGGTATAGGTGTATGTGGGTGCCTGAGTCAAGATTTAGAGACCTACGGGCTATAAAGCTGTAATTCACCACTCTTTCTGTGTTCTAAGCTGTTAAGGGCTGAGTTGGGTCCACCAAAATTTATATATTATAGTCCTAGTCCCCAGGGTCTCAGAATACGATGTCGTTTGAATACTGGATCTTTTTTTTTTTTTTTTTTTTTGAGACTGAGTTTCGCTCTTGTTACCCAGGCTGGGGTGCAATGGCGCGATCTCGGCTCACCACAACCTCCGCCTCCTGGGTTCAGGCCATTCTCCTGCCTCAGCCTCCCGAGTAGCTGGGATTACAGGCATGCACCACCATGCCCAGGTAATTTTTTGTATTTTTAGTAGAGACGGGGTTTCACCACTTTGACCAGGATGGTCTCGATCTCTTGACCTCATGATCCACCCACCTCGGCCTCCTAAAGTGCTGGGATTACAGGCGTGAGCCACCGCGCCCGGCCTGAATACTGGATCTTTAAAAGGGTGCTAAGGGGCTGGATGTGGTGGTTAATTCCTCTAATTCCAGCACTTTAGAGGCCAAAGTAGGAGGATTGCTTGAAGCCAGGAGTTTGAGACCGGCCTGGGCAACATAGTGAGACCTGTCTCTTAAAAAAATATATATATATTTTTTTAATTAGCTGGGCATGATGATGTGCACCTGTAGTCCCAGCTACTTAAGAGGCTGAGGCAGGAGGATCACTTGAACCTGGGAGATCAAGGCAACAGTGAGCTATGATGATGGCACTGCACTCCAGGCTGGACAACAGAGCAGTATCCTGTCTCAGATAAATAACCAGCACTTTGGGAGGCCCAGGCAGGAGGATTGCTTGAACCCAGTAGTTTGGGACAAGCCTAAGCAATATAGCGAGACCTCATCTCTATAAAAATAAAGAAAGAAAAGAAAAATAAAAGAGTGTTAAGGTAAAACGAAGTTATATGGGTAAGCCCTAATCCAATATGATTGGTGGGGTGGTTTTTTTTTGTTTTTGTGAGACAGTCTTACTCTGTCACCCAGGATGAAGTGCAGTAGCGTGATTTCGGCTCACTGTAGCCTCCACCTCCTGGGTTCAAGCAGTTCTCATTCCTCAGGCTCCTGAGTAGCTGGGACTATAGGCATGTGCCATCACCCCTGGCTAATTTTTGCGTTTTTGATAGAGATGGGATTTCATCATGTTGGCCAGGTTGATCCTGAACTCCTGACCCCATATGGTCTAACCACAGGCATAAGTCACCATGCCCAGCCTCTAAGGGCCTTTATTGAAGGAAGCCACTTGTTACTGGAGCTCAGAGGACAGACAGCAGAGCAGAGGCAGGTGGAGGCAGGAGCAAGAAGCTTCCAGACCTGCACCAGGCCGCTCAGAAGTAGCCCTGCTGTACTGTGTGTCAGTTAGACCTCTGTGGACCTGTGTAGGTATCATGTCATTTACAGTTGCTCTTTTTGTTCTGAGTTTTGGGTAGTCATTTACAGTTTTTTGGAGCCAGCCAGTAAGACACACAGAAACTCAAAAGTACGTTTTCAATTTTGTCACCCAGCACAGAAGGCTTCTGCAACCCTAATGAGCAAGTAGTCAGTTATGCAGCATACAAATCCAATGCCGATGTCATCCACCTAGAGACAGCGTCAGATCTTGCAGGTGAGGCCCCAAACCATGGAGACCTCCCTCCGTTCAGATGCTAATTGCAGGGCCCAGGTTGTTTTGCTCACTCTTCTGACCCACCAGCTACGATCTCAGATTCTTATGACCAGTTCCTTGGATTAAATTATTTGCTAGAGCGGCTCAAAGAACTCAAACAATGCCAGGCGTGGTGGCTCACGCCTGTAATCCAGCACTTTGGGAGGCTGAAGCAGGTGGATCACTTGAGGTTAGGAGTTCAAGACCAGCCTGACCAACTTTGTGAATCCCCATCTCTACTAAAAATACAAAAATTAGCTGGACATGGTGGTACATACCTGTAATCACAGCTACTTGGGAGGCTGAGGCAGGGGAATTGCTTGTACCCAGAAGGTGGAGGTTGCAGTGAGCCAAGATCACACCACTACACTTCAGCCTGGGAGACAGAGCGAGACTCTGTCTCAAAAAAAAAGAAACAAAAACAAAAGCTTATTTACATGTACTATTTGATTATAAGGGACGCAGATGAAAATTTAAATGCAGCAGCACGTGCGAGAGGGACTCAGTTTCCATTTCCACCCGACTCCCAACCCCCCCCCCCACCCCTCCAGGGACTCCATGTGTTCCTGGAAGCTCTTGGAACCCTCTCCTTTTGGGTTTTTATGGAGGTTTCATTATGTAGGCATGATTGATTAAACCACAGGCCACTGGTGATCAACTTAACCTTCAGCCCCTCTCCCCTTCCTGGAGGTTGGAGGTGGGGCTGAAAGTCCCAACCCTTTAACCCTACCTTGGTCTTTCTGGTGACCAGCCCCACTGAAGCACCTCGGGGGCTACTTGCCATCAGTCAGTGCCTGAGCATACAGAAAGACATCACTTTGGAGATTCCAGGAATTTTAGGAATTATATACTGGGAGGGCCAAAGACCAAATATATATTTCACAATATGAAAGAGCCCAATTTACATATTTCAGGATTCCCTTCTTGTTACAGCTTAAGATTTTTTTATTTTCCTGACTTTTTTCTTTGGGCAGTAGTTTAGGCTGTCTTGTTCCTTTACTCTGCGGTTTTAATTTGAGATGGAGCTGCTGTCACTTTGGGGCTCTTTCCTACAGCTCAGAATTGGCCAGACCACAGAGCTGGGACTATGGAATGGCAAGGAGGTGCCTCAGGTGCCAAATATTAGGTTGGTGCAAAATTAATTGCGGTTTTGTCATTGCAGTGGCAAAACCACAATTACTTTTTTTTTTTTTTTTTTTTGAGACGGAGTTTCGCTCTTGTTACCTAGGCTGGAGTGCAATGGCGCGATCTCGGCTCACCACAACCTCCGCCTCCTGGGTTCAGGCAATTTTCCTGCCTCAGCCTCCTGAGTAGCTGGGATTACAGGCAGGCGCCACTATGCCCAGCTAATTTTTTTTTTTTTTTTTTTTTTGAGACAGAGTTTCGCTCTTGTTACCCAGGCTGGAGTGCAATGGCGCGATCTCGGCTCACCGCAACCTCCGCCTCCTGGGTTCAAGCAATTCTCCTGCCTCAGCCTCCTGAGTAGCTGGGATTACAGGCACGTGCCACCATGCCCAGCTAATTTTTTTTTTTTGTATCTTTAGTAGAGACGGGGTTTCACCATGTTGACCAGGATGGTCTCGATCTCTTGACCTCGTGATCCACCCGCCTCGGCCTCCCAAAGTGCTGGGATTACAGGCTTAAGCCACCGCGCTCGGCCTCAATTACTTCTGTACTAACATAAGGACGTACGCAATCTGGGGGTCAGCGTCAGTGTGGAGTTCTCGGGGAAGTGCTGCCGGCCTGGAGGAGGCTGGTGAGTCTGGGTCCCTGCCAGCCTCGTGGGGACCGACCGCTGTATCTTGCAGGAATTTGCACGCTGGGTGTGCAAGAAGCCGTATCATTTTTGTAGTCTGGGGGCCCTGCGGTGGCAGAATCGACACAATGGGAGGCGCTAGAGGACCCGGGGTGGACTCGGACGCGGGGTCAGGGAACCTGGCATTTATTCATGCCGGACCACCAGTTCATGCTGCCGAGCATGGGAGCCCAGGGGAGAGCTGCAGCCAGAGGGATGTGCACCGGAGCCAATCGGCACGTGAAGTGGGGCGTTATTTGGTTGGGCCTCCGGTAACCCTTTTCCACCTCAGAGTGGCTGGCGGGGTCTTTGCCACCGCAAGTTCCCAGGTCCCCGGCATACCCACATCGCCCCGTGAGGCAGATGAGCAGAGCTGGAAGGGCCGCACAGGAATAACGGGGGTTGGCTAGTCAGGAAATGGGCGGATAACGTGATCCCTGCAGTACTCTGCAGGCGTGTGACTCGCTGCCTGGAACATTTCTTCTAGTACCCACCCCTCCAGAAGGTAGCCCTGGGGTGGGCTTCAAACTCCTTTTATTTAGTGGTCAGGGGACTGCAGAGGGGAGCACACAGGACAAGGCCCCCAACCCCCTATCCCAGCCCTGCATCTTCACGCCCCTCTCATGGACAATAGGGTCTTAGAAAGTGGCAGGGAGGGCCGGGCGCGATGGCTCTCGCTTGTACTCCCAGCACTTGAGGAGGCCGAGGTGGGCAGATCATGAGGTCAGGAGTTCGAGACCAGCCTGACCAACATGGTGAAACCCCATCTCTATTAAAAATACAAAATTAGCCAGGCATGGTGGCAGGCACCTATAATCCCAGCTACTTGGGAGGCCGAGGCAGGAGAATGGCTTGAATCTGGGAGGCAGAGGTTGCGGTGAGCTGAGATCATGCCATTGCACTCTTGCATTCTAGCCTGGGCAACAAGAGCGAAACTCTGTCTCAAAAAAAAAAAAAAGAAGAAGAAGAAGAAGAAAAAAGAAAACGCCAGGGTGCTGGGCATGGACCCCTCAGGCCAGACAAATTGGGAGGGGTCCAAGGAAGCCATAAGAACCTCAAGCCCAGGTTGGGGGATGGACCCTGTGGGAAAAGTGGGCATCTCTGGGCGTTGTCCTGCCTGGATCCTGGACAGGGGTCCAGGTGGTTGCCCAGGCTGCAGTCTTGTGTCTAGGCTAACGCTGTAGGCTGGGAAAGACCCCGTCATCCACCCACCACCCAGTCATCCCCCACAAGACAGAAAGGCCAACCCACATTGGTGTTGTAACACCCCAGGACCGAGTCTCCAGGCCAGCCAGAGCCTGGTACTTGACCCTACAGGGTTATAACCCATCCTTTCTGCTTCTCCAGGCCAAAAGCCAAGGAGCCCTCAGTGACCGTGGGATCCACGACACCTCCACTTCACTGTCCCTACACAGCCAGGGCAGCATCAGCACCAGCTCAGACACAAGGTTGGTGTGAAAACCAGCGGGTTGGTGAGCCTGTGGGCCTGCAGATGGGGATGCAGCTGGATCTGGTTGTCCCACCTGCTAGGACCAGCTACAGTGCTGTGGTCTGCAAAGGGCTGGCAGGTGCTTGGCCTATGCTCCCTGTGATGACACAAACTGAACTCATGTCCCCAAAGTGCTTAGCTCTGATGCTTGGTGCCCAGGGACACTAGTGTCTATTAACATGGATGAAGTACACCAGATGCTGTGTGGCCATGGACTTTTGGTCCACCCCAGCTCTGCTGCTCCATGGATGTGTGGATCACACTGACATACCTCAATGTCCTGAACTGTGACTGGGTCCATAAGAACAGCATGCTGTCATAACAGGGATGGGATGGGGGACTGGAAACAGAATACACAGGGTAGAAACATTTTGTCCGTGCTCAGCACGTGGGAAGGCCCATCAGTAGTGGCTCAGCTCTTAGGCATTAGTCACTCTGATGGCCCCTTGTGAGGGGTGTTTATTACACACATTTTCCAGATGGGGAAATGGGGTTGGAGCAGGGTGATGTACCCAAGGCTGCCAGGAGAGGAACTAGCGAAGAAGAAGGACCAGCCAGGGTCCCTATTTCCATTAGGCCCCACGCCAGCCTTGGCCCCAGTGAGCCGTGAGGCAACCCCATCTGCCCCACCTCCTTCCCAGCTCTGTATCTAGAGCCCTGGCCCAAGGGCTTCCTCCACTGACGGGATTTTGCTTCCTTCCTCAGGACGTAACCACCAGACTCCAGCTTCCTGGCCTGGGAGTAGGAGAAATCCACCTGCTGGGGGCTGAGCACAGATTGAAGGACAGGCCCTGGGTCCCGGGATGCCCCTGCCCGAGTCCAACGAGCAGGAGGGTGAGAGTGTGAAGGCTGGCCAGGAGCCATCTCCCAAGCCAGGCACAGACGTCGTCCCTGCAGCAGCAGCCCCAAGGAAGCCCAGAAAGTTCTCCAAACTGGTCCTGCTCACAGCCTCCAAAGACAGTGCCAAGGTGGAGGGGGCCAAGCGCAAGGGCGTGCACTGTGTCATGTCCCTGGGGGTGCCGGGCCCCGCCACTCTTGCCAAGGCCCTCCTCCAGACCCACCCTGAGGCCCAGAGGGCCATCGAGGCACCCCCACAGGAGCCTGAGCAGAAACGAAGCAGGCAGGACCCAGGTGAGGCTCCACAACGCCCCCGCCAGGACAGCTCAGCACCTCCCAGGGTGGCCCGTATAGCCGCGCAGGCTCCCTCAGGCCCTTCTCCCTGTCCTTTGGGTTCCTTGTTCCCTGGCTTTGACTGTGTGTGGGGAGCAGTAGCACAGGGGTTAGGACACAGGCCTGGGCATCCTCCGACTTCCAACCCTGCCTCTGAGCAGCCTGGTCTCTCTGCGTCTGTTCCCCACTTTAGAATGCGCTGCCCACTGGCTTCTTCACGAGGGTGCCTCTGAGGCTGCTGTGGGGCCCACAGGTGGTTGCTGTCAGCTTCAAGGTCTTGGCTCACAGCTGCTCTATGAGCGTCTCCAAGGCCAGGGGTTTGATGGGTCACCTTTCCATATGTTCTAGATAGCTCCTTTTGTCTCACTCACTGTTCGTTCAGTCACTTAGTAACATCCACTGAATAGCAACTCTGTGCAGGCTGGGCTCTGGAGACTTGAGGCACGCAGGATGAGACCCCAAGCAGACCAAGGCTGTAACCTCAGCCTAGCTCCCCGGGACTGCCGCTACCCTACTTGCCTCTTCTACCCAAGCAGTCACCCCCCGCAAGCTGTATCTCCAGGGAGATATAGCTTGGGGCTCACCGAGATATAGATCAGTCCTGTGGGGGAGTAGGGCTGGTGGTGTAGCCTTAGCTGCTGCGGGCTGGCTGGAGGTGACGGGGCAGGATCATTCCCTCTGCTTTACTGTGGGAGTGATGGGATGGATGGACTGAGTGTCTTTACACCCCACTCCCACTCCCTGGGGCCCTTGGCTCTGCCCCTGCTATGTACTAGACCTTTCTCTCAGCTAGACTTGGGGGATACAGCCAGGTGGGGCATGGTAGCAGAGACAGGGTGAGAACAGGGCTGCCCCTTTCCCTGCACCCAGCTCTCCCTGGGGTGGCCCAGGTCCTGTGCTGCTGTCCCCTGTAGATGGACAGGCCTCCTACTGGCCCCACAGCAGGTCCTCAGGACCAGAGGTCTGCCTCTGGGCTCTGCTAGAGCAGGGAGCGGTGGGGTCAGGAATCTGGGTAGCAGAGGAAATGGGCTGGGTGCACCTTTTGAGTTGGAAGTTCCAGAGAGATGGGGCAGGGGGCTGTGCATTGGGTGGGAAGATGAGCTGGGGTTTCTTCCTGACTGGGAGTGGGCTCTGCCATTCCCTGAGAGGAAAAGCAGCCATAGCAGTTGGCCTTGGATTGTGACCTCTGAACAGGTGGCCCCTGGGGTCAGGGAGGGCACTCAGCCTAGCAGCCCATTATAAGAAAAGGGGCCCCTAGGGTTCCTTCAGTTTGCTGGCGGTGCAGGGACCCTGCCTCACTGATGGAAATTGAGGGGTTAGTGGCCTGAGGTCAGAGGGTCACGGTCCCAAAGCTCCCCTGGGGCTGAGACCCCAGAATGCCTGAGAGAGTAGTGTCGGCAGCCACAAGCCTGGAGCTCTCAGGGAACCTAATGGACCCCTTGGCCTCCATCCCCCTACTGGAGTCTCAGGCCTGGTGCAAGCAGTGCTCAGGGACTCAGAGGGACCCTGTCCTCCCAGAGCTGGTGAGAGTGCTTGGCTCTCACTGTGAAGCCCCTACCACCCAGTCCTGCTCTGAGAGCCTCTGCATGTCCCCCTGGCTTCTCCTGCCAAACTGGTGCAGAGGGTGCAGTCCTCTTGGCCTGTGGGAGGCAGGGCTCAGAGGAGTGAAGTCACCACCCTGAGGCCACCAGGAGGTCCCTGTAGAGGGCAGAGGGGGTTGGAGTCTGGCTCAGGGTCTGTTCCCTCTGAGTTCTATGAAATAAGGCCATCTCACAGTCCTCACCCCTTTGAGACTGCTGCTTACTGCTGGGATCCATCCAGGCCAGGGGCCATGGTGCTTTTGTGAGAATTGGAGCACAGCCACCTTCTCCAGATGAAAGTCAGAGTAAGGCTTCCGCAGACAGGCACACTCAGGCATCTACCACCTCCTCCCTGCCAACCCCTCCATCCCGCCATCCCTACCCCAGGTCCGGCAGAGGCGATGGCTGTGGCTTCCAAGTGCTCAGCCCATACTTGGCCTCAAGTTTTCTAGAAATGATTTTAGCAGCCAGGCCACAGGCTCTTCCCTGTTCACAGGGCTTCTGAGACCCAGCTGGTGAATTTTTGCTTTCAACATTTTGTAATTTTTCTTTTGTGGCCCTGGGCTGGTGGCCTTGGAAGCAGTGTCCCTGAGTGGCAGTCACTTTTCAGTTAGGCAGAGGCTTCTGGCTCTGGAATATCTGCTGGCTGGGGTGACAGCAAGGCCCAGTAGACTCCTAACAGTGAGCTCAGCTCTCCCTTCTCCTTTGACACCAGTTTGATCCACCTGCTTCTCTTGCAGGCGCAGGTGGAAAAGAAGACAGTGGATTAGCAGCGGGGCCTCCTGAGGCTGCCGGAGAGAACTCTGTCCTCTGCCCCGTGGTGCCAGGCACATCCTCGTAACCTTGACAACAGGTGCATCCTCCCAGGTCAGCAACTGGGCTACAGGCTCTTCTCTGTACATAGGGCTTCTGGGGCCCAGCTGGTGTATTTTTGCTTTCAACATTGTGTAATTTTTCTTTCTTTTTTTTTTAGATCAAGTATAAATTACTTTTGTAAGCAGAAAAGTAATTTCAAACAAGAATAAAAGAAGCTGTTTGCTAGACCCCATCTTAGGCATATTGTAAACATTCCAAAGTTCTGGGTCCTTTGAGGCTCAGCTCAGATGCCACCACCTCTGGATCTCCCCACCCCAGTCTTAACCGGGCCTTCCCAAAGTGTCCCTTAGTTACTGACCCAAGTCTCGATTCCTCCATGAAGCCTCTCAGACTGAGAGCTAAGGGAGCTCAGCCTTGCTAAGAATGGTAGTTCCAAGATTCTGCTGAGGGAGAGGTGGGCCTGCAACTCATGGGTGGGTTCAGGGAGGAACCTGACAAAAGTGCATGTGGCCTGCCTGTCATGTTCTTTCCAGAGGAAGTGGGGGTGAGGGAACCTGAGTCCCTGCCCCAGACCCCTGGATGCCACCCCTGCAGGAGGGGAGATGAAGAAAGCACAGCTACCTTACATGAGCTGACAAGTCAGCGAGCCTCCAAGAGGCTTCCCATACAGTCCTCATTCTTTGAAAACTGCCTCCGAGCTCAAGGAAACGTTATGGTTTTGTTTGTTTTGAGGTGGAATTTTACTCTTGTGACCCAGGCTGGAGTGCAGTGGTGCAATCTGGACTCTGCAACTACCCAACCACCACCTCCTGGGTTCAAGCGATTCTCCTGCCTCAGCCTCCCAAATATCTGGGATTACAGGCACACGCCACCACACCCCACTAATTTTTGTATTTGTGGTCTTTCTTTCTTTTTTTTTAAGACGGAGTTTCACTCTTGTCGCCCAGGCTGGAGTGCAGTGGTATGATCTTGGCTCACTGCAACCTCCACCTCCAGGGTTCAAGTGATTCTCCTGTCTCAGCCTCCTAAGTAGCTGGGATTATAGGTGCCTGCCACCATGCCTGCCTAATTTTTGTATTTTTAGTGGAGACGGGTTTTCATCATGTTGACCAGGCTGGTCTGGAACTCCTGACCTCAAGTGATCTGCCCACTTCGGCCTCCCAAAGTGCTGGGATTACAGGTGTGAGCCACCGAGCCACACGTTTTTTCATAATGTATTACAAATGTCTTCCCTCACAGCATCGTTTCTGCTGCTTGATGCCCACTGCAGGGATGAGTGAAAGCACCAGCTCCAATGGCCAGACACATCCCCGTTGCTTCCAGGTTGTAAGCAATCCTGAAATAGCCCTGTATGTTCCTAGGACATAGTTCTAGCAGTGAGATTGCCACACTGGAAGGATGCAAGCTACGTTCAAACCACGGCCTGCGAATGCCGACTCTCCAGCATTTGTCCACACCCAGTTTTATCGTTAAGAAGAAAACAGTAATAACGCATCATTCGCTTGGCACTTGCGTGCACAGACTCTTCGCTTTTCATCTCGAGGTCTCATTTTCCTTGGACAGCACCAAGCGCTCTGCAGGGCCTCATCCGGGTTTAGGGCCGGAAACTGGAGACTATGTTCCTGGCGGCCGGGAGATGGCGCGCGCGGACTCAGCGGCCGCCCAGCAGTCTCCCCAGGACTCAGGCAGGGTGCGCAACCTGGAGTGCGGTTCCGCCCCGCAGCCTCCGTCCCGCTCCGCCCACCCGCCTGACGCCCACCTGGGCTCCTTAAGGCCCACCTGGGCTAAGTTGCTTTCTGCAGGGGTGGGAGGTGGGTGACTGGGCCGGGTGGAGAGGGCCAGTGTGTTGACCCTACAGGTGGCAGCCGTGGGGAATTGCAATGGGGTTTGCTCTGTCGCCCACGGCGCAAGCCGCAGCCCCTTCTCCAGCCTCGCCTCCCTAGCTAGACAGGCGCCCGCCTCAGGCGCACGGCCTCTCCGTTTTTACCGCATTCACTGCTGCTTGGTCTCCCTACTCCGCTCCTTAACATAAACCCGAACCAATGGGCGAGTGCTGAACCCCAACAAACGAGGGCTGAACCAGTGGGTGGGGCGGGGCCAAAGGGCAGGTACTGAGCCACTGGAAGGGGGCGGAACCAATGGGTGAGGGATGGGCTGGGGCTGGGCAGTGGGCGGGGCGGCGCCAATGGAAGGGGGCCAGGCCAATGGGCGAGGCTGGTCAATAGGCGGAGCCAATGAAAGAGGGCGGAATCAATGGGCGAGGGCTGGACCAATGGAAAAAGGCTTTTAGCTTGTGGACTGCTCAGGGGATCAACGGGAGTATTTCCTTTGTCCAACTTCTTTTTTCTGTTTGTTTTTTTTGAGACGGAGTTTCGCTCTTGTTACCCAGGCTGGAGTGCAATGGCGCGATCTCGGCTCACCGCAACCTCCGCCTCCTGGGTTCAGGCAATTCTGCCTCAGCCTCCTGAGTAGCTGGGATTACAGGCACGCGCCACCATGCCCAGCTAATTTTTTCTATTTTTAGTAGAGACGGGGTTTTACCATGTTGACCAGGATGGTCTCGATCACTTGACCTTGTGATCCACCCGCCTCGGCCTCCCAAAGTGCTGGGATTACAGGCTTGAGCCACTGCGCCCGGCCCTTTGTCCAACTTTTGCGTTGACATGACTTGGTACCTACAGAAAAGCTGCAAGAATCCCCAAAAGAGGCTGACTGGGTGGCTCACGTCTGTAATCCCAGTGCTTTGGAAGACCAAGGCGAGAGGATCGCTTGAGCACATGAGACTAGTCTGGGCAAAATAGAGAGGCCATGTCTCTATTAAAAATAAAAATTACAGGTGCGTGGTGTTGCGCACCTGTAATCCCAGCTACTCGGGAGCCTGGGGCGGAAGAATCGCTTGAACCCCTAGGCAGAGTTTGCAGTGAGCCGAGATCTTAGCACTGCACTCCCCCCCCCCCCCCCGGGTGACAGCGAGATTCTGTCTCAATAATAATAGTGATAATAATAAACAGTTTGGGCGCTGTGGCTCACGCCTGTAACCCCAACACTTTGGGAGGCCAAGGCAGGTGGATCACGAGGTCAGGAGTTCAAGACTAGCCTGGCCAATATGATGAAACTCCGTCTCTACTAAAAAATACAAAAATTAGCCAGGCGTGGTGGCAGACACCTGTAATCCCAGCTACTCGGGAGGCTGAAGCAAGACAATCGCTTGAATCTGGGGGATGGAGGTTGCAGTGAGCCAAAATGGCGCCACTGCACTCGAGACTAGGCACAGAGCGAGGCCCCATCACAAAAATAATAATAGTAAAAATAATAGATACATCAATGGAATAGAATCAGTAATCTAGAAACAAAGCACATTCATGATCAAGTGGTTGTCAACAGGGTGCCAAAGGTAGGTCGCGGTTGCTCATGCCTGTAATTTCAGCAGTTTGGGAAGCTGAGGTGGGTGAATAACTTGAGCCTAGGAGTTTAAGCCTGGGGAGGATAGGGAAACCCCGTCTCTACAAAAAATACAAAAATTAGCCAGGTACGGTGGTGTGCACCTGTAGTGCCAGCTACTTGGGAGGCTGAGGCAAGAGGATCCCAGGAGTTTCATTGAGGGTGCAGTGAACTGTGATCTCACCATTGCACTCCAACCTCGGTGACAGAGGGAGACTCTCAAAAACAAAACAAAAACAGCATCTCGGTGGGGCATGGTGGCTCATGCCTGTAATCCCAGCATGTCCACACAGAGAGTTTGATTGAGGGTGCAGTGAACTGTGTGTAGGGCCATAGCCCCGCAGGGTCGTGGAGTGTTCCCTATCTGTGCTGGGGCGCTGGATCGGAGACGTAAAGAGACGAGACACAGAGGACTGGAAAAAATAGCTGGGCTCGGGGGCCACACCACTTACAAGCAGAGGCAGGCGAGGCCCAGAACGTCCAGGAGCATCTGCATTTATTGGGTACAGACAGGGGGAAGGGTAGTGAGTGAGGTCATCTTAAGGACAGTGATAGGGTTGAGACAATCACGTGGGCAATAAACAAGGGGTCCACTCCCATGAAGTCACCTAGGCTAGGAGGTGGGCAGTGTGCAGCAAGGGGTCCACCCCCATTAGGTCGCCGACGCTAGGAGGTGGGTTGTGTGGGTGAAGAGTGCAGTGTGCAATATCTCTTGTCTAGCGGCAGTCTATTTCTAAGGAATTCTGTAGGAGGACACTCTTTTTTTTTTTTTTTTTTTTTTTTTTTTTGAGGTGGAGTTTCGCTCTTGTTACCCAGGCTGGAGTGCAATGGTGCGATCTCGGCTCACCGCAACCTCCGCCTCCTGGGTTCAGGCAATTCTCCTGCCTCAGCCTCCTGAGTAGCTGGGATTACAGGCACGCGCCACCATGCCCAGCTAATTTTTTGTATTTTTAGTAGAGACGGGGTTTCACCATGTTGACCAGGATGGTCTCGATCTCTCGACCTCGTGATCCACCCGCCTCGGCCTCCCAAAGTGCTGGGATTACAGGCTTGAGCCACCGCGCCTGGCTAGGAGGACACTCTTGAGTCAGCATAGTAGCAGAGCTGACCAGGTCTATTGCCACCTGCCGGCAACTTCCAATGATTTCTATAGGAGGGTGCTTTTGACTGATAAAGAGCTCATAAAGTTCACAGTCACCGAGGTGTAATTATACTTTAAGCCGGAGGCTCACGGTATTGCTGGTCTGAGGGCAGCCTTCCACAAGAACTGGACACAAGGTACTACAACTCCTTTTTCAGGATGAGTGGCTCTTGCTCCAAGCCTGCCATACAGTGGGCATCTTTACTATACTGAACGCTGCCGCCTGGGCCATGTTCTTGTCCTGGTGTAACTATTTTTCCTTAAATCTTGCTCTGCAGCATGTCTGCTCTAGACATTCCTCCGACTATAAGCAAGATATGCTTATATATGTATAGCTGTTTATCCCTTAATTCATGCTCTGTACTGTGTCTGCTCTAGGCACTCCTCCAACTATGAACTAAGATATAATTGTGTATATATATATATATGTATGTGTGTGTGTGTGTGTGTGTGTGTGTATGGAAATAACTAGTATGATATTCTTCAGACACTAATTCTATAAACTAATATATGATTGTATATAAAGGATCATATGAAAGAAATAACTGAGTAATAACACTGAGATATTCTTCAGGCACTAATTGTGCCAGGATCTGCTTAGCTCTCCTTCCTCAGTGCCCAGATGGAGGGTTACCCATACTGTGGACCCAGGAGTTTGATTGAGGGTGCAGTGAACTGTCATCTCACCACTGCACTCCAACCTGGGTGACAGAGGGGTACTCTGTCTCAAAAATAAAACAAACAAAAATAGCATTTCAGTGGGGCATGGTGGCTCATGCCTTTAATCCTAGCATGTCAACAAAGAGAGTTATATGTAAATGTTTATAGCACTATTATTCACAGTAGCCAAAAAGTGAAAATAACCCATATCTGCCAACAAAGGGATACACAAATTGTTATATAACCATACCTGAGGACATTATTTGGCCATAAAGAGCAATTAGGCTGGGCGAGGTGGCTCACACCTGTAATCCCAGCACTTTGGGAGGCCAAGGCAGACTAAATCAGCTGAGCTCAGGAGTTTGAGACCAAACTGGTCCGAATGCAGAAACCCAGTCTCTACTAAAAATACAAAAATTAGCAAGATGTGGTGGCAGGTACCTGTAATCCCAGCTACTTGGGAGGCTGAGGCAGAAGAATCTCTTGAAACTGGGAGGTGGAGGTTGAAGTCAGCTGAGATCATGCCACTGCACTCCAGCCTGTGTGACAGAGCAAGACTCTGTCTCAAAAGTAAGTTCTGCTACATGCTACAACATGGATGAACTTTTTTTTTTTTTTTTTTTGAGACGTGGTCTTGCTCTGTCACCTAGGCTGGCATGCAGTGGCATGAGTGTAGCTCACTGCAGCCTCTAACTCCCAGGCTCAACTGATTCTTCCACCTTAGCCTCCTGAGTATTTGAGACTACAGCACATCACTATACCCAGGTAATTTTTTTTTTTTTTTTTTTTTTTGAGATGGAGTTTCGCTCTTGTCGCCCAGGCTGGAGTGCACTGGTGGTGTAATCTCAGCTCACTGCAACCTCTGCTTCCTGGGTTCAAGTAATTCTCCTGCCTCAGCTTCCAGACTAGCTGGGATTACAGTTGCCCCAAACCACACCCAGCTACTCAGGAGGCTGAGACCGGAGAATCGCTTGAACCCAGGAGGTGAAGGTTGCAGTGAGCCAGGATCACACCACTGCATTCCAGCCTGGGCAACAAAAGTGAAGCCTCCATCTCAAAAAGAAAAAAAAAATTTGCAATATTTTCCCAAAGAAATTTAGTGAGAAGAGTGACATAGTTTTACATTTTTGCAAATATCTTTATTGCTGGCTTAACCGAAGACTACTGGCTCTCACACCTGCTTCTCTATTCAACGTGTTACATCACAAGTCATGCAGCCTTTGTAATACTGTGCAACATTTCTGTTTTTGTTTGTTTGTTTGTTTGTTTGTTTTTGAGGCGGAGTTTCACTCTTGTTACTCAGGCTGGAGTGCAATGGCGCGATCTCGGCTCACCGCAACCTCCGCCTCCTGGGTTCAGGCAATTCTCCTGCCTCAGCCTCCTGACTAGCTGGGATTACAGGCACGCGCCACCATGCCCAGCTAATTTTTTGTATTTTTAGTAGAGACGGGGTTTCACTATGTTGACCAGGATGTTCTCGCTATCTTGACCTTGTGATCCACCCGCCTCGGCCTCCCAAAGTGCTGGGATTACAGGCGACATTTTTTTTTTTTTTTTTTTGAGACAGTCTCGTGCTGTCTCTGCCGTCCAGGCTGGAGTGCAGTGGCTCCATCTCAGCTCACTGGAACCTCCACCTCCCAGGTTCAAACGATTCTCCTCTAGAGTAGCTGGGATTACAAGTGCCCGCCACCAAGCCCGACTAATTTTTGTATTTTTAGTAGAGACGGGGTTTCTCCATGTTAGTCAGGCTGGTCTCGAATTCCTGACCTCAGGTGATCCGACTGCCTCAGCCTCCCAAAGTGCTGCAATTACAGCCACCGCGCCCAGCCCTAGTATTTTTTGTTGTTGTTGGCTTTCCACTGTAATAAAGAGTTGCCTTTTCTCCTCCATTTACGTATTTCCTTCAGTTTCGACTCATGGGCTCGTATCTTAGTCAAGATTATAACCCGAGGCTATCGTTTATTTGAACCTCACACTGGACCCGCTCTGGGGTAGGGTCGCTGGAGGAGTCTGAGAATCGCTCTCCCACGGGCTCAGGAAACTGGTAGGCCCAAGGGTGCCTGTCAGCAAACGGTCCCGCTTTCTGTAGGCGAACTCAGATTCTAGGGACTGTCCTGGGGTCTCAATTAAGCGCTCCCTACTCCAGTCCCTTTACCCCAAGAGCGCCCCGCCCAGCACCCCCGTCCTAGCTCCGCCCACTGGACGCCGTCGTCCAATCCCAGGATGTTCCCACTCCTTTGGGCGTTACCATCCCCGCCCCCATGCGCTGATAGGCCAGGCCTCCGGCTCGGCGCCGCTCAGGGAAGACCCGGAGAAGCGGATTTTCCTAAGGAATGGGCCTAGTGGTCCTGCTGCGCATGCTCAAAAAGAGCCCGCCCGGGCGGTCCGCGGCTCCCCGGCGGGGTCGCGCGCGCGGGCACGAGGCTCGCTGCCGAGGGGCAGGTCCTGGCTGGGAGCGGGAGCTCGGGTCGCGGTGGCGGCGGCGGCCTGGGCAGCGAGGTCGACGCCCGCTGCTGCAGCGGCAGAGGCTGAGGGACCCGCCGTGGCGCTGTCGCCTGAGAGTGAGGGCCCCGCTGCCGTTGGTAAGGACGGGCCCCAGCGGGCAGGGAGGGTCCCGTGTCCCCAGCGTGGACGCGCCCCCGGCCCAGCTTTCCGGGAGTCTCCAGGGCAGCGGATGCTGAGGGCGTGGGGCGGTCCGCGTCTCTGCGCTCAGGCCGCCTCCAGGGGTGTCTCCCTCGATTCCCTCCTTGCTCCTGTCCCCTCCTTCCCCACCCACCTGCCCTTGGACTGAGTTCGACACCCCCATATCGGGGAGCCCCGCACTCGCCCGCCAGCCCCTGACAGTGTACTCTCCGCCCAGCGCTGCCTTCCTGGACCCGCAGCTCCAGCCCAGCAGCCCAGTCCTACGGTTGCAGCTCGGGCGGTCCCAGTGACCTTGCACTTTTGCGCGTCTGGACGCCTCCCCCCCCCCCACCCCGCTTCTGACCCTACGGATCTCCGGTAACGGCTTTGAACTTTGTTGATCCAGCCGACACTGAGAAATGTCTTTCACAGGTGTACTCTGCGCCTGTGGGTCTGGATGATTGAAGCACGAGTTTAAAGGGAGACGCTTGTCCAAGCTCACATGACGCAGCTGGATCTGTTCGGATTTAATTCCGTTCCATTCTCTTCCATCCCGTTCCAAAAGGCCGCTGCTAACCCACTGAGCCTGCACAAAACGGGTCTGACGTAGTTGAAACGCTCGCTCTAAACCTTGCTGTTGTTCCCTTTATTGCTTGTACTGGGAGGAAGCTAAACTCCCATAGTCAGATAATTATGTGCAAACTTCCAATTCCAAAGGAGCGGTATATTTTTATTTTAATATTTCTGCTCTCTAGGGCCAATTTGATTTCCAGGGCTTGATCTAGATTTTCTTGTGTAATTTGATCATGTTTATCTCGTTCCTCTCCCAAATGCTACTGGTGGGACGTGTGGAAGGAAGGAGCCTGAGGCTGGGGCCAAATTGGGGAGCGTTTATGACGCCCAGCTGATGATGGAGCAAGGCTGGAGATGGAAATGATTTAATTGGGGAGAGATGTGCTGACAGTTAAGCTTTAAGAAGAGTGGCCTGTCAGTACCCGATATGGAGATTGGAGTGGCTGCTTGCCAAAACCGGCAAGATCATTCAGAGGTTTTGGCTTGGGCTTAAGAGGAGGCGGTGGGAATGGAAAGAAGAGGGTGTGATCAGGCATAGAGAGTGAGATTTGGGGACACATTAGGCTATGGGAAGGGGTAAACTTAGCTAAGATTCTGGTGGAGGGTGATTGGGGAATATGGGGCTGGGGGTCTCACTGGCTGAGCTCTCCCTTTCTTTGCCCTCTGATTTCTAAGTTGCTTTGGAGCTGTGGTTCTCTGGCCATTTTGCACCCCAGGGGACATTCTGCAATGTTGGTGGTCACAGTGTGGGGCAGGGGCATGACGCTGGCATCTGGCAGGTAAAGGCCAGGGAGGCTGCTAAGCAAGCCGAACAGGACAGCGCCCCCAGCAGAATCATCTGGTCCAAAATGGCTCTGAGATTGTGAAGCTCTGTTCTGGAGTAAATTCTAATCATCTGGGTGTTTGCCACCTTCAGCCTCAAGGAGGACTGTCTGTGTGCACGTGCTGAGCATGTGATGTCACCATGGGGGTTCATGCTGGAGGCAAGTGCACCTCCATTCCTCACGGCTCAGTTGCGGATAGGTTGTGTAGAAAGGTGAGTCTAATTACATTGCGCAGGCTGGTCTTGAACTCCTGGGCTCAAACTGTCCTCTCACCTGAGCCTCCTGAAGGGCTGAGAGCTGCTGAGAGCGAGCCAGCATGCTGCCGGCCTATTTAGAAGCTTTTCAGAAGTCTCGCTCTGTCGCCAGGCTGGAGTGTGGTGGCATGATCTTGGCTCACTGCAACCTCCACGTCCTGGGTTCAAGCGATTCTCCTGCCTCAGCCTCCTGAGTAGCTGGGACTACAGGCGTGCATCACCACACCCAGCTAATTTTTGTATTTTTAGTAGAGACAGATAAGGTCTCAATCTCTTGACCTCCATGATCCACCCGCCTCGGCCTCCCAAAGGGCTGAGACTACAGGTGTGAGCCACCGCACCTGGCCCATTGACTTTTAAAACAGCAGGGCCTTCCCTCCTCCCCCTCCGATCACTCAGGACCCCCACTGCACCTGCACAACGAACAGCTTGTTTTGTGTAATGATCGACAGTTTATGGAATAATTTCACTTGCAGTATTTCATTTGCCATTTTTCTTTCTTTACAGGTGAAACCTTCCCAGAGAGGTTGCCAGATTTTCCCCCTGGGTCTCCTGCCCAGCAAACCAGCGCCATGACCCAGGTGTGGGCGATGATGGTGGCGGCTCTCACTCAGGTGTGAAGGTAACTGCTGTTCCACTATCAGAGCCTCCTGGATTTCAAGCGTTACTGATTAGAGTTTGGACCCTTTGGTGTCTGAGAGAAACCTGGCAGTTCCTAAGGTGTGAGCCCTTAGGTCTACAGTGAGCCCTTGTGGCCACCAGCAGGACCGCAGTGTCCCAGCTGGCCATCCAGTATTGCACCCGAATTGCTCCACACCCTCAATTCTGGGAGAAGGGGGGAGAGGGTAAGAGAGTGATCACCATAAACTGAGACGCTTGAGCTTTCCATGTACATCTGCCGGCCTTGGCTCCGTTCACTTAAAAAATCCATCATGAATGAAGACTGAACATTACAAAAGAAACACATTAGGGCCCCTGTGTTTACCACAAAACAATGGGTATGCACTGTCAAAACAACCAAAACTCTTAAACTCGAGTAACAAAAGTGTCATAAGATAAAATATGCTCACTTTTATAACATGCACTGTCAATATTTTTATATTTGTTTTTATTTGTATTTTTTGAGACAGAGTCTCATTCTGTTGCCTAGGTTGGAGTACAGTGGTGCCATCTTGGCTCACTGCAACCTCCACCTCCCAGGTAGGTTCAGTCAATTCTGTCTCAGCCTCCTGAGTAAGTGGGATTACAGGCATATGCCACCATGCCCGGCTAATTTATTTATTCTTTTTTGTAAGAATTATAGGCAAACTATAGGCAAACTATTTTAAAATGCTGCTTTTGTTTTGAGACGGAGTCTCCTTCTGTCACCCAGGCTGGGGTGCAGTGGTACAACCTCAGCTCACTGCAACCCCTGCCTCCTGGGTTCAAGCGATTCTCCTGCCTCAGCCTCCTGAGTAGCTAGGATTACAGATGCGCACCACCACGCCCAGTTAACTTTAGTATTTTTAGTGGAGATGGGGTTTCACTATGTTAGACAGGCTGGTCTCAAACTTCTGACCTTGTGATCTGCCCACATTGCCTCCCAAAGTGCTGGGATTACAGGTATGAGCCACCATGCCCAGCTGCAGATTGATGTTTTCTGTGTAATTTTAAGAATTGCTGACTGGAACCTAATGATTTTAGGACCAATGACTAAGCAGTTTGAAAAATAGTGCCTTAGACCAAAACAAAGGAAATAAAACTCTTATACTTCTATAAAACAAATGCACGTTAAAGATTTTACTTATCCTTAGAAGGGCAGTAAGATGTTACAACTGGTTTGCAAGCAAATCCAAAGAAGGCCAGGCACGGTGGCTCACACCTGTAATCCCAGCACTTTGGGAGGCTGAGGCAGGTGGATCACTTGAGCTCAGGAGTTTGAGACCAGCCTGGCCAACGTGGAGAAACTTTATTTCTACTAAACATATAAAAATTAGCTGGGCGTGGTGGCACACGCCTGTAATCCCAGCTACTTGGGAGGCAGAGGCAAGAGAATGGCTTGAGCCTGGGAGCTGGAGGTTGCAGTGAGCGGAGATCATGCCATTGCACTCCCGCCTGGGAGACAGATGGAGACTCTGTCTTGGGGGAAAAAAAGAAGAATCTAAAGAAGATTCTGGAAGACTATAGATCAGGAATATTGAAATGAATGTGCAGATGGAGGCAAAACTGGCCTCTTCCACAGTGGGGGAATTTATTTACATGTCTGTATTGACGATCTCTTTTTTTTGTTTGTTTGTTTTTTGTTTTGAGACGGAGTTTTGCTCTTGTTACCCAGGCTGGGGTGCAATGGCGTGATCTCGGCTCACCGCAACCTCCGCCTCCCGGGTTCAAGCAATTCTCCTGCCTCAGCCTCCAGAGTAGCTGGGATTACAGGCACATGCCACCATGCCCAGCTAATTTTTTTTGTATTTTTAGTAGAGACGGGGTTTCACCATGTTGGCCAGGATGGTCTCGATCTCTTGACCTTGTGATCCACCCGCCTCGGCCTCCCAAAGTGCTGGGATTACAGGCTTGAGCCACCGCGCCTGGCTGTATTGAGGATCTCTTGATCCTGGGAGTTTCAGGCTGTAGTGAGACATGATTGCACCACTGCAATCCAGCCTGGGCAACAGAGCCTGACCCTGCCTGCTGTATGCTAGATTGCTTTGCATGTTTCTCAGCTGCGCACAATGTAAAGAGTTGTACAACTAGCTCAAAGGCAATGGAAGAGGAGAATAAGATAATCTGGAAGGATGTGTTCTAAACAATGTGTGATTTTCCATTGAAGCATGCATTTTTCGTTCGATCTCATAATCAAGGAAACTTTGGGATCTTGCTGTGTGGCCCAGGCTGCAGTGCAGTGGCTTGATCTGGGCTCATGGCAGCCTTGGCCTCCCAGGTTCAAGTGATTCTCCTGCCTCAGCCACCCCAGTAGCTGGGACTACAGGCATGCACCACCACGCCCGACTAACTTTTGTATTTTTAGTAGAGACAGGGTTTTGCCATGTTGGCCAGACTGGTCTCGAACTCCTGGCCTCCAGTGATCCACCTGCCTCAGCCTCACAAAGTGCTGAGATTACAGGCATAAGCCACTGCACTTGGCTTTTTTTTTTTTTTGGGAGATGGAGTAAATTCTTGTTGCCCAGGCTGGAGTGCAGTGGTGTGATCTCGGCTCACTGCAACCTCCGCCTCCCAGGTTCAAGTTAATTTCTTGCCTCAAATTCTTGATTAAATTCTTGAGTTATTCTCTTGCCTCAAATTTTCCAGAGCAGCTGGGATTACAGGCACTCACCACCATGCCCAGCTATTTTTGTGTTTTTAGTAGAGATGGGTTTCTCCATGTTGGCCAGGCTGGTCTCAAATGCCTGACCTCAGGTGATCGACCCACCTCAGTCTCCCAAAGTGCTGGGATTACAGATGTGAGCCTCCAAGCCTGGGCTTTAATGATTTTCTGTAACACCTTAATGAGGAAACCTGTGAAATGATGTAGATAAAATCCTTGAGGTGTTGTAGTGCCCAGCACAAAGCACACCTCAGGTGGTTCTGGGGTTGTCACCAGCTGCAGTCTTCTGTTTCTCAAGGGCATCTGTTCTAATGTTTCTCAGAGTCTACTTTATAGTCTGTCAATATCAGGAGCATTTGTTAAAATTCTAGATTTTTGTCTCTCCCTCTTCTTTGGCCTCCTCCTCCCCCTGATCCTCTATCCTCCCGCCACAAAATCTTTCCCCCCCCCCCCCTGAAATGGAGTTTTGCACTGTTGCCCAGGCTGGAGTGCAATGGCTCAATCTTGGCTCACCGCAACCTCCGCCTCCGGGGTTCTTCAATCATTCTCCTTGCCTCAGACTCCAAAGGCAAGTTGGGATGACAGGTCCCTACCACCATGCCCAGCTAATTTGTGTAGTTTTTAGTAGAGATGGGGTTTCACCCCGTTGGACAGGCTGCTCTTAAACACCTGACCTCAGGTGATCCACCCACTTTGGCCTTGCCAAATGCTGGGATTACAGGCCTCAGCCACCACACCTGGCCTTGGATTCTTCTTGAATCCCTCTCTAGAACCTCAGCTAGAATTTTAAGTGTAAAATCCAAAAATCTATATTTTTATCAAAAGCCCCAGGTAATTCTTATATAGACTATAATTATACATAGAAATAACTGAAATAAACGCTTCATGGGTCAGGTGCGGTGGCTCACACCTGTAATCCCAGTACTTTAGGAGGCTGAGGTGGGCGGATCACTGGAGGTCAGGAGTTTTGAGATCAGCCTGGCCAACATGGTCAAACCCCATCTCTACTAAAAATACAAAAATTAGCTGGGCTTGGTGGCTCGTGCCTGTAGTCCTAGCTACTCAAGAGGCTGAAGCAGGAGAATTGCTTGAACCTGGGAGGCAGAAGTTGCAGGGAGCTGAGATCATGCCACAGCACTCCAAACTGGGCAACAGAGTGAGACTCCATCTCAAAGAAAAAAGAAGTTGCCGGGCACGGTGGCTCAAGCCTATAATCTCAGCACTTTGGGAGGCCGAGGTGGGCAGATCACGAGGTCAAGAGATCGAGACCATCCTGGTCAACATGGTGAAACCCCATCTATACTAAAAAATACAAAAAATCAGCTGGGCATGGTGGCGCATGCCTGTAATCCCAGCCACTCAGGAGGCTTAGGCAGGAGAATTGCCTGAACCCTGGAGGCAGAGGTTGCGGTGAGCCGAGATCGCGCCATTGCACTCCAGCCTGGGTAACAAGAGTGAAACTCCGTCTCAAAAAACAAAAAGTTTCATGAAAACTATATTTAACACCATACATATACATGCTTTTCTATTTGATTTCTTGATATATAAATCTTTGTTTTTTGAGACAGGGTCTTGCTGTCACGCAGGCTGTATTGTAGTGGCACCATCATGGCTCACTGCAGCCTCAGCCTTCCTGGCTCAAGTAATCCTCCCACCTTGGCCTCCTGAGTAGCTGGACCACAGGCATCTGCCACCACTTCAGAATTTTTGTAGAGACGGGGGTCTTACACTGTTGCTCAGGTTGGTCTCAAACTCATGGCCTCAAGAGATCCTCCTGCCTCAGCCTGCCAAAGTGCTAGGATTACGGGCGTGAGCCATCACACCCAGCCCCCACAATAGGGATTGTAATGTCCAACAAATGCCTATGTTCTACTTGATACTACTCTTCATTCTCCTGCGTAACATTAAATTACCACACAAGGACTTGCAGCCTATCTTGAACGTGTCTGGTGTTTTCCCAATGTAAAAGCGTTCATGCACGTGATACACCATTTTGAGAATAAGAAATTCCAGGAGAAAAATCAATATTCTTACTACTTTTAACATTTTGCTATATCACTTTCTAGTTATTTGTTTTAAGTTATAAACATGTAAAATATAATTCACCAATGAATAACAAATATGACCAGAATAGAAAGGAAATAGGAGGAAAGACCAGTGGATTGAGGGCCAGAAGGCAGTGTCTTATCCAAGCAATGTTTTGGTTTTTTGGGGGAGAAAAAAACTTGTTTAGAAAAGGTGGTCTTTAATGAATTTGTGAATTGGGTTTTGCTTTCTGACTCATATATGTGTATACATTTGTTCATTTATTTTTACTTTTTGTTTCTTGAGATGGGGTCTCTTGATGCTGCCTAGGACGGCTTCAAACTCCAGACTCAGGCCATCTTCCTGCTTCAGCCTCCCGAGTAGCTGAGACTACAGACACGCACCACCATGTCCAGCTCTAATTAATACTTTTTGTAAATATAACGTTTGGAAATCTTTTTTTTTTTTTTTTTTTTTGAGATGGAGTTTCGCTCTTGTTACCCAGGCTGGAGTGCAATGGCGTGATCTCGGCTCACCGCAACCTCCGCCTCCTGGGTTCAGGCAATTCTCCTGCCTCAGCCTCCTGAGTAGCTGGGATTACAGGCACGCGCCACCACGCCCAGCTAGTTTTTTGTATTTTTAGTAGAGACGGGGTTTCACCATGTTGACCAGGTTGGTCTCGATCTCTCGACCTCGTGATCCACCCACCTCGGCCTCCCAAAGTGCTGGGATTACAGGCTTGAGCCACCGCGCCCGGCCCGGAAATCTTCTTGAACTGTTTTTTCCAACATGGAAACATTTCCAAATTCCTGTTTGAAAACATTACCACCCATGTAATTTTACCAAGGAGATAGAAACATTTCAGGAGCAACACCACCATCTTGTGGCCATCTCGAGTATTGCTGCTGAGGATTTAAATTTGCGCCTTCCGGTACCGGTGGTCCTGCATTGTGTAATGGTCTTCCAGAAAGACTCCAGGTGGCCTGGGGTGGGGGCTTCCTACTCAAGAGGGATATGGCAGCAGACATGATTGAACGTAGTGTGTGCGGTGGAAAACAAAGTGTCTTAAAAGCATTAATGCGACAGTGGAAGTAGTTGTGCATTTGAGTGACAAGATTGGGGTGTTTTACTAGTATTATAATCTTAACATTCTGAAATAGTTTCTATATATTTTTAGAATATGATATTAGAACGTGGAAAATGTAGCCAAGCGCGGTGGCTCACGCCTGTAATCCCAGCACTTTGGGAGGCCGAGGCGGGTAGATCACGAGGTCAAGAGATCGAGACCATCCTGGTCAACATGGTGAAACCCCGTCTCTGCTAAAAATACAAAACTTTAGCTGGGCATGGTGGTGCGTGCCTGTAGTCCCAGCTACTCAGGAGGCTGAGGCAGGAGAATTGCCTGCACCCAGGAGGCAGAGGTTGCAGTGAGCCGAGATCGCGCCGTTGCACTCCAGCCTGGGTAACAAGAGGGAAACTCTGTCTCAAGAAAAAAAAAAAAAAAAAGGATTCAAAGGCTGGGAACTTGGATTCAAAGAACTTGGAAAATGTCACAACATAGAATGCATGCCACCCCTCTCCTGTCATGAGTAAACCAAACCCAGGAATGAGAAGCTTCTGCTGTTTAGCAGAGTGCCTGTAATCCTGGCAGTGCGGGAGGTGGGTAGGTAGCTAGAGGTCAGGAGTTTGAGATCAGCCTGGCCAACATGGTGAAACCCCATCTCTACTAAAAATACAAAAAAATTAGCTGGGTGTGGTTGTGGGTGCCTGTCATCCCAGATACGCAGGAGGCTGAGGCCTGAGAATCGCTTGAATCCCCGAGGCAGAGGTTACAGTGAGCCGAGATCACTCCACTGTACTCCAGTCTGGGTGACAGTGAGACTCTTTCTCAAAACAAAAACAAAAAAACTGCTTTTCACAAAAACCCTTGGGACGTGAGTCATTCGGACAGGGATTGTTTTTCAACAACTTTGCTGAGACAGAATTTACATACCATACAACTTCCCCGTCGGAAGTCTACAATTC
Source organism: Saimiri boliviensis (assembly GCF_048565385.1). Taxonomy (NCBI): domain Eukaryota; kingdom Metazoa; phylum Chordata; class Mammalia; order Primates; family Cebidae; genus Saimiri; species Saimiri boliviensis. The sequence continues at coordinate 8,927,644 of NC_133460.1, read as the reverse complement.
AGTGCTTTCAATATATTCAGAAAGCTGTGCAAACGTCACCACCATCAGTGTGAGAACATTTTCCTTATCCCAGCAAGGACCCACCCCCTCCGCCGTCATTTCCAACTCCTCGGTCCCTCCCAGCCCTAGACAAGCATCAGTCAGCTTTCTGTCTCCGTAGATTGGCCCATTCTGGACACTTGATGTAAATTTAATCATGTGACTCTTGGTCTTTGTGACTGTCTGCATGTCATGTGTCTCAGAAGTTCATTTCTTTGACTTTGCTGAGTAACATCCCGCCGTTTTAATAGACCACATTTTGTGGTGTGTCGCTTCACGTGGAGAACTCCCTTCCCTGAAGGCCAGGCCCAGGTCGGAGCAGGTGTGTGCGAGGGAGACCCTGACGGTGGGATAACCAAGCTGGATCTACCTGCGCAATGTCCTCAGAGGAGGGTGATGTCTATAGAGCTGCGGGGCAGTCTGCAGATGGCCGAGGTGACAAGGAAGTGGGGCGCTGCTCAAGCAAGGTTGTGGTTGAGGGAAGGAGGAGTTTGTGTCAGATCTCCTGTGTCCTTAAAAAAATGACCTAAGTCCCTCGATAAGCCCAGTGGAAGTAAAACAGCAGAGGTGCCAGAGCTCTGAAGGAGTGTTGCTATGGGGGCTGCTGGAGATGCTGCTTCCCCTCTACCCCCAGGCAGATGAAGGCTGAAGAAGGGGTTTCATGATGTTGGCCAGGCTGATCTTGAATTTGAATTCCTGATCTCAGGTAATCCGCTCAACTCAGCCTCCCAAAGTGCTAGGATTACAAGTCTGAGCCACCACACCTGGCCTGGCTTCTAAAGCCAGAGGAAGGACAGGTGCTCACTCTCCCCGGATGGGACAGATGGTGAGAGGAGCTTACAGAGACATCCAGTCTGTGCTTGGGAGGCTGAAATGGGAAGATTGCTTGAGCCCAGGAGCTCAAGACCAACTGGAAACATGACAAGACGCTGTCTCTACCAAAGGTTTTTTTTGAGACGGAGTTTCGCTCTTGTTACCCAGGCTGGAGTGCAATGGCGATCTCGGCTCACCGCAACCTCCGCCTCCTGGGTTCAAGCAATTCTCCTGCCTCAGCCACCTGAGTAGCTGGGATTACAGGCACACGCCACCATGCCCAGCTAATTTTTTGTATTTTTAGTGGAGACGGGGTTTCACCATGTTGACCAGGATGGTCTCGATCTCTCGACCTCATGATCCACCCGCCTCGGCCTCCCAAAGTGCTGGATTACAGGCTTGAGCCACCGCGCCCGGCCCCTAGCAAAGATTTTTAAAAACATTTAATGAAAGAACAATGCTGAGGGCCATGGTGAAACCCCATCTCTACAAAGAATCCAAAAGTTAGCCAGTTGTGGTAGTGTGCGCCTGTGGTTCCAGCTACTCTGGAGGCTGAAGTGGGAGGATGGCTCGAGCCTGGGAGGAAGAGGCTGCAGCGAGCCGAGATCGCACCACCACACTCCAGTTTGGGCCATAGTGAGATCCTGCCACTAAAATAAAATTAAAAGATCCCATCCTGGCTGGGCATAGTGGCTCACGCCTGTAATCCCAGCACTTTGGGAGGCCAAGGCGGGCAGATAATGAGGTCAGGAGTTCAAGACCAGCCTGGCCAATATGGTGAAACCTGTCTCTACTAAAAAAATATAAAAATTAACCGGGAGTGCTGGTGTGCACCTGTAATCCAGCTACTCAGGAGGCTGAGGCAGGAGAATTGCTTGAACCCGGGAGGCAGAGGTTGCAGTGAGCCGAGATCACACCACTGCACTCCAATCTGGTGACTGAGTGAGACTCTGTCCCCGCCCCACCAAAAAAAACCCCTCCATCCTAAATGGGTAGATTTTGAATCAGATAAAAATAATATGCCTCTAAATCATGGAGGGGTAACTAGTTATTAGGAAATGTACCTTGCATAGAGAACCTCATTCACTGATGTTAGAGAAATGTGTTTTGTGTATAGTTTGTTACAGATGGCATGTGCGTGTGTGTGTGTGTGTGTGTGTGTGTGTGTGTGGTTAAATATACCTGACCTAAAATTTACCATATTGGTCATTTCATATAAATTGGACCATGCAACCCTTGGTCTTTGTGACCAGCTGCTCTCCCTGAGCTCAGTGTTGAAGTCTCCTGGTCATTGGTTTACAGCCACCACGGTTCATCTCCAGAACCTTTTCATCTCCCCCAACTGCAACTCTCTCCCCAGGAAACACTCCTCATGTTCTATCCCTTCTGTCCCTGGCACCTTCATTCTACTTTCTGTCCCCATGATTTGACTGCCCTGGGGACCTCGTACAAATGGAAGGAGGCAGTGTTTGTCCCCTTGTGTCTGGCACATCAAATGTTGCAAATGTTTATTATTTTTGAGATGGAGTCTTGCTCTGTCACCCAGGCTGGAGTGCAGTGGTGCAATCTCTGTTCATTGCAACCTCCACCTCCAGGGTTCAAGTGATTCTCCTGCCTCAGGCAGACCGGTAGCTGGGATTACAGGTTCCTACCACCATGCCCAGCTAGTTTTTGTATTTTTAATAGAGAGTAGGGTCTCACCATATTGGTCAGGCTGGTCTCAAACTCCTGACCTCAAGTGATCAACCCTCCTCGGCTCCCAAAGTGCTGGGGTTACAGGTGTGAGCCACTGCACCTGGCCAGTGCAGGTGTTTTAAAATGCATGATTCTCCTTTGCTGTCCCTTCTACTTCAGGTTTTTGTTTCCCTCATTGATACAGGCCCTTTGTTTGCGCCCGTCTGGGCGATGTGGTGCTTGTGTAACATGGTCCTCTGGAGCTCACAAATGCTTTTATGTCAGATATTTTATAACTGTGTATAGTATTCCATTTATCAAAAAGGCAGAACCGGCTGGGCAAAGTGGCCCACGCCTGTAATCCCAGCACGTTGGGAAGCCGAGGCGGGTGGATCACGAGGTCAAGAGATCAAGACCATCCTGGTCAACATGGTGAAACCCCGTCTCTACTAAAAATACAAAACATTAGCTGGCCATGGTGGCGTGTACCTGTAATCTCAGCCACTCAGGAGGCTGAGGCAGGAGAATTGCCTGAACCCCGGAGGCGGAGGTTGCGGTGAGCCGAGATTGCGCCATTGCACTCCAGCCTGGGTAACAAGAGCGAAACTCCGTCTCAAAAAAAAAAAAAAAAAAAAAAGTTTTGGCCGGGCGCGGTGGCTCAAGCCTGTAATCCCAGCACTTTGGGAGGCCGAGGCGGGTGGATCACGAGGTCAGGAGATCGAGACCATCCTGGTCAACATGGTGAAACCCCGTCTCTACTAAAAATACAAAAAATTAGCTCGGCATGGTGGCACGTGCCTATAATCCCAGCTACTCAGGAGGCTGAGGCAGGAGAATTCCCTGAACCCAGGAGGCGGAGGTTGCGGTGAGCCGAGATCGCGCCATTGCACTCCAGCCTGGGTAACGAGCGAAACTCCGTCTCAAAAAAAAAAAAAAAAAAAAAAGTTTCATGAAAACTCTATTTAACCCCATATAGATACATGCTTTTCTATCTGATTTCTTTATATATAAATTTTTGTTTTTTGAGACAGGGTCTTGCTGTCACCCAGGCTTTATTGTAGTCGCACCATCATGGCTCACTGCAGCCTCAGCCTTCCTGGCTCAAGTAATCCTCCCACCTTGGTCTCCTGAGTAGCTGGACCACAGGCATCTGCCACCACGACAGAATTTTTGTAGAGACGGGGGTCTTACACTGTTGCTCAGTTGGTCTCAAACTCATGGCCTCAAGAGATCCTCCTGCCTCAGCCTGCCAAAGTGCTAGGATTACGGGCGTGAGCCCTCACACCCAGCCCCCACAATAGGGATTGTAATGTCCAACAAATGCCTATGTTCTACTTGATACTACTCTTCATTCTCCTGCGTAACATTAAATTACCACACAAGGACTTGCAGCCCATCTTGAACGTGTCTGGTGTTTTCCCAATGTAAAAGCGTTCATGCACGTGATACACCATTTTGAGAATAAGAAATTCCAGGAGAAAAATCAATATTCTTACTACTTTTAACATTTTGCTATATCACTTTCTAGTTGTTTGTTTTAAGTTATAAACATGTAAAATATAATTCACCAATGAATAACAAATACGACCAGAATAGAAAGGAAATAGGAGGAAAGACCAGTGGATTGAGGGCCGGAAGGCAGTGTCTTATCCAAGCAATGTTTTGGTCTTTTTTGGGAAAAAAAAAAAAAAAAAAAAAAAAAAAACTTATTTAGAAAAGATGGGCTTTAATCGGCCGGGCACGGTGGCTCAAGCCTGTAATCCCAGCACTTTGGGAGGCCAAGGCGGGTGGATCACGAGGTCGAGAGATCGAGACCAACCTGGTCAACATGGTGAAACCCCGTCTCTACTAAAAATACAAAACATTAGCTGGGCATGGTGGCGCGTGCCTGTAATCCCAGCTACTCAGGAGGCTGAGGCAGGAGAATTGCCTGCACCCAGGAGGCGGAGGTTGCGGTGAGCCGAGATCGCGCCATTGCACTCCAGCCTGGGTAACAAGAGGGAAACTCTGTCTCAAAAAAAAAAAAAAGGATTCAAAGGCTGGGAACTTGGATTCAAAGAACTTGGAAAATGTCACAACATAGAATGCATGCCACCCCTCTCCTGTCATGAGTAAACCAAACCCAGGAATGAGAAGCTTCTGCTGTTTAGCAGAGTGCCTGTAATCCTGGCAGTGCGGGAGGTGGGTAGGTAGCTAGAGGTCAGGAGTTTGAGATCAGCCTGGCCAACATGGTGAAACCCCATCTCTACTAAAAATACAAAAAAATTAGCTGGGTGTGGTTGTGGGTGCCTGTCATCCCAGATACGCAGGAGGCTGAGGCCTGAGAATCGCTTGAATCCCCGAGGCAGAGGTTACAGTGAGCCGAGATCACTCCACTGTACTCCAGTCTGGGTGACAGTGAGACTCTTTCTCAAAACAAAAACAAAAAAACTGCTTTTCACAAAAACCCTTGGGACGTGAGTCATTCGGACAGGGATTGTTTTTCAACAACTTTGCTGAGACAGAATTTACATACCATACAACTTCCCCGTCGGAAGTCTACAATTCAGTGCTTTTAATATATTCAGAAAGCTGTGCAAACGTCACCACCATCAGTGTGAGAACATTTTCCTTATCCCAGCAAGGCCCCGCCCCCTCCGCCGTCATTTCCGACCCCTGGGTCCCTCCCAGCCCTAGACAAGCATCAGTCAGCTTTCTGTCTCCGTAGATTGGCCCATTCTGGACACTTGATGTAAATTTAATCATGTGACTCTTGGTCTTTGTGACTGTCTGCATGTCATGTGTCTCAGAAGTTCATTTCTTTGACTTTGCTGAGTAACATCCCGCCGTTTTAATAGACCACATTTTGTGGTGTGTCGCTTCACGTGGAGAACTCCCTTCCCTGAAGGCCAGGCCCAGGTCGGAGCAGGTGTGTGCGAGGGAGACCCTGACGGTGGGATACCCAAGCTGGATCTACCTGCGCAATGTCCTCAGAGGAGGGTGATGTCTACAGAGCTGCGGGGCAGTCTGCAGATGGCCGAGGTGACAAGGAAGTGGGGCGCTGCTCAAGCAAGGTTGTGGTTGAGGGAAGGAGGAGTTTGTGTCAGATCTCCTGTGTCCTTAAAAAAAATGACCTAAGTCCCTCGATAAGCCCAGTGGAAGTAAAACAGCAGAGGTGCCAGAGCTCTGAAGGAGTGTTGCTATGGGGGCTGCTGGAGATGCTGCTTCCCCTCTACCCCCAGGCAGATGAAGGCTGAAGAAGGGGTTTCATGATGTTGGCCAGGCTGATCTTGAATTTGAATTCCTGATCTCAGGTAATCCGCTCAACTCAGCCTCCCAAAGTGCTAGGATTACAAGTCTGAGCCACCACACCTGGCCTGGCTTCTAAAGCCAGAGGAAGGACAGGTGCTCACTTTCCCCGGATGGGACAGATGGTGAGAGGAGTTTACAGAGACATCCAGTCTGTGCTTGGGAGGCTGAAGTGGGAAGATTGATTGAGCCCAGGAGCTCAAGACCAGCTGGAAACATAAGAAGACCCTGTCTCTACCAAAGGTTTTTTTGAGACGGAGTTTCGCTCTTGTTCCCCAGGCTGGAGTGCAATGGCATGATCTCAGCTCACCGCAACCTCCGCCTGCTGGGTTCAAGCAATTCTCCTGCCTCAGCCACCTGAGTAGCTGGGATTACAGGCAGGCGCCACCATGCCCAGCTAATTTTTTGTATTTTTAGTAGAGACGGGCTTTCACCATGTTGACCAGGATGGTCTCGATCTCTCGACCTCATGATCCACCTGCCTCGGCCTCCCAAAGTGCTGGATTACAGGCTTGAGCCACCGTGCCCGGCCCCTACCAAAGATTTTTTTAAAAATTTAATGAAAGAACAATGCTGAGGGCCATGGTGAAACCCCATCTCTACAAAGAATCCAAAAGTTAGCCAGTTGTGGTAGTGTGCGCCTGTGGTTCCAGCTACTCTGGAGGCTGAAGTGGGAGGATGGCTTGAGCTTGGGAGGAAGAGGCTGCAGCGAGCCGAGATCGCACCACCACACTCCAGTTTGGGCCATAGTGAGATCCTGCCACTAAAATAAAATTAAAAGATCCCATCCTGGCTGGGCACAGTGGCTCACGCCTGTAATCCCAGCACTTTGGGAGGCCAAGGCGGGCAGATAAGGAGGTCAGGAGTTCAAGACCAGCCTGGCCAATATGGTGAAACCTGTCTCTACTAAAAAAATATAAAAATTAACCGGGAGTGCTGGTGTGCACCTGTAATCCAGCTACTCAGGAGGCTGAGGCAGGAGAATTGCTTGAACCCGGGAGGCAGAGGTTGCAGTGAGCCGAGATCACACCACTGCACTCCAATCTGGTGACTGAGTGAGACTCTGTCCCCGCCCCACCAAAAAAAAAACCCTCCATCCTAAATGGGTACATTTTGAATCAGATGAAAATAATATGCCTCTAAATCATGGAAGGGTAACTAGTTATTAGGAAATGTACCTTGCATAGAGAACCTCATTCACTGATGTTAGGGAAATGGAGTGTTTTGTGTATAGTTTGTTACAGATGGCATGTGCGTGCGTGTGTGTGTGTGTGTGTGTGTGTGTGTGTGTGGTTAAATATACATGACCTAAAATTTACCATATTGGTCATTTCATGTAAATTGCACCATGCAACCCTTGGTCTTTGTGACCAGCTGCTCTCCCTGAGCTCAGTGTTGAAGTCTCCTTGTCATTGGTTTACAGCCACCACGGTTCATCTCCAGAACCTTTTCATCTCCCCCAACTGCAACTCTCTCCCCAGGAAACACTCCTCATGTTCTATCCCTTCTGTCCCTGGCACCTTCATTCTACTTTCTGTCCCCATGATTTGACTGCCCTGGGGACCTCGTACAAATGGAAGGAGGCAGTGTTTGTCCCCTTGTGTCTGGCACATCAAATGTTGCAAATGTTTATTATTTTTGAGATGGAGTCTTGCTCTGTCACCCAGGCTGGAGTGCAGTGGTGCAATCTCTGCTGATTGCAACCTCCACCTCGAGGGTTCAAGTGATTCTCCTGCCTCAGGCACTCTAGTAGCTGGGATTACAGGTTCCTACCACCATGCCCAGCTAGTTTTTGTATTTTTAATAGAGAGTAGGGTCTCACCATATTGGTCAGGCTGGTCTCAAACTCCTGACCTCAAGTGATCAACCCTCCTCGGCTCCCAAAGTGCTGGGGTTACAGGTGTGAGCCACTGCACCTGGCCAGTGCAGGTGTTTTAAAATGCATGATTCTCCTTTGCTGTCCCTTCTACTTCAGGTTTTTGTTTCCCTCATTGATACAGGCCCTTTGTTTGCGCCCGTCTGGGGGATGTGGTTTTGTGTAACATGGTCCTCTGGAGCTCACAAATGCTTTTATGTCAGATATTTTATAACTGTGTATAGTATTCCATTTATCAAAAAGGCAGAACCGGCTGGGCAAAGTGGCCCACGCCTGTAATCCCAGCACTTTGGGAGGCCAAAGCAGGTGGATCACCTGAGGTCATGAGTTTGAGATCAGTCTGACCAACATGGTGAAACACTGTCTCTACCATAAGATACAAAAACTAGCCAGGCATGTTGGTGGGCACCTGTAATTGCAGCTACTCAGGAGTCTGAGGTGGGAGAATCACTTGAAACCCAGGAAGTGGAGGTTGCAGTGAGCCGAGATCGTGCCACTGCATTTAGCCTGGGTGACAGAGCAAGACCCTATCTCAAAAGTAAAAAGCCGGAAGCCAGTAGAGTCCCTTACTGGCCAAATGTATCAGCTACTGTTGTGTAGCATACAACCCATGATCTTTCTGGTTTAAAATAATAGGAATTCGCTGGTGATGAGGGTTCTGTGGGGTCCCTGGGCTCCTTCGCGTCTGCACACAGCTAAGAGGCCGCTGGGCTGGAGGGTATAAGGTGGTCTCCCTGGAATCTGGCAGTGCCCTTCAGGTAGCCTCTCCTACAGCTGCCTTCCCTGCAGGTTTGGGGCTCTGGCTGGTGAGGCCTGCGGACGTGTACCCTACCCTCCCTCCACACTGTTGGTCACACAAGCCCTTCCCCACCCACCAGTCCAGATTCAGGCAGGTGGAGACAAAGCCCGGTTGCCTAAGGCCTGTGGACTTTTTTTTTTTTTTTTTTGAGACGGAGTTTCGCTCTTGTTACCCAGGCTGGAGTGCAATGGCGCGATCTTGGCTCACCGCAACCTCCGCCTCCTGGGCTCAGGCAATTCTCCTGCCTCAGCCTCCTGAGTAGCTGGGATTATAGGCACGCGCCACCATGTCCAGCTAATTTTTTGCACTTTTAGTAGAGACGGGGTTTCACCATGTTGACGAGGATGGTCTCGATCTCTCGACCTCGTGATCCACCCGCCTCAGCCTCCCAAAGTGCTGGGATTACAGGCTTGAGCCACCGCGCCCAGCAGGCCTGTGGACTTTAATGGGTGGAGTGGTGGTGGGTCAACATCTGTCCCCCAAGAGTCTCAATGGGCAAGAGTGGGAACAGGTCATCGACCTTCCACAAGCCGGTGGCCAGGGCCTTTTCTTGTATTGGAACTTTTTCCAGATCTGTTGAATCCCTTTAAACAGAAGTGGGAAGTGTTCACCAGGAGGACCGGGCTCTCTCCTGTCACCTCCCGTGACTTGGGTACAGCTCCCTGGGAGTGTCAGGCCAAGCTCACTTCAGTCCCCACTTCCACTCTGACCGCTGGGCCGAGGCCCCTGCCCGCCTGCACTCCCGTGTCCTGCAGGACCGGCTGGCGGGGTGGACAGTGTGTGAGTCGCCGTGCCGGCCTGCGTCGCCTGGAAGGCCACTGTCAGAAGTGGCCTGGCTGGGAGGGAGGCCGGGCTGTAAGCACAGCAGCTCTTAGGGGTAGTTTCTCCAGAGGGCAGGGGCCTCGTGGGAGCCGGGAGGGTGCAGGGTCAAGGAACCTGCCACGTCCATGGTCCATCCATCAGCGTTTATTCCCATTCATCCCTGTTCATCTGGCCCTGCCCCATCGTGCCCTTATCCTCTTCCTTCCCCGTTCAGCCGCATCCGGTCCCATTCATCCCCAGAGCGCAGAGCCTGGGAGTCACTCCGGCTAAGGGACTGGGACTGGCGCCAGGGCCAGTCAGCACTGGGGGCCGGGCTTCCCACCGTAACTCTTTCCTGCCTGGAGCGGCCTTGCTCTGGAGGCACTGGCGAGGTCTTTGCTGCAGCTGATCCCCGGCTGGCCCACTGTCCCCTGTACTTCGTGTCACCCTATGGGGTGGCATGAGCAGGCTCGGAAGGACAGCACGGAGGACCGGGTTGGGCTGGGGCGGGGAGAGGCGTGGTGGGGCCAGCCCTCTCGGGACCTGGGATTTCCTGGGGATGGGGCCTTCGCAGCTGCCCGGGCTTCCAGGCCAGGAAACTTTGGAGCAAAGTGGGGTACCAGTGGGCATTGGAGCTGCAACATGTGGGGTGGGGGTGAAGACGCTAAAAACGTCAGGGATAGTCTCGATTGCAGGCTGAGAGGTGGCAAAGACCCCACCATCTGCTCACAATCAGTGTCCCCCCAACACCATGACTGCCGCTGACCACCCCCAGGCCCCCACACAGGTTCCCCATTGTCTGCCCTCTCTGCTTCTCTACGCTAGAACCCAGGGAACCCGCGGTGACCTCGTGATTCTCCAGACGCTGCCTCAGCCCCATCCCTGACCAGCCGAGGCAGCAACAGCAACTGCTTGGGCACAAGGTGGCTGCCACGGTGGGGCCCTGGCATCTCCCAAGGCGGGGGGTGGCCTGTGGCTTGCAGGCTAGGACGGGGGCTGGGTCTGCCTGAGCCCAGAAAGGGGTTTCTGTCCCCTAGGCCAGGATGTGGTGCTGTCGTCTGGAAAGGGCTCTGTGTGCCAGGCCCATAGTCCTGAGCCAGGTGCCCAGCATCCTGGTGAATCGCACAGTTTCCAAAAAGGTCCTGCCAAGTCCCCAGGCATCTGAGCAGAAATGGGGCTCAGCGACCCCCTTTTTAGCCTCAGGTATATCATGGGTGTCTGTGCCTTCCTGTCCTCATCTATAACTGGGTCCATAAGAACGGCCTGCTGTCCAAACATAGGGGCTGGACCGGGGACTGGAAACGCAGCTGGAAACCCTTTGTCCGTGCTCAGCACGTGGGAAGGCCCATCGGCAGTGGCTCAGCTCTTAGTCATTAGTCACTCTGGTGGCCCCTTGTGAGGGGTGTTTATTGTGTACATTTTCCAGATGAAGAAAGTGGGGTTGGATGGGGGTAACATACCCAAGGCTGCCAGGAGAGGAACTGGCAGAGCAGAAGGACCAGCCAGGGTCCCTATTTCCATTAGGCCCCACGCCAGCCTTGGCCCCAGTGAGCCGTGAGGCAACCCCATCTGCCCCACCTCCTTCCCAGCTCTGTATCTAGAGCCCTGGCCCAAGGGCTTCCTCCACTGACGGGATTTTGCTTCCTTCCTCAGGACGTAACCACCGGACTCCAGCTTCCTGGCCTGGGAGTAGGAGAAATCCACCTGCTGGGGGCTGAGCACAGATCGAAGGACAGGCCCTGGGTCCCGGGATGCCCCTGCCCGAGTCCAACGAGCAGGAGGGTGAGAGTGTGAAGGCTGGCCAGGAGCCATCCCCGGAACCAGGCACAGACGTCGTCCCGGCAGCCCCCGGGAAGTTCTCCAAACTGGTCCTGCTCACGGCCTCCACCCAAGATGAGAATGGGGTGGGCTGCAACCCCCAGGAAGTGCACTGCGTCCTCTCCCTGGAGATGGCTGACCCTACCACCCTCACCAGGACCTTGCAGATCCTGCCCGCTGAGGAGCAGGGAGGGGTGGTCCAGCCAGCCCCCCAGATGCCTGAACAGAAGTGCAGCAAGCTGGACACAGGTGAGGCGAGGCCTGCTGCCCCTGCCCAGCCGCCCTGTGGGTCCCGGTGCTCACAGCAGGCCCTACACACCCCGCTTCTATCATGGCGTCCTGTCCTGCTCCCAGTTGAGCCTCCTGCTCTCTGATCCTGAGCCTGTCCCAGGCTGGTGCGATGATCACATTCAGGTACCAGGCCCTGCCTGGCCAAATGGGAGTTGCAGTGATGTGCAGAATTCCTTCAGCTCCCTAAAAACATCCACCACCACCTCAAAATAACCAGCACTGAGTCAGGCTTTTGCTTGGGAGCAGGAGGAGGCGGCCCCTTCCCCACTCCGGACCCCCACACCCTCCCCAGTTCTCATCTGTGCCTGTGGCCTTCAGCTTTGCTCTAGGTCAGCTAACCCAGCCCTCCCCTTTCCCTGGCAGCCCCCCAGACCCTGGAGTTCCTGAAGACACCATTCGGGGGCCGCCTCCTGGTGCTGGAGTCCTTCCTGTACAAGCAGGAGAAGGCTGTGGGGGACAAAGTGTACTGGAAGTGCCGCCAGCACGCTGAGCTGGGTTGCCGCGGCCGGGCTATCACCCGGGGCCTTCGGGCCACAGTGATGCGGGGCCACTGCCATGTGCCCGATGAGCGAGGCCTGGAGGCCCGGCGCCAGAGGGAGAAGCTGCCCAGCCTGGCCCCGCCAGAGGGCTTGGGAGATCCCCAGGGTCCTGAGGGCCCTGGAGGCAGAGTGGAGGAGCCACTGGAGGGGCTGGGCCCGTGGCAGTGCCCCCAGGAGCTAGAGCCGGAGCCCACTCCTGGGCTGGTGCTGAGCAAGGCAGACCGAGAGGAGGACGAGGGACCACGCACCCTGTCGCTGCTGAGCCTGCCGCCCAAGAAGCGCTCCATCCTGGGGCTGGGTGAGTGCATTCCACCCCGCTGCCACCTCCACTAGGGCAGGGGACCCAGGGGCCTGTCCTGAGCCCAAAGAGAAACGTGGGGTAATGTGGGGTCCCGGCCAGACCCGGTGGCTGATGCCTGTAATCCCAGCCCTTTGGAAGGCCGAGATGGGTGGATCATGAGGTCAAGAGATTGAGACCATCTGGCCAACATGGTCAAACCTCCTCGCTACTAAAAATACAAAGATTAGCCGGGCAGGGTGGCACACACCTGTAGTCCCAGCTACTCAGGAGGCTGAGGCAGGAGAATTTGCTTCAACCAGGGAGGCGGAGCTTGCACCACTGCACTCAGGTCTGGGTGACAGAATGAGGCTTCGTCTCAAAAAAAAAAAAGTACTCAAAGCTAAAATAACTTTTAAAACTATAAATGTGGCTGGGGTATGGTGTACTCCCAGCACTTTGGGAGGCCAAAGTGGGTGGATCACCTGAGGTCAGGAGTTCAAGACCTGCCTGAGAAACATGGTAAAACCCTGTTTCTACTAAAGATAGAAACACTAGCCAGGTGTGGTGGCAGATGCCTGTAATCCCAGTGACTCTGGAGGCTGAGGCAGGAGGATCCCTTGGACCCGGGAGGTGGAGGTTGCAGTGTGCCATGATTGTGCCACTGCACTCCAGCCTGGGCAACAGAGCAAGATTTGGTCTCATAGAAAAAAGTGTGCATATGTAAATGTGGACTGGGCACAGTGGCTCATGCCTATAATCCTAGCACTTTGGGAGGTTGGGGCAGGAGGATCAGTTGAGCCTAGGAGTTCAAGACCAGCCTGGGCAATGTAGTGAGACTTCACATTTACAAAAATTCAGTCAGGTGTTGTGATGTGTGCCTGTGGTCCCAGCCACTTAGGAGACTGAGGTGGGTGGATCACTTAAGCCGTGGAGATTGAGGCTGTAGGGAGTGGGGGTCGTGCCAGTGCACTCCAGCCTAGACAAGAGTGAGACCGTGACTCAGATCAGAATTGTGTCTGGTTCCCCAGGCGAGTCTGCTGTCCATTAAGTTCAGGAAAGACACCTAGTGGGACAGTCTTGGGTTTTGGGTTCTAGATTGAAATCCCAGCCTTGCCTGATGGTAGCTCTGTAGCCTTAGAAAATGGGCTTCATGGCCAGGCGCGGTGGCTCACACCTATAATCCCAGCACTTTGCGGGGGCCGAGGCAGGTGGATCACGAGGTCAAGAGATCGAGACCATCCTGGTCAACATGGTGAAACCCCGTCTCTACTAAAAATACAAAAAATTAGCTGGGCATGGTGACGCACGCCTGTAGTCCTAACTACTCGGGAGGCTGAGGTAGGAGAATTGCTTGAACTCAGGAGGCAGAGATTGCAGTGAGCTGAGATCGTGCCATTGCACTCCAGCCTGGGTAACAAGAGCGAAACTCCATCTCAAAAAAAAAAATAAAGAACATGGGCTTAATTTATTGAGTTTCAGGTGCTTTATCTTAAGCCTGCTATGATAACCTGGATTGTTTAAATTGTACATTTGGGGCTTGGCAAGTGGCAGATGGGAGTTCTGGGTGTTCTATGACCAGTAACTAGGAGGTGGGCTTGAGTTCAAGGAGGCCAGGGACTTCCGGACACGGCTTTAAGGATTTGCTGAGGCCAGTGCCCTGGTGTGCCTGGGGCGGGAAGGGAGAGGCGAGGAAGAGGGAGACTTATTTTTCACTGTGATCTTTTGGAGCCATTTGAGTGTATTATAACATGTAGTATTCAAACATGGATACTTCAAAAAATATTTTTGAGATGGAGTCTTGCTCTGTTGCCCGGGCTGGAGTGCAGTGGCATGATCTCAGTTCACCACAGCCTCCACCTCCTGGGTTCAAGCAATTCTCCTGCCTTGGCCTCCCAAGTAGCTGGAACTACAGGTGCCTGCCACCATGCCCAGCTAATTTTTGTGTTTTTAGTAGGGATGGGGTTTCACTATATTGGCCAAACTGCTCTCAAACTCCTGACCTCATGATCCCCCTGCTTTGGCCTCCCAAAGTGCTGGGATTACAGCTGTGAGCCACCACACCCAGCCAGAGCAAAAAAGAAAAAAAATTTTAAATCCTAAAAAATTACATGAGCAGGAGTGACAGAGAGCAGAGGCCCCCGAGTCCAAGTCCGGGTTGGCCCTCCAAGTGTGACCTTGACGCAGCACGTAACAGCCATGCCCTGGGACGACCTCACTGACCACTAGGAAAGGAATGAGACCCCTACTGGGTTGCTGGGTGGTGGGGTTTCAGTGGGAGTGGGCTTGGGGGCTCTGGCACATCTGGCTCCAGAGGCCAGAGAAAATTTCAGCCATAAAGGAGAAAGGCTTGTGTGAGCCCCGAGAGTCTGCAGTGGCTGCCCCATCCTGGGTTCCTCCCCACCCCTGGGGGCTGTGACCCCATGAGTCCCTCCTCCAGGACAGGCCCGGCCCCTCGAGTTCCTGAGGACGTGCTATGGGGGCAGCTTCCTGGTGCATGAGTCATTCCTCTACAAGCGGGAGAAGGCCGTCGGGGACAAGGTGTACTGGACCTGCCGCGACCACGCGCTGTACAGCTGCCGGAGCCGCGCCATCACCCAGGGACAGCGGGTGACCGTGATGCGTGGCCACTGCCACCCGCCCGACGTGGAGGGTCTGGAGGCCCGGCGGCAGCAGGAGAAGGCCGTGGAGACGCTTCAGGCTGGGCAGGATGGCCCTGGGAGCCAAGTGGACACGTTGCTTCGAGGCGTGGACAGTCTGCTCTACCGCAGGGGCCCTGGTCCCCTGACTCTGACCAGGCCCCGGCCCAGAAAGCGAGCAAAGCTCGAGGACCAGGAGCTGCCAACCCAGCCCCAAGCCCCCGAAGTATCCCCAGACGCGGACCAGGGCATGGACGCAGACCCTGGTGAGCCTCCTCCCATTGGGGCTCGCGGGCCCTGCCTTGACTCTGGCTTCCAGAGGTCCAGGGAGGGAAGTGGGTGGAATCAGGCCTGCCCAGCCCCTGCCTCCTCCCCTGATGGCCTCCCCAATCTCCCCAGGAGGCCCTGAGTTCCTGAAGACGCCCCTGGGGGGCAGCTTCCTGGTATACGAGTCCTTCCTCTACCGGCGAGAGAAGGCGGCCGGGGAGAAGGTGTACTGGACCTGCCGGGACCAGGCGCGCATGGGCTGCCGGAGCCGCGCCATCACCCAGGGCCGGCGGGTGACTGTGATGCGTGGCCACTGCCACCCGCCCGACCTGGGGGGTCTGGAGGCCCTGAGGCAGCGGGAGAAACGCCCCAACACGGCGCAGCTGGGGAGGCCAGGTACCTGGGGATGGGCGGGGAGCTGGGCCCCGGGAAGCAGGCAGGAGCCCATGCTGCCCTTCCCCCTCAACCCTGCACATCCTGCTGGCAAATGTCCTGTTCCCTTCTTTGAACATCCCAGAAGGACCCATGGCCTGGCCTCTTCGGCCCTCCTGGTTCTGCTTTCAATGGTGGGATCCCACCTTCCTGCCCAGCCTCACCCTTCTGGCCAACCTGCCCCACAGTAGCCACAGCAGATCTAGACCTCCCTGCCCTCCTCCTCCTGTTAAAGAGTTCATGGTGTTAATAGAGGCCAGTGACTGCACACGGTCAGCCTCGTGTTGCTACGGTGTGAGCCTGTCCTAAGGTTTGAGGAGGTGATATTGACATGCACGCAGCTTCTCCTTGGGGCCAGCAGTTCCATAGGCACACATTAATGTCCGGAAAGGCTGGCCCGTGAGTCATGACTGTCTCCATCTTCATCCATGCAGTTGGCCCTGACCCCCCCACACACACAGTGTCTAGTGTGTGTGTGTGTGTGTGTGTGTGGTTTTTTTTTTTTTTTTGAGAAGGAGTTTCACTCGTTCCTCAGGCTGGAAGTGCAATAATGAGATCTGGGCTCACTGAAACCTCCACCTCAAGTTTAAGCGATACTCCTGCCTCAGCCTCTCGAGTAGCTCGGATTGCAGGCACCCACCACCGCACCCAGCTAATTTTTAGTATTTTTAGTAGAAACAGGGTTTCGAGGCCAAATGCAGTGGCTCATGCCCGTAATCCCAGCACTTTGGGAGGCCGAGGTGGGCAGATCACGAAGTCAAGAGATCAAGACCATCCTGGCCATGGTGAAACCGCGTCTCTAAATAAATAGATAGAAACAGGTTTCACCATGTTAGCCAGGCTGGTCTCAAACTCCTGACCTCAGGTGATCTACCTGCCTCCCAGGGTGCTAGGATTACAGGTATGAGCCACCCTGCCTGGCCTGAGAGGTCATTTTTGCAGTACCGTCTGATACTTCACTTTTTTTTCAAATCATATTTTTTTTTTTTTTTTGAGACGGAGTTTCGCTCTTGTTACCCAGGCTGGAGTGCAATGGTGCCATCTCGGCTCACCGCAACCTCCGCCTCCTGGGTTCAGGCAATTCTCCTGCTTCAGCCTCCTGAGTAGCTAGGATTACAGGCATGAGCCACCATGCCCAGCTAATTTTTTGTATTTTTAATAGAGATGGGGTGTCACCATGTTGACCAGGATGGTCTCGATCTCTTGACCTTGTGAGCCACCCGCCTCGGCCTCCCAAAGTGCTGGGATTACAGGCTTGAGCCACCGCGCCCGGCCAATTTAATTTTTTGAGACAGGTCTCACTCTGTTGCCTAGGCTGGAGTGCAGTGGCACAATCTCACTTCAACCCCAGCCTCCCAGATTCAAGTGATTCTCCTGTCTCAGCCTCCCAAGTAGCTGGGATTACAGGCATGTGCCACCACACCTAGCTAATTTTGTATTTTTAGTAGAGATGGGGTTTCTCCATGTTGGTCAGGCTGGTCTTGAACTCCCAACCTCAAGTGATCCACCCACCTTGGCCTCCCAGAGTGCTGGGATTACAGGCTGAGCCAACACACCCAGCCCCCTGCTGGATGTTTTCCTCACATGTGGAAGGGGGTGAAGTGTGTCTGGGATCCCTGCCTTCCTTCTGGCGGGCTCTGTCCCCAGACTCCTGTGCTGCTGTGCCCTGCAGGGTCCTCCCCCTTCCAAGTCTTCCTGCTCTGTGTCGCCCCTGCCCAGCCCTCTCCATCCCTCTTGAGGGTGGTTCCACAGCCAGATGCCTCCCACCCTCTGTCCCCTCCTCCTCTAGGGCGTGCTACCCACCCTCATCCCCTGCTCTCACTAGTACGTGATGTTCCCCAGACACCCCAGCCTGCCTCCTCGCCTCTGTGGCCCCTGTCCCTGCACAGAGGGAAGGGCATCCTCTGGGCAAGGCACAGCCAACCCCCAGGGTCCTGCCCTCACCACATCCAGGACAGTGGGCCCTGCTCCCTTGCTTCCTGCCCACAGCCCTTGGGTCACATCTCCACCTGCCTGGCTCTCAGGGGCAACCCCTCTCAGCCCTATCCAGATCCTGAGCTGCTTTGTCCCCGAAGGCTCTGGGTCATTCCTCTGAGCAACGAGGCACAGCACACCCTTCGTGCTAACCAGGGCGGGCGCCGGGCAAGTGTGGCACAGCACACAGTCTCCCTGCAAGCGTCGTGCGGTGGGGCCTCACTAACCAGTCCCCAGCCCCCGGAGGGGGACCCCAGCAGAGCTGGGGGGGATGGTGGCATCTGTGGCTTGGGCTGCGGGGCCACCTCACTGTGAGGAGGGGGTGTGGTCGTGGGGTCACCACCTGCCCTGCTGATCTCTGCTCTGAGAGCTGGTGTCCTCTGCTCCTCCCTCGCCTGCCCTCACTGCCTCTCCCATTTCTCAACAGGAGGCCCTGAGTTCCTAAAGACGCCACTGGGGGGCAGCTTCCTGGTGTACGAGTCCTTCCTCTACCGGCGGGAGAAGGCGGCCGGGGAGAAGGTGTACTGGACCTGCCGCGACCAGGCGCGCATGGGCTGCCGCAGCCGCGCCATCACCCAGGGCCGGCGGGTCATGGTCATGCGCAGGCACTGCCACCCGCCAGACCTGGGCGGCCTTGAGGCCCTGCGGCAGCGGGAGCACTTCCCCAATCTGGCACACTGGGACGGCCCAGGTACAGGCAGGCTCGGTAACCCTGGTCTCCAGGAACCTGTGCGTGACACGCTGGCTGTGGGACATGGTGTGTGTGTTATACACGGTGGTCCAGCAGCCTGGGCCGTAAACTCCTGCTGCTGGCCCTCTGCTGCGACTTGCTGTCGGGGTAGAAACCCACTCAGCTCTCTAGAGGAAGAGGGTGGCAGCTGGGGGTGGCGGCCGGGAGTGGCATCAGCAGCTGTAGATAGTGCTTCGTATCTACTGAGGGGCCACAGGGTGGACCCTGGACACCCTTTGTCTACCCCCGTGCCACCCCCACTGCTTCCAGTCTCACAGGATTCTCTCTGGCCGCCACAACATCATGTGACCTTTCAGTACAATTGTTAAAAGAGTCCAAATCCACTGGCTGAGGGGTATGTGGACAGGGAGCCAGGAGGCCTTGGTGCCCAGTCCCTGTGCTGGGGGATGGGTCTGAGGGGTCAGGATAGGCCTCCAGGAGCATTCAGGGTCCAGCGGCTGCCAGGCCACCTGCCCAGGCATCCCCCGAGTCCCTGGAAAGAGATAGCCAGTATGGGAGTTGGGGCTGGAGGAGCAGGCAGAGGGGAGGAGGGCAGGGACCCCTACGGGGCCGGCTCGGGGCATGAAGTAGACCCCCAACCCTGACACCCAGGCCCCACTCACAGCGTCACTTTCTCTTTCAGAACCCCTCCAGCCCCTGGAGTTCCTGAGGACTTCTCTCGGGGGCAGGTTCCTGGTGCACGAGTCCTTCCTTTACAGGAAGGAGAAGGCAGCCGGGGAGAAGGTGTACTGGATGTGCCGGGACCAGGCTCGGCTGGGCTGCCGAAGCCGCGCCATCACCCAGGGCGACCGGGTCATGGTCATGCGCAGCCACTGCCACCAGCCCGACCTGGTGGGCCTGGAGGCCTTGAGGCAGCGGGAACGGCTCCCCAGCACAGCACAGCAGGAGGACCCAGGTACCGACAGGGGGCATCTTCTTCTCCTACCCCTCAGAACTGATGCCCCAGGCCCAGCACCCATGGAGGAGACTGTGCTTGTGTGCACATACAAATTACACATTTATAAGAATTTTATTGAAAATCTGTGCCAGCCAGGTGTGGCTCACACCTGTAATCCCAGCTGCTCGGGAGGCAGAGGTGGAGGGTGTCACTCAGGCCGAAGTACGACACGGTGCCACTGCAGCCTGACCACAGAGTAAGACTGTCTCAGAACAACAAATTCAGCTGGCCAGGCACAGTGGGTCACCCCTGTAATCCCAGCACTTTGGGAGGCCAAGGCACAAGGATCGCTTCAGCCCAGGAGTTTGAGGCCAGCCTGGCCAACGTAGTGAAACCTTGTCTCTAAAACACAATTTAAAAAAAATTTTTTTTTTTTGAGACGGAGTTTCACTCTTGTTACCCAGGCTGGAGTGCCATGGCGCGATCTCGGCTCACCGCAACCTCCGCCTCCTGGGTTCAGGCAATTCTCCTGCCTCAGCCTCCTGAGTAGCTGGGATTACAGGTGCACGCCACCATGCCCAGCTAATTTTTTGTATTTTTAGTAGAGACGGGGTTTTACCATGTTGACCAGGATGGCCTCGATCTCTTGACCTCGTGATCCACCCGCCTTGGCCTCCCAAAGTGCTGGGATTACAGGTGTGAGCCACCACGCCTGGCCCCACAATTAAACATTTCTAAAATCAGCTGGGTGTGGTGGCACATGCTTGTGGCTGCAGCTCCTCAGGAGGCTGAGGGGGAGGATCACTTGAGCCCAGGAGGTAGAGGCTGCAGTGAGCCATGATCGTACCACTGCCATCCAGCCTGTGTGACAGAATAAGACCCTATCTGTACAAAAAATTTTTTTGAAAAAAGGATTTGAGAAAGCCACTATTTTCTATTTTTATTTTTTGAGATGGAGTTCCCTCTCATCTAAGCTGGAGAACAATGGCGTGAGCTCGGCTCACCACACTCTCCGAATCCCAGGCTCAAGTGATTCTCCAGCCTCAGCCTCTCCAGTCACTGGGATTACAGGCATGCGCCACCACACCCAGCTAATTTTGTACTTTTAGTAGAGATGAGGTTTCTCCATGTTGGTCAGGCTGGTCTTGAACTCCTGACCTCAGGTGATCTTCCTGCCTCAGCCTCCCAAAGTGCTGGGATTACAGGCGTGAGCCACTGTGCCTGGCTGAGAAAGCCACTACTGGGTTTAAACAAGAAGCTGTGCTGGGGGCCTGGCCTCCTGTCTTTGATGTCTAGTTGACTCCCATTACTTTCTATGACAGCAGCTGAAGACTGACTCTTAAGATCTCAAATAGCTTATGTTTCCAGGGTCAGGCAGCTTGACATGTTGAATTCCCAGCACCCTTCACCTGGTTGTCTTTAACTTCATGGCCTTAATTCATGTTTTCATTTTTTTTTTTTTTCTCAGAAAAGATCCAAGTTCAACTGTGCTTCAAGTCATGTTCTCCTGAAGGCCAGCCGCTTTCTGGGTAATTGTACTGGTTATCTAATGATGCCGTCTCAGCTTTTGTGGGTCAACATGCTAGGAATGGCTAGGCTGGGACGAATAGAAGCTGTGAGCCGGGGTGGCAGCCACCTGGAGTATCTACTGCCTCATGGCTGTGGGCGGGTAGAGCTGCTTCTCACCACAGGGAACCCTCCTGGGGGCAGCTTGAGTGTCTTTCACATGGCAGCCATCATCCCCCAAAGTGAGTAACCCAGAGAGAGATCGAGAGGGCAGCTGCCAGCAGCAGAATTCAAGTTCTCAAGATATCAAGATATGTGGAATGCTCTCCAGGGTCAATCACAGCCAGGCCCTAAGGCAAGGTGCCTTTTTTTTTTTTTTGGGTCATGGAGTCTTTGTTGCTCAGGCTGAAGTACACTGGCTTGATCTAAGCTCACTGCAACCTCCATCTCCCAGGTTCAAGTGATTCTCCTGCCACAGCCTCCCCAATAGCTGGAATTACAGGCGTGTGCTACCACACCCAGCTAATTTTTTTTTTTTTTTTTGAGACGGAGTTTCGCTCTTGTTACCCAGGCTGGAGTGCAATGGCGCGATCTCGGCTCACCGCAACCTCTGCCTCCTGGGTTCAGGCAATTCTCCTGCCTCAGCCTCCTGAGTAGCTGGGATTACAGGCATGCACCACCATGCCCAGCTAATTTTTTGTATTTTTAGTAGAGACAGGGTTTCAGCATGTTGACCAGGTTGGTCTCGATCTCTCGACCTTGTGATCCGCCCGCCTCGGCCTCCCAAAGTGCTGGGATTACAGGCTTGAGCCACCGCGCCCGGCTAATTTTTATATTCTTAGTGGAAACGGGCTATCATCATGTTGGCCAGGCTGGTCTCAAACTCTTGACCTCAAATGATCTGCCCACCTCAGCCTCCCAAAGTTCTGGGATTACAAGTATGAGCCACCTTGCCCGGCCTTGTGGTTGATTTCTAATATCCCATTGTGGTTAAAGAACATGCTTTGTATGATTTCAGTCCTTTTAGGGCTGGGCGAAGTGGCTCATACCTACTTGAGATTGGCAGTTCGAGACCAGCCTGGCCAACATAGTGAAACCCCGTCTCTACTAAAAATACAAAAATTAGCCAGGTGTGATGGCACATGCCTGTAATCCCAGCTACTAAGGAGGCAGACGTTGCCGTGAGCTAAGATAATGTCACTGCACTCCAGGCGAATGACCAAAAAAAAAAAAAAAATCAAAAAGAAATGTATAAGAAACCAGTGAGTCAGGCTGGGCACAGTGGCTCACGCCTATAACCTCAGCACTCTGGGAGGCAGAGGCAGGAGGATCACTCGAGCCCCGGAGTTTGAAACCAGTTGTGGCAACAGAGCATGACCCTGTCTGTAATTTAAAACAATGAGCCAAAGAAGATAATTATAAAATACTTTGAAATAAATGAAAATGGAGACACAACTTATGGGCTTCACTGAAAGCCATGCTTGGAGAGAAATCTGTATCTAAAACACTAAAAAGGAAGAAGCCTGGGCAACATAGTGAGACCTCGTCTCTACCAAAAAAATCAAAAACTTAGCCAGAGCCGGGCGCGGTGGCTCAAGCCTGTAATCCCAGCACTTTGGGAGGCCGAGGCGGGTGGATCACGAGGTCGAGAGATCAAGACCATCCTGGTCAACATGGTGAAACCCCATCTCTACTAAAAATACAAAAAACTAGCTGGGCATGGTGGCGCGTGCCTGTAATCCCAGCTACTCGGAAGGCTGAGGCAGGAGAATTGCCTGAACCCAGGAGGTGGAGGTTGTGGTGAGCTGAGATCATGCCATTGCACTCCAGCCTGGGTAACAAGAATGAAACTCCGTCTCAAAAAAAAAAACAAAAAAAACAAAAAAAAAAAACTTAGCCAGACATGGTAGCATGTGCTGGTGGTAGCGCTTGAACCTGGAGGTCGAGGCTGCAGTGAGGCATGATTACACCACCGCTGCCAGCCAGGGTGACAGAGCAAGAGCCCGTCTCGGAATGAATAAATAGGGCTGGGCACAGGGGCTTGCAACTGTAATCATAGCACTTTGGGTGGCCAAGATGGGAGGATCACTTGAGCCCAGGAGTTCCATACTAGCCTGGGCAACAGGGTGAGACCCCATCTCTACAAGAAAAAAAAGCAAAAATTAGAAAAAAGAACTAAAGCAGAAGGAAAGAAATGTAAAAGGATCAAGAAAACTGAGAAATATTTAGCTCTAGCTAAAGATCAAAAAAATTGAACGAGTACTGAAAATATTAAAATCAGGAATGAAAGATGGGACATTACTATGGACCTCATTCTGACAGGGTCTCCCTCTCACACTCAGGCTGGAGGGTGGTGGCATCATCTCAGCTCACTGCAACCTCGGCCTCCTGAGAAGCTGGACTACAGGCACGCACCACCATGCCTGGCTAATTTTTCTATTTTTAGTAGAGACAAGGTTTTGCCATGTTGCCCAGGCTGGTCTCAAGCAATCTACCTGCCTTGGCCTCCCAAAGAGCTGCAATTATAGGTATGAGCCACGACACCTGGCCCCAGCTCATTCTATAAGACCAGTATCACCCTGATACCAAAACCAAGCAAAGGAATCACAAAGAGAAAACTACAGATCAGTATTTCTTAGGAATATAGAATACAAAATCTTCAAGAAGATACTAGCAAACAGAATCCAGCAACCTAAAAAAGGATTATATACCACGACCAAGATTTCTCCTAGGAATTCATTCACATGCAAAACCAATTCATGTAATACACCATATGTACAGATCAGACTTAACACAGCAGGCCTGAGATGCTGCCCTAAGAACAGCCTGTGTGCAAGGTTCACCTCTGGCATCCAGGAACTTTTTTTGAGATGGAGTCTTACTCTGTCGGCCAGGCTGGAGTGCAGTGGCATGATCTTGGCTCACTGCAACCTCAGCCTCCCAAGTAGCTGGGATTACAGGTGCCCACCACCACACATGGCTGACTTTTTGTATTTTTGGTAAAGACGGGGTTTCACCATGTTGGCCAGGCTGCTTTCAAACTCCTGACCTCAAGTAATCCACCCACCTTGGACTCCTAAAGTGCTGGGATTACAGATACGAGTACCGCACACAGCCGGCATCTGTAACTTTACTGGAGCGCGCCTACGTGGATACAGTGGTATTCCTAAGTAACAACTGCTCAGTCTTCTCTGTACAAATCATGTGAGATTCGCTGAACATTTGCTTTTCTTCTGAGTCTGGAATTTCTGTGACCATATTGAGTCACCCAGGCACAATGTACCTACATGACCAACCCCCAATAAAACCCCTGCACATGTCACAGCTTGTGGCTGGAGGATTAGGCGCATTCTGCATGACTGCAGGCGGGCAGGACTTTGGCAGCTTGTACCTGGTTTCCTCCAGACTTCACCCCACCTGCCTTTACCTGTCGAGAATTCTACGTCGCATCTTTCCACCATAGTAAATCTTAAGAGTATAATGACAGGCTGTCCTGTGACTCCTGGTGAAATCACCACACCTAGAACTGATCTGGGGATGCCTGCACACCACATCACTAGAGAAAAGGACAGAAGCCATGTGATCACACAACATTTGGCAAACTCCAACACCCTTTCCTGATAAAAGCAACAAACCAGCCTGGTTAACATGGTGAAACCCCCTTTCTACTAAAAATTTAAAAATTAGCCAGGCGTGGTGGTGGGCGGTGGGCACCTGTAATCTTTGGTATTTGGAGGCTGAGGCAGGAGAACTGCTTAAACCCAGGAGGCGTAGGTTGCAGTGAGTACTCCAGCTTGGGCAAGAGCAGCAAAACTGTCTTAAAAAAAAAAAAAATTGTGTGGCCGGGCGCGGTGGCTCAAGCCTGTAATCCCAGCACTTTGGGAGGCCGAGGCGGGTGGATCACGAGGTCGAGAGATCAAGACCATCCTGGTCAACATGGTGAAACCCCGTCTCTACTAAAAATACAAAACATTAGCTGGGCATGGTGGCGCTTGCCTGTAATCCCAGCTACTCAGGAGGCTGAGGCAGGAGAATTGCTTGAACCCAGGAGGCGGAGGTTGCGGTGAGCCGAGATCGCGCCATTGCACTCCAGCCTGGGTAACAAGAGCGAAACTCCGTCTCAAAAAAAAAAAAAAAAAAAAAGATTCCACCTCAAAAAAAAAATAGAATTTTTCCTTTTAAAATTTATTTCCAGTGGCATCAAAATAAAAAGGAATAAATCTAACAAAGATGTAAAACATATACTCTACATACTAGAAAATAGTCTTTGAATAATTGAACACCTAAACACAGTCACCAGCTGCATAATGTCATTTCAGTCAGCAACCTAACGCATGCACAGTGATCCTCTGTAAGACTAACGGGGCTGGAAAACTCTTGTCACCAAGTGACCATAGCTGGTTACTGCCATCCTAGCACAGTGCATTATGACGCTGTGGTGATGCTGATGTCAACAAACCTATCATGCTGCCAATCATATAAAAGCACAGGGCCGGGCACGGTGGCTCACGCCTGCAATCCCAGCACTTTGGGAGGCTGAGGCGGGCAGATCACGAGGTCAGGAGATCAAATCCTGGCCAACACGATGAAACCCTGTCTCTACTAAAAATATCAGAATTAGTTGGGCATGGTGGTGCATGCCTGTAATCTCAGCTACTCGGGAGGCTGAGGCAGGAGAACTGCTTGAACCCAGGAGGCAGAGGCTGCAGTGAGCGAGATCCCTCCACTGCACTCCAGCCTGAGCAACAGAGTGAGATTCCATCTCAGAAAATAAAAAATAAGACCAGGCACAGTGGTTCACACTTGTAATCCCAGTATTTTGGGAGGCCAAGGAGGGCAGATCACATAGTCATGAGATCGAGACCATCCTGGCCAACACGGGGAAACCCCATCTCTACTAAAAATATCAAAATTAGCTGAGCATGGTGGCATGTACCTATAATCTCATCTACTCAGGAGGCTGAGGCAGGAGAATCACTTGAACCAGTGAGTCAGAAGTTGTAATAAGCCAACATTACACCACTGCACTCCAGCCTGGTGACAGAGCAAGGCTCCCATCTCAAGCAAAAAAAAAAAAAAAAAAAAAAAAAAAAAAAAAAAAAAATGCACAGACCAGGCATGGTAGCTCACGCCTGTAATCCCAGCAATTTTGGAATGCCGAGGTGGGTGGAGTGAAACCCTGTCTCTACTAATACAAAATTAGATGGGCATGGTGGCACACACCTGTAATCCCAGCTACTGGGGAGGCTAAGGCAGGAGAACTGCTTGAACCCAGGAGGCGGAGGTTGCAGTGAGCTGAGATCACACCACTGCACTCCAGCCTGAGCAAGAAAGAGCGACTTCCTCTCAAAAACAAAAAACAAAAAACAAAAAACAAACAAAAAAAACTAGCCTTGGCAACATAGTGAGATCCCATCTCTACAAATAATTTAAAAATTAGCTGTGTGTGGGGGTGCATGCCTATAGTCCCAGCTACTTGGGAGGCTGATATGGAAGGGTCCCCTGAGCCTGGGAGGCTGATACGGAAGGGTCACCTGAGCCTGGCAGGATGAGGCTGCAGTGCACCGTGATCATGCGGCTGCATGCCAGTCTGGGGACAGAGAGAGAACCTGTCTCAAAAACAGCACATATAATTCTACATAGTATGTAATATTGATAATGAGATTAAACACCTATGTTCCTAGTTTATGTATTTACTATACTTTTTATCATTACTTTAGAATATACTCCTATATATTTAAAAAGTCAACTGTAGACCAGGCGAGGTGGCTCACACCTGTAATCCCAGCCCTTCTGGAGGCTGAGGCAGTCTGATCACCAGAGGTCAGGAGTTCGAGATCAGCTTGGAAAAAATGGTGAAACCCCATCTCTACTAACTGCAAAATTTAGCCGGGCATGGTAGTAGGTGCCTATAATTCCAGCTACTTGGGAGGCTATGGCACGAGAATCACTTGAACCCAGGAGCTGGGGGTTGCAGTGAGCCCAGAGGACAGCATTGCACTCCAGCCTGGGCAACAGAGTGAGACTCTGCCTCAAAAAAAAAAAAAAAAAGGTTAATTGTAAAATGGCTTCAGACAGGTCCTTCAGGACCTTTTGGAGATATCCAAAAGAAAGCATTGTTATCATAGGAGAAGACGCCTCCAAGTGCGTTACTGCTTCTGAAGACTTTCTAGCAGGACAGCATGTGGAGGTGCAAGACAGTGACATGGATGACCCTGGCCCTTTGCAGGCCTAGGCGTGTATGTGTGTGTGTGTGTCTGTCTGTCTTTGTTTTTAAACAAAAAAAAAAAAATCTTTGGCCAGGCACAGTGGCTTACACCTGTAATCCCAGCACTCTGGAAGGCTGAGATGGGCGTATCACTTAAGGTCACGAGTTTGAGACCAGCCTGGCCCACATGGTGAAACCCCATCTCCACTACTAAAAATACAAAAATTAGCCAGGCATGATGGCATGTGCCTGTAATCCTACCTACTCAGGAGGCTGAGGCTGCAGTACACTGAGATCATGCCATTGCACTCCAGCCTGAGAGACTCCATCTCAAAAAAACAAAAACTATCAAAAAAAATAAAGTCCAACTAAATTTTTTTAAAATTCTTAAAAATAGAAGGTTATAGAATAAGGTTCTAAAAATTTTTGTGTATAGCTCTACAGTGTATTTGTATTTTAAACCAAGTGTTACTACAAAAGCAGCAAAAAGTTTAAAAATTAAGTTACAGTAAGCTGAGATCAATTTATTACTAAAGAAAACTTTGCCAGGTGCAGTGACTCAAGCCTGTAATCCCAGCACTTTGGGAGACCAAGGCAGGAAGATCATGAGGTCAAGAGATCAAGACCATCTTGGCCAACAGGGTGAAACCCCATCTCTACTAAAAATACAAAAATTAGCTGGGCATAGTGGCGCACACCTGTAGCCCCAGCTACTTGGGAGGCTGAGGCAGGAGAATGGCTTGAGCCTGGGAATTGGAGGTCGCAGTGAGCTGAGAAAGTGCCACTGTATTCCAGCCTGGTGACAGAGCAAGACTCTGTAAAATAATAATTTAGGCCACATGCAGTCCAGCACTTTGAGAGGCTGAGGCAGGTGAATCACCTGAGGTCAGGAATTTGAGACCAGCCTGACCAACATGGAGAAACCCCATTTCTACTAAAAATAACAAAAATTAGCTGGGTATGGTGGTGGGCACCTATAATTCTGGCAACTTGGGAGGCTGAGGCGGGAGAAATGCTTGAACTCAGGAGGCAGAGGTTGTAGTGAGCCAAGATCGTGCCATTGCCCTCCAGCCTAGGCGACAAGAGCGAAACTCCATCTCAAAAAATAAATAAGTGTGGTGTAGCTAAGTATTCAGCGGTGTGTGCTAAGTCTATAGTACTGTACAGTCATGTTCTACGCCTCCCCATCCACTCACCCACAGCAACTTCCCACCCTGCAAGCTCAATTCATATTACGTGCCCTATATATGTGTACCATTTTTTATGGTTTATACCAAACATACTGTACCTTAGTATGTTTAGATGTCTACATACAGAAATACCATTGTATTCCAGTTGCCCACCGTATTCAGTACAGTCACATGCTGTACAAGCCTGTAACCCAGGAGCAACAGGTTGTAAACCATACAGCATGTTATTTATGTTTGTGTGAGTACACGGTGGTGCTCACACAACAAAATTGTCTAAGGACGTTTCTCAGAATGTTTTCCTGTCATTAAGTGGCACCTGACTGTAAACAGAAATATAGTCCATGTTCACGGATTGATTGGAAGACCTGAAATTTATATGAAAACAAGTAACCGAGAATAGCCAAAACAATCCTGAAAAAGAACAAAACTGGAGGACTTGGCCGGGCGCGGTGGCTCACGCCTGTAATCCCAGCACTTTGGGAGGCCGAGGCAGGAGGATCACGAGGTCAAGAGATCGAGACCATCCTGGTCAACATGGTGAAACCCCGTCTCTACTAAAAATACTAAAAATTAGCTGGGCATGGTGGTGCGTGCCTGTAATCCCAGCTACTCAGGAGGCTGAGGCAGGAGAATTGCCTGAACCCAGGAGGCGGAGGTTGCGGTGAGCCGAGATCGCGCCATTGCACTCCAGCCTGGGCAACAAGAGCGAAACTCCGTCTCAAAAAAAAAAAAAAAAAAAGAGATCCAGACCATCCTGGCCTACACGGTGAAACCCCATCTCTACTAAAAAAGACAAAAAATTAGTCAAGTGTGGTGGCGTTCACCAGAAGTCCCAGCTACTGGGGAGGCTGAGGGAGGAGGATCACTTGAACCTGGAAGGTGGAGGCTGCAGTGAGCCGAGATTGTGCCATGGCACTCCAGCCTAGCAACAGAGGGAGACTCTGTCTTGAAAAAAGGAAAACTGGAGGACTCACACTTTTAAATTTCAAAACTCATTACAAAGCTATAGTCATCAAAACAGTGTAGTACTGGCAGAAGGGGAAATACTGATTCAGAACTGAGAGTCCAGAAATAAACGCACAGGGTGTTTTCAACAAAGATACCAAGACGGTGTAATGGGGAATTTCACTAATGGTGCTGGGACAACTACATTTCTTCATATGAAAAGATAGATTGAACCCCTTCATCACACCATACACAAAAACTAAACTCTAACTGGGTCATAGACCTAAAGGTAACAGCTACTTTTAAACCTCTTTAAAAACACAAAAAGGAGGCCAGGCATGGTGGATCACGCCTGTAATCACAGCACTTTGGGAAGCTGTGGCAGCTGGACCGCTTGAGGTCAGGAGTTGAAGACCAGCCTGGCCAATATGGTAAAACTCCGTCTCCACTAAAAATACAAAAAAATTAGTGGGCATGATAGGGCATGCCTATAATCCCAGCTATTTAGGATAATAATCCCAGCTACTTGGGAGGCTGAGGCAGGAGAATCACTTGAACCCAGGGGGCAGAAGTTGCAGTGAGCAGAGATGGCACCATTGCACTCCAGCCTGGGCTACAAGAAATCAAAATCCCGTCTCAAAAACAAAACAAACTCAAAAGGTAAATCTTTGTAACCTTGAATTAGACACAGTTCTTTTTTTTTTTTTTTTTTTTTTTTTTTGAGACAGAGTCTCGTTCTGTTGCCCAGGCTGGAGTGCAGTGACACAATCTTGGCTCACTGCAACCTCAACTTCCTGGGTTCAAGCGATTCTCCTGCTTCAGCCTCCCAAGAAGCTGGGATTACAGGAGCATGCCACCACACCCAGCTAATTTTTGTATTTTTAATAGAGATGGAGTTTGACCATATTCGCCAAGCTGATCTAGAACTGACAGGTGATCCACCCACCTTTGCCTCCCAAAGTGCTAGGATTACAGGTGTGAGCCACAGTGCCTGGCCAGCTTTCTTTTTTTGAGAGAGTCTTGCTCTGTTACCCAGGCTAGAGAGCAGTGGTGTAATATCAGCTCACCTCAACCTCTGCCTCCAGGGCTCAAGCAATTCTCCCGCCTCAGCGTCTTGAGTAGGTGGGATTACAGGCAGGCACGCACCATCACACCTGAATAATTGTTTTGTATTTTTAGTAGAGACAGTTTCACCATATTGGCCACACTGGTCTCGAACTCCTGACCTCAGGTGATCCACCCACCTCAGCATACTACAGTGCTGGAATTACAGTTGTGAGCCACCTCGCCCAGCCAACAAAGGTTTTTAGATAGCATGCCAAAACTATACACAATCAAATAATAAACTGGACTTTATCAAAATTAAAAACTTTGTGTCTCAAATAACACTATCAAGAAAGTAAACAGGCCAGGCTTGGTGGCTCTCGCCTGTAATCCCGGTACTTCGGGTGGCTGAGGTGGATCAATCACCTGAGGTCAGGAGTTCAAGACCAGCCTGGTCAAAAGGCAAAACCTCATCTCTAATAAAAATATAAAAATTAGCTGGGTGTAGGGCAGGGGGCGCCTGTAATCCCAGCTACTCGGGAGGCTGAGACAGGGACAATTGCTTGAGCTCAGGAGGCAGAGGTTGCAGTGAGCTAAGATCGAACCATCGTATTCCAGCCTGGGCAGTTGAGTAAGACTCCATCTAAAAAAAAAAAAAAAAAAAATGGCCGGGCGCGGTGGCTCAAGCGTGTAATCCCAGCACTTTGGGAGGCCGAGGCGGGTGGATCACGAGGTCGAGAGATCGAGACCATCCTGGTCAACATGGTGAAACCCCGTCTCTACTAAAAGTGCAAAAAATTAGCTGGGCATGGTGGCACGTGCCTGTAATCCCAGCTACTCAGGAGGCTGAGGCAGGAGAATTGCCTGAGCCCAGGAGGCGGAGGTTGCGGTGAGCCGAGATCGCGCCATTGCACTCCAGCCTGGGTAACAAGGGCGAAACTCCGTCTCAAAAAAAAAAAAAAAAGAAAAAGAAAATAACTAAACAAAATAAAAAGAGGGATTTAAAAAAAGATGAAAAGACAACCCACAGAATAGAGAAACTATTTGCAAATCATATACCTGATAAGGAACTTGTATTCAGAACATAGTTTTTGTTTTTTGGTTTTCCTTTTTTTGTTTGTTTGAGATGGATTCTAGATGACTCTCAGGCTGGACTGCAGTGGTGCCTGCTCACTGCAGCCTCCGCCTCATTCTCATGCCTCAGCCTCCTGAGTAGCTGGGATTACAGGCATGTGCCACCAAACAAACTAATTTTGTATTTTTAGTAGAGATGGGGTTTCACCATGTTGGCCAGGCTGGTCTTCAACTCCTGACCTCATGATCCACCTGCCCTGGCCTCCCAAAGTGCTGGAATTATAGCAGTGAGCCACCATGCCTCCCCCAGAATTCTTGTAACAATGAAAAGACAGCCCAGTTAACAAATCGGCAGAGGACCTGAATAAACAGTTTTCCAAAGAAGATTTAATTTCTGCAATTAATTGAAAGAGAGAAAAATGGCCAATAGGGATAACTGAGGACTCTCAACATCATTAGTTTCAGGAAAATACAAATCAAGACCACTATGAGATACCACTTCACACCCGCTGGGATGGCATTTAACAAGACCGAACAAGTGTTGGTGAGAATGTGGAGAAACTGGAACCCTCGTACTCTTGGTGGCAACGCAAAATGGTGCAGCCACTTTGGAAAACACTGTGGGAGTTCTTAATGTTCAACATAGAGTTACCCTGTGACCCAGCAATTCCTCTTACAGGTATCTACCCAGGAGAACTGGAAACAGGTCCACACAAAAATATACACAAATGTGCTTATCATTGTCCCTACAGGCACAAATTGAAAACCCATAATGTCCATCAATGAATGAAACGTAGTCTATTCATACAATGAGATATTTGTCCATAAAACGGAATGAAGGGCCGGGCACGGTGGCTCAAGCCTGTAATCCCAGCACTTTGGGAGGCCGAGGCTGGTGGATCATGAGGTCGAGAGATCGAGACCATCCTGGTCAACATGGTGAAACCCCATCTCTACTAAAAATACAAAAAATTAGCTGGGCGTGGTGGCGCGCGCCTGTAATCCCAGCTACTCAGGAGGCTGAGGCAGGAGAATTGCCTGAACCCAGGAGGCGGAGGTTGCGGTAAGCTGAGATTGCGCCATTGCACTCCAGCCTGGGTAACAAGAGCGAAACTCCGTCTCAAAAAAAAAAAAAAAAAAAAAAAGAAATCCCTGACAGTACTAAAGGAGAACCTGATCACATGAGTTCAGGAGTTCGAAACCACCTTTGACAGCACAGGGAGATACCCTCCCCCCACCACCTCTACCAAAAAAAAAAAATTTTTTTTCTTTCTTTTTCCAGTTACAGCAGCACTTTTCTTTTTCTTTCTTTTCTTTTCTTTTTTTTTTTTTTTTTGAGACGGAGTTTTGCTCTTGTTACCCAGGCTGGAGTGCAATGGCGCAATCTCGGCTCACTGCAACCTCCGCCTCCTGGGTTCAGGCAATTCTCCTGCCTCAGCCTCCTGAGTAGCTGGGATTACAGGCACGTGCCACGATGCCCAGCTAATTTTTTGTATTTTTAGTAGAGACGGGGTTTCACCATGTTGACCAGAATGGTCTCAATCTCTCGACCTCATGATCCACCCGCCTCGGCCTCCCAAAGTGCTGGGATTACAGGCTTGAGCCACCGCGCCCGGCCAGCACTTTTATTTTTCTTTAAGCAATGAGGTGTTGCTGGGGCCTAACTTCTCACTTCACAGTAGAAAACCAAAATTTGTTGTCATCTCTTTAAAGAATTGAGTTGCATACAGAAAAACCCTAAAAGGATGAAAACTTTTACAGCTGTAAATGCAAACCGCTTTCACCTCAAAGCAAGTAACAGCCCATGGCATTCAGGCAGGAAAACATTCAGCTAGGAAAGGAAACCAGATCTTATGACTTGGATTTTCCAACCTGACAGACTGGGAGCCCTTGCCAGCCTCTAGAGCAATCCCAGAACACTCAGCCCTGACACGCGGATACCCTGCACAGATTGAAGACTGCTGGTCACGCAAGTCACCAAGCCATAGGCTTGTCTGCCACAAGCATGCTCTTAGCCACAAACTGACCAAGCCACATGAACTAAGGGTTGAATCAAAGATTTGTATTAAACAAATTCCCAGGGGAACCGGTAACTTGAACACAAGGTCAAAATTAGCAACAAGTTCTACAATCCAGAACTGATATCAGATACAAGCTTCGAGGACAATTTCTTTTCAAAAGCTTCCAGTTCCGTGAGGCTAGCAGGAGGTATATGCATTTGCCAGGCACAAATTTATACTTGGGAGTTAACCCATGCAGCAAATGCTACACATCTGCTTGCAGTCCATTTGGAAGCATTTGCGGTGGATGGAGGGGCCCGACTCGTACTCCTGCTTTCTAATCCACATCTGCTGCAAGGTGGACAGCGAGGCCAGGATGGAGCCACCGATCCACACCGAGTACTTGTGCTCTGGGGGGATGCGCGATGATCTTGACCTTCCCGGTGCTGGGCACCAGGGCGGTAATCCTCCTGCGTCCTGTCAGTGATGCCCACGTGCGTGGTGGTGCCGCCTGACAGCACCTTGTTGGCATACGGGTCTTAGTGGATGTCCACATTACACTTCACGATGGAGGTGAAGGTGGTCTCATGGATGCACAAGATTCCACGCCCAGGAGGGAAGGCTGGAACAGCGCCTGACACCGGAACCACCTGTTGCCGATGGTGATGACCCGGCCATTGGGCAGCTTGCAGCTCGTCTCCAGGGAGGAGGACACAGCCGTGGCCATCTCCTGCTCAAAGTCCAGGGCGAGGCAGCACAGCTTCGCCCGCTCAGCCGTGGTGGTGAAGCTGCAGCGCCCCACTCCGTGAGGATCTTTGTGAGGCAGTCAGTCAGGTCCCCACCAGCCAGGTCCAGATGCAGGATGGTGTAGCCCTCGTAGATAGGCACCATGTGGGTGACCCCATCTCCGGAGTCTATGAGAATGCCAGTGGTGCACCCAGAGGCGTACAGGGACAGCATGACCTGGATAGCCATGTACATGACTGGGGTGTCGAAGGGCTCAGACACGATCTGGGTTATCTCTGTTGGCCTTGGGGTTCAGGGGGGCCTCGGTCAGCAGCATAGAGTGCTCCTCTGGGGCCACACGTAGAAGGTGTGGTGCCAGATCTTCTCTGTGCCGTCCCAGTTGGTGACGATGCTGTGCTCAATAGGATACTTCAGGGTCAGGATGCCGCACTTGCTCCAGGCCTCGTCTCCCATGTAGGAGTCCTTCTGGCCCATGCCGACCACGCTGCCCTGGTGCTGGGGCGCCTGATGACGGAGGGAAACACGGCTCGGGTCGGGGGCGTCATCCCCAGCAAAGCCAGCTTTGCACATGCCGGAGCCATTGTCAGTGACGAGCACGGCGATTTCTTCTTCCATTCTGACCAGAGGAGGAGTGGGGCAGCGGAGCAGCACAAGGACACGGCGCGCAGGCTAGCAGAGGTGACTGAGGAAAAACATGAGTCAGGCGTGGTGGCATGCACCTGTGCTCCCAGCTACTCGGGAGGCTGGGGTGGAAGGATCACTTTAACCCAGAAGGTCAAGGCTGCAGTGAGCTGTGATGGCACTACTGCGCTCAAGCATGGGTGACAGAGTGAGTCCGTATCTCAGAAAAGAAAATAATTAAAGGACAACTTTGTGTTTCTTGATGAAGAACCTTGAAAAGGCTCAGCTGTGATGCCCCTGTGACTTCCAGGGCAGGAATTGAAGCTCTGTGCAAGTGTTAGGTGTTCCTCCCCTGATCATGCTGGTGTAGGAAGCAGGGAATTCCCTAAGTGTGTTTCATGAAGCAACCTCGTAACGGAATCGATATGGATGGATGTGTGTATAAAAATGATCTAGCTGGCCAAGCGAGGTGGCTCACACCTGTAATCCCAGCACTTTGGGAGGCCGAGGTGGGTGGATCACCTGAGGTCAGGAGTTCAAGACCATCCTGGCCAACATGGTGAAACCCCATCTCTACTAAAAATACAAAAATTAGCTGGGCATGGTGACATGTGTCTTTAATTCCAGCTACTTAGAAGGCTGAGGCAAGAGAATCCCTTGAACCCAGGAGGCAGAGGTTGCAGTAAGCTGAGATCATGCCACTGCACTCTAGCCTGGGCAACAGAGCGAGACTGTGTCTCAAAAAAAAAAAAAAGTTCTAGCTGGCAGGACAAAAAATTAGCTGGGCATGGTGGTGGATGCCTGTCATCCCAGCTACTAGAGAGGCTGAGGTGGGAGAATGGCTTGAACTAGGGAGGCCCAGGTTGCAGTGAGCTTAGATCACGCCACTGTACTCCAGCCTGGGCAACAGAGCAAGACTCTGTCTCAAAAATGAATTATCTAGCCTGTGGTATCTCCAGGTAAAAGTATTCCAGGAATCCTGTACTTCCTGTGTTACCTATCTCCACCGTGTTTTGATGTGTGTGATGAACATGTGTCTCTTTGTAATCAGGGACATCAAAGATGTCAGACTGACCGGCGAGTCCCAGTGAGGTGACACATGCAGAGGAGCTCTGTGCCGCCCAGTGAGGCGGCTTCACATCCACGCAGGCTTCCCATCTACTTCGGTTTTGCTTGGCAGAAACTTTTCATTCTTCCAAAGCATCGCTGGCCTTCACATATCCTCAGGAGGTTTCCCAGGAGGAATTCTTGGATGGTGTCCTTGTGTCGGCAGCGAATGGTGCTCAGAGCCGGTGCTTGCAGATTCGGGTGCAGGGGGCAGTGTGGTGGCGCTTTCCTGAGCTTCGGCAGACATGAGGAAGCTGCCTGGACGTGGACACTCCTGCTGTCTGGCTACCAGCGCCCCTGGCTTTGCAGAGCATGCCACCTTCCCCGGGCTTTCCGCCTGGCGAGGCCCTGGTCTGCTCGGCACGGTGCAAAGTGAATGTCGCTGTCTCAGAGCCTGCGCACACGTGTGGAAGTGCCTGCTTCAAACGGAGCTGTGCCGCGTAGGCTGGGTCAGGCCACACCGGTCTTTTCTGGACAGGTGCTGGGTAGGTTTTCCTGGTGTCTGGCTGCCTGCTGCCAGGGTGCGGCTGTCCCTGGCAACCAGAGCTGGCCAAAGCACATGCCTTGCTCCGCGCTCCAGGCTTTGCTGTCTGTGCGCCTCCCAACTTAAACCTCTCCACAACATGACGGCAGGTGTCGTCCCGAGACTGGAGCCAGCCCAGAGGTCGGCAGGGGCCCGTGCCGGGTACACACGCCCTGGCTGAGGCCAGCGGGGTCCTGGGTGGCCCATGTACAACTGAAGTCTGAAGCTTAGGTGACAGCAGAGGCACGCCCCCATCTGTGGGGCAGCTTCACACAGTGCATCTTCACCAGTCAGAGGGAACAGTCCAGAGGGGCAAGATGACCCCACCAGGACTGCAGAGCTTCCTGCTTACCAACAAGGACCTGTCCTCAGCCACGAGAGTCCCTCCGTCCCACCCTGTACTTGTGGGGGAGTGCCGGCATCAGGCGCATCGCCGCCGTCCACTGCAAGGCTGGGACAGCCCAGTCGCCCATGCTTCTCTGCTTGTGTGGTTCCCCCAATAAATCCTGTTTTGCATCTCACTGCGTGTAGCTGCTGCGTGTTCACGTTCCCCTTGCAGGCACAGTCGGCCACTGTGAAGCCACACCCCATCATGTCTCCATGCCAATGCCTGGGAGACCCCCCGACGCCTGGGCAGTTGCAGTCATCTGGCCCACATGTACCCTGGACCAAGAGTGGATGGGGGGCCTGGAGTCGGGACCTCGGAGAGGCTGCTGCAGCCCATGGCCTGTCCCAGGCCCTGATGTGGCAGGTCATGTTGCTGAAAGAGGTAGATGCTCTGCTCTGGCCATTAGCCTGAGTTCCCCCTGGACTTATTTGCGTAAGCCCGGGCGGACTTGCCCACCTGTCCATCCTTTGCTGGGACACGGCACCGTGGCTCCATTTGGAGTGGTGCCCTTGGCCCTGGAGCATCCTTCCCCGAGGCTGACTGAACTCACCCAGCTGGACTCCCAGCCAGGGCCGCAGACCCAGCTCCCCAATCCTGACTCCCACTGCACATTACAAATGTGCACACCCACAGGAGGCAGCCACGCCCGAGAAATAGCTGCCGAAAGATGGTCCAGTGTGTGCCACCACCAGCTGGACCTCCAGTCAGGCTCCCCGCAGAGCGGGAAGCTCCACACATGCCCAGGTCACGGCAGCCTGAGTCACCACACCCTCTGCACCTGGGGGCTCCTTGCCTCTGTGATGGGGCCTCCATGGCCAGCACCTTCCTGCCGCGAGTCACAGGAGATATGCCCTGTCACCTTGGCTGGGGCTCTGGGCACCTCTAAGCAGGTGTGAGGTGAGTGAGAGGAAAGACATCGGCTTCTCTTCCCTTTTTGGACACTGTGTCATTGACTGAGGCTGGCCCACTCTTCCTCTGGCTCTCGCCTGCTTTGACCTTCGAGGACAGATGGCAGCCCATGTCACTGGGCTGAGACTCCCCAGTGGACTTGAATTTGGATGCTGCTGTTGCCTTGGGTGGCTTCACGGCAACCCATCCCTACCCTGGTGGCCACTCAGCCATGACAAGGGCCTGACATGAGCCACTGAGTAAGCTTCAGAGCCTTCCCCTTGGAAAGATCCAGGGCCACCAGATGTCCACTGCCTGGTTACTGTCAGCTGAGGTGTGTGGGTGAGTGCCAGCTGTGGAGTGTGCAGCCCAGCTTCGGCTCAGCGGGGCCTGGCTCAGCTGCTGCTACCCCTACAAACCCCGTTTTATGACATCTGCACCACGTGGTATGTCTGTACCCTTTGACAAGACAGTGTGAGTGATGTCTCATGAAAGTTTTTTTTTAGATGGAGTCTCACTCTATTACCAGGCTAGAGTGCAGTGGCACAATCTCAGATCACTGCAACCTCCACCTCCCGAGTTCAAGTGATTCTCCTGCCTCAGCCTCCTGAGTAGCTGGGATTACAGGCATGTGCCACCACACTCGGCTAATTTTCGGATTTTTAATAGAGACGGTTTCACTATGTTGGCAAGGATGGTCTCGATTTCCTGACCTCATGATGTACCCGCCTCCCCCTCCCAAAGTGCTAGGATTACAGGCGTGAGCCACCACGCCCGGCCAGATGTCTCATGAAATTTAAAATAAATTTGCAAGCCATCAGAAAGGTATCAACAAGCAACTCTACTTTTGAAAACAGGTGAGGACAGTGGCTGGCTCTGGGAGTCCCTGGCCCCCCAGGCCCTGACCCACAGCTATAAGGCAGGCCCCATCCCCCAGTGGTCCCAGCCTAGCCTGCTGTCCCACCTCTGCCAAGAGAGGGTGGCACAGGACCCCTGTCGCTAAGGCCAGCAGATGTGTCTCTGAGCTGGCCAAGGGCACTGACCACTCTCCCCAGGACCCTCCCGGTGCCGGCTCATCTGGCTTCCCCTCCCAGCCTCCGTGGCGCGCACCTTGGCCCAGCCCACCCTCGGAGTGGGGGTTGGTGATTTGGGGACCTCAGCACTCTTCTACTCGGCCACTTTGGGGTTCACAGTTTGTCAGTCTGCCCTCATTTCTGCAATTGAGACCTGGGCACTGTGTCCAGCTGCCTCCTGGGCCCTGCCCAGCATCTCCCATGAGCACCAGCAGTGCAGGTGGCAGAGGGGATTGTCCCCCATCCTCTCATCTGAGGGAGGAGACCAACAGTGAGTGAGACAGCCAGTCATCCTCGACGCCCTGTATCCCTGCGACGCCTGTCCTGCATCCCATCAGTCATCGGGGCCTGCCCCCTGCCTGCTTTGTCTTTTTTTTTTTTTTTAAGAGAGTCTCACTCTGTTGCCCAGGCTAGAGTGCAATGGTGTGATCTCGGCTCAGTGCAACCTCCACCTTCCGGGTTCAAGCAATTCTCCTGCCTCAGCTTCCTCAGTAGCTGCAATTATAGGCGTGGGCCATCACACCTGGCTAATGTTTGTATTATTAGTAGAGACAGAATTTGCCTGTCTTGCAAAGTGCCTCTGTCTTGCAAAGTGCCAGGATTACAGGCGTGAGCCCCCGCACCTGGCCTGCTTTGCCTTTTAAGAATAGCTTTGTGGCCAGGTGTGGTGGCTCACGCCTGTAATCCTGGCACTTTGGGAGGCTGAGGCGGGCAGATCACCTGAGGACAGGAGTTCAAGACCAGCCTGACCAACATGGTGAAACCCTGTCTCTACTAAAAATACAAAAATTAGCCAGGCGTGGTGGCACATGCCTGTAATTCCAGCTACTCAGGAGACTGAGGCAGGAGAATCCCTTGAACCCAGGAGGTAGAGGTTGCAATGAGCAGATTGTGCTACTGCATTCCAGCCTGGTGACAGAGTAAGACTCTATCTCAAAAAAAGAAAAAAAAAAAGCTTTGTTGCAATATAATTTACATACCATACAATTCATCTCTTCAAAGTGTTCATATCGATGGCTTTTGATATGTGTAAAGCCACAGGGTTGTGCAACCATCACAACTATCTTGTTTCACAACGTTTTTATCACCCTAAAAAGCTGTCCCTCCCTCTGCCTGTTTTTTTTTTTTTTTTTTTTTTTTTTTTTTTTTTTAGAGACAGACTCACTCTGCTGCCCAGGATAGAGTCCAGTGATACAATCTCAGCTCACTGTAACCTCTGCCTCCTGGATTCAAGCAATTCTCTAGCCTTAGTCTCCTGAATAACTGCGATTACAGGTGTGCACTGCCACACCCAGCTAATTTTTGTATTTTTAGTAGAGATGGGGTTTCAAAACATTGGCTAGGCTGGTCTCGAACTCCTGAGCTCAAGCAATTCACCTGCCTCGACTTCCCAAAGTGCTGGGATGATAGGTGCCAGCCACTGCGCCCCGCCCCTCTGCCTATTTCCTTACCCCAAGTGCTAAGGGGCTGATGGGGCTTCTTCCTCTAGAGCAGGCGTCCCGCAACTACGGCCCACGGGCTGCATGCGGCCCCCTGAGGCCATTTATCCACCCCCCCCCAACGCCACACTTCAGGAAGGGGCACCTCTTTCATTGGTGGTCAGTGAGAGCAGCACAGTATGTGGCGGCCCTCCAACGGTCTGAGGGACAGTGAACTGGCCCCCCGTGTAAAAAGTTTGGGGATGCCTGCTTTGGAGTGTAATGCTGGGAGCATCTGCAGGATCCAGGGAAGGAACTGGGACAGCACAGGAAACCCCTTCATGGGTCCCTGTACTCAAACATTCCCATCCCACAGCGTGTGACCCAAGCGGGCCAGCCACTGGTGGGTGGTCTCCAATCCCGTCTCTGCTCCTTTGTCCCTCTGCAAAACCCAGCCCCACCGCAGCTCAGTGAGAACAGGATGCTTCCTAAGCGCACATCCCAGCCCACACACCTGCCCACGTGTGCTTCCCCTTGCCTCCTTTCTGAAACACTCTCATCTGTCGGCCAGGCCGTAGTACAGTGATGCAACCTTGGCTCACTGCAGCCTCAAACTCCTAGGCTCAATCGATCCTCCCACCTCAGCCTCCCAAGGAGCTGGGTCCACAGGTGTGCACCACCACACCAGTCTAATTTTTTAGTTTTTTTTTTTTTGAGATGGAGTTTCCCTCTGTAACCCAACCTGGAGTGCAGTGGCAGAATCTCGGCTCACTGTAAACTCTGCCTCCCAGGTTCAAGCAGTTCTCCTGCCTTAGCCTCCCAAGTATATGAGATTACAGGCATGCGCTACCATGCCTGGCTAATTTTGCTTTTTTTTGTTTTTAGAGACAGGGTTTCACCATGTTGGCCAGGCTGGTCTCAAACTCCTGACCTCAGGTGATCCACCTGCCTCAGCCTCCCAAAGTGCTGAGATTACAGGCATGAGCCACTGCCTAATTTTTTTGTTTTTTTTGCGGAGACAGTTTTTTCTGGGGGTGGGGAGAGGTGGGATCTGCAGGGTTCTGGGGTTGCAGCGGGGAGGGTTAGGGCAAGTTCGTGGAGACAGTCTATGTTGCCCAGGCTGGTTCCAAACTCCTGCGCTCAAGAAATCCATCTGCCTCAGCCTTCCAAAGTGGTGGGACTACAGGTGTGAGCCACCTCGCCCAGTCCTAAAAATGCAAATCAAAGCACACAACACCTGCCCCAGGTGTACTCTCCCGGGTTTTCCTATCAGGTACAACTACCTGTTTCAAGGACCAGAAGCCAGACATACCCAAGGGGGTTCTCTGGAGACCAAGGGCGTGACGGTCCCCGGCCTCAGGCTGCCAGCGCCAGCCACAGCTGCCTCCAGCTTCCCGCTCCCCCGGCCCTCCTCCTGCCTCCCACCACCTGCTCTGCTCCCCTCCTGCATGGCCAACAGCAGACAACCAGCTCCCGGGGAAGGAGACCAGTCACCCCATCCCCATTTTGAAGCCCCAGAGGAACAGGCCCAGCTGGGGCCACTTAACCATAGCCAGGGTCCCTTTGTGCCAAGGGCTGACCAGGCCCCCGCTGACTGGGAGGGTATTTGACCTGATAGGGCTGTCCTTGCTGCCTTTGGGGGTCCACACCCTGCCTAATGAGCCTCGCCCCTCACCACCCCCAACACTGCCAGCCCGTCTACACTCCAGAGTGCAACTGGGCAGAACAAACCACTAGAAACACAGTGTCTCGAAAGCACACTTACCACCTCAGGGCTTCAGCTGTCACAGGAGGCCGGGGCGGGACTGCTGAAAGGGGTCCTCTGCTTAGGGTCGCCAGGGCGGGACTGCTGAAAGGGGTCCTTCGCTCAGCGTCTCACAGGCTGCGCTCCAGCTGTCAGCTGGGGCTGAGATCTCACCCGAGGCCTGCAGTCCTCTCCTGAGCGCATGTGGTTGTGGGCAGAATTCATTTCTTGCAGCTGTGGAGCCCGTGGCCGTTTGCTTCTTTGGCAGTAGGAGGGGGCGGTCAGCCTCTCAAAGCCACACCTGAGCAAGCCAGGCCAGCCCAGGCCAATCTCCCTTCTGATTAACTCCAAGTCACCTGACGAGCGACCCCAGTCACACCTGCGAAACCCCTTCCTGCAGCACCACAGGATAGGTGAAAAAAAAAAAAAAAGAGTCCCTTAGCCAGTGCCACAGAACAACCCCATCAAAGGAGGGGTGGCCCATACTCCAGGCAGCGGAGACACTGCGAGCAGAATCCCGGGGGCGACTCAGAATCCCACCTGCCACAGCTCCCAGCGCACCCCCTTGCTCATCACCAGTCTCCTTCCCTGACCCAGCAGGGGTGCCACGCAGGGAAAGGGTGTGTGAGGGGCTGCCTTGGGAAGTGCCCTGGCTCGGAAGGACCCGGCTAGGCTGTGTCCCTGCCAGCCGTGTGGTTCCAGAAAAGACCATGTGGGTTCCCCTTCTCTGTATTACCCAGTCTAAGGCAGGAAGCCTTGGGGGCTGTTTGGGGTGCCCAAGTGGCCCCTCCTGTGGGTCACGCTTGTAATCCCAGCACTTTGGGAGGCCGAGGCAGGCAGATCAATCTGAGGTCAGAAGTTCAAGACTAGCCTGGCCAAAATGACAAAACCCCGTCTCTACTAAAAACACAAAAATTAGCCAGCCAGGCATGTTGGTAGGCGCCTGTCATCCCAGCTACTCATGAGGCTGAGGCAGGAAGAATTGCTTGAACCTGGCAGGCAGAGGTTGCAGTGAGCCAAGACGCCACCATTGCACTCCAGCCTGGGTGACAGAGCAGGACAACTCCTGGGGTCCTGGGAAGAGGTGGGGAGGCGGGGGTCGTGGGAAGGCTCCCTGTGGGGGTAGGCCAGGGACCAAGCCATGCCCTCTGGGAGACCTGAGGACAGCACAGCATGCCAGGACCTGGGACCCCCACCTGCTCCATGCCACCCAGCCTTCTCCTCACCCGCTCTGGCCCCCACCAGCCCCTGGGCTTGCCTTTCGGGCTTTGCCCGCAGGGAAGGGTGCCGCCTGGCGGGAGAAGCGGCCTTTGCTACCTCCCCAAAAATCCCAAGCCCCAGGCCGGGGAGGGGCAGCTTCTGCCCAGTCCCTCCCTCCTCCACGCCTGACACCTGTGAGACAGAGACAGGAGAGGCAGGAGCCCACGTGGGTCTACGCCACCCTCCCCTCCTGGATTCACTGTCACTTGGGGGACAGGGGCCCTTGTTCTGAGAACTTGTTATGTTTGAGGCAGATACTCCTCCCTTCTATGAGCAATGTGGGGTGGGGGCCCTCCTTATATCCAAAGCTGAGGGCCCTTCTAGTGCCCCCCAAGCCCTCAGGGTGGGGATGGCAGAGTAGGCAGCTGGGAGGGATGGGGGCCCACCAAGGAGCCGGCATTTGGGCTTCGTGGAGACCAGCTTTGGAATTCCTGGAGCCAAGGCGCCCCCGGCCCTGCCAGCCAGCCCTCACCGGACCTGCAGGCCTGGGGCAAGGGGAGCCAGGGGTGGGGAACTGGGAGAAGGAGCCACCGAAAGTCGAGGGGGCGGGTGGTGTGCGCCGAGGCACGTCAAAGTCTACAGGGTGAGGATGGCCAGGACTCCAGGGGCAACGGGGGTCCCCGGGACATGGGCAGCCCCCCACCAACCATGGTGCTGGGGGAGGAGCCTGTGGAGAAAAGGGCATGCGGGGTGGAGGCAGGTCCCCCTCCCTGTCCCCACTTCCAGGGACCAGGTCATGGTTGTCCTTACTTGTTGGGAAGGGCCGAACTGGCTTGCTCAT
The DNA here is from genome assembly GCF_048565385.1 of Saimiri boliviensis. NCBI lineage: Eukaryota > Metazoa > Chordata > Mammalia > Primates > Cebidae > Saimiri > Saimiri boliviensis. The sequence goes on along the minus strand of NC_133460.1, from coordinate 8,883,972 downwards.
CCCCACATCAGCCCCCAGACGAGCTAAGGCTCTTGGTCTCCTTCCAGGGTTCCCTATCCCCGACGCCCTACTCAGGCCACGCACCACTGGGCAGGCCTGGCGTACCTGTGGACAGCCTCCTTTCCCAGGGTGCAGGAAGGGGACTCTCTTGATGGAAAGTGAAGCCTCCATCTGAGAGGGAGGAACAAGAAGGAAGGGCTTAGCTCACCCGCCCCTGGCCCCTGGAGCTGCCTGGGTGGGTCCCTCCCTGCCCTGCACAAGAACCCTGTGGGCTGTCTGGACAGACAGACAGACAGACAGACAGAACCCCAGGCCAGCTAGGGCGAGGCAGCTTTCAGCAAATCATGCCGACATTTTGGAGGTCAAGGCCACAGGTGCCCCAGGAGCCATTCTGAGCCGGCTGGCCTGGGGCCCAAATGAAGCCAGCCAGCCCTGGGCACTCCCGGCCCTGCCAGCTTCAGTGCCCTCATCTGAGAGGGCAGGTCCTGCAGACCAAGCCGCAGGGGTAGCGGCCAGTCATCCAGCATCCCCATGGGAGAACCCCTCCTCATCCACCCAGGAGTTCAAGAGCTGAGTTTAAGTCTGAGTTTCCAAATCAGGGTGCCTCCCTGGCTCTGCCCAGACTGGTGACCAGAGCATCTAGGACGAGCCGGCAGCAGGTGACCCCATTCCACCGAAACAAGCCTGGATCTGGGCGTCTCGCCCCCTGCTGTGTCCCACCCTCACCTGTTCCCCAGGTGAAGGGTGAGTCGCAGAGGAACCGGGCAGCTCAGCGGGCGATGTCGGGAAGGGCAGACAACAGGATGGAGGGGCGGGGATCAAGGAACGGTTTCTGTTTCTCGGAGGAGGCAGCTCTCAGCTCAGCAGCAGGAATTTACCAAGTGAAGACGTAATGAAGAAGCACGTCAGGCCGCGGGAACCGCAGTACGACGGCCCAGAGGGAAGAAAGGACGAGGCTGGGGACCAGGAGGGGATCCCGCTGGGGTGTGGGGATGCGGTGGCGCTGAGGCCACGCAGGAAGGCCCGGGTCAGCCCAGGCCTTGAAGTGTTCGGAGAACTTCGAGAGGGTTCTTTTTTTTTTTTTTTTTTAATTGCTCCCTCACCCAGTGTCGTGATCTTGGCTCGATGCAACCTCTGCCTACTGGGGTCAAGCAGTTCTCCTGCCTCAGCCTCCCAAGTAGCTGGGATTCCAGGCAAGTATCACCACGCCCAGCTAGTTTTTGTATTTTTAGTAGAGACAGGGTTTCTCCATGTTGTTCAGGTTGGTCTCAAACTCCTGACCTCAAGTGATCTGCCTGCCTCAGTGTCCCAAAGTGCTGGGGTTACAGGCGTGAGCCACTGAGCCTGGCAAGCTTCCAAAGGATTCTTATCAGACCAGCCACTCAATCTGACTTAATGTTTAATGACTCTCTAGTCATGTATCTGATAGTTCAATGTTTAATTACCAGATAAAGGTCTGGTTGCTGGCGAGGATGGTAGAGGGTGAGAGTGAGGAGTCAGACCTCACCTGGGTGAGCCATTGTCCAGGCAAGAGCTGGAGGTGCCAGCCAGGGCGGAAAAGAGATGAGAGATCCTCAAGAGATGTTACACGTTGAGTGGCATCCTCTAAAATTCACATGTTAGGGCCAGTGCAGTGGCTCATGCTTGTAATCCCAGCACTTTGGGAGGCCGAGGTGGGCAGATCACCTGAGATCAGAAGTTCAAGACTAGCCTGGCCAAAATGACAAAACCCCGTCTCTACTAAAAACACAAAAATTAGCCAGCCATGTGTGGTGGTAGGTGCCTGTAATCCCAGCTACTCGGGAGGCTGAGGCAGGAAGAATTGCCTAAACCTGGCAGGCAGAGGTTGCAGTGAACCAAGATGCCACCATTGCACTCCAGCCTGGGCGACAGAGCAAGACTCTGTCTCAAAAATAAATAAATAAAATAAATAAATAAAATTCACATGTTAAGGCTGGGCACAGTGGCTCACGCCTGTAATCCCAGCACTTTGGGAGGCCAAGGCAGGCGGATCATGAGGTCAGGAGCTTGAGACCAGCCTAGCCAACATGGTGAAATCCCCTCTCTACTAATACACAAAAAAATTAGCTGGCGTGTAGCTGGGATTATAGGCGCCCACTACCACACCCGGCCAACTTTTCATATATATATATATTTTTCAGTAGAGAGTGAGTTTCACCATGTTGAGGAGGCTGGTCTCGAACTCCTGACCTCAAGTGATCCACTGCCTCGGCCCGCCTTGGCCTCCCAAAGCACTGGGATTACAGGCATGAGCCACCACATCCGGCCAGCATCACATTTCTAACAAGCTCCCCAGTGATGATGGTGCGGGTCCGGGGACCGAACTCTGAGTATTGAGAGGTGCCACGCCCACCATTGCCCTGCTAGCCCAACCTCCTGCAGGGAAGGTGGGGAAACAAAGCCCAGTGTTCGTGCAGGAGCTGGAGGAATCGGGGTCAGGAAACACAGGTGGGGGTGCAGCTAGGAAGCAGGCAGGAGGAATATGGCTGTCCCAGGAAGGGGGACAGGGCAAAAACTATCATTGCTGCTGAGGGTGGGTGACGTCACCACCGGGACTTGCGGCCCCTCAGCAGGGGCCTCTTTCTGAACTCCTGGGAAGGCCCCAAAAGAGCCCACAGGGCTGCTCTTAGGGGCTCAGAGGGACCCACAAACCCCTACCCCACCCATTACCCACCTAGCTGTCACCCAGGAGAGGTGGCCCACTGACCCTCCTGAATACGGAGCGTGGAGGTGAGGTCTGGCCTGGTTCATCTCTCCCAGGGCCTCCTCAGTGGCCTCTGGGGAGAACCCCTGCCCACAGATTTCCGGGGCCTCCTTCTGCCTTGGTGGTCCTCATGTGCCCCAGATGGAACACTGTCCCCAAAGGAAGGATGGGCCAGGCAAGGTGGCTCATGCCTGTCATCTCAGCACTTTAGGAGGCTAAGGGGGGGGCGGATCACCTGAGGTTAGGAGTTCGAGACCAGCCTGGCCAACATGGCAAAACCCCATCTCGAAGTTGCGATGGGCCAAGATCGCACCGTTGCACTCCAGCCTGGGTGACAAGAGAGAGACTCCATCTCAAACAAACAAAACCCGGTCTCACTAAAAATATGAAAATTAGCCCGGTGTGGTGGCACCTGCTTGTAATCCTAGCTACTTCGCAGGCTGGGGCAAGAGAATCGCTTGAACCCAGGAGGCAGAGTTTGCAGTGAGCCAAGATCCCACCACTGCTCTCCTGACTGGGTGACAGAGCAAGACTCTGTCAAAAAACAAATGGAAGAAGACCAAGGGCCGCTGCGTAGGCGGAGGAGGAACCCAGGCGTCCTGACTGCCCCAGGTCCAGCCCTGACCCAGAGCCCACCCCACATTGCGGTCAGAGGGGCAGTGCTGAGCCTGTTCCTCCCCTTCCTGGGGGGCTGACTGGGACAAAGTGGCCTGGTCCGTCCTCTCGTCCAGGTCCCCCAACTTCTCACCTTCTTGCTACCTGGACAGAGCAAATGCCGTGTCCCATGTTCCAAAGGAAAGGAAGGCGAGCCTGGCCCCTGGGTTGCTTCTGCAGACATCTCGTTGGCTTCGTTCTCTCTGCTGCCCCCATGTGGCCAACGTGCACCTGCGAACCTCCTTCCCTCAGAGGTGACAAACCCAGCCTGTCAGGCCCTAGGGACTCCGGTCTGGCCTCAGTCTCCCCGTCTGCGAAATAGGCTGCTGGAGATTCTGCTTCGGAGGTGTCAGCTGGCAGCAAGGACATGAGAAGGGTGAGGGGCCTCCCCAGGGCAGGCGAGAGGGTATCTCTGTGTACCCAGGGGTCCCAGAAGAATCAGAGACCCTGGATGCGGGATGGAGGTGACAGTCAGCGCCCAGCCCTTGGGTCAGACCAAATGGAGTTTGAAGCCCAGTTCCAACACTTAATACCTGGTGACCCCTGCGAGTCACTTACCGTCTCTGCACCCCATCTGCAGAATGGGGAGATGAGGACATCCTCCCTCGCAGGGTGTCAGGAGGGCAGACACGTTGCTGGTTGCAGAGCACTGAGTGCTGATTGCTCGGGAAGTGTCGTGGGGCGGAGGCTTCTTAGTTCTGGAAGGTTCCATGAGTGACCTGAGTGAGAGTAAAGTTTGCAGGGTGGATACTCCACCCCACTCCATCTCAGTGTCCCAGCCTCAGCACTGAGCACCCCCTCCTCTCATCCACTGTGACCTCTGCAGGAGACAGGCCTGGAAGGACCGAACCGGGTGTCACAGTGCCAAGGACAGAAGGAAGGCTCTTTCAGGCCCAGCTTCCTCCAGGGAAGGGGCCGATTTCTTCACTAGTGTGCCAACCTGGCCTCCTTTCTGCACATGGAGTCCTTAATTGTCCCTGTCCCCACCTCGCCTCGTCCTCAGAGGACTGTGGCCGTGGGGGTGAAGCTCCCCATGCACCACCATCTCCCAGGCCTGCCCCTAGGACATTCTCTGTGGGCTAGTACCTGGGATGGTTTCACTGAGCTCCATCAAGAGAGACAGGCTGGACAGGGGGCCCCCGCCTATTCCCTCCTCAGGAAGCACAGTTGGGTTCCAGGGAGCCAGCAGATGCTGGAGACCCCACCTCAGGGGTCAGTGAGCCCAGCCAGCCTGGCCGCTAAGGGAGCTCCCGGAGGAGGCGACCGGGACCCTGGTCTAGAGTCTCAGCGAATCCATCTCCTTCAAATGCCCCCACCTCGACTCCACGCCCGGCCTCCAGAACACTCGCGTGAGGCACTAGCTGGAAGATCCCTGCGGGTACCAGCACCGCAGTGGGCACCTGGGCCTGGCAAAAACTCCCTGAACCCCATCTTGTTTCTCTATCGGCTCCGGGGCAGAGAGGGTGTGGAGGCTGCAGGGTGAGGACAGGTCGGCCTGGACTCGACAGCTTGGCGAGGGCCTGGTGCCGGCTAGGCAGGCTGGACGCAGGGGCAAAGGGGTCTGGGTGGCGCAGGGCCGCTCTGGGCGCTCGGTCCCCAACAGCTCCTTCCCCCGGCCCCGCCTCCGCTCTCCCACGCACCTGCGCTGGCCTCCCCCCAAGCCCTGGGGGCAGCGGGCGGGTGGCGCTGGGAGATCAGAGGACTCGGAGGAGTCGGGCCCAGGGGGAGGGGGCGGGGAATTTCCCCCCACGCCTGCCTGGGCCTGCTCCCCTCCCCCTCCCCCGCCAGGTGGGGGGCACTGCTGGGGGAATTCCACCGCAGTGCGAAGGCTCGGGAGAGTCTGAGCTGGGGGTCCCAGGGAGGGGCGGGGGAGGGGTAGGGGTAGGGGGCAGACTGGGACCTCAGGCGCAGCTGCCTTTCTCCCCAGACACCAGCTGGCCCTGCCTGTCCCGGACTGAGCTTCCACGACTCGTGGGCGCGGGGGCAGGGAGTGGCGCTCCCTCCTTCAGGCCAGTGGCGTCTGGACCAGGGCGGGAGGGGCGTGTGGATCCGGAGAAAGTGTGCGAGTGAGCGCCTGTCAATGAATGGGTGACAGTGCGTGCGCGTGCGTGCACTGGAAGGAGGGCGCTTGTAACTCGGAGATTCAGGGTGTCCCGCGGCTCGTGCAGCCACGGGAGGGGGTTCTGTATCTCCCACTTTTAAGGGCCTTCCGTCCGCTTGCCCGGCCTGTCCCCCTCCACACCATCTCGCTAGAGCCGGCACCGACCTGAGGGGGAGAGGGCGGGGAAGCGCGGGACGCCTGGGGTCGGGGGGGTGGGCGGGCGTGGGAGGCGTCTGGACCTGCTGCCTCTGCTCCAGTCCTGGGCGGGGCTTCCCGGCCTCCCTTGGGGCAAGGGAGAGACCCAGGGTGGGAGGGACCCACGGAGGATGCGGCGGGGTGGGGGGGGCAGGAACCAGCGCGTTGGAGACCTGGGCGAGGGAGATGCCGAGAGCGAGGCGCAGTGGGAGGGGGCGGGCGTGGAGGCCGAGGCACCGCCCAGAGCTCGCCGAGACAGAGATTGAGAACGCCCCCAGCCAGATCCCCCCGCAGAGACCCGGGTAGGGACAGGGGCAGAGAGACGCCTCCAGGGGCACAGGCCCTGGGAGGCAAAGACCTCCCTGAACCCACCACAGACGGAGAGCACCGCTCAGGGTCGGACGAGGGCAGAGGGTCAGAGGACAACGCCCCCCGGTCGCCTGGGAGACCCCGGAGCGACCCCGGGGGCAGCCCGGGCCGTGTCCCGGCCAGGGTGACCTATCTTGGTTGGGTGCGATGGGGACACAGGCTGCGCAGGGCTTCCTCCTTCTACTCTTCCTCCCACTGCTACAGCCGCGTGGGGCATCGGCGGGGAGCCTGCACAGTCCAGGTAAGTCCGGGCACGGTTGCCGGGCTGTGTTCACCACCCCCTCCTCGGCCTCCGTCCCCAGGGCCAGGCCCCCAAGGCTGGGGAGGAGGACAGAGCAGGTGGCTGGAGCAGCTGAGCAGCCGGAGGGCGCCAGCGGGAGCGGGTGCGAGGGGGCGCTGGCTGGGGACCCAGGCGGGAGGGGGCGCAGGGGCACGAGGATGCCCAGCGTGGGTCCGGACGTCCCCAGGCCCCGCCTTTGCCATGCAGGCCTGTCCGAGTGCTTCCAGGTGAATGGGGCTGACTACCGCGGCCACCAGAACCGCACTGGCCCGCGCGGGGCCGGCCGCCCGTGCCTCTTCTGGGATCAGACACAGCAACACAGCTACAGCAGCGCCAGCGACCCCCAGGGCCGCTGGGGGCTGGGCGCACACAACTTCTGCCGGTGAGGGGCCGGGCCTGCGCTGGGGGCGAGGCTGGGCGCACCTTAGCGGGGACGGCCCGAGGCGGGGCCTCAGTGCGCGCGGGGTGGAGGTCTGCGGTGGACTGGCAGCCCCGCCGCCCAGAGAACCTGAGGGCGGGGCCAGAACGAGGAGGGGAACGGGGCGGGACGCGCGGAACCCTGGCGCAAAGGGGGTTCTCCTTAGGTGCACAATTTCTGCAGAGCCTAGATTAAGGACCAGGAGAGAAACAGACCTGGGTACTCAAAGGACCCGTAAGGGTGGGCCTGGTCAGAGGAGGGCTCTGGAGTGAGGGAACCAGCTCTTGTCACACAACTTATTTGAGGGGCGTTGGAGCACTGGCGATCAGAGCCACAGCTGCGGCCTGAGGGAGGACGGACCTAGCAGGAGGAGAGCCTCAAATCTCAGAAGCTCATCACTTCTGCTTTAAAGTGAGATTGGGGCCGAGCATGGTGGCTCACACCTGTAATCCCAGCACTTTGGGAGGCCGAGATGAGGTGAGCGGATTATCTGAGGTCAGGAGTTCGAGACCAGCCTGGTTACCATGGTGAAACCCCGTTTCTACTAAAAATACAAAAAATTAGCTGGGCATGGTGGCACGCTCCTGCAATCCCAGCTACTGGGTAGGCTGAGGCAGGAGAATCGTTTGAACCCGGGAGGCGGAAATTGCAGTGAGACAAGATCCTGCCGTTGCACGGGCTTGGGCAACAAAAGCAGAAACTCCATGTAAAAAAAAAAAAAAAAAAAAAAAAAGCCGGTCATGGTGGCCCATGCCTGTAATCCCAGCTACTCTGGAGGCTGAGGCAGGAGAATCGCTTGAACCATGAAGGTAGAGGTTGGTGAGCCAAGATCGTACCATTGTATTCCAGCTTGGACAACAATAGATAAACTCTGTCCCCACCCAAGAAAAACAAAACAAAACAAAAAATAAACAAACCCACACACAAGTGGGGTTGGAGGGACGGAAGTGGCCGAGAGTCATGCCGGGTGGGGGTGAACACTACAGATGGCGTCAAAGCTCAAAGTCCTCATATATGGAGTCAAGTCTAGTAACAGCTGAAGCCTAAAAACAGCTCTCATGGCCCTTTCAGTGACTTCCCGCTGTCCACTCAGAAGTCCCGGTCCAGTTCCTTCATCAGGCAGAGCTCTGTGTAGACAAAATTGGAATTTGTGGGTGGACGGGGGGAGCACACTGCTCACAGGCACAGAGCCTTGACCGCCACTTTGAGCATAGACTGGGTTTGCTGTTCTTGGGGTGGCAGGACCCCGACCACCTCCCTCCCACCCCCAGTAACCCAGACGGCGATGTGCAGCCGTGGTGCTACGTGGCAGAAACAGAGGAGGGAATCTACTGGCGCTATTGCGACATCCCCACATGTCACAGTGAGTGGCACGGCTGCACAGAGGTGGGAACGCTGCCGTGTCTGGGAGGAGGGTCAATTTTGGAGGCATGGAAGTCTGACTCTCTGCCCCCTCAGTGCCCGGCTACCTGGGCTGCTTCGTGGACTCCGGGGCGCCCCCATCCCTCAGCGGCCCCAGCGGCACCTCCACGAAGCTCACGGTCCAGGTGTGCCTTCGCTTCTGCCGCATGAAGGGCTACCAGGTACTGCTCACGGGCCCAGACCGGTGACCCCTGACCTGGACCTAAGGATCCCACTCAACTCCCAGCACTCGATTGCTAAATCCAGACACCTATTTCTGAACCTCCAGTCTTATTCCCACCCCGACCCCTGGCCCCCACCGCTTCACCCCTACCCCCAGCCCCTGCCCTGGGGTCACCCATTCTGTGCTCCCAGCTGGCGGGCGTGGAGGCCGGTTATGCCTGCTTCTGTGGCTCTGAAAGCGACCTGGCCCGGGGACGCCTGGCCCCCGCCACCGACTGTGACCAGATCTGCTTCGGCCACCCCGGACAGCTGTGCGGCGGCGATGGGCGGCTGGGCGTCTATGAAGGTGAGGAGTGAGCGGGGACCAGGGACCTGAGCGGGCCTCGGGGTGGGGCCTGGCCGGGCCGGAGAGCCGCGGTGTCTCTGGGCTCTGCGAGATGCAGGAGGAGCCCAGCGGGCCCCAGGGTCCTGACTGCTGGCCCCGCCGGCAGTGTCTGTGGGCTCCTGCCAGGGGAACTGGACCGCGCCTCAGGGCGTCATCTACTCCCCGGACTTTCCGGACGAGTACGGGCCGGACCGGAACTGCAGCTGGGCCCTGGGCCCGCCGGGCGCCGCGCTGGAACTCACCTTCCGTCTCTTCGAGCTGGCCGACTCGCGCGACCGGCTGGAGCTTCGCGACGCGGCTTCGGGCAGACTGCTCCGCGCCTTCGACGGCGCCCGCCCGCCGCCGCCCGGGCCACTACGCCTGGGCACCGCCGCGCTGCTGCTCACCTTCCGCAGCGACGCGCGCGGCTACGCGCAGGGCTTCGCGCTCACCTATCGCGGTGAGCCCCGGCCTGGCGCGCCCTGCCCACTGTTCCCACCCCCATCTCCCCACCCAGCCTCACGCTCCTCTCCGCAGGGCTGCCGGACGCTGCCGAGGACCCCGGGCCCCCTGAGGGCTCGGCCCAGACCCCCGCAGCGCCCCTCGACGGGGCCAACGTGAGCTGCAGCCCCAGGCCTGGGGCTCCGCAGGCCGCGATGCGGGGTGAGGCGGGCGCGCGGGACTGTAGGGAGTCAGGGAGCTGCCCCCTCGCGCCCATCCTCACCGCAGCTGTGTGCCTGCAGCCCGGGTCTTCTCGACGGTGACGGCTGTCTCGGTGTTGCTGCTGCTGCTCCTAGGGCTGCTGCGTCCGCTGCGCCGACGGTGCGGGGCGCTGGGGCAGGGCCTGAGGGTGGACCCGTGGGGAGCTGGGGCCCCAGAAGGGAGAAGAGCCAGGAAGGAACTCCTGGGTTCTTAAAGGAGCGAACCTTTGGGTCCATACACAGAATAGCGGGTAGGATCGCAGGGATCGGACTGGCTCGGCTGATGTCTGCTCCCTCTCTAGGAGCTGTCTGCCGGCTCCGGGAAAAGGGCCCCCGGCGCTGGGGCCTTCCCGGGGCCCCAGAAGAAGCTGGGCCGTGTGGTACCGACGGCCCCGAGGGGTGGCCCTGCCCTGCCCCCCCGGGGACCTCCAGGCTGAGGGTCCTGCGACAGGCTACCGGCCTCTGAGTGCCTCCAGCCAGAGCTCCCTGCGCTCCCTCATCTCTGCTCTCTGACTCCAGGCCCCCAGGGTCCGAAGGACCCGCCATCAGCGAGATAGACACCTGAGATGCTGTGCGCGCTCTGCCTCGGCCTTGTGACTGTTTAGGGGCAGTTCGACCTCTGGTCGCCTTGGGGAGACCAGAATTCGGACAGAAAACATCCTGCTACTACCGGGGACTTGGCCTGACCTTCCTCTTGCTCCAGGCCAAAGGGCAAGAGGAATCCAGCCCCTGTCCGTGGACCTTTATGTGTGGGTGGTCTCTGGTTTTAGAGATCTTTGAACCCCTCTTGGGGTGGTCCTAGACTGCCGTCCTCAGTGAGAGGTCACAGGTCAAACAAAACGGTCAAAAAGACCCCCACAAACTTTGAATAAAGGGTCTGTTTTGGTACGGATCTCCAAAGTTCTTCCGTAGTGGGAAGAGGAGCATGTTAATGAGCGTGTGTCCATGCAAATGAAGGGCGTTGCACGCAGACTTCGCGGAGCTGCCTGGAATGCAGAGAAGGACCCAGAACGCAGACATATGGGTGGGTGGGATCCTGTAGAAGGCGGGGATTGAAAGGGGCGGGGATTGAAAGAGAGGAGGATCGTAGGCAACGTTATGGTGAAGAAGGGGTGCCTTTCCGCTACCTGCTCAGGGTGGACGGGACAGAGGCCTTTGGTCCCCTGGCCGCCAACCTTATATCTTCACTGTTTCCTGTCTGTCCTGGTCAGGGCACGGCAAGAGTGCGCCTTGTGGATGATAACAGGGAGCGAATTGTGCTGAGCCCACGCTCCAAGAAGCCTGGGGCGAAGGGCAGGGCCTTGCCCGGCGGCTGCGGGTGCGTGAGGCACGCCGTCAGAGATCTGGGTACCCCGGAGTGCCCAGCTGCACTCGGGAGGAGTCTAGCCGGCGGAAAGATCACTATGGACTGGGGGCTCACGGGATCTAGGGAGGACCCGTCCGACAGCACCTTGGACAGAGCCCGGTCTGCAGGGTGGGGCTGGGTGTCGGGACCGTGCCCTCGAGGGGGGATGCCCAAAGGTGCGGAGACCTGGGGGGTCACGCGGAAAGCCCAGGTGCACAGTGCTGAGGGACGCGAGGTGCCCAGGTCACTGTAGCGGAGTCCGCAGGACCCAGAAGGTCGGGTCGCAAGCCCCCTAGCCACCCGATGCAAGTAAGGCTGGGATCGCGCACACGGTGCCAGCAGGCGAGTCCTGGGCGGCCTCGGGGCGGAGCCTCCCCGCAGGCCGCGCCCATTGGCTCTTGCTGCGCCGACGTCAGGAGCCCAGCGCGCGAAACGCCGGCCAGCCGGCAGGGACTAGGAGCTGGGGCGGAGCCTGGCGTCCCCTCCCGTGTCCGGCCGCACCCGTCCTCCCGGCTGCGGAGAGACAACCGGCTGCCGCCGCCGCCGCCGCGAGCTGTCCCTGCAGCGCACTCGTCTTGGCGGAGCCGACCGCAGTGCGCCCAGGCGTCCGGCGCGTCCCCAGCCTCCGCCCTGGCGCGGGGGCGTTGGACTCGCGCGTGCGCAGCGCAGGAGGGGCGCGGGCTGGGACCCCCGAGCCAGCGCGTGCGCCAATCTAGCGCAGGGCGGCAAGGGGCGCCGGGCCGTGATGGGCCTACCCGTGCTGCGACCCCACTGAGGAGGAGGCTCCAGGACAGGAGGAACGCGGGCCGCCTGCGCGGTGCGGACCATGGCATTCCTGGCCGGGCCGCGCCTGCTGGACTGGGCCAGCTCGCCGCCGCACCTGCAGTTCAATAAGTTCGTACTGACCGGATACCGGCCCGCCAGCAGCGGCTCGGGCTGCCTGCGCAGCCTCTTCTACCTGCACAACGAACTGGGCAACATCTACACGCACGGTGAGCTGCGCCCATAACGCACTTCCCACACCTCCGGCCGCCCTACGCGTGCTGGGCCGGGGGCTGAGGCCGAGGAGCGTCCCAGCGCCCATGACCTGGGCTGGCACGGCCAGAAGCCTTGGTGACAAAGCTGCTATTGTCCCGGGCGGGCCGCGCTGCCAGCTTCCGCTTTCCCGGCGGGTGGGGGCCGGGTCAGGAGAGGGAAGCAGAGTGGGGGGCTGAGCCTGCTTAATCCCTCTGAGTCCCAGGGATAGGGAGCTTGGTGTCTGGCCTCTGTAATCCCAGCGCCCTGGGCACCCTCTCTCGCCGTCACCCAGGCGGGAGATGGTGTTAACTGCCATGAGGAGAGCCCGGGAGGAGCCGCCGCGCCCCTCCCAACTCAGCTGTCCTGACGCCCCCGCCCCAGGCAGCTCGGTCTTGGGGCTCCACCTGGTGGCGGCTCCTTCCTCCCCCAACAGGCGCCCGGCCCCTCCTCGGCACCCCGCGGAGCTCTGCTGACACAGCCGTGCCCGTCCTTGAGCTGCCCCAGCTGGGTGAGGGGCCCTGAGCGGCCGGGCCCAGCCTGGGTGCCTTCTCCGAGTTTCTGCCAGGCCAGATCCCACGAGAGTGGGCAGTCTGCGGAGCCTCGTTTGGCCCCTGGGAGGCCAATGCTAGAGGCTGGTGGGAAGGGGTGGGGACCTCCCAGAAAGGCTTAGGCAGGGAGGAATGAAACTCCCTTGGGAGGAGCCTGGGGAGATGACACAAGCCCCTCGGAGTCCCCTTCCCTTCATTCTAGACTTGCCTTCCCCTGCCAGGCCTTACCCCTTTATGGAAGATAAAAAGGCCCAACGCCTCCATTTGCATGGACACTTATGGAGAGTGGAGGACTTGGGTTGGAAAGAGGAAGCCCAGTGGCCCATGGGCTGGCATCACTGCCCATGTGTCCTGTTCACAACTCAGCTTGAAGTCTCGCCACTTTAGGCTTCTGCTGACCTAGGCCAGGGGCCTGTGGCCTCCTGCTTGCTGGGGGAAAGCAGTGTGAGAGTGGGATGGCCCAGGCCTGTCCTCTGCCATTGCTTACCCACTGGGCTCACCTGGGGCTGGTCATTCAGCCCCTCCAAGTCTGTTTCCTCACCTGCAAAGTGGGGATCATGGTCTCCACTTCCCAGACCATCCTGAGCCATAAGTAACCAATGCCAAAAGCCTTTTGCCCAGGGCCTGCCTCTGGCAAAGCCAGGCTGCCAGCTGGATGACACCATTACCTGGACCTGCCTTGCTCTGTCCTGTGTTGTGTCTGGACTGGGGTCCCCTTGAGGACGTGACTGAAGCTGTCTGGTGGATGACTGTCTCCCTCCCTAGGGCTGGCTCTGCTGGGTTTCCTGGTGCTGGTGCCGATGACCATGCCCTGGGGTCAGCTGGGCAAGGATGGCTGGCTGGGGGGCACACACTGCGTGGCCTGCCTGGCACCTCCTGCAGGCTCCGTGCTCTATCACCTCTTTATGTGCCATCAAGGGGGCAGCGCTGTGTATGCCCGGCTCCTCGCTCTGGACATGTGTGGGGTCTGCCTTGTCAACACACTTGGTGAGTCAGGGCCCCAAGGGATGGGATCTGGGGCCACTGGTGCGGGGAGGCATGG